>NC_083367.1:14100000-14725000 GCF_030254825.1 Meriones unguiculatus
GCAACTTCCTGAGCAGAACACCAACAGCATAGGCACTAAAATCAACAATTAATAAATGGGACCCCCTGAAACTGAAAAGTTTCTGTAAAGCAAAGAACACCATCATTTGGACAAAGCAGCCATTTGCAGAATAGGGAAAGATTTTTATGAACTATACATCCAATACAGGGATGTATAAAGAAACCAAAAATGTATAAAGAACTCAAAAAAATTAGATAATAATAAAACAAATAATCCAATTAAAACAGGGAATTCTCAAAAGAGCAAACACTTAAATGTTGAATGCCCTTGGCCATCAGGGAAATGCAAATCAAAACTACTCTTAGATCTCATCTTACACTTTTTCAGAATGGCTAACATCAAAACCACAAGTGGCAGCTCATGCTGGCAAATATGTGGAGCAAGGGAAACATTCATCCGTTGATGGGAGTGCAGACTTGTGCAGCCACTATGGAAATCAGTGAGATGGTTTCCTCAGGAAGGGGGGAACAGATCTACCTCAGATCCAGCTCTACCACTCTCTGGTGGCACAAGGCTTGTGGAAGTAACCCACGAATACCTGACTTGGGCACATACACAAAGGACACTTCATCCTGCCACAGAGATGCTTGTTCACCCATGTTCACCACTGCTCTGTTGATAGGAGCCAGAAATAGATGTTCCCCCATCAGATAAAGAAAATGCAATGGAATATATACAATAGAATTTATACAATGGAATATTACTCAGCCATTAAAACATGACATCATAAAATTTGCAGGTAAATAGATGGAACTAGAAAAAAAACAAAAAACAAAACAAAACATTATCCAGAGTGAGGTATCCCATACCCAGAAAGACATATTTGGAATGCATTTGCTTATAAGTAAATAGTAATTTTTAAGTTAATGATAACCAAGCTCTAATCTATAGAGTCATTGAGTTCACAGATGGACCACGGGGATACAGATAGAGCTCTTTAGGAAAGGGAAACAGGATAGATAGTTTTTGGTGGATGGGGAGCTGGAACAAGAGTATCACATGGGAATGGAGACAGGCGAGAAGGATGAGTGATGGAATATGGGGAGAGACAGCTAAAATTAAGGGCCTTTTGAGGACATCATGTGTAAAAGCTTCCTAAAATATGCATATATGAAGATGATCTAAGTGGAATTGCCCACTCCATGAGATGGAACTCATACTCAAGACTGCTTGGGTACCCACGAACCAGAATCTAGATAGTGCAGGAAACTAGAGTAAAGGCAACTACTACTGTTCTAACTTTTAAAAAGTAGCAATAAAATGACTCTTACAGCATTTTTGCTATACTCATAGATCAGTGCCTTGCTCAGCTTCATTCTGCAGCAGATGGGAACAAATACAGAGACCCACAACAGACATTATGCAGACATATTGGAACACTCAGCCCATATGTCTCCACCAAATTACCCTCAACCCCAGGTTCATGGAACCCTACAGAGCAGAGGCAGAAAGAGTTAAGAGCTCTCTAAGTCAACAGTATCAACATTCATATGAGGCCATAGAGACTGGGAGAGCATACATAGAGCCTGCATGCGTCTGCACCAGGTCCCAGCATTTGTATTATGGCTTCCGGTTTAGTGTTGTTTTTTTTATGGGATTCCTGAGTGTTCAAATGAGTGGGTTTCTGATTCTTGTGCCTTCTCTTTGTCTCTTTTCCTTCTGTTTGTCTTGTCCAACTCTGATGTGTTACTTTTTGTTTAATCTTATTATATTTGATTTTATTATTATCCCAGGCCCTGGTTTTTCCTTTTAAGCTCAAATAAATAGCCCTACGTTTCCATTTTGACTTTTCTTTCCTTTTAAAAATGTGTACACTTACTTACTGTATGTGTGCACATGTGTGAATTCCATGGTTCACCCAAGGAGATCTGAGAACGACATACAGGAGTCAGTTCTCTCTCTCTCGGTCTCTCTAGCTGTCTCTCTAGGTCTGAGAGATTAAACTCAGGCCCTCCGGCTTGGTAGCAGGCACCTTTATGTGGTGAGCCATCTCACTAGCCAAAAGAATTTTGTTTGGTTTTGCCTGATGTAGGCATGTCATGTATACTTGGTGCCTGCAGAAGCCAGAGAGGGTGCTACATTTCCTGGAGCTTGGGTTCTAGGTGGCTGTGAGCTGTCACATGGGTGCTGAGAACCAGATCCCAGCCCTCTAAAGGAGCAGCCAGTGTACTCAACCATCTTCTCAGTCCCTTGCATCCATGTTTAATTCAGACAGTACAGTACATATACATGTGTGTGTCTGCTTTTTGCTTGTTTGTTGAAGGTGGTACCAAACTGCATAGCTTGATTAACCTGGAACTCAGATGTAGATCAAGTGGCTTCAAACTCACAGAGACTCTCCTGCCTCTGCCACCTGAGTGCCAAGATTACAGGCCTGTGCCACCGTGGTCAGCTCTAATTATTATGTCAATGAGACCAGAAGCCCCAACCAGTGGACTTTGATTTCCTGGGCTCCCTGGAATGTCTGATAACACTTCCTTCCTGCCTTCTAATTCTTACTTGGTAGAGAAGATGAATCTTGTTCTTGCACCCTTAAAAGGTATCAAGTGGGTGAAAGTGAGAAGACCTGGCTTCAAATCCCCAGGACCTACATGAAAGTGTGGCCATACATGCCATAACCCCAGCATTTGTTGGGGGACAGAGACCGGTGGGTGCCCAGAGCTTAGCGGCCAGTAAACCTCACTGAAACAAGGACCTTTTGGCTCAAAGAGCCAGTGTCTCAAAAGTAAGGTCAAAAGTGGGAGCGGAAGACCTTCCACACATGTGCATCCCACACACCCTCAGAGATCAAGCAAAGAGATGCCAGCCTTCACTGTCAGAAAGAATACACAGTGAACAATATTGAGACACTGCCTTAATCAAGCCAGGGATTACAAAGCCAGGTAGTCGCAAGGGTTTACCACGCTACCTGAGAATATGGGATGACAGTTTCAAACTGTTGATGAAGTTCTAGCAGCTGAATTAACTCTGCATTCTTTTTAGCTTTTTCTTTAATCAGATTGATATAACGTTCAGGATTTTCTGCGAATGAATATGCAGCATCCCTGCTATTGAAAGTGTAGTATTTTTCTTTATATTTCAAAATTCCAATTGTTGGATTTCCTGTGAAAATTAAGAACAATAATTTAATTAGGCATGAACCACACAATTTTGTTTTTGTGATAAGCCATAGGACCAATGTTGCTATGGGTTTTTTTTTTCTGTGTTTTTTTTTGTTTGTTTATTTGTTGGGTTTTTTGTTTGTTTATGTTTTTTTTTTTTTTTTGGTGGTGGTGGTGTTGACAATGCAACCCAGAGCTTTCACATGCTAACCAGGAACTATATGACAGAGCTGTCTGTCTATCCCACACATCCCATTTTAACATATCAGTTCTATTTTTGTTTTGCTAAAATGTTTTTAAATGATAAATACATGAAATTCATATTGAGTCACATATTTTAAGTTTAAGATATCTTTTATGGAGCTGACAAGATGGCTTAGCAGTAAAAGTTAAATAAGGCTCTCGCATAGGACCCAAATTCAGGGCCTGACACCTCTGTCTAGTGGCTCCTAACTGTCAGTAACTGTTCCCAGGGACTCACTGTCTCCTTCTGGCCTCCATAGGCACCTGCGCTCACATGTACATATTCCCCAACACACACACACACACACACACACACACACACAACTTTAAAATAAACCAGGGACTGGAGAGATGCGTAGCAGTTTAAAGCAAGTCTTGCTTTTTCAGAGGACCAGAGTTTGGTTCCCAGCATCTTCCATGTCAGACAACTCACAACCACCTGTGATTCCAGATCCTCTGTGGCCTTCCAGGGCACTGGCACACATGTGGCAAATACGTGCACGTAAGTCACACAATACAAACAAGTCTTTTAAAACAGCATTTTATGTAAAAATATTTTCTACTATCCAGATGAAATATGTGTAAATTTTTTTATGAAAACCATTTAGTGTATTTGACAAATTTTGCAAACCTACTTAAATTAATCTAATTACTAAAGTGTGGTGGCATGTAGTCCTTGTGCCCACAGACAAGTACTGCGGTGATCAGGAATGTTAGACATGAAGGGTTGTCTCTTCGGCAGGACAGATGTATCCGTGTTTCTACCCAGAAAGCTGGGAATGGAGGTAGGTGACAGCTTGGTGCCCTGTGCTGTTTGAGCCCTCCAGACTATTATGTTTATCCCAAACTCTTCCTCTCCAGACCTTTATCCTGAGTATTGTTTCTTAGTCAACATTAGTATGGACTAAGTCACATGTACTTTGTAAAAATAAGTTTTGGTGTAGTCATACCTTAAGCTTTATTGTGATAATTTTCACCAGGAAACTTTTTTCCAAAGTTACATTGTATTTAAATAAGCTGCCTGTCGTCAGACTGTAGAAGTTTGAACTAACAAAGAAGTTTGGATTTCCTTTCTTCACTCTCTGCTGGCCCTGATGTTTGCAGAGATCCCCAGAGGAAAAGAGTGGTATAAGTATATACAAGAGCTAGTGTGTGTGTGTGTGTGTGTGTGTGTGTGTGTGTGTGTGGTGCATGTGGAGGTGTGTACAAGGGCCAGTGGAGACAAGAATAAGACTTCTGGCCGAGCATGGAGGTGCACATCTTTAATCGGAAAACTCAGAAGGCAGAGGCAGGAGGGTTTCTATGGGTTGGAGGCCAGCCTGGTCTACACAGCAAGTTCCAGGACAGCCAGGACTAAGAGGAGGAGGAGGTGAACATCTGGTGCCCTTCTCTATTATTCTCTGCTTTACTCTCTTGAGACAACTTCTCTCACTAAATCTGGAGTTAGGCTGGCAGCTTATAAGCCCTTGCCGCCTTGCCGTTTTCCTATTTCTGTGCCCCAGCCCCACACAAAGGTTATAGGACTGTGCACAGCCAAACCTGGAGTTTTCATGTGGGTTCTAGGTGTTTGGCTTGTCCTTCACATTTGCTCAGCTTACTCACCTAACCAGGTCCACAGCCCCACTGCTTCTGACCCACTGAGCTGTGTCCACAGCCCCCAGGGGACTGTTTCCAAAGTAACTCTGTAAGAGCCACAGAAATATGACATCTTTTCCTCAGCTGATTTGCATATTTTCAACTATAAACATATTTTACATAGACTGTGGATTATTAAAAATCTATATGTCTTCTGGAAATTATATAGGAAATGGTAATGCTGTCTTATTTTTCTGACAAATAGTTGTCAACCCTATTCATGTATAGAGAGGATGGGAAGAGAGCAAGCACCTAGTCTCAACAAACCACAAACAGGTTAAAGGTCAAAGAATGACCAGTGTCATGAGAATAACCAACTAACTAGCTAGCTAGAAAATAGGGCAAGCAAGCAAGTTAAATATAAAATAAAATAAGGGAGTCTAAGACTGGCATTTTAATAAAAATTGGTGATTAGGGAAGGTGTAGTAAAATGGAAGGACGGAACATGAGCTGGGGTAGAGTGACTCCAGAAAAGACTTCTGGCAGACATGAAGTCATATGACATTATGGCAAGCCAGTTTCACATACGTCAGGTAGTCTGCACCCCCAAACAGAAGAGGACACTCTACACAGTCCCTCTGAACAGATGGCTGCTGGTGCCTAGGCAATTGTGCGGTGAGTAGAGATGATCCAGTCAAGAGGCAAAAGGACTGTCCTGACCTATCCAGGGAGGACTGTGAGACACATCGCCCAGCCACCCTTCTGCGGTCCCATTTCTCTTTCCTGCCAGCACAGCTGGTAGAAGCTAGGCTAGGTCACCGCCTCACTGCCATGTTTCTAGGGTTTGTTCCTCACGACAACATAAAGAGTAAGTCACTCTGCCCTCCCTACCATGCAGCATAGCATTCCAGCAATTCAGTGACAAAAATAAAATAAAATAAAAAGCAACTGTAAAACAGAAAAATGACGAAGAGGTCAAGAAAGAAGATGAAGGATGAGGTTAATGGTACAAAGTAAATATCGAGCAGTTTTCTAAATTTGTGTTTATTGTAGTCTGCCCTAGTTTGCTTTATGTTGCTATGATAAAACACAGACTAGAACCAACTTGGGGAAGAAAAGGTTTTATGTCAGCTGAGGCCCGTCCGTCGCTGAAGGAAGCCAGGAAAGGAACTCGAGGCAGGAACTGACGTAGAGAACCAGAGCAGACAGCGCTTCCTGGTGTGCTTTCCATGGCTGCCCCTGCTACCTTCCTCACACAGCCCAAGCCTCGAGGCGGCACTGTCCACCTCGGTGGCCTTCCTACACTAGTTAGCACTTAAGGAAAGGCCTCCCAGACGTGTGCAGAGGCCAGCCTGATGGGGCAACTCTTTCACTGGGTTTCCTCCTCCCACATAGGTTGCATTGGCAGCTAGACCTAACTGTGACATAGCGCTCAGAGGCTTCTTGTCACTCCCACTTCACACGGCACTTTTTAAATTATAATGTACAGCCTCTCAATATCTATTTTATTCTTTATTTTGTAAACATCACAATTTTATGTAGTATGTAATATGTAGATCACAGAGAAATGTTAACTAATAAAATATTTCCTTAGAAGAAGTTAACAGTGAAACCCTGACCTGTTTTAATGGGATGTAGCTGCACAGTGACCAAGAATATTTTTAAGTAAACACATCGCTTAAATAAATATGTCTTTTTTCCAGTAACTGTTTTAAAGACTATTATTATTATTGTTGTTGTTGTTTTTAGCACTGCCTAACCGTGTTTCTGGACTCCTTCAGACAGCCGAGCCAGCCCTGTTTCAAGGCACTACAGACTCCATGTTGTGTAATGATGTCCTGGCATCCATAGTATGAAATGTGGAATGCTCCAAAACGAGAAACAACCTGAGCGCCTTCCTGGCACCACAGGGAGAAATTTCATGTGCTAAGCCACAGTAGAAATGTGGGGCACTAAAAGCAGTGGACTCTTCTAGCACTCTTTGCACAAAATGTCTATGAAACATGAGCAGATTTGTTTAAACGTGGGTCCCATCCCCTAAAGCCTCTCATCCTCCCACATGCACAGTGAGAAACGTTAGATAAGGGACAGTCGACTGACACCTCTCACACTTCCTTACAGCCTCGGAGTTGAATCTGTCAGATGACACCGGAAGCGCCATCCAGGTGAGGCCTTCCCGGCTCTCTCTGCGTCTCCTCGCTAGATCACCGTCTGAATCCAGCAAGTTTTGAAGGACAAAGGAGTACAATAAGCACGCCGTAGGGAGCAGACACGCGAGGAAAGACTGTTCTCTCTAACGCACTACCTGGGAGGAGAAGACCATCTGTTGCAGCGAACGTGTAGCCACAAAATCCGCGGTACTGAATTAGCAGTTTTTCAAAATTTGCTGTTGTTTCTGGGAAAAGCCACTCCAGTTTTCTAAAATCTGACGCTCGCACTTTTTCGTCTAAAATGAGAGGGAACAGAAGGCGGTTTTCATCCCTTGAGAAGATGAACTTTCCTAAATCAATCAGCGGTAGGTCCTTCTAAACGGTAACCATTTTTTTATCATCTGTACCCTTTGGGATTGACAAAATTTTCCTGACACACACAAAATCATCAGACTTATTGGGGTGATATTCCTGTAAACAAGGGTGACTGCCTCAGTGACTGTTCATGGCAGTAACTTGTCAGAGCAAAAGCGGAAGTAGAACTTTGCTTCTGCGTTCGTTCTGTGGGACCCTTCAGAGTAAGGTCTTAGTTTCACAGCCAAGGGACAGGTGGCCCAGGGCGCTCTGTCAGGTTCTGTAACGTTCCTGCTGTTACACAGTCAGTTACCCAAAGACAGGAACAGAAAGAACTGCTACATGATCAAGAGGCTCTCCTTCATTTAAGACGGCATAGGTCTTGGGACAACACTAGCTGGAAAACACCTTCAATACGGCGCTTGTACAATAGACTGCGCCGCAGACCTGTGGAGACTGTTCCAAACAGGAAGGAGATGTCTTTTACTAGCTTGATTTTGATGAAAAGGTATACAATTTTATTTCTTTCCGCTCTTCTTCTTAAGTGGTTGTTCTTATGTTGCGTGTATGTGTGCGTGCGTGCATGCCTGGTGCTCCAGACCGGAAGCTGATGCTGGGTTCCCCTGTTGCTGCAGGCGCAGGCTGTTCCTAGGCTCCTCCACAAGAGCAGGAAATGCTCTTAAGCATGGAGCATCTCTCCAGCCTGCTCTTTTGACTTCAGAGGTAGTTCCTCATAATTGCTTTACTTACATTGAATTTACTAAATTGAATCAATCAGATACAAATGATATATTCATGAAAAATGTTTTCTAAGATTCATAATTTTTATAACCACACATGTATTTCAAATATGTCTGATTCTGGGCAGGAACAGCCAACAGTCTCTTTCTCTTGAATTATTTGTATCTACAACTAAAAGCAAAGCCTGACATGGAGAAAATAAATGCCTTATCCTGACTATGCCCAAGATCTCCAGGGATAATAAGCAGTGTAAATTACATTCTTTCAGGAGAATATGGCTCTCACAATTCACAAGAGAATAGCTTCATAAATATTCTAATGAAGAAAAAAATCTAACCCTGCTAGGAAGGACATCTCTAACCCTAAGAAGCTGCAGCTCACTGAACACTCACAGTTGAACTCTTCAGCTCCATTTCTTATCTGCTTAGACACGCTGTTTTAACGAAGCAAAATGAGGAGTAAAAACATGCACTGAGGGGATTTGGAGTATCTTATTTAGCTTTCAGTTTTCATATAGTCTAATCCTTTAAGAAATGGACTCACTGCTATATTTTTACTTTCTACTTTTACCAAAATAGAATTTTGTAACAAAAATTAGTAAATTATCTAACTTCATTTTTCTGGAAGACATTTGAGTATTAGGTTCTATATTCTGCTTTCATATTTCCTGTGAATTTTAGATTAGCTTTAATTAAGATAAAAGGGGTAAAAAAGTTGATAAAATAAATAAGACTTGACTGATAATGTCGACCTTTTTTTATGAACCAATACATCATTTAAAGGGCTTAAAATCAGCTCAATTAATTGTATAAGGATAAAATGATTTGTTTCACAAATTTCAACTTGACTCTAGAAGAGATGTAGCAAATATTCATTAAAATGCAGCTTTATCTGCAACAAATATCACAAGGATTTTCTCAGTATACCAAGTACAAACCCAGCACTCCTGCAATATAAATTATAAACACACAAAACCAGAACATGGAGAGCCACAATGAGAATTAATTTCTGGACAGGAAGATGTTCACCTTCTGATTCTGTATTTTTCACACATACAGCCTTTTTTGAGAGAGGGTCTACTGCATCCCAAGCTGGCCTTGAGCTTACTGTGTAGCCCAAACTGGCCTTCGCCTCCTGAGCGTCCTTCCCCTACCACCTGCATGCTGAAAAATAAAGGAGTGTGCCACAACGTCTGTGGTGTGGTTTTCACATTTTCTGTAATGAACATCAGTGCTTCATAATTAAGATGTTCAGCTTTTTATCTGAAAGCTTTAGCATGAAAACAAGAAGAGTCATTTCACACTAAAGGTGGCTGTAAGGGGAGAAGAAAATGATGGCTGCTGTGCATTACCCATGTGCTCCTTTATCCTGGCCATATCAGTCTTCACAGTGATGTCATCCAGAAGACTCTGGATCGCTTTCTCGGGATAGAGAAGCTCGTGAGTGCCCAGGAACAGCTCCAGGTTGGTGGTCAAGTTAGTGAGGACGCTAATCAAAACGGTCTCATCCTGAAAGCTCATCCACAGGTTTGCCAGAGCAATGAAGATAGGCTAAAGGGAGAAAAACACCAAAAGTGTGGGTGTGTGATGGGGCTGACCCTGCACGCTTAAAAACAAATGTCATGAGGACACTCCTGAAGTCAAAGCCTCACGCAACTTCAACAGGCTCCCGAGTTAGGAGAAGAAAAACTTGTGCTTTCTTTCAAAGTATTCTTTTTGGCATAGCTGTTATTAAGTCAGTTTACTCCAAAAGTATACACATGAATCTAATCTTCTAATAAATAGTAATATTTTACCTTAAAAGTCCTAGGAGGAAAATATACTTTTAATTTTTTATTTAAAAATGAAATAATTATAGTAGATTTATATGGCCCGATCGTGAACCACAAGCAGCTGGAAAGCTCACACGCACATCTTCGGGCTTGTCAAGGGAGCTGCAAGCCAAAGCTTCAGATCAGCGAAGTAAAATATTTTATTCACAATAAAAATTAATGACTTACAGAACAAACAAAGTCAATCAGGCCTCACATAGAAGCTTTTTTTTCCTAAAACCAACGTTGAGAATGACTGGAGGGGCTGGAAAGAAGGCTCAGCCATCAGAGGCTAGGCTCACAACCGAAAATATCGGAGAATGACTGCAGGAAGTCATCATGGTCTGTGTGCACGTAAAATGCGTGTACATTTTAGAACTACCTTCTTCAGAGCAGGGCTGCAGTGGCTTTTCTATAAAATGGTGGCGTTGATCACCACGTCAATGCACAGTAAACACGAGGTCATCTTCCTTTCAGAAAGAGACAGGAGTTTACCTCCTCTGTGCCAGACGCAATTTCTGATGATTACCGTGAACTCGTTCTCATCCTCCCTCCCTCTCTCCCTCCTCATCTCTCTCCCCACCTCCGTCTTCTCTCTGCCTTCTCCCCTCCCTCTTCTCCCATCTGTGTAGAGACCAGAGCCTGGGCTTGGTTATCTTCCTCGCTCACGGTCTACCCTATCAGGGCAGGAGCATCACTGAACTGGAGCGCACTGACTGGCTAATAACACAGCACCAGAAACCCCCTGCCTCTGTCTACACAGCACCATGGGTGGCGTTTTACACGGGTGCTGGGGATGTGAACTCAATGCTTGTGTGCTTGTGTGGCAAGCCCTCCACCAACTGAGCCATCTTCTCATCTCTGTAGACACACTTTCAACACTACCATGGACCTCTTGTGTTGCCGTACTAGAGCTCAGCACTTCATTAGCAATTCATTAGCGGCTGCCTTCGTCAAACAAAGAGCAGGTTCTTACTATGCATCTACTGATGCTGTATAGCATATAATGCCACATACTATCTAAGCATTCGAATGGGATTATAAGGAATTCTGAGCCCATTTAAAAGGCTCAAAAGGAGGCTCAATCTTAAGAAGTTACGCCTGCCATGGTGGCACTTGTGCCCGCATTCCAGCACCCAGGAGGTGGGCACAGGAGGACCGACATTCTAAGACAGATTGAAATGTTGAGATACATAGTTAGGAACTGCCCAGAAAAACTAACAAAACCAACCAAACAAACAAAAAACAAAATGTAGGCGAGGAAATTAGCTCAGCAGTAGAGCTAATTTGTACACAGCTGGGTTTGATCACAAGGGAAGAAAGGTTTGGACTAGCAACATGGCTCAGCGCGTAAAAGCACTTAAAAGCCCAAGAGCTCAGGTTTGGTTCCAGGGTCCCACTAAGAAAGGAGCAGTTCCTGAACGCACCTCTCTGGCCTCCGCATGCGCAGTGTGGCGTGGGCCTTCGCCATGATCAACAAAGTGAAGTGTGTCTTAAAAAGTCAAGCTCACCGAGCGTGATTGTGTGTGCCTCTGTACCAGCAGAGCGGGGAAGGCCCTTGTGACGCCGAGGACCTGCTGGTCTCCAGAGCACGTTCCAGGCCAGTTAAGGCTGCGTACCGAGAGCCTGTCTCAAAAGAACAAGGTCGAAGGGGATGGCAAATACTTACGAAGACTTGTGAGGTTGGGATAGCTGTCTTTGACTTTACTGTCATTTTCAATTGTTCCAGTTGAGCTGCTAATTGTTTTATCATCAGTTCCACTTCTTGAGCACAAGTAATTATATCTGACTGTGAAGACAGTGTAATCGTATGAATATTTTATCATTTTACTGGCGATATCATGTGTTAAGTTCTACCAGCCCCCACCTTCCAAGCGACGCCGACGTCCTCCCTGCCAAACAATGTGGACAGCACGTGCTCTGAGTTGCAAGTGTTACACACACAGCGCCGCTCAGTTACGGCATGGTACTAGAGAGATTCAACAACTATAAATTAGCTTCCACCAATACAGTTCCACTAACATCCAACTTAACTTTGCTGTTTCTGTGGTAAGCCCTGGTCGCGCCAAGGCCACGCACACTTCCTTAGGCGGCCTCCTTCGTGCACCACCTGGTTTCCACAGAAAACACCAGATTTCGTGACATTGGCTCACCAAAATAGTCTGAAGGAAGATCTCATACTGTCGAATATTATACAGCGCTTCCTTTAACATATACGGCTCAAGTTCCTTGGTCATGAGCGGGTTCTTTGTTACTTTCTCAATGATGGCTGTGTAGCGAAATGCCAGGTCTTGGGCAGTCTGGAGCTGAGAGTCGATGCGCTGAGTGGTGGCTGGGATGGCTTCGTGGAGGATGGCTGGTACTGTGTTGTCAGGGCGTGAGAGCACAGGCGTGAGAGAGGGGAAAGCAGGGGAAAAGAGCCCAGAAAATAGCTGTATTTTAAACATTAAATTGAGTCACATTTTTCCTATTAATAATAATCCAGCATGTGTTTCACAGTCCCGCCCTATTCAGAAGAGAACCTGCCCAAACAAACAAACAAACAAACAAACAAACAAGCAAACAGTGTCATAATAATAAAAAAAGCATAATCAGATCCATTTTCTCACTAAAAAATAGAAAACTTAGGTAGAAGCCCTCCTTCTGAAAAAGCAGATTTGAAACATATATGTAAACCTTATCTGGACTCTGAAAATAAACAGAACAGTCTAGCAAGGGAAGGCACTCTGACTGGTGGGGAATTCTCATAATTTTTGCATTTATTTAATGTGTATGAGCATTTTCTCTGCCGACATTACGTGTGTGCGCGCCGCGCGCGCGCATGTGTGTACAATGCCCACAGCGGCCAGAAGAGGGTGCTGGAGTTACATGCTCTAGTTCTCTGGGATGGTTTTAACTACCACATGGGTGCTACAAACGAATCCAGACACTCTAGAAGAGCAGCAAACCCTGAGCCAGCTGTACAACCTGGAATTTGAATTTTTATAACAATTAAAAAGAAAATAAAAGCAAACAAGAAAGACTCTTGTAGATCTGGAGGGGGCGGGAATGTAACTCTGTGGTTTCCCAGCCCCAAAACGTTAGGAAGGAAGGCGAGAAAGCAGGCTGGGTGGCCCGCTGGCGCAACCTGCCGTTAGTGCTGATCCAGTGATCAGTCGTTAGGTAAAGGACGGTAACAACTTATCAATGGGCCTGCAGAAGTGTAGGAGTCACACGAAATCACTTCTACCACTAGGTCCTTTCTTACAAGTTTTCTAAGTATTTTCAAGTTTACAAATAAAAAATTCACTATGGGGCTGGGTGTGGTGGTACAAGCCTTTCATCCCAGCACCCAGGATCTCGAGGCAGGTAGACAGAGCTCTGTGAATCAGAGGCAAGCCTGATCTACATGGCAAGTTCCAAGCTATTCAAGGTTACACAGTGTGATCCTGCCTAAAAACATTTTTTAAAGCATTATGTATATAAACACCAACACAGAAGTTGTTCCTGAATTTGCACACCTCCAATTATCTCCTCTTCGGCCTTTTCATCCCATTAATCACACCAGCACCAGTTTCCTTTCCAGGGTGATTTTTACTTTTAAGTCAGTTTTCCTCCCGTTGGCATGAAGTAAAAGCCACACTGCACTAAGGAGGGTGGATTCTGGGCTGGTCTGCTTGACAGTGAAGTTAAGCCTTGAACACACAGAACCTTCACAATCAGCCTGAACACACACTCACAGTCATCAATGCCTTCGCCTCCTTTCCCACAGTCTCTGTTAAATAACCGAATTCCAGTGACAATCATGGTGAGCTCTTTGAGCTGGCGTTCTTTGTCCTTCTTACTGAGAGTCAGAAATGTCCCAACCTCGGCCAGAGGGAAAACACTCTGCAGGGCAGCTGAAACAGATCACGGGAAGAACACGTGATGGAGAGAAACACAATGATGGGATAAACCCACCAGAACTTTGATTTAAAGTGTCTTTCTGAAGGGGGAGTTAGTATGATGTGGAAAGGATAGGAGCTCCACAAGGACCAAATATATCTGGGCACAGGGTCTTTTCTGAGACTGACACTCCACCAAGGACCATGTATGGATATAACCTAGAACCTTTGCTCAGATGAAGCCCGTGGTAGCTCAGTAACCAATTGATTTCCCATAGTAAGGGAAACAGGGACTATTTCTGATAGGAACTCAATGGCTGGCTCTTTGACCTCCCCACCCCCCCAAGGGAGGAGCAGTCCTGCTAGGCCACAGAGGCAGACTTTGCAGCCAGTCCTGAAGACACCTGATAAAACAAGGTCAGATGAAAGGGGAGGAAGTCCTCCCCAAGGAGTGGACTTGGAAAGGGGCAGGGAGGAGATGAAGGAGGGAGGGTGGGATTGGGAGGGAATGAGGGAGCAGGATATAGCTGGGATACAGAGTTAATAAAATGTAACTAATAATAAAAATAAAAAAAAAATAAAGTGTCTTTCTGTCCATAGAAAGTTAAGGGCTGGGCCTTTCTAGTGTTACATATATACATTTTAAAAATACATTCATGATACCTGCTACAGCATGCATAGCAAAAGTTACCAAATACCAGGGCTGGGCTACTGAAAATAATGTTATTGTCTCTGACTTTATTAACTAGTAAATTGGTAAAAAAATAAAATAAAATAAAAAATCTAATTAAGGCTCTGAATAAAAAAATTTGTATTTTAAAGTAATTGAAAAATATAACAGGAAGGCTGGATACCTTGCCTAGTCCTCCATTATATCTTGGTTTTGGTTTTCCGGGGGAAGGAAGCCTCATGTAATTGGGCTGGCATCAAACTAAGTATGTAGCTCAGGCTGGTCTTGAACTCCTGATTCTCCTGTATCCCACATCCCAAGTGCTGGCGATTACAGACAGGCACCACTACACCCAGCTCTATCCCCATTTTAAAGTATTAGCAGGACGTGTTTCCTGAGAATACAAAGATTGCTTCTTTCAATACCCTAGCCAGACACTGGGCTCAATGCCTTTCCCCCTGTATGGAGCACTCCTGTCCAGCAGTTCCGGTCATCCCACGAGCCTAGTGCCCTTAACAATACTGCTAATGTTCCACTTGAGAGTGGAGCAGGTCACCGGGCATGCACAGTCTCCAAGAAAATCAAACCATCTCACCACCTAGAAGCTGTTTGGAGATCCCAATTGAAACACAGTGTAACCAGTATCTTAGGGTTATTCTGAGATTTATTTTTATTTATGTGTTGTGTGTGTTGTGTGTGTGTGTGTGTGTGTGTGTGTGTGTGTTCCAGTGCCCTGGAGGCCAGAAGAGGTGTTAGAGCCCCTGTAACTAGTTTTTGAGTGGCCTGACATGGATGATAGGAATTGAACTCAGGTCCTCTGGAAGAGCAGCAAACATTCTTAAACACTGAGCCATCTCCACAGCCTATGAAGGTTTTTGTTCGTTTGCTTGCTTGCTTGTTTTAGGAAAAAAACAGTTTTTAAATTTATTTTTATCCACTTTACATACTGGTTATAGCCCCATTCCTCCTCCCCTCCCAGTCCCATCCTCTCTTCCTCCCCCAACCCCCTCACCTATTCCTCAGAAAAGGGGAGCTTCCTTTCTAATCCAGCCCAGCTCATCAAGTTGCATCAGAACTAAACCTGTCTTCTTCCTCTGTGGCCTGGCAAGGCAGTCCTGCCAGGAGAAAGTGATCAAAAAGCTGGCAAGTGAGTTGTGTCCCGTGCAGTCCCCACTCCCCTTACTAGAAGACCCCCACATGAGGCCTAAGCGGCCCATCTGAAACATCATTATAGGAGGCCTAGGTCCAGTTCATACATGCTCTTTGGTTGATGCTTCAGTCTCAGCAAGCCTCTCTGGGCCCTGGTTAGTTGGCTCTGTTGGTCTTCTTGTGGAGCTTCTGTCATCTCCAGGTCCTTTTCTATTTCCTCCCACTTTTCCACAAGATGCCCTTCTTATCCCCCAATGTTTGGCTGTGAGTCTCAGCATCTGTTTTGAGGTGCTGCTGGGTAGTCTCTCAGAGGACAACTCTGACAGGCTCCTGTGTGCAGGCTTAGCCAAGTATCGTTCATAGTGACAGGGGTTGGCTCTGTCCCAGAGGGTGAGTCTTTGGTTGAGCCAGGCATTGGGTGGACATTCCCTCAATCTCTGCTCCATCTATTCTATCTTTCCCTGAACATTTCGTAGGCAGGGTAAATTTTGGGTTGAAGTTTTTGTGGGTGGGTTGGTGTTCCTCTTCCTCTCTAGGAGACTGGTCTAGTTAGAGGGTATATAATGGTTTTTTTTTTTTTAATTTGCTTTTTAAAAATTATTGTCATCATCTTCGTCATAATTTAGCCCAGGAACGGGTTTCGTCATGACATTTTCAGATTGTATACTGTACTTTATCATCGTTACCTACCCCCAGTAACTCCTCTGCTTCTCCTCTCCATTCCTGATGCTCCCAATATAGGCCCCATTCTGCTTTCAGTTCACGCATATGGCATGTTGACTCCCTTAGGAGGGAAAACGTGAACCATTCTGTTCTCCTGTTTCCCTCTCTTGTTCTCCTCCCCTGCCTACTCCCCTCCCTCCTTATAGTCCTTCCTTTTACTTTCAAGTCATTCACACACATTTGAATATGTCTAGGAATCAGGGTAAGTCTGAACATGTTACATGTGCTGATTTTCTTTCTGATAGAAGGGAAATTCCAGTCTTTCCTGTATTTTATAAAATGCAATGGCAGGAACTAAGGAGATGGCCCGGTGGGTAAAATGCTTGCCACAGAAGAGTGAGGACCAGAATCTGTGTCCCCAGGACTCACACAAGCCATACAAGCAGGTGCAGCAGCCATTCCTGTACCATTTCAGCATTACAAAGGAGATTCCTGAAGCAAGGTCTTTTGAGTGGCCACACTGAAAGGGAGGGTTGTGGGTTCAGTGAGGGCCCTGCCTTAGGAAGATGCTCAGTGTCAACCTGTGGCCTCAGCATATACAGGCACACAAGAGGACACACCCCATCCACACAAAGGCACAAGCACACACGCACAAACCACACACGAAAATACAGTGGGCGTACAGGTTCACTTATGGAATGGAAGTCACTTTTGTTTTTTACCTGTTGCCTCTCTGACAATCTTGATGTCTGTGGGGGACCCGAGCCCAGATCGCAGTAGCACATAGCTCACAATCTTTCTGTAGAGGCTTTCCAGTTCTTCTCTAGTGCATGCTCTGTTGTCAGTTATTTCTCTGCAAACAGCTCCTAGTCTGGACTCTAGGACCCGGTGATGTTCTTCAAGAAAGTCCTCTAAAATGAGAAAATAACAGTATTTCTCATCTTGGATACTTAGAATTCTCCTCAGATAAGGACTTGAGAAAAATTGGTTTGTGGTGGCACTCTTAAGAAAACAAAAGCCCTTGACATCCGACTTCCAATGCTGAGAATGAGCCTCAGTGAGCTAAATCCCTAAACCCTGACTTCTGGAGGTATAGTGTTGAGAAAAAAACAAAACAAAAAACAAACAACAAACAGTGGCCAACAAGAAACCTAAATACAGAAACCCAGTAGGGAACATTATCACAGCAATTTCAAGAGAGTATTCTGTTAGAACACATATGTAAACACACATAAATATATAAACGCATATAGTAGAATGTGAAATAGGTAGCCTATGTATTCTTCTTATAGTACACGTATTTCCACCCTAGGTAAATGTCCTCTGAATAGTATTACTGATAGTGCAGTATTGCATTGTCTTAGTAAAGGTTTCTTATAAACACCATCACCAAAAGCAACTTGGGGAGAAGAAAGTTGAGTCAGCCTACACTTCGACATCAGTCTATCGCCGAGGGAAGTCGGCAAGAACCAAGAAGCAAGGGCTGAGCAAAGGGCATGGTGGAGTGTTGCTTACAGGATCACCCCGACCCCTGGGTTTGCTCAGCCCACCGGTGGTACTGTCTACACTGGACCAGGCTCTCCCACATTAATCGTTAACCAAGAAAACACCCCACAGACTTGCCTACAGGCCAACACGATGGAGTCATTTTCTCACATGACATTCCCTCTCCTCTCCAGTGACCCTAGCTTATGTTAAGCTGGCAAAAAGAAAAACAAGCAAGGAAGCAAGCAATCAAAAACAAAAAAACTAGCCAGCAAATGTGTAAAGATTGTATCTTTTTTTTTCTTCCTGTGTCAAGCTGTGGCTGGTTTATTCTGGTTTACTACCAGCATAATTCTTATAATTTAGTAAGATATTTCAATCAAAATTCAACAATACAACATTCATAGCTACAACTTCACCACAAGAGCAACTGAGAACTTTTACAAACTGAGAAAAATAGAATTAAGTTTTTTTTTTAATTTCATGGTTATTTTTTGCTTTGGAACTTTATTGTTATTAAGCAAAAAATATGGAATATATTACATATTAGCATGACTGAACACCTACTGCATAAAAAGTAAAGTCAACAGATGGTTAATTATGATTGCATTATAAAAAATAGTTCATCTCCCTCCATTTCCAACATGTCTTTGATGTAGACCTTAAATATAAATATAAAATATAAATAGTAAATATAATTAAATGCATTCTAAACTTAAATTTTCCACATTACTTCACTCTGGAGTAGTTACATAGTTTAAATATTATGAGATAATACTTGAAACCAAGAATAAGAAGGCCTAAAAATTAAGAATTTTAACTCCAGTGGTTTAGTTCCTAGTTTTTAAAAATCAGTGCCATAAACATTAAAAATAGGGCATATAGTTTCAAACTGACTTTAGCTTCCATCCCATCAGCTGGCATTTTTTCTCATTGGGATTTCCAGCACTATTGTATTCTTAAATATGGTGGTGCTTACTTAAAGGCTTGGTACCCAGCCCATACTATCACGAGGATACGACAGATCCTCAAGGAGGTGGGATCAAGTGGAAGGTGTTTGGGTCCCTGGAGATATACCCTCTGGGACCCCCTGCCTCATCTTCCCTTTTGCATCCCAGTCATGAGGTAACTGACTCTCCTGAGACCCACATTCCTGCCAAAATGTGCCTCCATGGGCCCAACAGCCACAGGGCCAGCAAAGCAGGTGCTGAAACCTCTAAAGCTGGACCCAAACAGACTTTTTTTGTGTAAAGTGCTTGTCACAGGCATTTCGAGAATAATTACAGAAGTCTACCTAACAGATCAAACATGGAAAATATCAAAAGCCCGACAAAAATTCATCTCATTAAACAATTAAGGCTATTATCAACCAAATTAAAACTTTCTTGCCTAAAATGCAATATTTTAAAATATACTTTTAATATGTTTGAAAAATAGGTATTATCTTACCTCGACTTGTGTAATTCATATCAAAGTAGACCTGCATCTTAATGGTGTCCAGGGATGGATTTTTATTGTCCAATAGCCGAGCCACACAAAGCTAGAAGAGAACATCGCTTCTAATACATTTTTCCTGAAAAAACCCAAGGGGTTGTTTTGTTTGTTTGTTTCTGTTTAAAGTTTTGAGAGGTCTCATGTAGCCCAGGCTGGCCTTACATAGCCCAGGCTATGTCCTCACTATGTAACCCACCTGTCCATTGTTCAGATTACCACACCTGGCTTTATGCAGTGAATACATGCAGGATGTTGGACATACATGTTGGACATGCAGGATGTCCAACACAGGGCTTTCTTCATGCCAGGCAAGCAGTCTACCTCCTGAGGTATGCTCTCCTAGGTTATTTTCAAGAAGAAAAGAAAACAGGCAGAGCATGATGCTACACTCCTGTAAAGCCAGCATCTCAACACTCAGAAAACAGAGGCCGGAGGACTCACGAGCGTTTTAGGTCAGCCAGAACTATAAACTAGATCTCAGGGAGAGAGACAGAGGCTGGGAGGCTGTAGCAGACAGCATTGCCCCGACCCCTATGCCCGCACCTGCCCCACTCACACAGAACCACAGGTTTGCGTTATCTGCCTGAGGGCCACTTACTATCTCCTTTTGGACAGTAAGTACACACCTATGCCAAGGGTTCAGAGAACTCCTATTTTTAGGTAGAAAGTGACAACTGATACAACAGGGACAACTATTTTGCCCTTTGTCTTTCCCCTTCTTCCATCAGGGGGCACGACAATTACTCTGTGACACGAGGAAAGCCAAGGATGAGGTCCGAGAAGCCAGGATCAACCTAGGTATTGGGTTCTATTAGAAAATAACCCTTCACTTATTTACAGCACCATTTTGTGTTTCTTTATAACATTGCTGGAGACAATGATGGATCACACACATATTGTTTTTAAAACTAAAAATAAGTAATCCCAACTGTGAGGACTGTCAAACCATCACCTTAACCAGTTTCTGCACGTCGCTCTTCATGAGAGCCCTGTCCATGTTAAAGCCATTGCTGGGATCCAGGACAACCGCCTTCACCTACAAATAGAGCACACCCGGTCATTCCAGTTCATATCTCGAAATTAATTCATCTCCATGTGTTAACCGGCTTCCCTGATGCTCAGCTAGTTGTCTTATCACCCACATTAACGCTCTCATTAGCGGCTGGAGACAGAAATCAATGGACATAGAACTTGAGTATGGGCTAGGAAACTGCACAGCGCAGAGGCTGAAAGCAACGGTTGTGGTTTTAAAGCAGGAGACTGGCATAGCTCACGTTTTCATTGTGTGTTGTTAACCAAAGCGAGAACACAGACACCGAAGCAAGGAGTGACTCTGTCAGCGTGCATCTGAACAAAAAGGCCTGTTAAAGCTGCACAGCCTCACATGAAGCTCTCGCTTCACAGGCTGTTAGTCCCTGCAAACCTGCAGCATGCTGCACACACCTCGAGAAGATGCCTTTCTCTAAGCCATCTGATGACCTCGGTATGTTCTAACTAAAGCAGCATCAGGAAAGCTCTCAAGAATTGTAAAGGAAAAACAAACAAACAAACAAACAAACAACTAGCTATCACATTTAAAAAAATTTTGGTAACACAACGACTTGAAAAATTAATCATCTTACCATAAAAGCGACCACCGTTTCGGAAGCAATCTCTCCGTGGGCTGCGCATTCTTGCCCTATTTCTCGTATAATATTTTTTATAACACTTTCTGCTTGAGTGGGAGGCATTGTGGCTAAATAAAGCAATAGTTTCCTTTTAGTAATTTCATTTACGTATTTTTCCTCTTTAGATTCCAGTGTCAGTCTGTAATACCCATAATGTCTGCCGAATTATTGCTATTTAATTATGATACAGTTCCCCTCTTTTTTTTTTTTTTCATTTTAAGTGCCTGTTAATGACAGACAGTAACTGGAATCCTCCCCCCCCCATATTTAAGTGGTGTCACCATCAAAAATATATATCGTGATGTTTAAAAAAAAATAGCTAGGAATGGTGGCATGCGTGTTTGATCCCAGCATTCGGGGAGCAGATGCAGGCCGAGTTTGAGACTAGCCTGGTCTACATAGTGAGACCCTGTCTCAAAAACAAAATACAAATGAATGAATGAATGAGTAAACAGAAGTTGGGCAGAATTGGGGGGGGGGAGTCCCCGCAAAGGCAGCAAGAATACAGCTCATAAAAGAAAGTGCTTATCAAACGTTCACTAGCGGACCTTTCACAACTGTACTTTCCTAACTAAGAAAATGTTCTCCTGCCGGGGGAACAGCGAGGCTGAGCCCGCTCCTCCCCGCGCGCTTGCGCAGGTTCCTGCCCGCCCTCCCAGGTCGGTTACCGACTCCGGCACCAGCCCCGCAGCTTTCCCAGGCCGGTCTCCGCGCCGGTACGCCTGCGGTTTAAGGGTCCCGAGTGCCCACGGCGCTGGCCTTGGTCCTAAGGCCCGCGGGGCCGCAGAGCCCAAGCGGTAGACGCGTAACCATGGAGACAGAAGGGGACGCCTGAAGTTGTGGGCGGGGCCCGGCCGTGGGCGTGGGGCCGGGGCGGGGTGGGGCAGGGCTGGCCCCTGGGGCGGAGCCTTGGAACCAGGGCCTCCTTCTCGGTCCCCCCGGAGACACCAGAGGTGCTTCCGCTGGCACCTCCGCTCTAAGACACCCAGCATGGGTTCTCAAACAAATGTTGGACGGACAGACGGTGCTCGCGTTAACTTGCTAGCGTGGAAACACGGCAAACGCGTCAGCTGAAGAGACCGAGAAAGCCTAAGGTTCTTGGAGTTATCAGTGTTGAGAGTTTTTTCAAAGAAATGCTTTCGTGCTCTCGTTTTCAAAGGAAGTCTGTATCCGGGTGTTCCAAAATGCCGTGATAAAACTGTTCATTCAGAAAGTATATTCATGCCAGGTGCGGGGATACAGGCCAGCAGTCCCAGCCCTTATGATGCTAAGGTAAGAAAACGCAGCGAGTTAAGACCCCACGCTGCACAGTGAGACTCCGCCTCTACTGCCCAGAAGTTGCAAGAAAGGAAATCTACGCTTTTGGAATTGGGGATAATAACCTTTGTTTGTTTTGAGATAGGGTCGCGCTCTGTAGTCTTGGATGACGTGTAGACCAGGCTGGTCTTGAATTCTACTTACCTCAGCCTCCCGAACGCTGGTTGTGTGCCACCGTGTCGGCTCAATGATGGTGTTTTTGATTCTTAAAAATGTTTGTTGCAGAACTGGAAATGTGGCTCAGAGGTTAAGAGCACTGACTGCATTTACAGAGGGCTGAGTGTGATTGCCAGCACCCACATGGCAGCTCACAACTGTCTGTAACTCCAGTTCCAGGGAAGCCAACTCCTTTTGGCCTCTGCCGGTGCCAGGCACGTGGGTGGTCCACAGACATACCCAGGCAAAACACCAGTACCACACGATAAAATAATAATAAATTTTAGAAGTTTTCAATGTTTGTTGGGTGAGCCTAATGCACTTTTTAAAACACTATTATCTTTAGTTATTTATTGGGCGCACTCATGAGACTACAGGCCTGTGACAGGAGTCCGTTCTCCCTTGACACGTGGGAAGAACACATTTAGTTAGTTTTCCTTTCCAGGTAACAGTTTATCACTGAGGGAAGAGCAGAACTCAAGGCAGGAACCTGGAGCAGAAGCCATGGAGGAACACTGCTTACTGGTTTGCTCACTGGCTCATGCTTAGCTAGCTTTCTTTTTTATTAATCAATCAATCAATCAATCAATCAATCAATCGATTGATTAATGTGTGTGCATGTATCTGGCAGGTGCCTATGGAGGTCAGAAGAGGCCATCAGATCCTCTGGCTACGTAACCTCGGGCACTTATTTGTAAGCCTTTTGCCGTGGATACTTTGATCTGAATTATTAGCTTCATGGCTGAGTATCAAAGTGCTCTTCATAGCTGAACAGTCTCTCCATCCCCATAACTATCGATCTTACGTCGCCCCACCCCCATCCCAGGGATGGTGCCACTCACAGTGGGCTGTGCCCTCAGTCATCAATCAAGACTTCTTACAGACAAGCCCGGGGACAGTCTGATTGAGCAATCCCTCAACAGAAGGTTCCTTTTTCTTGGTGAATCTGGATTGTGTCAAGTTGACAATGAAACCAGGCAGACCATGAGCATTATTTTGAAGGGATAAAAGCTAGGACTGAACAAACATTAAAAACAGAGCATCAAACAAAGTTCTGTTTAATTTTGCTGAGGGTCTTTTCTTTCCTTTGTTTTGGGGGGGAGGGGGAGAGAGATGGGATCTTGCTGTGTTACAGGATGATCTCCATTTACCATCTTCTGTCTCGGCCTCCACATGCTGGAAATGAAGGTGTGCACCATCTCAGCCACCAGGACTCTATTTGCACGTATGTGTGCGATGGGCATGTGGCAGGTTTAGATGCAAAGCGTGCATGTGGAGGCCGGAGGGTGATGTTCGGTCTCCTCCTTTCTTCTGGGTCCACCTAATACCCTGAGGTAGAGCTCTCAGTAAACCAGCACACCACCACACCCGCCTGCTTTTTCAAGTGTGTTCTGGGGATCCTCAAGTCCGTGGCTAACACATTTGCAGCTCCTGCTGCTGCTGGTGGCAGCTTAGGGCTTTCTTGATTGCTTCTTTTTTTTTTTTTTTCCCATCCTTTCTGTCTTTCTTCTTTCTCTTTTCAGTGCTAGGGATCAAACCAAGGACCCCACAGATGATAAGTGAGTGCTATATCACAAAGCTGAATTGATCCCTGGGTTTTTCTCTGCCTGAGATAGAAACACCTAACTGGTTCCAGCTGAGGCCACTCAACCTCCAGCCAAGACAAACATGTCTGGTGCATGTCATTTTAAGCTGCTAGGTTTGGGGATGGTTTAGTAAAGCCTTTGAGTAGTCGTTGATATGTAAATGATCTAAATTTTTGTTCAGAAACAGATAGTCGGTGGGGCATGCTGGCCCAAGGCTGTGATCCCAGCATGGAGGAAACCAAGGGAGGAGGCTGAGAGCTTCACAGAAAACTCCTGCCACAAATATGTCCTACTTCTGCTGTGAGAAGTGAATGTGATAGTGCTTGGTGCAGTGTCTGGAAATAAAATATTGGGCTGGATGCTATTGTCATCACTGTTGCAACTGATTGGACCTCTAGTCTGTGCGGCACTGATTTTTCCTGGTTCTAATATGACACCAATTTATAAAGAAACATGGAGGAGCTAAAACAGATTGAGAGAAGGGTAAGAAGAAGTTCATCAGGAAAAATGAGAAGGAATTGTATATATTTGTTCTGCAAAAAAAAAAGCAGTAAAACTATTCTTTTTGTTAGAAAAGACTGGGGACTTAATATTTGCTTCAGAAGACCAGATTGGAAATCTACATATGTTGAGCAATTTAACTTAAAAGCTTAAAAGAGAATAAATAAGGCTGACAACATTTTCAATAAACACTATCCTATTGGGGTTGTTTTTTTAGATTATTTGAAATACAACTTTATTCTGATTCTAAATGAAAAGAATGGGAATGACAGCAATGAAGAAGAGTTCACCACTGTGAACTGTGATGCGATTGGAGCTGTCTTATCTTTGAAATTCAGGAAGGAAACAACTCTGTTCCAAACAGCTAAATTTGCAAGTCCAAAAACAATGAAAGTGTGTTCTAACTGCCACATTCCCTCCGGAGAGCGTTCTCCTCCTCAGCGTCCCAATGAAGCACACAATCTGCTAGCTAAGGTGGCACACGCTGCAGCTCTGAATAATACTCAGATCTGTAGTTTGCCCACCTATCTAAATTCATATGTAGCTCATTGTTGTCTTATGGAACAGGCCCTCAGTCCATAGCCCAGGCTAGCCTGTAAATCACTGTGTGGTCCAGCTGGCTTCACACTCATGGCAATCCTCCTGCTTCCGCTTCATGAATGTTGACATTGTAGGTATGAGCTACCACTTCCCACTGTCTCTCTGTCCCTGTCTCTCTCTCACACACACACAGGGTTTTGTGTAGAAAAAAATTTCGTTGTGTTTGGCTAAATACTCATATGACAGAGTATGCTCTATTTTATATAAAGGATAATTTCCAACTGCTTTCTAAAGTGGCTGTATCAGTTTGCATTCCCACTATTCAGGCTGTCTGTGGTAGTGCATGTCTGTTCTGTACTCCAAGGCAGAGTCCGGAGGATTGCCATTTTAAAGCCATCATCAACTATATAGACAACCTGTCAAAAACTTTTTAAAAGTAACCTTGTGTCTCTTCTGTGACATTTCCTGTGTATTTGTGATTTAGAATGAGGCTTATGGTCCTTCTGACTTAATTTCTATGAGGGTGGAGTAATGTTTGTGCATCTTCCCACTTTTCATTGTTTGCTCCTTTGTTAGAGACACTACATTCTATCTGTATGCTCCATTCTGGACCCGATTCTTCAATTGTTCCATTTGTCTATTCTTTACGTAATATACTGCCATGGCTACGATAGCTTGGAAGTAAGTCTTAAAGCCACGGAATATCAGCCTTCTGTTTTATTTATTCTTTTGTTATAATTTACTTATTTTTATTTTATGTGCATTGGTGTTTTGCTGGCATATGTGTCTGCGAGAGTGTCAAATCTCAGTTGTTGTTATAAAGAGAATCCTCGATGTTTGATTTTACCAATGAAGACTCAGGAGCCAGATGTTGGAATGAAAATTTGCTAGCTCAGAAAGGCAGATAAAGCACCCAGCTGACCTTCCTATTCAGCTCACATCCCAGAAGGAAAACGTCTTCCTATTCAGCTCCAAAAGCCAAAAGCCAAAAGCCCAAGGCTGAAAGCTTTCCAGATGAGCTGACAGCCCAGGAGCCAAAGAGCCAAAGAGCCAAAAAGCCAGAGTCATGAGCCAAAGAGCTGAAGAGCTCTTTCTTCTTCTCCACGCTGTCATAAATACTCCCCAACTAAAAAATCCCTCCTTTCTATTTAATCCCCGTCAGCTGGTTTCTTAATCTACTTTGATAAAGTTAACCTAGAGTTAAATTTATTAAATCCTGTGTACAGAAAGCTCTTGGATTATAAAGGTGTGTGCTAGGGCTGGGACACACCATAATCATCTGTTTACAATAAACAGAAAGTTCTTGAATTAAAGGTGTGTGCTAGGGCCCAAGCACACCAAACAAAAAACAGGTTTTTACAGTTCTCGATCTTTGGGTTCACAATGGGTTCAAATATCCTGCAACACTCAGTAGTATCTTTTTCTCTCAGGGAGCCTTTATGAAAGACTATATATAACAAGCTCAGTAACTACCACCCAGATGCATCAAGCGAAACCCTAACTGCAGAAGACACTTTTGCAGATGTATGTGGGGAAAAAATTCTAAGATGGGAAGTTTATCCCATGCGCCCTAAATGCTAGCACCAAAATCCTTGTAAACACAGAGAAGAGAGAAAGGTAAGGGCTGTGTGGAGAGAGAGAAGGGCAGTAACAACCCAGGAGTGCAGCCTCTCTCAGAAGCTGGAGAAGGTAGAGGGCAGACGTGCTTCTGGAGCCCAAGGAAGTCTGGGAAGCCTGGCTCTGCCGACTCTTGCCTGCAGACTTGGAGACCCACAGCTGTGGGGAGCGAACAGATTTCTCCTGGTGCTTTCACTCCCCAGTTTGTGTTAGTTTGTTAAAGTAAAACTTTCCTAAACAGCATCTGCTCATTCTGAAAGTTAAATATTCTGAAAAGGTTTGTAAGTGAAGCGAGAGTGAAGTGCTGAGTTTGACTTAACAGTCTTACTGGCTGTGGTTTTGGGAAATGACTAATGTTCTGTGAGCCTCTGTCTCATACATCTATATAAGAGGATCCACAAGCCACATGGCTCTCTTTAAAATATTTTCTGTGTGTGCATGTGTGCTTGTCTGTATACATGCGTGAGCTAGAATGCATGTGTGCATGTGTGTGTGTGTGTGTACCATGATGTGGGTATGAAAGTCAGAAAACACCTTATTAGAATCAGTTCTCTTTCACCTGGACTGAAGATATCAAACTCAGGCTACCAGCTTCAGTATTATGTGCCGAGCCTCTTTCCTGACCCTGGTTCTTGTGGTGTTTACATTACTTAACATATAGAAAGCTCAGGAGAGAGCATGAAAAACATTAGCCTTCAAGACCTGTTCCTGGTTATGTAGCAGAGACATCTCATAGGAAGAGGCAGGCAGTGGTGCAGCGGAGGGGTGCATCTCTCTGGAGGAAAGGATGCGAGTAGAGTTGCATGGGGCGGTGGGAGACAAAGGCCACGTGACCTTTCACTACAGTCTAGTTTGTTTATATGAGCACTTTTCTTTCCTCCTAAAGAAGAGGTATGGCTTCAGCCATTGCTTAGAGGGATTTATATTTTCCAAAAAGTTAAAGGTTCAGAACAGGGAAAAGAGCGAGGGGAGAGTAGAGTATGGGAAGCCGGGTCAGCAACCCCTCGGGTCTCCATTGTTGTTGCGGCAGATTCCACAGTCGTCCTGGCAGGGGGCAGTGTTGATGAGGGAAGGCTCCAGGTTCCGTTTCTCCCATCAGTCTCTTCTCCCGTAAACGTGCAACTGAACGAGCTGTGTGCGCTGTGCAGAAAGCTTTTAGAGTTCTGACCACGCCCCTGGTATGAGGCTGCTCAGCCTCTTCTGTGTGGAACTCCAAAGCGTGGCTGAAGGATTTGATGGCCATAGTGATTTGAACGAGAATGGCCCGGATAGGCCGATCTATTTGAATGTTTGGTCCCTGGTTAGTGGTACTGTTTGGGGAAAGATTAGGAGTTCTGAGCCTGTTGGAGGAAGTGTGTCATGGGTGGACTTTGAGATGACAAAAGCTCACGACATTTTAGTCTCGCACACCCTCTGTGTGCCGGTTGCTTGCAGACCAAGATGTGAGCTCTCACTGCCCCTCCAGAGCCACGCCAGCCCTACCTGCCTCGTGCCATGCGTGATGATCCTGGCTCACCTTTGGAAACTTTATGAAAATCTTCAATTAAATGCTTTGCTTTATGAGTTGCCTTAGTCATGGTGTCTCCCCAAAGCACTAGAACAGGAGTGGGCAATTCCTTCAAGGTGGGGTTAGAGAAAAGAGGGCAAGACTGGCTTAGAGAGACAGGAGAAATGGGAGTCCAGGTAGCCTTTCTGGTTTCTTTATTTAGTCAAAGCATAAAAGGAGAATTTTGAATCATAGAGGGAGTCCAAGTCAGGTCTCAGTCCTATTATTTTTAGTTTGCACTGGCCCAACTTTGTGGGCTTGCCTCAGAAGGGGACAGCACAAATAGGCATGGGAGAGTGGGAGGGAATCATGAAGCTGTTAGGCCCAGCAAGAGCCTAAATATAAGAAGGTATGAAGAGAACCCAGGAAACTAATCATCCATCGATGCAAAATCCCAAGAGGTTCATTTTGACCATTGAGCAATGGGGTCACCCCTGCTGGTCAGCAAGGAGTGGCACCGGAAGACAAAGAGCTTAGGTTTTTAAAAGACAAGGCTCAGGGAATTCTAGGGGTTGCCTTCTTGGCAATTCATGATTGGATGAGGTATTTAACTTTTAAAATAATTGGTTGGTTTTGGACACCCTTAGGTCTGGTCAGCCCTGTTGTAAATATCTGATCTTCAAGTCAGTTTGGAATTTCCTGCCATATGAGATATAGCCACAATTAAAGGTGGGAGAATGATTAACTCATCCCGTGTCTGTTCTGAGGAGTGGGGGTTACAGGCTTTGGATCAAAGGTCAGGAGAAGGATTGGGGCCATTTGGCCCAGTTTCCAAACAAAGTTCATCTCACAGGCACCAGCCGGTGATTTTCTCTCCATTTAGTAGAGATCTCTGCTTGTTCTCTTCCTTATCTCTGCCCTCACAGATGGCTAATGTCAGGAACTTTTATATTCCTCGGCTGTCTGGAGAAGCACTAAGAGGCTTTAATTAACATGGGCCTAAAACTTGAAAATATAAGTTATAAGGCAATTAAAGAAACAGGTTACAAAGTTAGTCTGATTCTTTCAAAGCAAACTATCTGGAAGTGGCCTGGAATTTCAGAAGATCCACTCAACAGAGAAAATAGCGCCTCTCTACCAGCAGGAAGTAGGAAGCTCTAGTGATTAGGATTCTGCTCTGCAGAGTTCCAAATCAAGGGATGGTGGCATGGAGGGATGTCACGGCTGATACTAAACTGTTCCCTGATGCTGGCATCCTGAAGATCTAAGGTCATGTGTTGGGTGTTGTTGAAACTGAAGGGCATTCTGTGAGAGATTCAAGGTGAACAAGGACACCCAAAGACGTGACTTGCACTGATATATAAAGGATCAGAGAACTACCGTAAGTGTAGCCCCTAAGAATCAACAAGTTCCTTCCTGCTGGGTGCCTATCACCTCCCCTGCCAGTGTGAAAAACTCTTTCTGTGTCTAGCTTTTCTGTGTTCTAGAGAAGAGGCTGGTTCCAACAGCTTCTTAAATGGCATTATAATCAAGAAAGGCTAATGATGCCAGACTCAGTGGCACACAATTCTTGGCAGCTAGCCACTTAGACAGCCGAAAAGATGTTCACCATAGGCCATAGTATGGTATGATCTTCTTGTGGAATGTGTACAATTTACCCTTGTGCATTCAAATGCTGATTTCTGTACCCCACTATCTGGTTTCAATCCGGACATGGCATTGTAGTGTTTATTCTGAGCATCACCTGTCTCAAGTTTGTGTAAATATGCCACCATTTGTTCTCTGCATTGTCAATAAAATAACCAGCAAATGCTGAGCAATGGAGAGAATAGAATGGGACAGCCTGGTCCGGAGGGGAGGAGAAGGAAGCAAGTGGGAGGAGTTGGGAGAGAAGAGATCAGCAGGAGAGGCTTGGAGCCATGAGGAGAGATGAACCGGACTTAAAATATGACTAAAAGCAAGTATAATGTGGGAAATCTGAATGGGAGGAAACTATGTGGGCTTGGAGGTTTAGGATGGAGTAACTATTGCCCAGCCTTGTGCTCTAGGTTAATTAAATAAATCCTAGTCTCTGTGTGGTGATTTGGGTATACAGATGGTTTAGGAATAACCACTGTTTACCCTAAAAGATAAATTAATAATAAATATTAATAATCAACAACAAATTGCGTATGTGTAAAGGAGCCGCCTGGCAGCATACCCCTCCCCCATTTAGTGTGCCACTAAATACAATTCTGTAAATCAGAGAATTTTGAGGAATTCAAGAAGCTCACATTAAATACTTTTAGAGAGAAGTAGCCCACAGTGTTCCATGTCTTCTGCAAGTCAGAAGGTATTCATTAGCACGGACCCTCCATTGCTATTATGGTCAAAGGGAGTCCTGGCACGCTAGGATTCAATGTATGATCAGCTGTAATAAGTCCCCTCCCCTTGTCTCCTCAGCAGTTTTGGTAAAGCCATCTCTACTGGAACTTGCCTTTGTCTATCCCAGTCCTCCCATGAGATCTCCCCTGCTGGACCTCTAGCCGGCTCTGCCCTTGAGCCGTTGCTTTCTTGGCACTTTCTCAGACATTGCTGCATTGTGAAGACATGTCCAGGTAGCAAGCTCTGCCCATACAACAGCACTCTCAGGAGAATCTCAACTGTCTAACTCCTTTAATTCTGCCTAAGCCTTTTGAGGTAGTAGCTACTGCTTTGCGAAAGAGGACACTGAAGCTTGGGGGAATGTTAAACGCCCTAGGTGGTTCAGGCCAGGAGCAGCGAGGTCTGCACTTGCGCCCTGGCCACAGCCCCTTCCAGCTTGCTTTCAGCAGCCAGCAGACAAGGCCAGGCTGCAGAGCTCTTCTGTTGTTCCCACAGTAGCCTGCCTAGAGTGAGGAACACGAGGCTCCCGCTTCCGCTCCCGCTCCAGCTTACTAACATTTCAGGAAGTCAGAAGACACAATAAAGAAGTATTCCCCTATTAACCAAGCTGACTAAGACAAACATGTTTGTGAGATACTGTAACGGTCAGAGAAAACATGCTAAATTTATAAATAGTTATAAGCAGTTGTTTCAGACAGGTGCTGTTAAGCATGTTTTTAACCTATAGGTTTAAAAACTGAAGCAGAGAGATGAGGTGATTTTGCCTGAGGTCACACAGCCTGTGGCTAACCTATGTATCATCATTCACACACTGGGTCAGAGAATCTGTTTACAAGTACTTAGAAATTATGGAGAATATATTGTGTGGAAGATGGCTTCTCCCTGAAAGCCAAGACTCGGTCTTAGAGGATGTGTGCTGGAGGAGACTCTCACAGCGAATCCCCATCACTCCCCGCCCGGCATGACTGCAGAGCAATCTGATCTAGGCAATGTCTCCGCTAAGGTGTGTCTAAGCTCTGCAAAGTTGGCTAGTTAGTCAAGGCTAACTGACAATCGCTGCCTTGAGGGATGCCTCTCCTTTCTGGTAGCTGCTTTAGGCATGAGGACTGCTCTCAAGTCCTATTCATGGTTGTGTCTTCTCCAAACTCATATGAATTCATGTTAAAGCTTTGTCACTGGCAGGGTGCCGTTAGGCAGTGAGGCCCCCGAAAGGCTACCTGATCTAAAGTGGCCATCCCTAAACGTGTGCCTATAGGCAACATTAGAAGAGGTCATGAACTTGAGAGGAAGTGGGGGGGGCAGACACAGGAATTTGAGAGGAGAAGAAGGTGGTAGAAATGATGGAAATGCAGCACTCATGTATAAAATTCTAACCATATTTAAAAGGTAAATGTCGAACGTTAGTTTTTAGTGGGGAGGGCTTAGGGAAGTCCCATAGGATCTGTGCTTTTTTTCACTTAATTTAGGGAATCCTGGCATCATTGGCCCAGAGCATGTTGAGTCCCAGGCGTCAGAGAGCAGGTCAATGTGCTCATCTACTCCTGGGTGCTTAGCAACCTGTGATGTCATCACTGTATCTACGGGTGTGCGCCCTTAGCTGCACACCGGATGTAAAGAACTGGCCCATCGCTGCTCTCTGTCTCTTTGCTTCAGCTTCTCAGCCCTTCCCTCCTCTCTGACTTTCTCTTCTACGCTCTCCCACTGTCTCTCACTATCTCTCTGCTTTTCTCTCCCCACCCCTGTAAGATAAATCTCTTCTTCCCAGATCTGTTGTTTGTGGCAGTTTATTTATATTATTATACAAGGGTCAAGAAAACTCTAAATTCCTAACTTCTATGGCTAATTTTCTTCCACAACAAGAAAAAATATAAATGAGTCCTCTGAATTATTTATATTCAAGGCCCAAAATTTAAGATTTGTTTTAATATATTTGATGAAAATTGAAGTTTTTATTGACCAGTCATCTCTCTCCTGCAGGTTACAGCGTGCAACATACCCTGCCCTTATTTCAACTTAACAGATGTGAGTGTGCTTACAGGTCTGGTTCAGAAGTGTGTTTTGGCTTCCTCTAAACACCATTTTCCCTTCCTGATTAGTTTGTCTCCTTAGAAGTGATGCTTACAGAACTTTGGAATTTGCTTTTGAATATTTCAGTTTTCCATGAAAATGTTTTCAGCTCAGAAAAACAGAGGAAGAGAAGAGGGCAAAGATCAACAAGACCCAGCTTGAAAATGTGGTACAAAATTCATTACTTTGAAAAGGACAAAAAAAAAAAAAATCTGGGCATGGTAGTACTATCCCTGTAATCCCAGCACGCAGGAGGCAGAGGCAGGCAGATCTCTGTGAGATTGAGGCCAGCCTATTTATTCTACAAGGCAATTCCAGGACAGCCAAGGCTGCACAGAGAAATACTGCCTTGAAAAACCAATAATAATAAGAAGAAGACAAAAGAGAAAAAGATAAGAAAAGGAAAAACAACCATAAATCTATAACTTTTATAATTTAAAAAAAGGCAACTGAAAATTCTTACAGCCGAAAAATACTCTGAACAAATATCAACAAATGGTTGTGAGTATATTTATTTGGCTTTGGAGAGCTGTCTTTTGCTGTGGCGTTTCAGCTGATGATTTCTAGTCAGCACCGGATTCATTTTCTTTCTCAAGGTTGGAAGGTGTTTTCTTCCTTTCCGGCAGGATAAAGTCAGCGTGCCCTGGGGAGAGCTTGGGGAAGGTGAAGTTGATGTACTTTTGAAACGCCTCCCTGGTTTCCTGTAGCTCCTCCTCCAGAAAATCTTTCCAGTTTGTCATGATTCCCAGCTGCTTTGCCACAGACACCAGCTCCCCCTGGGTGTCAACCAGTTTATACATCACGTTGTCAAGAGTGGCCTGATGTGTTTTTCTCGCTTCTTGAAGCACTTCTTGCACTTCTTCTTGCTTCTGCCTCTGAGCCATGCCATAGTAGGTACTCATTTCATGTTCCTTTGCTTTAATCAACTGGCCAAAGCTTGCCTTCTGGTCTTTAATAGCTGTTACACCAGTATGCACAAGTTTTTCCATGACTTTGCTACAAAAGATCAGAGATTTACAAATTAGATTGACTAGCCACTAGAAACACAATGAATTTATCATTAATAACAGAAGAAACCTGGTACACATGACTATATTACCTATCAATAATCAGTTAAAAAAAATAATTCCCCAGAGGCTGCCCGTGAAGCACTCTGCGGTGGGCCAGAGCAAAACCGCTAGTGTCTCCCGTCTACTGGATGCACGGGCAGTCTGAGCGCTCACTGCCAGAAAACAATGAATACATTATACCTTAAAAAATGAAGAGATTGTTTTTAATTGCCATTTAAATGTACCACAATTTCTGTATCCATTCCTCTGTTGATGGACATCTGAGTTGTTTCCAGGTTCTGGCTATTACAAATAAAGTTGCTACAAACATGGTTGAACAAATGTCCTTGTATACTTGAGCATCTTTTGGATATATACCTAGGAGTGGTATAGCTGGATCTTGAGGAAGCGCTTTTCCTAATTGTCTGAGAAAGCACCAGATTGATTTCCAAAGTGGTTGTACAAGTTTGCATTCCCACCAGCAATGGAGGAGGGTTCCCTTTTCTCCACATCCTCTCCAGCATGTGTTGTCACTTGAGTTTCTCATCTTAGCCATTCTGATGGGTGTAAGGTGAAATCTCAGGGTCGTTTTGATTTGCATCTCCATGATGACTAAGGACATTGAAATTTGGTGGGAACTAGAAAAGATCATCCTGAGTGAGGAATCCCAGAAACAGAAACACATACACACAATATATACTCACTTATAAGTGGATACTAGACATATAATATAGAATAAACCTACAAAAATCTGTGCACCTAAAAAAGGTGAGCTAGAAGGAAGACCCTGGGTAAGATGATCAATCCTCACTCAGAAAGGCAAATAGGACAGACATTGGAAGAAGGAGAAAACAGGAAACAGGACAAGAGCCTGCCTCTTTCAGAGGGCCTCTGAAAGACTCTACCCAGCACTGTATCAAAGCAGATACTGAGACTCATAAACAAACTTTGGGCAGAGTGCAGGGAATCTTATGAAAAAAGGGGGAGATAGAAAGACCTGGAGAGGACAGGAGTTCCACAAGGATAGCAACAGAACCAAAAAATCTGGGCAAAGGGGTCTTTTCTGAGATTGATACGCCAACCAAGGACCATTCATGGAGATAACCTAGAACCCCTGCTCAGATGTAGCCCATGGCAACTCAATATTCAAGTGGGTTCCTAGTAAGAGGAACAGGGACTGTCTCTGATATGAACTCAGTGGCTAGTTCTTTGACTGTCTCCCCCGGATTGGGGGAAGCAGCCTTGCCAGGCCACAGAGGAGGACAATGAAGCCAGTTCTAATGAGACCCAGATAAGCTGGGGTCAAGTGGAAGGGGAGGAGAACCTCTCCTATTCGTGAACTTGGAGGGTGGCATAAGGGGAGATGAGGAAGGGAAGATGGGATTGGGAGGGGAGGAGAGAGGGAGCTACAGCTGGGATACAAAGTGAATAAACTGTAATCAATATAAAAAAATAAAAATTTAATTAAAAAAAATGAAGAGAGAGGGTCAGAGCCCTAAACCCTCAAAGAAGGCATTTCTTTATATCAATTCAGCTCTTTTTTGTTTCCTTGAGACAGTATCATTAATGTCTGATCTTTGTTGTTCTGAGTAGACTTGAACCAATTATGTAACTCAGGCTGACCTTCAATTTTTTTCTTTTTGAGATTATAGTAATTACATCATTTCTCCCTTCTCTTTCCTCCTCTTTGAATCCTTCCACATAGCACTCCTTGCTCTTTCAAAATGTCTTTTTCATTAATTGTTGTTACATACATATATGTGTCCATTACATAATATATATTATATATAAATAACATATAACTATATTTATATTCCTAGACATAAGCTGCTCAATATGCATAATGTTGCTTGTATGTATGTGTCAGCTGACCATTCAATACTGGGTAAAGGAATGGTGTGTTCTTCCCTGGGGAAGGCCATTTCTTCCACTCTCCACATTTCTGGGTTGCCTGTAGTTCCTTGAGTGTGAGCACGGCTCCCTGAGTTCTTCCCAGCCTACTTTGGCATGCCATTGTGGTTGCCCGTGTTTGGCTAATGCTAGGCAGCCATGCTGGTAAGGCTTCATGGGTGCAGCTTCTGACATTATTAGAGACCAAATCTCACAGCAAACTTCCTGATCCTAACTGCCAATTCTTGATCCACCTAAGTGCTGGGTGCTGAGTTTAGGCCAAACCCTAGTTGCTCATCTTTAGGACAGAAGGAAGCAAATTTTAACACAAATACTATTATGAAAAAAAATTCCCAAATAAAATATAATATTTGGTGAGAAGATTGCATAAGTTTATATTCATTTTCTATGTATGGCTTCAAACAAAGCTGGTTTTCATGTTATTTCATCATGTTGTGATACCCTACATATTAAAAGTCCTGAAAAATATAACACTCATTGGAGAAAGAAAAAAAAAGAAAGAATATCATCTTCTTGTCAAAAAATGAGTTTTGATTTCCTGGATATGCATCTTCCCATCAAAGAGTCTCAGGGCCCCTGGGGGTCTTGGACTGTGCTGCTGAGTGACTCTGACCTCTGGTTGCAACATATTTAAATATACGGTTATATATATTTATATATATATAATTGTACAATATAATTATAGTGCCAATATGCAAAGAAAGAGGTTTGGTAGATACAGATATGTAGATAGACCATAAACATAGAAGTTATAACAGCCAAACCTATTAAATTCTTACTAATGTTCCAAGCAGGCCAGCAGGCTTTTGTGTATATATTAACTCCTGAAATTCAATTAGGTAATTTCACTGTTATGTTCAGTTTATGATAAGAACACTAGGGCTCAGAATTTGTCAGAGTTCACTTATAAGTGATAGTAGCAGCATCAGCACTTTGACCCCAGCAGTCTGGGTCTAGGGCAAAGTTCTGAGTCACTGTGGCACACAGTGGACTTCGCTAATTAAACTAGTTTGAGTTAGATGTTTGAAGAATTAAGAAGAAAATAACTACAAATGTTGGCGTAAACTGTTTATGATTTGTAACAGAAATTCTCCCCACCTCCTTCCTTCCTGGTGCTTCCAACACAAATGAAGCCTTTTCAAGACTTGCCTTATGCTACTGTCTAACGTCCACCCTCATAGATTAAGTTTCCTTGCCTTTTTTAGTTCCTTCAGCCTGTCTTTAAAGCTGAGAGACTTTGCTGATATGGACGCATCATGATTCGTGTCTAGTTACTAGGCAATTTTTCTTCCTCCACACAGCTGGGTTTTATTCACCATTGACAGCATGCATTAATGCTTAGCGCTTACTGTGTCCCAGGGTCCATTCTAAGCATTTAACATGAATAGCACATTTCATTTGTGTAAGAACACACTGGGGCTGTTGCTATTTTTGCTTACCCTGTTATCACTCCCTTGGGGTACGTAGGGATGTGAGGCTCAGCAAGAACTGTTAGGATTATTGTTCAACCACACACATGTCCTCGAGCAAGTAGGAGAGTGGCTGCTTTAGCCACTACGTGCTTCAGGTTCATAAGGGTCAGGATGAAATGTTTTGTCAGAAATGTAACACAGTAAAAACAACAATTTGGAACAGTTCTATGGTAACACAGGAAAGGTGAACCCTAGTGCAGTGAGTCAAAGAGACCACCTCGTAGCATTCTGCAACCTCCTGGATGTACAGTGAGAGTCTAGTGACAAAGGATGGAGACATGAATCAAGACAGAATGGAACAAGCCCAAAAGACACCACAAATTTCTAACTGCCAGCATTTAGGACTGCTGGCACATATATATATATGGCCAAAAGAAGGACCAAACGCGGTGTCCGAATCTAGAAGAAAAAAGAGTGAGGTGCTATTAGCAGTACTGAGAGTTTTTAATTCAGTCACACACATAGTCAAGATATAACCAGGTGTTTTAGCAAGCCAATAGGTTGTTAGTGAGACTGGGACCAAAGCCCCTAGGGCCTAGGGCAGAAAAAGACAGAATGAAATGTCCATGACTTTATCCAACAGCCCCAAAGAAGAAGGTGTGCCTCCTGGGTGAGCTGGAAGGTCCCCAGCACTAACCTTACCTAAAGTGAGCTAATCAAGTCTACCTTGGGGAACTGCACCTCTGTCCTAAACACTGATGTCAACATCTTTCAGCAAACAGCTAGCATTTTCCTGAATGCGCTTTTTCAATTTCTTAGCCCAATTCAGAGCTTGAATTTTTGATTCTTTGGACTTTACTCCTTTTGGCATCCTCTCTCCGAGTCTCTAAATTCCAAAGGATATACATGAAATTCTGAAGTTAAGGCCCCAATGTGGGTTGGGATGAAAGCCTGGAGGATGTGGCCTTTTTATCTTTGGATCTGTTCTGCCTGACATGGCTATTGTGGATACAATGAAACACATGTGAATACATATATGAATTATGCAAGTGTAGTTTTCATTAATATTGAGAATTAAGTTTGTTGTTCCAAATAATGTCAAAATTTATAATAGCTGGGTTTGTGAATAACAAAAGCTGAAGAGAATCCATGCTTAAAAGAGATTCATAAGACAAGTTAAATATTTGCAAGCAATAGGAAAAACAGTCAATTTTGTAGTACATTTAAAATGTTTTTCTGAGCGTACAAACTGACTGATTTGTCTTCTGTAAAAGAAGGACGAGGAAGTGCTGAAGGAAAGGACATGTCAGTGCTCTTGTTATTTCATTCCCTATTTAGTCTTGCTTGGACTTGATTTCTCCTCAAATGTTTGAAAGATCACTGTGGATGGGAGACAGCCGCGAAGGCTGGAAGTAAAGGCAAGGCCCAGAGTCCACGTCACACGAGAAATAAGACTGGCAGTACTCTGCATGTTATCCATGGGTGCCAGCCAGCAACGACACTCTCACCGGGCGCTGCCAGACTTCCAGCAGAAGCGATGGCAGGTTCCGCTGGGAAACATCCAGGGCACAGTCCGAGGAAGCACCCGCATTCTCTGTAAGCAGCACGGTACCTGCCGTCTCTATTTTCATTAGGCTACAGACTTGGAGTTTTGAAATATTTGCTCCATGTAAGCATGGTGCTGGCATAAATGCAACCATTTTTAATAGAGTTTCAGGGCATGTCTACAGTTACAAGACTAGGCTGATATTTTATAAAATAGGTTCATAGTGAATAAAAAGGGCATTAAACAAAACATGCTCTGATGTCTAATAATTCAACCTTACTCGCAATGGAAGGAAACGTGAAATATCTGTACTAGAATATATCTCTCTGTTTTTCTGCACCATGAGAGACTTTTTCTTAGCCTCTGTTAAAATGGTCTAAGATGTATTATTGGGAAAAAAAAACATTTTTAAAGAAAACACATCAGTGGTTGCTCCTCCTCTTCTCCTTAAATGATATATTTCACTTTTCTCATTCAGATGGCCAGCAGTCCATTTTCATGCCTCTGTCAATGTCCATTAATAAATATTCTAGTTTAAAGATGGTAAGAACCAATGAATCCCTTTCCCCATAGACAACTACTAGATTTTTATAACATTAACACCTCAAAATCATCTTACATGAAGTGGTTTGGTGCTGCGCAGAGCGGATCGCTTGCTTGGCTAGCCAATAAAGACTTGATAATCCACTTTTCATTTGCAGCACTGAACTACTACCTTTTTTTCAACAGGTACAACCACTGTGCTTAACGAGAAAATGCATTTTATTTTTCTGCCTGGGACACTGAAATCTTCCCTGACAGGGCAGGAGGAACAGTGATCCCCTGGAATTGGAGTTACAGGCATTGTAATAAGTGTGGAAGAAATATCCAGAAGCCAGCCTTCTGTAGCACACTTGCTTCTTGGGGTTCAGTGAAATTCTTAAACCTTCCATTGGCGCTGTCTCATTTTACAAGAAACCCACTTCTGTTTCCAAGACAGATTTTACTTGTGTTTGGCTAGCTACATCTTACTATGAAGCACAGGGTGGCATGGACGCCTGTTTGTCCTGCCTCCGCATATTCCACTGAACCTGGTGTCCCCCAGAAAGAGGGATGAGAAATATATAAAGGGTCTGTATGTGGTGGTTACTGAATAGAGATAATTGTCATAAAATTATAACCATTAGAGACAGGTTAAAAAAAAAAAGTGTTCAACACATTTAGCCAGCAGGGAAATTCACACTAAAACCACTTTAAGGTTTCCCCTCAGCTCAGTCAGAATGGCCATCGTCAGGAGAATAAACAAAAAATGTTAAGAGTGGCTATGGGGAAAAGAGAACCCTTACGTGCTGCTGGTAACCTGGTACAGCCTCTGTGGAAATCAGTCTGGAGTCATCCCAAAGAACTACTAGATGATCTAGCTGGATCATTCTTGGGTGTCTACATAAAGGATTTTATATTGCGCTACAGAGACACATGGCCATCAATGTTCACTGATAGATAGCTGATTCTTCACTATAGCTAGGAAAGGAAATCAATCTAGAAGTCCATCAACTGATAAATATGTAAGAAAATGTGGTTTATTCAGTACATATACACAATGGGATTGTTGCTTGGCTGTAAAGAAATTAGGAGATCGGAAGACATTCTAGGAATGGTCTCTAGCCCACTCCTTGATCAAGCTCCAGCTCTGCTCAGGAACATTGTGGACTCCACTGTCTGTCTTTCTATTGGCATTATGCAGTTCCCACCAGAACTATGAAGTTATGCACTGAGCTCTGACTACAGCATTGGAGGATTTTTCTACCCTCAATTCCAGACTCTTCCACTTAAATACAAAATGTTCCAAAGGCCTAAGAACCACATGGTCAGGTTTATCAGAGCAACTGTCTTGATTCTTGGTAATGATTTTCTGTACTAATTTTCTTGTTGCTGCACAAAAACACCAGACCCAAGCAGCTTAAGAAAGTAAGGTTTTGTTTCTGCTTACAGCTTGGGGGTGTGGCCCATCACAGTGAGAAGCATGTGGTAGTGGAATCACATTGCATCCATAGTTGGAAAGCAGAGGCTGATGGTGTGCAGGTGTTCTGCTTGCATTTTCCTTTTTATTCACTGTAGAATCCAGCCCAACCCACAAACTCTCTCACAGACATTCCCAGAGCTTTGTATACAGGTGCCTCTATGTGCTATGAAGTTATCTCTATGCCATCGTATCCAAATAAACTCTTCAGTCGAATTTTAATTCTTTCTCCCTCCACAGATTAGTTTCTGTAAATAGTCTAAAAAGGACTGGAACTTAGTAATGCCTAGAAATAAGATCTGGTACCCTGCAAGTTTAGCTGATCAGAATAAATTTGTAGCATTTGTTTAGTGAGTTACAAGAGCTAGGAGTGTAGCTCAATTCTAGAGCACCTGCAAAGCATGCAAACAGCTCTAGGTTCAATCCCTACCACTCCAGGAAAATGAGAAAAAACAACAAAGAAAACGAATAAAGTTGTTCCATAGAACAACTCCGCATCTGTGTTAGGCATTCTGTAAGACTGATTGACTAATGAAAACTCCAGTGACACGGGGAATAGGATGTTCTGGACACAGGCTCACATGATCTTAGGCTATGTTTAGCCTCGCAAGGAGTCATTATTGCATACTTCTGTATTTGACCTAGTATCCTTGCGGACTATCAGGTAAGTTCTTTCTTTAATGTGCAAAAAGACCCCTTAACTTCCACCAGCCCAACCTTAAGACCAATAATGTCACCAGGTAACACCTGCGGCCTGGAACAGAGACTTCCTTTTCTGTGGCACGCCTACCTGCCCAGTGTCTCCACCGACGTATTTAAAAATGCTCTGATTTATAAATTTGTTCTGTTCGGATAAGAACTTCACAAGAGAGTTGTGGAGACAGCTGAGTCAACAAAGTGCTTGCCTTGAGAGTGTGAGGACGTGAGCTTGACTCCCGGAGCCCATATGAGAGAGAAAAAGATAGACAGAGAGAGAGAGAGAGAGAGAGAGAGAGAGAGAGAGAGAGAGAGAGAGAGAGAGCATGGTGCTGCATGTTTGAAATCCCAGTGCTGGAAAGGGCAAGTAGTAGATTCCTGGGACTCACTAGCTAGCCTAGCCTACTTGGCAAATTCTAGTGCAATGTCTGTCCCAAGGGGCAAAAAAAAGTTTATGTAATGGGAGATAAGACCTGAGTTTATCCTCTGGCCTCTATACTCATGCACACAATGTGAACATACCCAAGCATGTATGTGACTGTAACCATGCTAGTTGAGATAAGCTGAATCTGCTTTCTAGGCCCTGGTAACTCAGTGCTTTTGCTCTAGAATAAACTTTCTCCTATTCCCTCTGAGATAAGAACAGTTTTAACATTAACAAATGGCTTCCCATGTACCAGGCTCTCCTCTAGACAGTTTGAAACCATGAGTGAGAAAAACAGAGGTTTTAGTTGGATGTATTTAAGCAATAGACACAGCAGTTCTCTAAGGATGGAAAAGGTGGAAGTTGAAAACCCTTACAGGTAAGCCTCACAGAGGAAATTGTTGAAGGGGGGTGGTGGGAAACAATGAGCAAGGGAGAATGCAGGAGCCTGCCAGTGTCTGTGAGGAGTGAGGCGAGCTACTCTGAAGGGAGAGCCTGCCCTCTGGTAGGTGGAGAGGAGGGGAAAGGGAACAGAAGGTCCGCCATCCGCTGTACTTATTTTCTAAGCAAGTGTTCCCTAGTCACAGTGTTCCCTAGTCACAAGTGGTTCTCAACTTTCCTAATGCTGGAACGCTTTCATATAGCTCCTCATGTTGTGGTGACCCCAACCATAAAAGTATTTCATTGCTGCTTCGTGGCTGTACTTTTGCTACTGTCATGAATCGCAAAGTAAGTATCTGATATGTGACCCCCAAATGGGTCGTGACCCACAGGTTGAGAACCACTGCTCTGGGGGGAAGGTATCCGGAATGTCATCATTCTCCAGCCCTCTTTCTGTCCATTGGCATGGCTAGCTTTAACTCTGGGAGAAGATTTGTCTTTAAGACATTACCTGCTAATTATGCACAGATAAATATGCTTAAGCAGCAAAAAGAAAAAGGGTCAAACCCAAGACATGGAAGCCAAACAGGAAGACTGCATCTTGGTTTTGCTGCTATAGCTTGGGGGGTCTTGGACAGGTCACTCAACATCTGAAAACATAGTTTTCTCTTATACCCAGTAGGCCGTGGGCTCTCGACTGGGGTTATCTTAGTCTGTTCTCTCTCCTTTCTCTCTTCTCTCTCCCTCTCTGTCTTGCTCTCTTTCCCTCTCTCCCCCCTCCCCTCCATCTTCTCCCCTCTCCACTCACACATACATACTTATGTACAATATAATCTGTGGTTATATACATATATATAACATATCAAAGGATACGGAAAGATATAGGCCTCATTATAAAAAGTGTTTATTCGGGGGAGCCAAAGAATAAAGCAGCAAATAGGGACCTGTTTGTTTTTCTCCACTCATTTCCATAAAGCCAATATTTTTATGTATTCACCCATTAGTTTACACAGAAAAGACCAAGAATTATCACATCCTCAACAATGTGTGAGCTAGACTGGAAAAGCTGACTTTTAAGTGTTTAAGGAAAAGTGTTTATTGGTTGTTCTCAGCCTTGTAGTATTGGAGAGACAAACTGAGAAACAATACTCTGATGGGTGGCTGTTCGCTGAGGATGTGAGCTACGGCCGAGAGTAAGTAAGATATGGTCAGCCCGTACGCTTAGTGTTGAATATTTGAGCACTTGTGCTACCATTTCCTAAATCAACCTTTCTCTTCCTCTCTCCCTTCTCCTCCTCCTTCTCTTTCCCTCTCTCCTAAGTTTGTTAATATTGGTATTTGATATATCGCACAATAAAGCCAGGAAGTGCTGGGCAGTATTCCCTTTCACATTTTAACCTAATGTCTTTCTCTAGGTGGATTTTAACAGGGTCACATGTTAATTTGCAGTACCTTTTCTCTTCCTCGACAGCTTCCTGGGCAAGCTTTCGTTCTTCTTCCCTGGCCTTCTTCACAGCCTCTATCTTCTCCCTGTGGCATTCCATCATTATCCTCTGGATTCTGTGGACCATGCGTTGCTCTGCAGCCGAGTTCTCTCTCTTCAGCTCAGCATCCATGTTTTGGAACATCTCCTTCTTGGTTTTAGCCTCCACATCCTTAAAGAAAGGGAATGGAAAAACTGGATTTAGATATTATACATTTGCTGTCTTAAAAACGAACACTAAGAGGCAAGACCCACCACAGTTTCATTTATCTGATATAATGGACACCTGTTAAACAGATGATTTAAAAGCAGCTGTAAGTTATATGGAAATTTTTCATTTAAGTGAATTATTCACACTGTGTGTGTGTGCATGCAAATACAAACACACACACACACACACACACACAAGATCATGTTGAAAGGCAGTGTGCAAAAAGGAAAATAGATTACAAGGGGTGTGGTTAAAGTTTTCTGGCTACTTTTAATTTTCTCTCTTTTTCAGAGCTGGTGGCCAAACCTAGGGTCTCACAGGTGTCAGATTCTAGCTAGGCTATAGCTCCAACCAAATGCCTTTGTGGCCCCAGTATCGTCGCACATGGAAATATAGATGTAACACTGGGAAATGACAGAAATAAACACCCTGGAGAGAACCTAAGGCTCAGGCAGAAAACACACACATCACTCCAGCCACATGAGCCGGCCTACGAGGCCCCACTGCTGCTCCACCTTCCACGTCATTGGGTTGCTACTCTTCTTCATTCCTGAAGGAGACAGGAACTCCATTGTTCTAGGGCAGGAGGACCTGTGCAGTATTTTCAACCAAGTAGAGAAAGGGAGTAGCAGTCAAACCATTATTTGGGGAGGAGTCTCACAAAAGGACGTAGAGGAAGAACCTGTCACTGTTTTTGGAGCTGCCTACTAACTCATAGTGTGCCAGCACCCTGCTGGGCAAAGGTGCTGCCAGCACAAGAATGCCCGGAGCCCCGTTCATGGAGGACTCACTGCACAGCGGGGGAGAGCAAGGATTGCATTCGTACTCAAGATTTGCTGTTTCATATTCGCTCCTTGTAATTGCATAATTGTATCAGAAATGTCCTTAAGGAAGGAAGAACAACTAATATGTCCTGAACTTTCAAAACCTTCATTAAAAGGTAAATTTTTAAATCTACTTCAGGGTTGTCAGAGCATCCACACAGCTCACTAGTGACAGGACTGGAGACGGAGACCACAGTTCTCAGTATCAGTCTCCTCATCACTGGCTAAGATGATGGAGTCTTTTAAGAAACCTTACTTTCTCTCTAGAAAAGTCACAATTTTATGAGATAGTTATAGCAGTCTAACCTTCCCTCTCCTCTTCCTTCCCTCTCGTCCTTCTTTCCTTCCTTTTAGAGCTGCAGAATCTCATCTTCCCGGAGTGTCAAGCAGGAAAGGTACTGGCTGAGTTTTGCCTGATCTCTTTAGCACCTTTCTGGGAGCCTGAGGGAGCCAGAGAGCCTCAACTGAGGCTGCACGTAAAGAGAACTCTGAGTGTCAAGGAAAGGTGCGCTTGCTTTTAACTTCTTGGAAAGACCGTCTCTGTGATAGCATTATTGATTAGAAGGAGTGTGCGTATAGATCAGTGGTAAAGCATTTGTTCTAGTGTAAGTGAAACCCCGAGTCCAACCTCCAGCACTGAAAAATTGTTAGAACCCGGTGTCCTCAGAAGAAAAGATTTCTCTTTCTTTCTTCTTTCTTTCTTTCTTTTTTTTTTTTTTTTTGTTGTTGTTGTTTTTGCTTTTTCTCTTTCTTTTTCTCTGTGTAGCCCCGACTGTCCTGGAACTCACTCTGTAGACCAGGCTGGCCTTAAACTCACAGTGATTCGCCTGCCTCTGCCTTCCAGGTGCTGAGATTAAAGGCCTGAGCCACCACAGCCTGGCCACCACCTCCTCCTCCTCTTCCTCTTCCTCCTTTTTAATATTTATTTATTTCTGAGCATGGTGGTGCATACTTGTAATCCTAGCACTGGGGAAGGCAGAGGCATGCAGATCTCTGTGAGTTCAAGGCCAGCCTGGTCTACAAAGTGAGTCCAGTACAGCCAAGGCTACACAGAGAACCCTGTGTACAAACCCTGTCCCAAAACAAAACAAAACAAAACAAAATAAAACAAAACAAAGCTTTATTTATATATCTTAAGTATATGGGTATTTTGTCTTCACAGCAGTTAAGGGCATCAGATCCCATGGGGCTACAGTTATAGATGATTGTGAACCTCCGTGTGGGCGCTAGGAATTTAGCTCAAGACCTCTGGAAGAGCAGCCAGTACTCTCACCTTGAGAGCCATCTCTCCAGGCTAAGAGAAAAAGTTTTCAACTTTTCATTTTGGCTACTCAAGAATAGGAGCAAACTGGGTGTGGCAGCCCGTCCCAGCACTCAGAAGGCAAGAAGATCACCGTGAGCTTGAGGCCAGTTTACACAGTGAGACCCTGGTCCAAAGTCGTCACGGGGCTGGAGAGGTAGGCTGGAGGAGAGTGACAGTGCTTGCTGGCGAAGCATGGTGGCCTGAGGCTGAACCCCCAGCATCCATGCAAGACACGATTGCTCATGCCTGTAACCCCAGCATGGGAGAGAGACAGAGGGACCCTGGCCTCTCACTGGGCCAGTCAGCCTATCCAGATCCGTTAGTTTTCAGTTCAGTAAGAGGCCTTGTCTGAAGGTAATAAAGAAATACAACCTGGGTTCAGCAAGATGGCTTAGTGGGCAAAGGAGCCTGCCTCCAAGCCTGACAGCAAGAGTTCAATCTCTGGGTCCACATGGTGGAAGGGACAGAAAGTTCTCTAATCTCTACATGTATATACTGCACATGTGTGTACACACACACACACACACACACACACACACACACCACACACACCATACCACACCACACCACAACACAGCACACTAAAACAAAAGAACCACAAGCAGAGAGAAACAACAGAATCCAGCTTTAAGAATCTTTACAGAATGGCTTCAAGTGGTAAAATTTGAAAACAGCTATAGAAAAAAAATGTTGGTTGCTTACAAATGCTATGTGGGTTTTCATTGCAGAAGGCTTTGTCTCTTAAATCTCTCATTCTTAACAATAAAATATGTTGAATGTTAATATCACCAAATGTCTTTAACACTTATTTTATTTCGTAAAAAAGAGTACAATAAAATATTCTGATGTTTGCTTCATGCTCTTGAGTTCTTTGTTTTCACTAAGGACACGTTGATTCATATTTCCCTGTTTATACTGAGGCTGGGCAGTTAGCTCACAGAGCTGGCTTCGATCAGCAACCACGCCAAACCTGGCCAACCTGGCAGCTGGGGCCAAGCAGGGCTTGTACTCCCAGACCAGAACTGTGCGGCAGGGCTCCCTTTTCCTGTTGGTCCTCGGAGGACAAGTATAGTTCAGTTAACCTTACTTGGTACACAATTAGTATATGCTAGGTGTTCCTTGTCGAAACAATGAATGGTTCATTCATAGGCCCATAGTCCCTAAGCTGCTTCTCCATCCTGTTCCTCGTAGCCTCTGCCACTTTCCTGTGGCCTCTGCCCATGTACCACACACATTTGTCCTCCTCTGTCTCTCCCTTGGCCAAATGTAAATATAGTTCTGTGTGCTGGTCCTCTGAACAAGCTTTGTGACAGATATTGAACTGAGCGCTGACTCCCTCTGCTTGCATCCTCAACCAGTTTGCAAGTTAGAGAGTTCCTCTTGACCAGCCACCATATCTAACAATGGAGGAACAGATAGGGAAAATGTAGTATATATTCAGGATTTCATTGTTGTTGTTTTCAGGAAATTTGATGCAACTGTAGGTAATTATGAATTAAGCCAGTCTCAGAAATAAATAGCATCCTTCCTCTCATATATGGTTCCTAGATTTTTGTGTTCATACATAAAATCATCTCTGGATATATGATATGAAAGTAGAAGCAAAACTGTCCAGAGAAACAAAAGCAACTACTGGGAGGGATAAGGATGGGGAAAGAAGGTAAGGAGGTGATGTTGTCAACATGCAATATATATTTACAGGCACACATACAATATATACATGTATGTGTGTGTCCTGAAATGTCCTTACACAGCGCACTGTTGTGCACAAGTAATGAATATAACAGTGACAACTTAAAATGAAAAAAGAGTTCCTCTTATCCTTTGACCATTGGTCCTACTAAAAATACTTAAGATACAGCTAAGATGTCCCTCCTTACACAGGCAGGAAGTATGTCAGGATGTATGCTTACCTCTGATTGGATGTAGGTGAGAGGTATACAGGCAGGAAGCACATCAGGAGGTATGTTTGCCCCTGATTGGACCCAGCAGGAAATAGGTATCCTTATGGGTATGCCTTTTTAAGCCTCTGCAAAATGTGACTCATCACCAGTTTTTATGAACCCAGGAATGGACCTGGCCAGAGTTCATCCTCCTGGACAGTATTTAATTAAAGATTGCTTCAAATTTGGCTTACCAAAAACCAAATGTCCCTCTTGGCAATGCAGAAAAGGCAAATGCAGGGAAAAGTATGCAACCAAGACTCCCAGGTAGACAGCTTGCTCTATTGGTTCAAAGTCTGAGTCCCTGCCAGGTCAAGGCACATTACTGGATACCAGGGCTCATATAGACAGAAGGCAAATTGCCCCTGCGGATGAGGACATGTTAGGGAGCCAGACAGCCAACAACTAGTCAGATAGTCAGTTCCTTGATTGCACTGGTGACTCGTGCTATTCGAGTGCTGTGACAAAACCTTGCATCCTGTCAATCACGGAGAGCCCCGCCCAGCCTTTACGGAATACTAATGTGGGCTTTTCCACCCCCATCTACCCGCATCAACTAACATAAGCACTTCCTCTTTCCTAACTTAAATGCTTTTTAAAAAGACAACGAGCCAGCCCTTATATAGAAAACCTTTAACTCTTTTTTATGTTGTTCTTCCATCAACTGCATTTCGAATCTGTGTCTGTCATTTGCGTCTTCAAGTGCTTTCTCCACGGCTTGTTTTTGGAGTTCAGTAGCCTTTGAAAGAAAAGGTCCATGTATCCATTAGTATTTCAGAGTAAGCACAGAGAAGGTGGTCGCTATTGAAGAAGTTGGCAAGTTAGGTTTTCATGCTTCATGAAAATTAGTCCCTGCCATGGGGCCCCTAACTGCACTGTTCTGACTCCAACTTCCCACCGGAGCCTGGCCACCTTTGCCCACTGGAGCCTGGCCACCTTTGCCCACCGGAGCCTGGCCACCTTTGCTGCTCTGAGACGTATTAAAGGCGGGGCAGCTCTGTTATATATATGATATGAACCTTGTATCGTGCCAATCACTGAGGTTCCCTCCCAACCTTTGTGGAATACTAATCTGGACTTTACTGATGATGGCATCACCCCTGCAAAATTATAGAATAGGTATATACATATATATATATATGCAGTTGGTATATTAATCTAGAAAACATAGAGAATGAAACAGATACATAAAGCTGAAAGGAGCTAAACAGAGAGGATGAATACCACCAAGGCCCCCTCATCAGGAGTTCAGAAAAGAATTTTTATTAGATTATTTAAAGACAATGCTCAGATATTGGGTAAACTTATATTCAAACCATAGATTATTCATAAAAGCATTTTTATGTATTGGATATTTGAGTAATTGATGACTCTTAACATTTGATTTTTATTACCTCTAGATTCTTGACATCATGCCTTATCTTGCCCAGAAGAGCTTTAATTCCCTTTAGAAGGTCATTTATTCAATTCATCTATGATTGGACGTAGCGAGGGCTAAGGGTTTGAGGCTTCATTGTCTTCCTACTGTGCATCAGGCAGAACTTCCTTCCTTCACTCTTCAAACACCCCCACAGCTCTCAGAAGCCGTGGATGCACCAGGATTTGGGCTTTTTGTTTTGCTTTTTTCATTCACATGGGTCCCTTCTTAGATTGCCCAGGCTAGTCTTGGTCTTGCCAGCCTAATCCTGCTCCAGCCTCACCCTGCCCAGGCCCCCTGTGTAGCTAACACTGCAGGAATGTACCATGGTGACTAGAAGCACCAGGAACTTTATATAAGGAGAGTAGGTCAAGTTAAGGCATTTGGGGAAATAGGCATTTAGTTCAGAAGTATTTATTACACACTACACATATTGATAGTCCATAATGGATATAAGACCATAATAAACAGTTTACAACAAAGATGCCCCCCTCCTTAAGTTTCAGTCAAACTAGAATAAAGTAGCCAGTCATCCACCCAAAGGGCAACTTGGAAGGAAGTTCTTGACAGGACCTGCTTCGGACCAAGCATTGCCTCATGCCAAATGCATTCCTCCACTGAACCCTTCAGCAATCCTTGGAGGAGGGAGTGGTTGCTATCCCTCCTTATGGATGAAGAAGCCAAGAATGCAGAGGGCAAAAGACTATGCCCAAGAATCCAGTTAGTCAAGACTCCGTGGGTGGTCTCTTGCCTGCTACTCTGGATTTGCAGATTTAGATAAATGCAGAGTGCAGAAACAGTAGAGGCCTTTACCTGCAACCACACTTTAGCTTCTGCCTTTTCAATGCTTTCCTTGAGTGAGACCTCTTGAACCTTCTCTTCTTGGCTCAGAATATTTGCTCCAATATCTGTGTGTTTGGAGAAAAATGATTACAGACCCCTGCCGATTGTCCCCTGGTTTTTGTCTCTGTTGCTAGCTATGTATGTGAGCTGTCTAGGAAACACAGTCAGTCATTAACTTATTTTGGAAGAATTGAAGCCACCATGTTGGACACACAGCTTCTCACTCTGCTGTGCCCCAGCCTACAGTCTCTTCTTCAAAGACGCCCCGTTGGAAGGGTAAGTTTTCCACTAACTAAGAGGGAACTCATTACTTAGGCCTGAACAGAGTCAGTTACCTTTTCACATACCCCATCTGAGCAGTCGGCCATGAAAAGTAAATGCCCTGCAAAATGCAGCACACTCCACGCAGAATGAGAATCCCCGGGGCAGCAGCACAGTCCCCCTCCACTCTCCCTGCTTTTGGCAGGGAGCTTTCTCTAATACATCATGTGTATGTCTTCACTAGTGTTGGCCTTTCCAGCTCTGTCCGCTGGGGACTGATATGTGCTTCTAGTTTACTGTAACTCCATCAATGATCTAATATGACTTCCACATAATAATACCCCAGAACACCTTCTCCATCAAAGTATAACTCCAGAGACAGTAGAGAGCCACACAAAGTCAGAGAAGTAGGGACAGTCCTGGACCTTGAGCTAAGAACTGAGCCCTTTGGCCTGGCCTCAGGATTTGCACATTTTCTTACCTGAGATGGCCCTTAAATTGTTACAGTGCCTAGCTTGAAAATCCCTCAGTAAGGATGCTACTGGTATGTGTGTTTGATCAATATATCCTGCTGGAATTATGGGTTCCACCTTTCTCATCAACTTTCTCATTTCACTGGTGTGGTAAGATTGCCAATAGCATCATCCAAGTTGCTTGGCCTTTCTTTCTTATAGAAGCTTGCCTGGAATCAGGCACATCCTGGACCAGCCATACTTTTCCCTAGATTTTTTGCATAAAGGACATGAAGAAAAAAACAGTTTCTTCTCCTCTGGGATTTCTAAGCTGGGGCTATTAGGTATGAGAACTACTTGTATCCAGATAATTTTCTAGATGCTGGAGTAGGCCTGACTACAGTACTAACTCAGCCAATTCACTGAGTTTGAGCAAGGTAGACCAAAATCTTTTTAAAATTTTTATTTATTTTTATTTTATATACATTGGTCTTTTGTCTGCTTGTATGTCTGTGTGAGGGTGTCAGATCCCATGAAACTGGAGTTACAGACATTTGTGAGCCATCGCGTGGGTCCTGGGAACTGAACCCAGGTCCCTCTGAAAGAGTAGCCAGTGCTCTTAACTGCTAAGCCATTGCTCCAGTCCCCGGTAGAATAAAATTTTGATGACAGATTCCACCTTCAGTTTTTGTTAAAAGAATCAAGAAGTTCTATCACAAAATTCTACTTTATGTGTTCTGTTCTAAGTTGTTGCGATCACCGACAGCTGAAAGATATATTCTGTGGGAGTAAACGTCACCACTAGGTTATTAAGGTGTCGTTTAAATTTTATAATTATTCATTAAAAGATAAAGTATGTCTGAGAATGAGGATAACATTGTCTTGGGTCTAAAAAATACTTTAGAGATTACAATTAATAATCCATATGAAAACTTTACTGAAGGTTAAAATCAGTTTGAAAACTGGCATTACAGAGGATGTTTGCAATGCTATTCCCCTTGCCTTTCAGCTCAGCTGTCTAACTTCTTTTAGTAGATTGGTGAAATTAAGTAACCACTAGTTTACCACATTCATGGCAAAGAAGACAGGAAGAATACTTGAGGAGTCCTTTAAAAATATATACAAAATCCAGGATTTGGTTGAAAATTTTCTGGGCATAAATGAGAAATGGAAATGAATGATAAATCATTTGGTTATATACTGTGTGTATATATGTGTGTGGTAAATATCCATGTTATTTATAGGTATCTGTTTTTGTTACTAGCTACAAAGTAGTGGCCAAGTTTCTTCCACTCATTAACTGGGGCGTTTTCTCTCCTGTATGTAAGGAAAGTCCCCAAGAGCAGGCCAAGTGGAGAAGAACAAACATTGACCATGATGTTCCAGAGACACTAGTTCATTAAACCTTCAAAACAACTTAGAAGATACTTATTAATGTTCTTATTCACTAGAAACATGTTGAGGGGCTGAAAACTCTAGCCCATGCACAAAACTGTTGAGTGGCTGCATTCCAACATGTTACCATGTCCTGATGAAATTTCTACAGAGGCAAGCAACCTCAGACAAGGAAGAGCTGAAAAGAATGACACGTGGTGCTATTCCGTATTAGAACAAAGGAAAAGAATGCAATTGCTGCTGGGCTCTCCAGAGAGAGAGTGGCAGGTGGATCTCTGTGAGTTAGTGGCCAGCTTGGTCTACAGAGTGAGTCCAGGACAGCCAGACCTATGTAGAGAGACCCTGTCTCAAAAGATTCCCACCCCCCAAAAAAGAGTAAAATTACTTACTTAGTATGTCTTTATGCGTGTAAAAGCGTGTCTTAAATGGTTTGTATTCATGGATCCGTTTGAAGGTTTCCCCAAAAGGGGCTGGTGGAATTATTTTATTGCAAACAGCACAGCAAACAAAATTAGTATAATCTGGATTCTTGATCATAGTTAGATTTCTGATATTTTTACTACTTACAATCAAGATAATATCAGGTTCAAAAAAAAGGTAGTTTCAAGAGAAGTCTAAGAAAGCTGAAAGAGAGTCAGAGTTTTAAGATCTTGCTAGAGGCTGGTCAGGACCAAATGATTCATCATGATTAGGCAGTGTTCTACAAATGTTACTAACAGCCACTGCCATACAAGGGGTGGACACTGGATACAGGAAGAGAAAGTGGTGGCTCCCTCCCAGTGACTAGCAGTAAGCTGCCAACTTACTTAACAACTGTTGCTAGGTAAGGCAACAGTTGCTTCATAAAAGCAACTTGAAATGATGGCAGCTGAGAGCAGACATGACTGCTTCGTTTCCCTGAGTGCCCTCTTGCTGCTGTACCAGGTGAACACAACCTTCCTGACTTATCTGCAACACAAATGTATCTTCCTGAATTTTGGGAAGTCAGAGTCCAAAATGATTTTAGGGCTAAAGTCAAGATGCCAGGAGTGCTGGTTCCTTATAGAGCAGCGGTTGTCAACCTGTGAGTTGTGGCCACTTTGGCAAACTTCTATCTCTAAAACTATTTACATTACAGTTCATAACAGCAGCAAAATTCCAGTTATGAATTAGCAATGAAAATACTTTTATGGTTGGGGCTCATCACAGCACGAGAAACTGCATTAAGGAGTCGCAATTTAGGAAGGTCGAGGACACTGCTGTAGCGGCTTTGGGTAAGAATCTGTTTCCTGTCTTTTCCAGCTTCAAACAGCCACAAAGGCAAGCAATTCTCATGGCTTCAACTTCTAGAGGAATCCTGTCTTCCTCTGATCTTCTGCCTCCCTCTGTGGGCCTCTGTCTCCACCAGGCACAACCACATGAGCCAGGATGCGCCTGTCATTTCAAAATCCTAAATGTGATCAGAGCCACACGGTCCCTCTGACCATATTCATAGGGGCAAGTGTCAGGATACGGGTGTCTGTAGGAGAAAGCATTATTCCACTGACCACATTTTAAGTGTGCTTTTGAAATAACCCAGATGTCCCTCAACTGAGGAATGGATACAGAAATTGTGGTACATCTACACAATGGAATACTACTCAGCTATTAAAAACAAGGAAATCATGAGATTTGCAGGCAAATGGTGGGAACTAGAAAAGATCATCCTGAGTGAGGTATCCCAGAAGCAGAAAGACTCACATGGTACATACTCACTTATAAGTGGATATTAGACCTATAATATAGGATCAACATACTAACAGCTGCACACCTAAAGAAACTAAACAAGAAGGAGGACCCTGGGTAAGATGCTCAATCTTTATTCAGAAAGGCAAATGGGCTGGACATCTGAAGAGAGTGAAAACAGGCAACAGGACAGGAATCTACCACAGAGGGCCATTGAAAGACTCTACCCCTGAAGCAATAAGACAACTAAAGGAGATCAGAGGGATACAAATTGGAGAAGAAGAGGTCAAAGTTTCACTATTTGCAGATGATATGATTGTATACATAAGTGACCCCAAAAATTCAACCAGAGAAATCCTTCAGCTGATAAACACCTTCAGCAAAGTGGCTGTATACAAAATCAACTCAAAAAAAAAAAAAAATCAGTAGCCCTTCTATATACCAAAGACAAAAGGGCCGAGAAAGAAATCAGGGAAACAACACCCTTCACAATAGCCAATAATATATAAAGTACCTTGGGGTGACTCTAACCAAGAAAGTGAAAGACCTGTTTGAAAAAAAACTTCAAGTCTCTGAAGAAAGAATTTGAAGAAGATATCAGAAGATGGAAAGATCTCCCCTCCCGCGCTCATGGATCGGTAGAATTAACATTGTGAAAATGGCCATCCTGCCAAAAGCAATCTACAGATTCAATGTAATTCCCATCAAAATACCAACACAATTCTTTACAGACCTTGAAAAAAAATTCTCAACTTCATATGGAAAAACAAAAATCCAGAATTTCCAAAAAGATCCTGTACAACAATAGAATGTCTGGAGGTATCTCCATCCCTGATCTCAAGCAGTACTACAGAGCAATAGTAATAAAAACTGCATGGTATTGGCATAGAAACAGAATGGTGGATCAATGGAACTGAATAGAAGACTCAGAAATAAACCCAAACACCTATGAATACTTGATTTTGACAAAGAAGCCAAAACCATTCAATGGAAAAAAGACAGAATCTTCAACAAATGGTGCTGGTCCAACTGGCTGTCTACATGCAGAAAAATTAAAATAGATCCATATTTATCACCCTACACAAAACTAAAGTGCAAGTGGGTCAACATAAAACCTCAACCTCAACATAAAACCAGATACACTAAATCGGTTAGAAGAAAAAGTGGGGAAGAGCCTAGAACTCATTGGCACAGGAGACAACTTCCTGAACAGAACATCAACAGCACAGGCTCAACAGCACAGATCAACAATCAATAAATGGGACCTCATGAAACTGAAAAGCTTCTGTAAAGCAAAGGACACTGTCATCAGAACAAAACGACAGCCTACTGACTGAGAAAGGATCTTCACCAACCCTGTATCTGACAGAGGGCTGATATCCAGAACATATAAAGAACTAAAGAAGTTAAAAAAGCAATAAATCAAGCAATCCAATTAAAAAATGGGGTACGGAGCTAAAGAGAGAATTCTCTATAGAGGAATATAGAATGGCAGAGAAACACTTTTTTTCTTTTTGTTTTGTTTTTTTATTATTATTTTTAATTTAAGTTACAGTATGTTACCTTTGTATCCTTGCTGTATCCCACTCCTTCTTTCCCCTCTCAATCCCACCCTCCCTTCCTCATCTCTTCCCTGCCCCTTTCCAAGTCCACTGATTGGGGAGGACCTCCTCCCCTTTCGTCTGATCCTAGTTTATCAGGTATTTTCAGGACTGGCTGCAAAGTCCTCCATGTGGCCTACCAGGGCTGCTCCTCCCTCAGGGGTGTAGGGTCAAAGAGCCTGCCATTGAGTTCATGTCAGAAACAGTTCCTGTTCCCCTTACTAGGGTACACACTTGGATACTGAGCTACCATGGGGTATATCCAAGCAGAGGTTCTAGGTTATATTCATGAATGGTCCTTGGTTGGAGAAACAGTCTCAGAAAAGACCCCTGTGCCCAGATATATTTGGTCCTTGTGGAGCTCCTGTCCTCTCCAGGTCATACTAACTCCCCCTTGTTTCTTATGATTCCTTGCACGCAGAGAAACCCTTAAAGTGATGTTCAACATCCTTAGCCATCAGAGAGATGCAAATCAAAATGACCCTGAGATTTCACCTTACACCCATCAAAATGTAAGATCAAAAGCTCAAGTGACAACACATGCTGGAGAGGTTGTGGAGAAAAGGGAACCCTCCTCCATCACAGGTGGTAATGTAATCTTGTACAACCACTTTGGAAATCAATCTGGCGCTTTCTCAGACAATTAGGAATAGTGTTACTCAAGATCCAGCTATACCATCCTAGGCATATGTCCAAAAGATGCTCAAGTACACAATAAGGACATTTGCTCAACCATGTTTGTAGCAGCTTTATTCGTAATAGTCAGAACCTGGAAACAACCCAGATGTCCATCAATGGAGAAATGGATACAGAAATTGTGGTACTTTTACACAATGGAATACTACTCAGCAATTAAAAACAAGGAAATCATGAAATTTGCAGGCAAATGGTGGGATCTAAAAAAGATCATTCTGAGTGAGGTATCCCAGAAGCAAAAAGACACACATGGTATATACTCACTTATAAGTGGGTACTAGACCTGTAAGATAGGATAAACATACTGAAATCTGTACATCTAAAGAAGCTAAACAAGAAAGAGGACCCTGGGTAAGATGATCAATCCTCACTTAGAAAGACAAATGGGATGGACATGGTGAGCAATTTGTTCCTACCATTGTTTCTATTAAGAAACAGCTTTAGAAATTCTGCTTATTGCAAACATCTGTTCTCTTGATTATATGAAGCTACTGAAACTGTTTTCATTTGCTTGACAGTGTCATACAGTGTCTCTAGAAGAGTTGGTTTTATTAACTACCTGAACCGGACCTAAACAAGAACCAGCCTAAACGAGACCTGAACAACGAGAACACCAATACACATGGTGGAAGGAGGAGCGCCCACAGGGCTGCAGCCCTCCAGCCCTAGACAAAGAACTGCAAGCAACCCATGAATCCTATGGCAGAGTGAATTAAAATAAAGGGGAAATATTTTGTTTAGAGTGTGGCAGATGTTTTAACACCAGCACTTGGGAGGCAGAAGGCAGTGGATCTTTGTGAGTTCAAGGACAGCCTGGTCCACAAAGTAAGTTCCAGATCACTCAGGCAATCAAGGCTACACAGTGAGACATGTCTTTTTAAAAAAAATGGCGACAAATTCTTTTAGAAAAGTATATTTTGTTTATTAGGTTTGGGTACACATGCCACAGTGTTCATGCAGAAGTCAAATGACTCAGTTCTAGCCAGTCACATGGGTCCCAGGAACTCAACTCCGCTATTCAGATGTGGAGACACACCCTTCTACCAACCATTTTTCTAGCAAAGAAATTCTTGAAAACCAACTCATCAATCAGATATCTTGTTGACTTGGGAAAATAGCTCTCCTAGCAGAAGAAAAAAATATTCCATGGACAAAAAAAGAAAAGAAAGAAAGAAAGAAAGAAAGAAAGAAAGAAAGAAAGAAAGAAAGAAAGAAAGAAAGAAGAAAGAAAGAAAGAAAAGTTACTTATGCCAGACACAATGGTGCCAAGGACTCAGGGGCTATGAAGATCGTTAGAGGTCAGCCTGGACTACTGGACTATAGTTGATTCATAAAGACTTGCTTTGGCACCACAGAGCACTAAAAATCTATGGCTAAGAAGGTCATAGGCTCTAGAAAGAACTCACTGTTTACCCATGGAGCCAACTGTATTTTCAATATTTATGTTTGCATCCATAGCTACATGCTACTCTCACCCTTAAGGAGAAACGCTTCTCTACAGTGAAGAACAGTGATTGCAGAGAGCCATGGCTCGGCAAGGTGTTAAGAATGAGTGAGAGTTGAGGTCTCAGCAAACTACAGCACCTTTATACATCCTCTCCTAAGGTTCAAGGAACGTGGCAAAAAAAGAAACAGAAAGAATTTAAGGGCTAGAAGATAGGAAGAAGGGATGGGAAATTCCATGACACAATTACTATTGTAAACTGCCACGGACCGGCCCAGTCGGGCTCCTGGCATCCTTGGGAGAACAAGGCTTTGGACAGGAAGACATGGATTCGGCGAATTGACAGACAGACCAGTGAGGCTTTGGAATCTGCTGCGACTTTACTGAAATCAAGCTAGTATTTTTATAATGATTTCACAAAAGGCACCTTAAAGTTGGCATACTTCCCAGAACATTCAGACTTTTACCAAGAATACAAAGTTTACATTTTAACTCAAAAATGTAGTCAAACATAAAGCAATGCCCACAAGAAATCTTGGCCTAAAAACTTTTTGATCAAGGCAAACAAAGAAAAAGAAACCTCAAATGTAGTTTCATTATTGCTAACCAGTGAAGAGGAAAGTCAGGAGTTAAGTCAGATGCCTGCCAAAATCTTTCTCTATATCAAAATCTAATTACACCTTTGTTAACCATCCTCCCATATGTCCTAAAGATTTATGATCTTCCCTAGAAACAAGGCGCTGAAGGGAGGGGAAACTCCCGCCAGCTGTACTTCCCATGCTATTTTTTCTTAAGAAGGAACCCATTATTATTTCACTATTCTTAATGCCTATTAATACTAAATCTAATTCATTACTTTTCTTAAACTTATTTCTTTTACATATTATTTTTATTAAAGCTTTTAATAATCTACTAGTAATAAATTTCTTTATAAAATTAGTTGTGCTTTTTCAGGAGTCACAGAGAAAGATCAAAGAATTCAAAATTTCATTCCCAAGACCGTGCCCAAAAAGCACAGAAATCTCAGAATATGTCTCTTTGCCAGGTGGGATGAGTCTGCCAGGGACCTTCCAGGGAGCGAATTTCCAAAGAAAGCGTGTCTCCCGCCCTGTAGCACATGCTACTTTGGCGACACTGGAGTGGGTGTAGCAGTAAACATTAAATTATTGTAAAGTACTGTTGTAAACATCATCTCAGCAACTATGGCTGCCTACAATAGGCTTGCACAAAGCTCTCCCCTCCCTGATGAACTACTGGATGAAGGATTCTTGGAACTGACAGGCACTGTCTTCAGTTGTGTACCCAACAGTGAGCCTACTAGGTGCCAGCAGCTTGGTCCAAACCCACAGTCAGATGGTTTGGGTTAAAATCAATGAGTCAAAAACAAACAAAAAGATATGCGTATGAGAAAAGGAACTGTAGGAAAGAAAGGATCATGACAGGGTTGGGAAGGAGATTTTTTTAAAAAGTGGGGGTTAGAGTAAATAGAATGCCAAGAAACACATTTATTTACAAAAACAAAACAAAAAAAAAAACGAAAATAAAAAAACAAAAACACAAAACCACTTGCTTGAAGATCCAAACTGTTAGTCTGTCAGTTTCCTCCCTTTTTCAGAGTGTCCCACTCTGAACAACACCTCTTCATTCAGATGAACTCGAATTCCTGCTTTAGTCTAGCTTCTTAAACACAATCAGCCATCAAAGGGGTATTTTGCCTCAGTGCAGTAAGCTTAGTAGAGTTTTGTTTTATCAGCAGGCAGTTCCAAGGGTCGCTGGGGAAGGCTCCGCAGTTAACAATCCTTCACTTGTTTCAAAATATAGAAATGTCCCTGCACTCAATACCTGGACATTTTATGCTTACATGCTAATGTGATTACCTGGTTCTGGAAAGGACATTGCACTTAGGGGAAACTAGAGTTTGAGGGAAAGATCCTACACTTAGGAGGCAAGGTTTCTCCCTAGCTGAGTCACTGTTACCTGGGTAAGTCTTTAACTATCATTAGCTATTTGCTAACTCTATGGTGACAGGGTTAGAGCAACTCAAAATTGACAATGTTAGGGTGCTTGTTTTATTGTATTTATTCTTGGTGGTCATGCCCTTAATCAATAGGCAATCGGTGAAAACATGACTACTTAGCCAGGATACCTTTTATACTTTGTGTATACAAACACTGATATAACCTGTAACACTTCACAGAAAAGAGTATAATTGGGTACTTGCTTCTAAAATCCACAGTGACCCTTCCCATATTACTCCTCACACCTCTGTGCTTGGCTGTCTCTCATGCCTGAGCCACATGGGTATTATCTGGTTGAAGGCTGCCTGCTGCTCGGTTTTTGCAGCCCTTCTGTACTGCGGTGATCTTTGATAGTTTACCTATTATTACCCTGATACTGAACATCCACTTGCTTTATTGAACCCGCATCTAGAAGATGGTAATGACCATAAAGTGCACAAGCTGAAAATAGAACCCTAGCTCTATTTTAGAAACAGAGGTGCCAAATGCAAAAGATTTAGATTGTTAGGCGTTTTACAGACTACTTCACAGTATACTTCAAATTTATGTGGAGTGGATTGTAATAAATAAGTACTTGAGGTTCGGTGGTAAAGATCTGAGATGTTTGAAGATACGCTTAATTATGCCTCATGTGTAAAGGCACGCGCGTGCCGCAGGTGTGCCTGTTCACGCTAAGTTGACACTGGGGTCTTCTTACTGTGCCATCGTATTATTTGAGATGGGATCTCTCACTGAATCTAGAGCTTGAACTGCCGGCTAGACTGGCTGTCCAGAGAGTCTCCAGAAGCCAGCTGCCTCCTCCAGACGCCGGCTTCCACACCTGACTTTGTACATGTGTGCTGAGGATTGGAGCTTCAGTCTTCAGACTCGGGCAGCAAGCTCAGCTACACTTCTTTGTAGTTATACATCAGGCATAGCTACACCTTCATGTACCTTGCAAAAACCACAACGAAATACTAGCTACCAAAGCTAACATTATGATGACAGCCTCTCTCTACATGGCTGCTATTTGGTGATAACAATGAAAGCAAATTTCAGAGATAAGATTTCCTGTTAGCTCCAATTATGGCTTGGGGAAATGGGGTAAACATCTAGACAGAAAGCAGATACAGAGCCCCAGCAGGAAGGTTTAAGATATGTGAGGTAAATGTAGTACAGTAAGGAGAACTCAACTATTTTTATTCATTAACTCTAGTTTTAAAACATCTATCAAAGCTATTTGGCCTTGTACTTATAAGGATTTATAAAACTACACTAGGCAGTATTTAAATCAAGACAGGTAAATACGTTTTATGTTTATGATGTGCATCGTGTGTACAGGCAAGTGTGTGTGGTGTATGTGTGGGGGGCGGAGAAACTTGAGCTGTCAGTCCTTGTCTCTTCTGCTGCTTCCACTGGCCCTAGAGCTTCAGGGACGCCTGCTGCCTCCACTCCCAGCTCAGTGTGCGAGCACTGCGAGTAGAGTTGCTCTGCTATGCCTAGCTTCACACAGACTCTGGGACTCGAAGCCCAGTCCTCTTGCTTGGGCGGCAAAGCCTTTACCTGCGGAGTCACCAGCCTCATTAGAACTCCCCCCCCCCTTTTATTGAAAATATTCTATTCTGTGAACAGGTAGCCACGGGTTAGCGTGAACCAGAAGCAATCGGCCAAAAGCAGTTTGCTGAGGACTGGCCTAATGGAGCAGGAACAGCCCAGGTGGAACCTGTGCAAGTATTTGTGGGGTTTGGGGTGGGAAAGAGACAAGACAGCTTAGAAGGTTGGTATCTGCCCAGCTCTAGAGGTTTAAGATCTGTAATAAATCTAACAGGTATCTGTGCCTTTAATTTATAAACTAGCAGGTTAAGGAGTAACTGCCACCTTAATGCTTATGTAAGTATTAAATATGAATAATTCCACAACAAATTCAGTAGATGGAGCGAGGAAACTGGGTGGGAGAGGACACGAGGAGTGTAACAGGGATGAGGTTCAGATGTGTGGAGGGGAAGGGGAAGGACAAGGAGAGAGAAAGGAAACCAGTGGGGGCATTTCCAGGACAGGAGAGGCTCCCAGGAGTCAATGGGGGTGGTCCCAGCTGAGACTTCTAGCAGTGGGGATTAAGGTGCATGAAGTCACCACTTCCGTAGCCAGGTGGGACTCTCAGGAGAGGGAAGGGACACCAACCCACCCATAAAGTTTGTTTTACCTACAAGTGTAGGGGTAAAGATGGAGCAGAGATTGAGGGAGTGGAAAACCAATGACTGGCCCAGCTTGACAGCCACCCCACAGGAGAGAGCCAGCCCTGTCACTATTAATGACACTCTGCTATGCTTGCATACAGGAGCCTAGCATAACTGTCCTCTGAGAGGCTTCATCCAGCAGCTGATGGAAACAGATTCAGAGACCCATGGCCAAATAGACCAAGCTCAGGGAATTCTGTGGAAGAGTGAAAGAAAGGATTGAGGGAGCCTGAGAGGTCAAGGACAGCACAAGAAGACCTACAGAGTAAACTAATGTGGGCCCATGAGGGCTCATAAAAAACACCAACCGCAGAGCATGCATGGTCTGGACGCAGACCCCTACACATAAGTAGCAGATATGCAGCTTGGTCATGATGTGGGTTCCCTAACAATGGGAGTAGGGGCCATGACTCTATTCCCTGCCACTGGATCCCTTTCCCCTAGGTGGGCTGCCTTATCTGACCTCAGTGAGAGAAGATGCACTTAATCCTGCTGTGACTTGAGGTGCCAGAGTGGGTTGGTACTCTCTTTCTCTGAGGAGAGAGAAAAATGGGAGGAGGGGTCATGAGCGTGGGACTGGGAGGAGGGAAGGGGTTGGGATCAAGCTGTAAAGTGATTAACATAAATTTAAAAATAAAATTTAAAAATTTCTGTTCTCAAACACTATATCCTGATTACACTTTCTCTTCTGTCTACTCCTTCCATTTCCAGCTCACCTCCCACCCAGTCCTTTGGGTATATGCCCAAGAGTGGTATAGCTGGATCTTGAGGTAGATGGATTCCTATCTTTCTGTGGAACCACTGTATTGATTGGTACAGTGGCTGTACAAGTTTGCACTCCCATCAGCAATGGATGAGTGTTCCCCTTATTCCAAATCCTTAACAATATGAGCTATCAATTTGTGTTATTGATTTCAGCCATTCTGACAAGCATAAGATGGAATCTTAAAGTAGTTTTCATTTGTATTTCCCTGGTGTCTAAAGATGTCAGATATTTAAATGTTTCTCAGCCCTTTGAAATAGAATCTTGTTTAGATTTGTACTCCCATTTTTAATTGTTTAGTTTCTTGGGTTCTTTTCATATTTTGAATATTACACCTCTATTGGACGCGGAGTTGGTGAAGATCTTTTCCCATTCTGTGGGCTATTTTGTCATACTGACAGGGTCATTTGCCTTACAGAAAAATTTCAGTTTCATGAGATCCTGTTTATTCATTGTTGATCTTGGTGTGTGCACTAATGGTGCTGTTTAAGAAGTCTTCTCGTGTGCCAATATATTTAAGGCTATCCCCTACTTTCTCTTCTATTGGGTTCAGCATAACATTTTTTTAAAAGAAATACTCCAATTACTTTGTTTTATTCTTTAATTCAATCATGATTTTAGTAGCTGAAAAGGATATCCTCTCTATTAAACAGAAAAGCATGGCTGCAAAGGTGCAATTCACCTCAAAAGATTAGAAACTCCACACAAATTTAACAGTACTGGTTCTTTTATTATGCAAAATTTAATAATTAACAGAACTAAATTTACCACAGTGGGTTACTTTCAAATTATATACCCTCTCTTGTTAACGGATTATGGAACAAGAAATACAATCCCACACACTAATAAAGTCGACATCATTTAAAGACTTGAGAGTTGTAACAGCACTCCATCAGAAGGAGCCTGTACGTTAATCCCATTTGGATGTTTTTCTCCTCATGTACCGATGTCCTTCACTGTCCATAGCTTCATAGAGGTCCTTCTTGTTCTCTTGTGTTGCATGCAGATAACCAATATAAGCCACACAGAGGGAAAGGGCTACCAGTCCGAAGGCCATTACAGGTTTGTTCTGTCAGAGAAAGACAATTGTAAAGTGCCAGTAAGACTGATATTTAAGGAGAACCAAATACCATACTGCAATTTCCTCTTGGCATGCCAAGTCATCATTTCTACCCCAGCACTGTAGTGACTGTAGTATTTTTGGTCGCTTTATTAACCACAACCATTTGTTTAATCAGCTTAACTGCCGAGTCTTTACAGGTGATGTAAGACTCCTGTTTCTTATCTCCAGTCTTCTCTCTGCAGCCTGGACAGCTTAGAGTGCTGCTGGGAAGGTGAAGGAGCAGTGAGGGAAGTATGGACATCTCTGGGGCATGCTATTTCTCTTGCCCAACACATGGTTAACTTGCACAAAAACCTTCATAGCTAATATATACCGCAATGGAATTCATACTCTGCTTTTAGAACCTACTCTATTCAGCAAATTTAGCAACTGAAAAAGATACTATGCTGTTTTAGTTACCTCAGGGTATTGCTAGAAAACCCAAGACTCTTAAATCAAAGTAATACAGCTTTGAATTAAGTATGCGTCCAGAGATGCACCTGTCTATACTTGTAATCCCTGCAAATATATAAAGCAGACATGCCTACCTTTGTACATGTTGACACCAAAAACAGAGGTGGCACCACACCCTTATACAGCATTTCTGTTTTCTTACAACACTTGTCTATGACAAGGCTTGGTTTATAAACTAACAGCAATGCCCAACAATTACAACAACATATTATAAATAATGATATGTTCTTTTCCTCTGGTTAAAATAAATATTAATATTTTTGGGGCTGTGGTTGACAGAGAAGCACATAAGGAGAAACTATTGTGCTATTATTCTTTTCAAAGCTTAGTCTCAAAATAAGTGTCAATTTTTTTATCTGGATAAACATTTAAGAAAGGCTACAAGCTGAGAATAGTTTAAAATTGCAGTTATTAATATAAATTAAATTGATATTGCATGACAAGCAAGGATTTTTAAATATTTTAATTTAATGATTTAAGTTGTTTAACCTTAAAACAACTTACAGTGGCAACTATTATTAAAACTCTTATCAAATATGAAATACTTCAATATTTATCAGATTTAAATTTCAAATACTTTTATAAGTAGAATTTATATTTAAAGATAAAATTCATCAAACTATATATATTTACTAGTTTGCAACATTAATACAAATAATTTAGCTACCTACATAACATATAAATAAATGTTTTGGAGGGTTTTTTTTTTTTGTGAAACAGCATTTAAATTTTCCCTTTCCCTTCTAAGACAGGGAAAGGCTGTAGCCCAGGCTGGCTTCAAACCCTGCTTACCCTTCTGCCTTTGTCTCCCAAAGATTAAAGGTATGAGTCATTAAAGGTATGGGATTAAAGGTATGAGTCACATGACCAGTTTAGGCGTCTTCTTAGCCATCATAAACTTTCCTATATACAAACAAATCCTACAGGGACATGAATAGGTCTCTTGGATGTATTTCTTACAGGTTTAATGAAGAGCTCTGGGTTCACAGCTCGGAATAACGTTGTTGTGTGTGTCCCTCGAAGGCCTGGCCTTTCAAAGTTTCTCTCTTTCGATGGTTCTGTTTTAACTGCTGGGGGCTCAGGTCCTGAAGACATCTTGACTACTGAAGATTATCACCTAAAAACAACACATGTATTTCCTCCTTCGTGCTTACTTTTTGATACACCTCTCTTTGTTATTTGAGACGAAGTCTTGCTAGGCAGCCCTGGCTGGCCTGGAGCTCCCTCCATAGACCATGTCTGCCTTGAACTCACAGGGACCCACTTCCTTCGCACTCCCAAGTGGTGGGATTAAAAGTGAGTTTCATCAGGCCAGGCCCAAGGCCCATAAAACAAACACTCTTTTTAATTCTAGATGTGCAAAATTATTGTTCAGGGGGATGACCCAGAATATATTTGGCAACTGGGCATTTGAAAATTAACTACCTAGCTGGAGAGACAGCCCAGCAGAAGCAAATGATTTCCTGGCCTCCATGGGATCCCAGACATGCACATGGTACACACTCATACATGCAGACACTCATTCACATACGATAAGCACCAGACCACACTCCTCACCAAGGAACTATTAGCAGTTCACTAATGAGGAGGAGGAGTCATTTCTTGAGTGGCATAGCCATTGATAACCTGATCTTGCTCTGGTAAAGATTTTCCCATCCCCACTCTAGCAGGAAAATAACTAAACATACACACACTAGCACATACAAAAAGACATGAAAGGAGGGGCTTGCTGGGAAGAAGGGGTTCCATGGGGAGATAAACGGGGAAGGGGGTAAAAAGAACTAAAGCTCATGCTATAAACACTTGACAACTGTCAAACAAGAGATACCCTGAACCCACTAGCGACAGTAAGGACCTGAAGTCAATCCCAGTGTGCACACAGAACCCTGGCTTGTGGTGTGTGCTTGTAATCCCAGCAGGCTCATCTCCGGGGCTCACGGACCAGCCAGCTCGGTTAGGATCAGTAAGTACCAGGTTCCAGTGAGAAACTCCGTCTCAGAAAACAAGGTAGGTGGCTTTGGAGAAAGCCAGTCAGAGGCTGAACTCTGGCTTCTACATATATGGACACATGTGTGCACCTGAACCAGTGAACTACCGGTGTCTGCACATACAAAACTCACTAGAAAAAAATTGGCACAACTGCCTATATTACAGCGTGCATAAAAAAATAGGAAGATATAAACAATACAAGAATTACTTTAAGAAAAATATTCTACTTTCAAAATGTATATAGAATCACTTCAAATGGACAAAACATTTTAAATACAGTATAAATACTCTTATTTCATTCCACACACTGCACTCTTTTAGTCCTTAAGAAAACAACTTCAAGTCTGGATTAGGACACCTCAAAACAGTTTAAGTTAATACAAACAACCTTGAGGAAGAGTCAGAGGGCTTTCCGGCTGGAGGAAGCCAAGCAGACTTAGGCTCAGCTCTGGTGCTTCTCAAGTGCATGTTTTTGAGTAGGTTTGTCACCTACTCTGATTCCACTGTATACAAGGAGTGATACCATCGACTGCGGTAGTGAAGGTGGGGATTTAACCTTTTCAACATTCCTAAAAGGAAAGCTGTTGACAAGACAGTGGTTGTCCTTCCCCGATGTCATTTCACTAGGAGGGTAGGAGAATCAGTTCTTCCAATCTCCTACTGTTGTAACCTGCTTAAACTCTACAGCCCCTCCGTGGAGACCTACTTTAGTTCCTAGCACAGCTCCTCTGTTAACACCTGCTGTTGCCTTTAGCATATCAGAAGCCATTTTGCCCACAAGTCTCCATTTTGATTATAAGGTGAAATAAAGTTCAGGTTCTCAGGCCCTACCTTCCTGGGATCAGAATACAATTCAATATTTCAATACTTGCTGCTTAGAATAAAACGAGATGATGAATTCGTGTTCTGCTTGAATTAAAAATAAATATATAAATAATAAATGATCGCAATACCCTGCTGTGTTCCTTGTCTCAGATGATGGGAAACGGGAAAGTTCCCAAGCCTATATCCCAGCCAATCAGCTTAAAATGTTTTGTCTAGGTACCAAGATACAGCACGTTTAACAAGTCAAAATGACGTAATGCTGCCCCTCCCTTGCTTCCTACACCTGGTTACCTGGTTACCGATTTTCGTATAAAAAAATCTGCCGTAGAAACAGACCTTCGTCATAGTCCGGCTCCCCAGCCCAGATTATGGCCCTGATCAGTGAGTTTTTATTAAGTGTTCAATCAACTTCCATCAATCTGAGTCCGGTGTGGTCAATGTGCGGCTATTCTTGAACCCCTCACAACTATTCCATCTCATCTTTTTTTTTTTTCCAAAGCCGATTTTTGAGAAAGTATTTGTACTTATAAAGTATCATACAAGTCGCAGGCCCCATCAAATAATCCCAGCACTCTAGAGGCTGAGGCAGGCAGATCTCTGATTTCCAGGCCAGCCTGGTCTACAGAGCGAGTTCCGGGGACAGCCAGGGAGGCTTAGACTTTAAAACCGATCTCTATCCGTTTTTACTGTGAAATACAACTTTAAAAACACCACCACAAAAAACTAAAAACCTTTCCATCTCGTAATGCGCCCCGCTCGTGGCGGGGGAGGAGCTTGGCCAGTGTGGCGGAGACCTGAAGACGAGGGCGGCTTCCCTGCAAGGCCGTGGGCTAGCCCCGCGGTTCGCGGTGCAGAGCTCGCCAGAATCCGGGCGCAATCGAAGCTGCCAGAAGCCGAGTCTGAGGCGTCGGCAACCCACTCTGGCAGCCTGCAAACTCCACACGGCCCTGCCAGCGCCGCCGGGCCTGCAAACCCCCACACGGCCCTGCCAGCGCCGCCGGGCCTGACCTGGGCGACCGCGACGCCGGGCCCGCTCCTGCGCAGACTCCGCCGACGGCGCTCTCCCGCCCCCCGCGCATTTTCCCTTCCGGTGCGCTTTCTCCTCCGACGTCCCTCCCCTTCCGGTGCGCTTTCTCCTCTGGCGTTCCTCCCCCTCCCCCGCACAGCCGACCGCAGGCAGCGGGGAGGCCGCGCCACAGCGCCTCCTACGCCCCGGAGGCCGCAGGGCAGGGTCCCTGACCTTGGAACTCGGCCGTGTAGCCTGGAGTTTGCCTCTTGCCGCCTCTGACTGTCATTCACCTCCCACGTTCGAATAAGCTTTCCTTTCGTGTGTTTCCTGTATACTATATAAACAGATATCTAAAATTACGCCCTTAATGGAGGTGGAAAGTGAACAGCTTAAGGAGAGAGCCTCTGAGGCCGAAACGGCAGAGCTTTTTAGTTGAGCAGGCAGGGTAGCAGGACAGCGTTTAGAGAAAGGAAGGGGACTGGAGTTAGCAAGGTAGAGGGTTCCCTCATTAGAACTGGGGCTGTGGTCAAGCCGTTCTTCCGAGGCCTGGGTCAGCAGCCTTCACCTGTGTGCTGTGTGAAAACATTCAAATCCATCAGAGATAACTAATCGGAGTATCCGAAATTACAATCTCCATTGTAATTTGAGTTGTAATCCCATCTCCTGATGGGATCTCTAAGAGCACTGATACTATTGTTTTTCACACCGATATCAGTAGTTCACTTTATTTAACAAAATCACACATTATCAGTGTTTTGTCAAAGACAGGTTTTTAAAGAACTGTAAGTGCTAGCCTTATTTTACAAGAAGGGAGCCAAGCCAAAGGAGATGATGCAATTAATGTGTCAACAATGATTGATTCTTTTGAATCGATTATCAATTTACAAATGTGAACACTGTGGTAACTTTCAAAAACAATCCAAATCTCTCTCTCTCTCTCTCTCTCTCTCTCTCTCTCTTTCTCTCTCTCTCTCTCTCACACACACACACACACGAAGGCAGGAAGTAGGTAGCCTTGTGGGTTTTGCCTTTATAAGCCTCTGACTAATGTACTTTGGTGCCGTACTCTGAGAATTCTGAATATGGACCTGGTCAGTGTCCCTCACCCTGGCCAGTATTTAGTAAAACTTGCTTAGCTCAAAAATTGTGGTGGTGGTCTTATTCTTGCCTGAGATTAACAGTCTTTGTGATTTACTTTGGGTATTAAGATTTTTAATTATTATCTTATGTATATAAGTGTTTTATCTACATGAATGTCTGTGCATGACTTTTGGATCTTGTGCCTGTGGAGGCCAGAAGAAGGCATAGAATTCCTGGAACTGGACTTAAAGACAATGTGAACCACCATGTTGGGATCTGGGAATCTAAGGCAGATCTTTAATAACACATAGTTATTAATCACTAAGCCATCATTCCTGCCCCAAGGGTAATAGGACCTCTTAAAATATAATTCGAGAAGCTAGGAAAACACTTTACCAGGCAAGCATGCTCCAACCAGTTCTCTGGAGATAGAATGGAGAATGTTAAGTTAGATTGTGGGGAAGTTTCTTTTCCGTTTATCAAATAAGACATTGTTGCCAGGCATCCCAGCATTTCGAGGTCAAGGCAGAAGGATCTGGAGCCATTTGGGTGTCAGGAGTTCAAGGCCAGGGTTATATGAGACCCTGTCTCAATAACCAAGAAAACAAAACAGAAAAAGAAGAAGAAGAAGAAGAAGAAGAAGAAGAAGAAGAAGAAGAAGAAGAAGAAGAAGAAGAAGATATTGTTGTCTTTAAATCATATAGTTTCTGCTTGGAGGACAGGGCTGAAAGTTTCAGCACATTGAAAGAAAATTGTCTGAGGACTAGATAGCCCAGAGACCCAGGGTAAAACCAAGCATGACTGACAGGAAAAAGCATTAATAAGATGATCACTACTAATATTCTTCTATACTCATAGGTCAGTGCCTTACCTACGCACCACCAGAGCGGCTTCCTCCTGCAATGGATGGATGGCAACAGAGGTGAAGACCCACAGCCTGACATTATGCAAAGAGCGAGTCCAAATTTGAGGTCTCCCTCAAACCTCTCAGCTCAGAGAATCCTTGGAAGAGGATTGTAAGAGCTGGAGGGGTTGGGGGACACCTATGTACTGTGTCCTAGGGAAAAGCAGCCCTTCAAGGGAAAAAGAAATAAGGAAAAACAAGACCCATCTCTGGCACCTCTGCCTCTAGTTTGTCTCAAGCTGACACAAAGCCAGCCAGTCCAGACCCCACCACTGGGGAGAAGACAGCCACCCTCGGGCTTATGATAGAAAAACAAACGCACCTGCCATCTTGATCAAGACTAAGGTTTGCCATGTCTAGGCACTTCAATCACAGTGGTTCCCCCCTGCCCCCAGGACCTTGAACACATTTCTAACAGCATTGCAAAGACAGTTGCCTGGGCAGTTTTACTGTGACCCAATGACATCTGTTCTGAGAGGGTGCTTCCCAGGACTCACAGAGAGGATGCAGGCATTTGGGAAGATCAGAAGACCCATTTACGTATTTAAATTCTGTCACTTTAGGGCATTGAACAGGTGACGGAGCCTCTGAGATCCAGCACATCAGCATTCCGAAGAGAGTGTTCAGTTCAATGATGTCTCCCAAAACAAGAAATACTGCTCCCCACCTCCCCACGAACCACTGACAAAAACCCTGGAGAGTCTCAAGTTCAAACAAAAGAGAAAGACTTTCTTGCTTCTTCTTTGCTGTTCCTCCCCACTACTATCCCCACCTTTTCTCCTCTTGTTTCATTTGGAAACTTGGGCACTTTCCTTTAGTAACATGGACGTTGGTAGAAGACAGATGCTGTACAAGGCAAGGCTATTTATAGAGTAAATGTTTTCATTCACAGGCAAGCTGTGAACGTGTCAAGTTAAATAAGGTGAGCCGGTGATAAGCTAAGTGCTTTTCTTGTTAGTAACAGAACAGCAGTTGTAAAAAAAAATTCACAGTGAAAAGATTAAAATCTGGAGAGGTAAAATTTCACAGGCAAACAGAACCCCAGAGTGCTGGGCCCTCTGGAAAAGGCTCATCCTGTTCCTATTTTGAACTGATAAATCCTTACCACTCGCCGAAGCAACATGAAATGTTCTGTAATCTCATCCATGGAGGTAGTATTTTCCACATTTTCTCTCAGAAGGGAGTAGAGCATTGATTGATAAGAAGAAAGATAAAACTTGCTTTACTATTATTACTCAAACATCTGATGAAGTAAAGGGGAGGGACACAGGAATACTTTGATAAAATTTAAACTGCTCAGGAGGAAAATATAGGCGTGTTAGTTCTGAGGACTAGTTTTCTTATATTTAATTGTTCTCTTAATATTCTTGGCACTTTTCTTATTAGTGTATATTTGTTATACAAACTAATAGTGCTCATTATTACATGTTCACACATAGAGGATTTATTGTTAATCACTACAGTTTCAGCCTCTATCTTGTGGTATTAGTTACCTGTCTCATTGATTTTTCTGTGTTAGCTGCTTGTTTTATTTCTATGACAAAACATATTACAAAATCAACTTAAGGAAGTGGGGTTTGCTCTCCTTCACAGTTTGAGAACTCAGGCTAGAGTGGTGGGAAAATGCATGGTGTTTGAAGGCACTGGTCACCATGGAGAGAAAAACGAATGCTGGTACTCATTCATGTTCTCCTTTTCACAAGGGCAGGGGCCTTATTCATAGAACGGTGTTGCCACGTGTGGTGGGTCTGCCCATCTCAGTTAATTTAGTCTAGACTTCCCTTTCACACACACAGAGGCTCACTTCTGTGCTCTGTCTAGATCCTGTCAGAATGACAATATTAGCTGCCATACCTTCCTATCTCCATTTTTTAAAATAATGTCTTATTCATACTTTGAGAATTTCATGATACATATTTTGACCACAGTCATTCCCCTCCTTCAACTCCTCCAAGATCCTCTCCCATATCTTTCTTAAAGAACAAGACGGAAGAACACAAAAGCATGGAGTGTGATTTGCGCTGGCTGACTGCTTGTGGGTGGGGTCTGCCCTGGAGTGTGGCTATACGCCCAGAGTCACTACAGTGAACAAAACTTACTTTCTTTTTCCCAGGAGCTTGTCAACTGTCAACATCTCCTCAGTGTGGGTGGGATACCTCTAGCATAGTGGGATTTTGTATGGCTTAGGCTTGTGAAGGTTTGCACATCTTGCCTCGGTCTCTGTAAATTCAAAAGTGCATCTATCTGCCTTATTATGTTAGAAAAACACTGTTTCCTTAAAGTCATCCATGACATCTGGAGCTTATCTTTCCACACACCCCCAACACAGATCTCTGAGCCTTCCTATGTAGGGCTGACCATTCCAAAGTCTCTTATTCTCTGTATGTTGATCAGTTGTGAGTCTCTGTTTTAATTCCCACCTGTTGCAAGAAGCAGCATCTCTGATGAGAGGAGAGCGATGCACTTACCTATGTTTAGCATTAGGTCATTGGGAGTTGCTTGATTACTATGCTTATTTAAAAGAATAATAGTAATAGGGCTTTCTCTAAAACTTTTATGACTTATATAGCCTCAGGTTCTTGGCCTCATCGACAATGTCAGGTATGGGTTCTGCCTCGTGAAATGGGGCTTAGATCCAACAAAACATGGTTGGTTACTTCCATTCATGCCACTGTTTCATGCGTGGTCATATCATGTTAAGTAGGTAATTACGGAAGATGAAAGGGTTCATAGCTGGGTGGGACTGATGGTCAGTTTTCTTCTCTGGTATTTTGTATAGCACCTTCCAGCACTATGAGCACTAGCCAGTAGGTGTGAAGCTTCTAGCTGAGCACCAGACAGATTTCTCATGTTCTATGACATAAATGTATGGTGCACTCAGCGATGTGGTCTTATCATGTCTTATCAAGTTCTGAAGAGAAACCAGTAATATTGACCTATAATATTCTGGGGTAAACAGCTGAAAAAGATGGAACCAAATTCTGGGACTGGTATGGCAGGATATTTCATCACAATGAGAACCCTGAGGTTGTGAACTGGAAAAACCTGTTTCTAGCTGTGGTGTAGCCCAGCCCTAGCACACACCTTTAATCCGAGAGCCTTTTGTAAACAGGATTAAATAAAGCCAACCCCAGGTCAAGAGGTAGAACAAGCAACCAGTTGAGAGGGAGTGAACATAGGAAAAAACCATAGACAGTGAGAGGAAGTATGGAGGACAGATAGAGGGACACACAGGAGGTTTTATTTGGTAACATATGATATCTAGTTGAAACATTATTCCATCCATTATATGATAATTTCATTTAAATTCCATATATATGGAAACATTTTATAAACATGTATATTTTAGACAGTTCTTCTATGGTAGTAGGTTTCCATATGGCTTTTTAGACAGCCTTTAGTGTTAATTACACCTCCCACTGATCTTCCCCCCTGCATTTAATCCCTTTTTTTCCATTTCCCTCTTTATTAATTAAAAACACATTATGCTATTTCCCCTTCCTTGGAAGAGTCCCTTCTCCTTCATGGTCCCTTACTGGCTACCTAATTTCTTTGGGAAATATATATATATAGATAGATAGATAGATAGATAGATATATCCTAAAAGCTAACATCCACATATGAAAACAAGCAAGTCAGATTTCTGAGTCTGGGTTATCTCACTCAGAATGATTCCAGTTCCATCCATTTGCCCAAAAATTTCATAAAATCATGAATGGTAAAAACAGCTAAATATGAGGAGTTGAGAAACGAGGTGGGCTATGAGGTCATCGCCGGCCTGTGGGGCTTGGGAGTGACGTCACCTCCAGGAAGCCTGCTGGCCGGGCTGAGAGCACTCCTCTCGCCTCGGCCGCGTGAGGTGCTGCTCGTGCCCGCGAGGGCCGGGCCCTGCGAAGGGTTGTGAGCCCCGGCCCAGCCCCTCCACCTCCCTGCCCCCTGATGAGACCATGGGTTCTAGCAGTGACTAAGTGGCCACCCTCTGCCCCTGTGGGTCACTGGCGATTCTCTACAAGACCTAGCAGCAGTCCAGGCCAGCTCTGGGGAAGCTGCCACCCCGACCATCACACCTCTCTGTGGTACTGCCTTGGCCACGAGGGGCACCTGGCCAGCCCACCTGCCCAGGATGAGCACTCACCCTCCCAGCAGCTGCTGCCCCGACCGTCACACCTCTCTGTAAAGGAGCACAGAGCCTCAGCTCCTGCCGGCAGGAGCCCAAGAATGCTGCACCCAGCCACCCAGCAGAGCCCGTGTCCCTCTGTCCTACACAGTCACCACAGTGACTACCCAAGGCTTCCCCTTGCCTACAAGCCAACACATCCCTGGCTGCAGTACCAGCAGCTCCCAGCATGCTCCGTGATGTTCAGTGGGCAGCACTACCCCCTCTGCTGCCTCCCACCTCCGCAGCTGATCCAGGCGTGTACCATGCAGCAGCTCCCTGTGCCCTATCACACCTACCCCGACCTCATCTCCAGCGACCACTACATTCTTCATGCCCCGCCAGCCCCACCCCCCCCAACCTACCCACTTGGCACCTCTTGGGCAGTTCGTATCCCTGCAGACCCAGCACCCTCGAATGCCCCTGCAGCGGCTGGAAACTGACATGGACCTTCGAGGGGATCAGCACTCCTTAGGGAGCTTCACGTACTCTACCTCGGCCACCGGCCCAGCCTTGTCGCCCTCAGTGTCCCTTCACTACCTGCCCCCTGACCCGCTGCACCAAGAGCTGTCCTTCGGTGTGCCATATTCGCACATGGTGCCGCGAAGAGTGAGCACACAACGATACCGCCTGCAGCAGCCGCTGCCGCCGCCGCCACTCCCCCCGCCGCCGCCATCTTACTACCCAAGCTTCCTACCCTACTTCCTCTCAATGCTGCCAATGTCGCCCACCGCCATGGGCGCCACCATCAGCCTGGACCTGGACGTGGATGACGTGGAGATGGAGAACTACGAGGCTCTCCTGAACCTGGCTGAGCAGCTGGGAGATGCCAAGCCCCGAGGCCTCAGCAAGCGGACGTAGAGCAGCTGCCATCTACCGCTTCAACCCCGAAGGCCATCAGTCCGAGCAGACTCTGTGTGTGGTCTGCTTCAGTGACTTCGAGGTGCGCCAGCTGCTCCGAGTCCTCCCCTGCAACCACGAGTTCCATGCCAAGTGTGTTGACAAGTGGTTGAAGGCCAACCACACCTGTCCCATCTGCCGGGCCGATGCCTCCGAGGTGCCCAAGGAGGCTGAGTGAGGCTCCACAGCCACCCACAAGAACCCTGCCCAAAGCTCCGGAAACGGATGGGGGGAGGCAGGGAGTAGCCCAGGGAGAACTGTAAGGGAGGGGCCCAGGCTGTCGCAGCGTTCCACCTGCAGCTCCAGAGCTGGTGCCAGGGTCAGCCCTGGAGAAGCCCTTGCAAAACGCCCCTGCATTTGCCAAGCTCCAAAGACTCCTTCCCCAGTCTGCCTGCCTGCCTGCCCGCCATGGAGCTGCCTGAGTGGCCCCAGCTCAGTCTGCTTCTTGCTCACCCCTGGGTCCTTCTTCCTGCTGGCTCTGGGAGGCAGAAGTCCATTCCCCCGGACGTGTGGTGTCTGGTGTGATCCCCACCCCCCAAGATGGGCAGAGGAGTAGCCACCCTGGGTCAGCTGGTCTCTTGTACTGAAGTGAAGTGTTCCTTGTCTGCCCTGTGGTACTGCCAGGTGTGGGACAGATCGCAACCAGAGACCGTTTCCTAAGCCCCAGGTCCCAGTCCTCCTGCTTGACTGAAGACAGACTTAGGCAGTCAGCGCTGCCTCTGCTGCTGTGCAGTTTGGGTCTGACTCCCCGGGACCCTCACGCCAGGCACAGCGCTCCAGCCCAGCCCCAGGCTGGACAGTGTCCCAGCCAGGCTCCTTGAGCAAATGGGTTGGGGCTCCAGCTGGGTACATTCTGTTGTGCAGGGCCAGGCCACAATCCGGGCATGTCCCTGTGCTCCTGGTGGCTGCCCCGCTGCCAGTGACAACGTCAGACCCGTGCTCGATCCTCTCCCCCTCTGTCGTTTTGCATGAATGTGAGGAACAGCAGTTTTTGTTTATTCATTTGGCCCAAAATTGCGTGTAGGGGGTGTAGGGGGTATTTAAGAGGTGTTCGGTTTTTGTTACTGTTATTATTTTCCCTTTGGTTTAATAGGAGTGGGCTGGGACCAAATGCCCAGGGGGCAGAGTTGGGTCAGGTTGTGCCGCACCAGGCCTCCGTATGAGTGTGCCGCCGGGACTGCGCTAGGTGGCTGGAAGTCACAAGGCAGAGTCGGGGGGTTTGTGCTCAGCTGATAACTGCCATGCACTGTACTGCACGTCCCTAGAGCCTACCGGGACCGTTTGCTTTTCAGGGCATTTCCTCTCCAGCCAGGGCCTGTCTCCCACCTGGTGAGTCTCCTCGTAGGAATCCCATGAGGACAGGGATCGGGGAGGGCGTGAACCTCCACCTCCTGGCTGATCCCTGCCCTCCAAGGTCTGGAGGAGGTTGAGTTCCTACCCTCCTTTCAGGTCCCGTTCCTTTCCTTTCCTCCCTGCAACTGGGGTTGCTGCCCCGAGTGAGCGAACCGAACCGCGTGTGGGGCCGACACATCCTAGCAGGGAGCCGTTGGCGCCTGCTGCCTCAGGGATGCTGCAACCACCCTCGTTCTCACGCAGCAGCCCTGGCCCGGCCTCCCACCCCAGCCCGCCAGAGCCATCAGCCTGGTCCCACCCCACAAGAACCCAAAGTCTTACTGTATAAAACTCCAGGTGATGTTTCTATATTTATAGCAGTGTCGAAAATCCACGTGTTTTACACAGAGAACCACCTTCTCCAACCCTTTCCCTTCCTCACCCCCAAAAAAGGTTTTCCACCCCTTGTGGTTCCTGGGGCAGCGGAATTGGCCCATGGATTGTGTCAGCTGCAGTGAGGATTCCAACAAGCAGCTACCGGGGAAATACACTTTTTTTTTTTAAATCATTTAAAAAAAAATGAAACAATTACTTAGGATGTTTGTGATTTGCCGACCTTGCTGTAGATGCCATGTTACCAATGATTCCCTATGGTGGGGGCTTGGCGTTGTTTACTCTTTATTTACCAACTTCTGGCCTAGGCATGCCAGTGGGCACCTTCCCCCAGCACTGCTGGGCCCAGCGCCTGTGTTCTGTGTTAGAAAGGTTATATATATATATATATATATATATATATATATATATATATATATATACACACACACACATATATAACTACACACACACACACACACACACACACACATATATATATATATATATATATATATATATATAAACACGTGATTTGGGGGCCCTGTTCCTTGCACATCTTACAGTTACCTCATTTTCCCATGTATGTATTTGAGAAAATGCTAATATATAGAGAAAAATGGTTCTTAAAGCTTAATGTATGGTTTTTTCCATCCCATTGGACTCACATTGGTTTATAGCATTTAACATAACTAGTATGTTGTATTATATATGTATACTGATTGAAATTTTTAACAGATTTGTACTTCTTTTAAAATGAAAGTTGCTAGTTCTGCTTGACCAAGTAGTGCAATCATTATTTTTTTAATATTGTTGCTGATTTCAGAGGGATATTCAGTAATAAATGTATGATGTATACAAGTGCTGCCCCCCCAAAAAAACAGCTAAATACTATTCCATCGTGTAAATGTATCACATCTTCCATTATGCAATCATTAGCGGATAGACATTGTGGTGGTTTGAAAAGGTATGGCCCCAGAGACTCATGTGTGTGACTGCTTGGCCCATGGGGTTGAGTGGTGCCTTGCTTATGTGCAGCAGTACTTTAGGAGTCACTGTATCGCTACGTTCCTTTAGCAGACTAGTGGTGTGTTTCCCCCTAAGCCTGTGGCCTACCTAGTTTCAGGTTCTTGGCAACCTTAGCAGTGTCAGGTATAAGTTCCATTTTATGAAGTGTGTGCCTTAAAGCCAATAAAAAGTCGTTGGTTACTCATATAATATTTGTGCCAATATTTCACCAGTATATCTTGCAGTCAAGTCTTTGTTGTAGGTCACAGGGTTTTGTGTCTGGGTGAAATTTGTTGTAGAGGAATTTTAGTCTAGTAACATGGCTGCCCTGACCTTGTAGGTCTGTGTGATCTGACTGCAATGAAGACATGTCCTTAATACACACATTTAATACTAAGCAATTAAGCAAAGTTAGTTTTGTAAAAAGACACACTCATGTTTGAAAGCAACATCAAATGAGAGGCAAAATGACAAATCAGAGAGATTTGACAGAATAGTATATTCCCAACTCTCTCAAGAAGAGACACAAAAATAGGCTACTTAACAGAGAGAGTAGCACTTATATAGACCTATAAGATATGATAAACATACTGAAATCTATACATCTAAAGAAGATTAACAAGAAAGAGGACCTGGGGTAAGATGATCAATCCTCACTTAGAAAGACAAATGGGATGGACATTGGATGTATGAGAAAACAAGTAACAGGACAGGAGCCTACCACAGAGGGCCTCTGAAAGACTCTACCTAGCAGTGTACCAAAGCAGGTACTGAGAATCATAACCAAACCTTCGGCAGGGCGCAGGGAATCATATGAAAGAAGGGGGAGTTAGTATGACCTGGAGAGAACAGGAGCTCCACAAGGGCCAAATATATCTGGGCACAGGGGTCTTTTATGAGATTGTTTCTCCAACCAAGGACCATGTATGGATATAACGTAGAACCCCTGTTCAGATGTAGCCCATGGTAGCTCAGTATGCAAGTGTGTACCCTAGTAAGGGGAACAAGGACTATTTCAATGGCTGGCTCTTTGAGTCCCCCTCCCCCCCCCAGGGAGGAGCAGCCCTGCTAGGCCACAGAGGAGGACTTTGCAGCTAGCCCTGAAGATACCTGATAAACCAGGCTCAGATGAAAGGGGAGGAGGTCCTCCCCTATCAGTGGACTTGGAAAGGGGCAAGGAGGAGATGAGGGAGGGAGGGAATAAGGGAGGGGGATACAGCTGGGATATAAAGTTAATAAACTGTAACTAATATTTTAAAAATTGACAAAAAAGAGAGTAGCAGAGAGAGAGTTTTGCCAGGAGAGTTTTACAGAGACAGGTTGAAGAGAGAACAAGCTAGACACAGGTAAAGACAGAATGAGCCAGAGAATAAGGACTCAGAAGATTAGAACAGATTGCTAGAGTTGGCTTGAGGCCAAGCAGAGCAAAATCCATGTTCCACCAGTCGTTTATATGAACATGATAGTTTGCGTTTAATATTACCTCATGCACTGAACTTTAAATACTTCCTAGATTATATATACCACAGTGTAAGTGCTACATAATAGTTACACAATGTTGCTTGGGGGATAAAGAGAAGACGGTAAACCTGCACCATGTCTACTACAGACACATTTTTTTTTATTTTTATGTATTTGTATGTGTGCATAACGTATGTATGGTGTGTATGTTGAGATCAAAGAACAACTCTGTGGGGTTGGTTCTCTGCTTCAATTTCTGTTTAGGGCCCATGGATCAAACTCATCTTGCCAGAGATTTGGGAGAAAGCATGCTCCCTTGCTAAGCCATTTCTTGGGATCTGACACAACTTAAAAAAACAAAACAAAACACATTTTACATCTGTGTGTTTGAGTTCACACATGTGAAACCTACATATACCGAAGGCCACCTATGTCTCTACCCTCCCCAACAAGAAACACAAAGAAAGGAAATGTATTTCATTTTAGGCCAGAGCATATCTTACCATACCCACCAGGCACCTATCTATCAGATCAGATGACTTTCATTGGGCACAATATTTTAGGTCGTCACTCTTAGCACTTCCATGACATTAAATTGTTTTTCTGAAGTCCTCTGTTAATTGGTTACCAGTAACTTAGGTTTTTCATTTTGAAAGCAAACACATCTTTTTATGTGATTGCTTTTATGGTTTTCTGCCTTTAACTTTTAATAGTCTTACTTTGCTGTATGAAGTATGATTTTCTTTGTAATCATCCTCCTTGGTACTTACAAAGCTTCTTGAATCTGTGTAGTTCTTTCAGTTAGTTTAAACAATTGTTAATCAATCATGAAATGTTTCTTGCTTCCATTTTCTTTTTTATGCTTTCAGAACTCCAGTTGCCTGTTAAACTTTTCATTGTGTTTCAAATGTTTTGTTTCTTTTTCTTTCTTTAAAAAAATACATTTCATAGCCAGGCAGTGGTGGCAGATGCCTGTAATCCCAGCACTAGGAGACACAGAAGCAGGCAGATCTCTGTGAGTTCAAGGCTAGCCTGGTCTAAAAAGCGAGTTCAGGACAGCCAAGACTACACAGAGAAACCCTGTCTCATAAAAGAAAAAACAAAAAACATTTCATTTCAATGTTATATTCTCTCTGTGCTTCAAAATGGTTATTTTTTTATAATTATATACTCTGTTCAACTACTCTGCTGTGAAAGCTACCTATTTCATTCTTAAAATTGGTTATTGAACAGTAACTAGAGTTTCTAGTTGACTTTGCGATGTGTCTTAGTTCTCTGATGAAATTCTGCACTTTGTCACCAATTTTGAGACTATCTGGGTGGTGATCTCCAGTCAATATCAAGAGCATCAGTGCCTAAATAATATTGTCTTTAAAAACAACACACCCTTTCTCAGAAAGATGGAGTCCTGGAAATTCAATGGCGACTAAAGCTGCCCTGAGCTTTGGTTTGGGGGTTCTTGTCTCTCAAATTTAAGGAATAAACTCCACAGACTACCGAGAGTTTATTATTAATCCATAGAGGAGAGAAGAAGAGACTCGAGCTCCTGTTCAATGGATGGGGACCCAGGAAACGAGGAACCAGAGACCGTGGCTTGGAGTTATGAAGGCTTTACTGGATGGAAGAATAGAGGAGAGGATGGGTTGGTTAGTCCAGGTATTCAGATGCCCTGAAGTGTCAGTCATTTCCTCAGTACTGGTACCTAGAGAGGGGTAGTCCTTCAAAGGGATAAGAGATAAGGAAAAACCAGACTCCATTTCTGGCCTCTCTGCCTCTGGCCATGATGGATTAAACATGTTTGGCACAGCTGAAGGTATGACATGTACATCCTGATTTTGTTACATTGAGAAACTCTAAAGAACTTTTAAATCCCTAGCACAATGCAAAAAACACAGTTCTCACTTCTAATGGAGGTAAGATATGTTAAAATGTCTAAGGTCAAGTTCAATACTGATGTCAAACCTCTCCTTAAGTCAATGAAGCTATTGATTTGCTCTTGATAACACTAAGGACTGATTAAAATGTAGGCCTAATTAACAGTTATTTCGAAGCGTTTGGGTTTTGTTCAAGCTTTGTCTAAGTAATATACAGTAGTTGAAAGTATCAGAGGGGTGTCGGTATCTTCACGGTGTTCAGTAACACCTCAAGGAGGGCAGAGGGATATACTCCCTTACAGCCTATTTGACCACAATGAAAGAAAAATTAAAGTTGACAGCCAAAGACTTCTAGTAAGTCCACGAACTCGTGGAAATTAAACAACTCATTACAGAATGATGAATGGGTCAAAGAAGAAATCAAGAAAGAATTAAAATTCTTACAGGACCTAAATAAAAATGAAAACATAATGCAATAAAACCTCTGGGACATACAGAGAGTTTGTCCTATGAGGAAATTTTATGAAAGTGCCTATATCAAAAAATCCAAGACAGTCAGGGCTACACACAAAGAAACCCTGTCTGGAAAAAAGACAAAAAGAGGAGAGAAGGGAGAGGGCCGTGATTGGGATGTAAATTAAATAATTAATTTAAAAATAAAGAAAAACCAGAAAGAGTACAAATAAATGGCTTAATGACACAACTCAAAAAGTTGTAAAACAAGAACAAACCAAATCCAAAGCCAGTTGGCTGCAATAACAATAATAATAATAAAAATAAAATAAATACCAGAGCAGAAATCAATGAAATAGAAACAAAGAAATTAATACAAAGAATCACCAGATCTGAGAGCTGGCCCATTGAAAGATAAAACTGATCTTTTACCAAAGTAACCAAAGGAAAGAAGTGGGGACCCAAATGAATCCGAAATGAACCAGGGAAAGATTACAATAGACACCAAAGGAATTCAGAATATTATAAGGGAATATTTTAAAACCCTGTACTCCATTAAGCGGGAGAAACTAACATAAATGGAGAATTTTCTACGTTCAGCCAAAGCAAGAGGAGGTTGGCTTACGCTTGTGATTGAGCAGTCTTCTCCGGTGGACACCTCACAACTGCACTCGAGGCTACACCCATAAAGCCTCATCAACAGGAGCCCAAATGTGAGCTGAAGGGTGACACCAAAGGACATGCCAGGTGGATTGGGGAAGTCCCATGAGGCCTGAAGCCTACACAAAGAGCTTTGTGTAGGAAAGCTGGGGACAGGGGAGGCGGTCCTCCCTACCGAAGAGCACACCAATTGGTTGTCCAGTGCCCAACAGTCACTCCTAAACACACACAGGTAGCACTATATGAACTGAAGGAGTGTTTATGGGACACACACACACACACACATGCTAAAACAAAACAAACAAAGCAGACAACGGTGAGGTCTCAGACAGATACGTAATTTTGTAATTTTCTATTTATAAGTAAATATCTGGAGAAGAGCAATACATTTCTAATTTCCATTAATAATCCTTAAATTATTTTTCAGATATATCTCTTGTTAAAAATGGAGGTAATTGGTGTGAAGCTAGTCCACAGAATGATTGAGGCCAGATTCCTACCTTTTAGGAAATGTTCACCATTAAATCCTTTGCTGTGGACAAGGGCTGCAGGTGACAAACATTTAGCAAATCAAGTGTGACATATTTGTGATAAACTGTCATTAACTAAATTGCTGGCCCCTGATCCTGTTTCTAAACAAATACTGATCACTGTGATAGCCAAGAGCTTTCGTCTGCATTTATCTTAAAGTTGCATGGTAAATTGAGATTTGATTTTTAGTGGAGATAAGATAGCTTGGTAAGCTAATCTTCTAGAGCAGATTGCTCCTAATTCATCTGATGGTGATATTAAAAACTACCACCTGTGCCAAGATCAAAGATTCAGACATCATCACCCTTCTATTCCTCTGTCCCCACAAGGGAGGGACCTGGTGCTTCACAGCCCAACCTTTCTCACAGAAATACTTGGTGTTCCTCTAGCTGCTTCCATCTCTCTAATATTTATTTCTGTTCCCAAGAAAGAATCCTGATTTACTGAACCTGACAATTTGCCCTGGGAAAAACTGCATCTGTAAGGGTTGGTTTTTTTTTTTTTTTTTTTTTTTTTTTTTTTTTTTTTTTTTTTTTTTTTTTTCTGAATGTAGAGCTAAGCATAGGATCATGTTACCAAACTGATTTGTTTTTGCGGTGGTGGTGGTGGGGAGGCTGGTTAGTGGCAGGGTTGGGGAGGTTGCCACTTTGGAGAGTTACTTAAAATGTTTTCCTGACTTAGCTTAATGTTCTTGCACTCATAGCTCACAGCTGGTGACATAGGGACTGCGCTTCTATTGTGACTTTTCAGAAGGAAGCAAGTCTGTGATGGAGCAGAAAGACTCTTGGGACGCTGAAGACATCCAGGTGACCTGCCTAGCTCCTGTTTTTGTGACAGCTAAATGAAAAAACTGTCATCTGAAGGGCCATTTTACCAGTTCATTACTTTGACACTCTTAACATGAATGGAAACAAAGAAAGCATCTTTTAGCTACTGGAGACACAAGAAACCTCTGGTGTGTTGCATGGCAGAATTGAAACATGATTTTGAAACATTTAAAAATAGTGTGGGAAATAAAGGGTGGGGTTTTGGCCAGAACTGCACACTATCCCTGGAGTTTTAATTGTACACTACCTTAAACAGAGCAAACTGTAGTATGAGACCTACACACATCCTACCTGCCAATCTCTCTGGCTTATAGGAGGCTAAGAAGTCACAAGTTTGTGCTAGTCTAGGCCATGGAGTGAGTTCCAGGTTAGCCTGGGCTACAGAGTGATACTGTCTCAAACAACAGATGGTCACAAGAAAGAGGGTAGCCTGCTACTTTGACTCATGTCTGTAATTCCGACACTCAGGAGGTGAAAGCAGAAGGATCATGGAGTTGTGGGTAGCCTGGACTGCACAGGGCTACCCTGTCTCATAAAACAAGAGTCCAATTTAAACTTGTATTAACAGATGCTTGTATGTGAAATTAGTTTCTCAAGTAGTGTGTGAACTGAAGTTCCAATGAGCAATGGGTAAAGAGCAAGGAGACAAAGTGCCTTTAGAACTTGACACTGAAAACTTTTACTAATTTGCACTTCAGCAGTCACCTGACGAAACAGTAAGCTCTCTAGCGCTGAGAGTGATGTTAAGGAATATTCCCGAGTTGTATGGGAGGTTATCTGTACTGTCTGGAGAATGATCTACCATAGCCACACTTTTGGTTTCACATGAGTTTATTAGGCATATAGCAAGCAGGAGTAAATAAATCAGCAAGCAGCAGATAGGTAGTAAAATATCAGACACATCATCCAGCAGGAACTACTGGGGAAAGCTCCCACCCTCCGAAAGTCAGCAGGAGGCCCTGGGATCAACCAGGAGAAGCGCAGGCAGGAGGGCTCCAACCTGGGTGAGATTTCTAACTAGACATTCCCAACACGACATTTTAATATCACGGGATAACAGTAGCCTAGTCTTTAGCTTTGGGAAAGTGCTTTGATTTACCTTTCAGCCGTGTTCATGGGCACAGTGTTTTCAAATGGTTTATTCCCATTCTCAAGGCCATGGTATTTCCACTAAGGCTATATGCTGCTGTCTGTTTCCCTTATCGTAGGTCGGGGAGAACCAGCCCAGCCCTGGACATCACTTTGGAGACAAAAGTGCCTGGGTCTGAAGGGAGCTAAGCTCTCTCTAGAGCCAGCTCTCCATCAGCTTCAACAGCACATGACAACTTACTAACACCAAGTGTACTGTAGAGGCACAATCTCCAGATTTCCTACATCCATGGTTCTAGAACATAGTATATACACATTTGGCAACGCTAAAATAAGTCTTTCACTGTATAAACCTAAGTCGACGGCAAGATGTTTTAACGAGTAAAACTAGCTCTAAAGAACAAATTTTGCAGTCGCAGCACTTGGGGAAGGGGCGGGAAGGTAACTGCACATTTGAGGTCAGCCTGGGCCACACTGGAAGCCCTTGTACAGCAAAACCGCACAAAGGCACGCATGGGTAAGCCATGCAGAACCAGTGTGACAGGTCCTCACTCTTTCAAATCACGGCACGGAAAGGGCTTACTCAACATTTTCTAGGATTTTATTCTTTCGTCACCTGAAGAAACTCTCCGAAGGCTAGGAACAACTATTTTTTTCAGGAGAGCAAGCTGTGTGCGTGGGGGAGATGCAGAAACACCCAGGGGCCAGCCCGACTGCACAGAGTAAGGGGCATGCAGGCAGAGCACCGGCCGTCTCAGCGGCTCTTGGACGTTAGGTAATGGATGCTTTTCACATCCTACCTCCCTACCCCCTGCATACACATTTCTAGTTCCCTGTCAAGTGTCGGAATCTGGAATGTAGGTCAGAGTGGAGTCTTCTGGGATTTTGTCTGCGGGGATGACCTCATTCCCTCTCAAGTGTCGTGATCCGGAATGTAGGCCAGAATGGAGGCTTCTAGGATTTTGTCTGCGGGGATGAACTCACGGTGCTTGGTTAGGAACAATGCATATTCCCGAGCTTCACTAGATGAACTAGAAAGTTTAAACCCTGTTACTGGATGGAGTTGTTCATTTTTGTGTGTGTGGGTGTTTTGCCTGCATGCTCGCTGGAGGCTAGAAGAGGGGTTCAGAGTGTCTGCAACTGGAGCCACAATGTGGGTACTGGGGACCTAAGCGGGGTCCTCCAGAGGAGCAGCCAGTGCCCTAACTGAGGCGACATCTCTCCAGCAACAAAATTTATGGCTACAAATGAGCTCTGTTGCCAAGAGTATTTGCTCCTCTTGCGTAGGACCCGAGTTTTGTTCCCAGGACCTCATCAGGCAGCTCACAGAAGTCAGGAACCGCAGTTCCAGAGGACCCAACGGCTCTAGCCTCTGCAGGGACCTGCGCTCATGTCCATACCCACATAGACACAGAACTAAATACAATACAGGCAAATCTTTAAAAAAATACAAATGAGGCCACTGAAACCCAGCTCGACCATCACCTGCCTGATTTTATATGGAGACAAGAATGTAGATTTCCTTTTTGAAATCCAGTATTTCAAGGTTTCCCATCCAGAACTGGTCCAGCGCTTCTAACGGTGGCATTATGTAGCAATTGTTTCTGCCGCATTCATCTCTCCAAAGAACTACATACATGTGCTCAGCGTTAAGTGGTTTATTCATTTCCATTACGAAGGGAAATGGACCAGCAGCTGGTGGGTCAGTCATCTTTCAATTTTTAAAAACAGTTAATTATCCAACTTTATCATAAGCACTCAAAAGTTTGTGACTGCCTTATATCAATCAGCCTATGTTCCTTTTTATAAACAAATTACAAATGCAAAGGCAATTCTGGTTTAATCTCCAGACCCTAACTCCATATTTCCAGTATTAGCCTGCCATCTTGTGAGCCCCTACCCTCAACTAAGCACCCAGTCACTATCTGCCAAGTAAGGGCTGTGAAGCCGATCACACACACACACACGAAATGCAAACAAAACAAAAAACCCTTTCTCTGTGTGAACATGTGTGTGTGTGGGAGGTCAGAGGGCAACTCTCCTTCCACCATTGTGTTCTTTCTGGCGACTGAACTCAGGCCACGAGGCTTGCAGCAACTTATCCTCACCCACTAACCCAACCCCCAACCCCCTCAGCAAACAAACTTCATTCTAGAAAAAGCTGGCAAACCTTAGATGGATCTATGCTAGCTCCTGCAATGAGAGCAAGTCCTGTAAAAATGTGGTGGTGCATGCCCACAGCAGCACTCAGGAGGCTGAGGTAGGAACTGTGTTTTCAAGGCCATCCTGGAATGCACATCAAGACTGTGTCCAAATACGCACACAGAAAACTTTTCTGAAACAAGTACTCAAAACATCTGAATATTGATTGGTGGATTATGCTCACACATTACCTAAAAATGACGTCCTGGTGGATGATGTGGTGCACACGCCTGTGATCCAAGCAGTCAGGAGGCTGAGGCAGGGGAGCTCTGAATCCCAGGCCAGCTTGGGCTGTATAGAAAGACTAAGAAACAAAACAAAATAAACAGATAATGGGAGTGTGACTTTTTTGGTTAGGCGAATATGAACGCCACCTGTAAAGATGGAAAAACAAGGTAATAACAGTATTTAAATGTAGATTTTGTCAACAGGAACAGTTTCTCTTTCCGCTCTGACAGGATTGTAGCTTTCTGTGTACTATTAGTTACTATATAAATCTATCAAGTAGTCTAGGTCTCCTAGAAACATTGAATAAAGTAGTGCTACATCAGCTGTTTCCCCTGTCAGCTATTTCTGAATTGGTGTGTAAAGACAGCAGACTAGTACCTGGTACTTGAGCATTAACTACTACCTCTTGGTGTCTCTCCCTGCATAGAGCCAGGCCTTTGCCTTGGGTTTTCCACGCCTCCTAGGATTTTGAGGGTCATTCTTTAGCCTGTGGACACAGAAGACTTGAAACCTGTTGCAGCACGTTTGCGCCCTGCTCCGTGCAGACTGTGGGGTGAGCTGCCTATACTCGCGCTTACTTGGTTAGCAAAAAGGAAAAACAAAAATGGAGGCAGGTCACAGGGATGTAGGCTTTACGCCCCCTTTGCATCTTCAAAGCATTGTGGGTACTATCTTACGTAAGCAATTTTACCACGGGGAGCCCCTACTGTTAAACATTCAAATTTCAGATTATTCTCTTCATTACCAGAGATATCAGATTTGGGGAATGGCGACACAGAAGGGAGACCAAGAATAGCCCTGAAGTTCAAAGATTAAATACACCACACTCTTTGGTGTAAGGAGGAGCCTTGTCATAACCAGAGTTCATTATATTCTGTTCTTTTGCTTCTGGGAAAACAGCATTTTCCTTTTTACGCCACTGATTCAATTACTCTGAGTGGGAGCTTCTGTGCAATCAAGATTTCGTTAGGAAAAAATCAACTCAGTTTCTTACTTTATGCAAATAACATATAGATAATAAATCCGTTTAAATTTAAAAGAACAGTGCACATCATGTTTGATATAACTTCTAATTTTGTTTGGTTTGTCAAAATAAGAATGTTCCATTGTTTGCTTCCCATACTCAAAATGAAATAGCCTTACCCCATGTGACTGTACCAAGCAGGACAGTAAAGTCTGGGCCAGGTGACGGGAGGCTGGTTTTGTAGATTTGCTATTAAAATCAGTAATAATGCCCATGTCACTTTTTCTGTTTTTTCAACTTGCACATTTTAATTTAAATTATACCATTAAAATAATTAATTACAAAAAGGAAAATGCTGCAGTTTTCTGTATTTTTTTCTACATTCCTAAAGAGAACCCACTGCGATGTTCTAGCTTGATGTCAAGCCTTACTTTGGTAAGCTATTCCAGAAGGACTAGACAAGAACAATAGATTTATCAGCTTCCTAAAGAATTTCCTGAACATGTTCCCTCGGACATAAAAGTTACAAATACTTGCAGACCCAGCAGTATTACAGAAACAGCAATGCTCTGGAGTCGGCAAGCCGCTGCCTGTGGCGCACCTTCCCCGGGACAGTGGAGCCTCAGACACAGCACACCCCAGTCAGCGGGAGACGACATTCAGGTTGCTTCTCTCCTTTATGTCAGAATGCTAACCTCTCTGCTCTCACGGGCTGGTTTTTATTTGTTTGCTTGTGAAGATTTTAGCTTAAACCAACACCCGATTGCCTGATTAGAAAATTACCAGACTAGCAAATCTTTGAGAATGTTGAATAGTGCTGCAGTTGAGAGGATTCTGTCTCAAGTAGGGTTAATGAAGTTTTTGTTCTGAAAATGCTGGAAACCAAACTCAAGTCTCACAGTGTGATATAAACCTGCCCCATATGTAAATATAGTGACCTCACCAGCTTTTAAGGTCTGGGGGCAGCAAACAAGGAGTGCTGGGCCAAACTGCTGAGCACTGGGATTGGATGACTGTGTCCTGAGTCTCGGTATCCAGCATCCCCTGCACATCTACCCAAACTATGTTAACATTTTAACGTCTCCACGCGAAAAGGGGCTAGTTTGGGTTGGTGGGAAATAGGCCATCCCTACAGCTCTTCCAGTGAGGAACTTTCTGGCATAATCTGCTGAGCAGTTTGAGACCCACCAGACATCCTCAAAGTCCAGTGACTTCTTGAAGAACATCTGTTCACAGTGGGAGCATGGGGCGACACCACGGCCACCTGTTCCTTTTATCCAACATAGCCCAGGGGACCTGGGGTAGCTAATCTGTGTATATGTAACACACAAAGCGAACGTTCTTTTGTCATGGTCAAAGGTAAGAACGTGCTAGGCTGCTGAGCAACATGCAGGACTTGTAGCTTCCTTTGATGACAGCTGTCCGTTCTCCACCAGAGGCAAGTGCTGGCAGCCTCTGCAGCTCCTGCGAAGCGCTTCTTTTTGCCACCTTACGCTTACTGGCTCCTAGTAAGTGCAGACGTCATGGAGACAGCCCTTTGCTCCTCCCCATTCCCTGCTTCCCATCAAGTCCTGGCTGGGTTCCAGGTTTCCTTAAATACAAATAAACCAACAAAAGCACAAATGCAGCGCAGCCTTTAAAAGACCATCTATTAGTTCCTCTTTATTTACTTTACAGCCTCACCCATTAGCTCTTAATATTGCTTCCCAATCACCAAGAGAAAACCGTTTTCAGATCAAGATGATTTTTGACCTTATCTTCTATTTCACTGTTCTCCAAATTGCAACTGTCCACAGACAGCAACTGGGAAGCAAGTTTGCTGGTTTCAACCCCCTTCTGTTATGCACTGTGTCAATACAGAAAAATCCTCATTCAGAGTTTGCATCTTAAAATGAGAGTGACTCAGTGGGCGAAAGCGCTTCTCTGCAAGCATGAGAACCTGAAATTCCGTCGGTCTGTAGCCCAGGGCTCCCATGGGGGCTGGGAGGCAGAGAAGCACCTGGGGAGCTTGCTGGCCAGCCAGCCTGGCAAAGGCAACAGCGAATAAGAGACCTTGTTCTTGACTGAAACATGGACTGAAACAAGGTGTCATCTTATGACCTCTACAGCCACACCACACACAAGGCATGCTCAGGTGTGTGCGCGCCCTTACACATACACACAGCAGAAAATTTTAACTAGGGATTAGACCACTCAGTTGTGATGCCTATGAATCAATGCCTCATACAAGATATTTGTTCTGGCACAAAATGCAAAGAACAGCTGACTGTGGGGTGACCACGCCCAACAGACACACCCACAATCCAATTCCTGCAGCTAAGCCTCAGGGTACATTATGGAAGGGGCAGAATATAAGAGCTGGAGGGGGAGACTACTGTGAGGTTCTATCTCCTAGAAGTGAGGGAGGCTTCATTCGTGGTATCTCTACAACATGGCTGCCTAACCAAGCCTGGACCAAGGACACAAGAGACTTGCTAAAGTGGGAGGAAAAATCCCACCAGGTCTTCCCTGAACTATAGGCAAATAAGGAATGCTGACAAGGGGTGAGTTAGTTAGTGAGGAATAAGCCCCATAATTAAAACATAAAATAGCAAGTGATTAGCCCTGTAATCAGATACATACAGGCAACACTTGACACTTAGGTATGTATGTAACAGTAAGTTGTTACATAACGGATGGCCATGAAATAGATGAGGGATGGGGACAGGGGACAAGAGGCCAGTCGGAAGGAGAAAAAGGGAGACAATATGTAGTTTCAGTTTAATTTTAAAAATGGAGTTTAGAGTTGGTTTAAGAATAGGTAGCAGAAAACCTAAGTTCATAACAGGCACACTCCAGCAGTTGATAGAGGACAGATGTAGTTGTGAAAGAGACAGAGGCAGGAAGATCTCTGTGAGTTCAAGTGAGTTCAGTCAGAGGCCTACCCAGTGAGATCCAGTCTCCAAAACAAACAAGGTTTTTAACATACTGTCATTAGCTAAGCTCTGGGAAGGATGGGCAGAGCACACTTGTGTGGAATTCTAACACTGTACTTGGAAGAATTCAACTAAAAAGCGAGTTCTTCTCCTCCCCGCCCCCCCCAGCGCCCCTTCAGGGCCACTTTAAAAGGAAAAACAAAAAACAAAACAAAACAAAAAACCCAAATCTCAACTACTTATGATTTTATTCAGAGTATCCTAATTGCTTCTCCGTTGTGTTCTAGAACAGATTTCTTGTGGAAGAAATCATTCTTTCTGCTTCACAGATTTATACACCACAATCTCATCCAACTTAGGCAGTCTGGATGTCCCAGGACAAGAGACAGGCATGAGCAACTAGTTGTTCTCCAGGAACATACACTTGCCGCAGAGCCTGGAAGGACTTTCTACAATTTCTGATTTAGAACATCGAGTCTTCTCATTTCTTTCCTTATGAAGTGCAAACACCACCTATCCAATAAGACTTAAAATCCTTATCTTATACTCATGCCCACTCTTAAACAATCTGGACACTCTTACACTCTAACTGGACTACTCTTACAACTCAATACCTATTCAGTCACGTTTGATCTTACCTCTGCCTTCTCTCCAATGCAAGCTAAGACCTCCCCAGTCCTTTCCTTCTACTTTGGGTTTTGTTGACAACCGTAGCCATGCTTATTCATTGCTTCATTACCAGGACCATGCAGGCAATGATTGCCAGCAGGACCACCACACGCTCAAGCAGGTGCCCTCACACACACACACACACACACACACACACACACACACACACACACACGCCACCTTCAAAGAAACTGAATGAGTACTCTTCATGCATATCCTAGTCACCATGTCATTTTTTTTAACCATTCTGATTTTCTTTTGCTGAGAATTTGCTTTTTTTCTACTCTAACTCCTGTTTATATACTGATACAGGGTTTCTCTGTTTTAGTTCCAGCTGTCCTGGAACTCCTGGATCTGTAGAGCAGGCTAACTTTAAACTTTCAGAGATCTACCTGTTTCCCAAGGGCTGAGATTAAAGGCGTGCGTCATCACTGCCCACCTTAAAATACATGCATAAATGTGTTCTGTCAAAATTCTAACCTTACAAACTTTGTTCATAGAAACACATTTCCATCTACTACCCCAACTTTCACCTCTTTAGCCAACAAGCAATTATTGAAGATGTTTCACTTAAAAACTGTAAACTTCTCCAAATTAAATTACTAACAATTAACTTCAATAGACAAGTTCTTAATGGCACATGGCATGGCCACACACACTGCTCTGGTCTTTCTGGGTCTCACTTGTCTTCTTTCCCAAGATTTTATTCAGAGTATCCTAATTGCTTCTCCATTGTGTTCTAGAACAGATTTCTTGTGGAAGAAATCATTCTTTCTGCTTCACAGATTTATACACCACAATCTCATCCAACTTAGGCAGTCTGGATGTCCCAGGACAAGAGACTGCTGGTTCACTTTCTTCTGCCAACTAAGTATTGGCATTGCTGCTTGTGGATAATTTTCAAATCTCCACCTGTGTTAACAATGGCAAACGCCCAAACCTTTACTTGTAGCTGTTCCTTAATTTTAACAAAATAGACCCAATGCCTAAGAGCTGAAAGAATGTTTAGGTTCAAAGTATTTTAGGTCCAGAATGTTGCAGTTAGGAACACTGCACTTCTGTGCCTTTATGACCTACAGGAGCCTCAAACTCAAGAGTGACCTTTCTACTACTCCTATATTAGCTTGGCAGAAAACACTGCCATTAACATAACTTACAAAAGCCAAACATTTACAACCCAATATATGCTATTTCTCACATTCTTACCTATCAAATCTCTCACAGATACTTCAACACTTTTGGTCTTATCACTTTCAAGACCTTAGACAGGAATCCATGACAACCTCCAGTTACCAATTCTAACTGGCTTCTACTAAAACTAAATAATTATTTCTTCTTTTAGGCTTTGGAGTTCCGCAGCACCTAGCTCCAAATGTCTTCCTATATACTCTTCCCTTCTTTAACATCCATTTACAAAACTTTTGGTAAGTGGCATCTTTAGTTGAAACAATTCCTAGACAAATTTCTTTTCCTACTGCCTGCATCTTCCTTCTTTCCCATAACCCATGATTAAATGTTATCAAATACTCTAGGTTACTTAAGTCTAATTTTTCTTCATGCTTTTGCTTATGGTCTTTTCAGTCAGCATTTTCTCCCTCAATGGCTGAGACAGTCATTCTAGGACTTTATTCACTGGACCGTTTCCTTACTGAAAATATAAACATGCAAGAATCCTATTTCTCTTCTTCAACCTCAAATGCCAACTCAACAGTTACTATGAAGTCCAATACAAGCATGTCTGAGACACTGCCAGATGACCTTACCCCTTGCTTACCCTTTCTTGTTTACACCTTATCTTTACCAGCTTCCTAACATCTCAAGAGCTACTCCTTTTGGCCTAGACTTAGCCCCAATTCTTCTATAGGGAAGTCTTTCTTTCTTCTATAGGGAAGTCTTTCTCTTACTTCAGACTACATGGCATCATCATCTTACTATCTAATCTCTCAATAATTGGCTTCACTCCTTTGAGAACATTAACTCTGTAATTCAATTCCAATCTCAATAAAGAGCGAAAAAAAGCAGTAATTCAAGAGGTCATGAGGAAACCCAAGTGTTTTAGCAATAAACAATTATGGAGCCGAAAACTGCACTCGATGAGTAAGCTGTGGCAATCGGAAAGCATTTCAAGTAAAAGGAACAGTTAAGACTAAAGCCTTGAGCCAGGAAATGCTTACTGGTTTGAGGATTTAAACTGAAATCAACGTAAGATGTGCTTAGAGGTATACAGGCAAAATCCCTCAAGCACTCCAAAGTACACTGTAAAACTAAGGGTTTTACTTCCCAAACATTCCATTTTACAAAAGATCTACCCACTTAGTGATGGTAGAGACATCCAAGAAAAGCAGGGACAATGTTCCAGGCAAGATATGACTGTGTTTTGTGTTATTACTGAACAGAAGCAGAAAGGTTTCTTCGAAGTAGGAGGTAGTAATGACCACAACACTGACCCTTATCAGGAAGCATCAAAGAGGACCACAGGCAGACGAGGAACATTGGAAGAAAACATCAAAGATGAGGAGATAAACAGTCCGGGTGTACACTGCTGAGTTCTGAAGTGGATAGCTATGAGCAAAACGGGGATAGTGATGTTGGCTCCCTGAAGAGTACACCAGTAACACAGACCTCTAAAGAGTAGGCAAGCTCTGCTCTCTCTCCCTCTCCCTCTCTTGGTTTTCTCACAACACACTCCAGAAGCCAGTGCACCCATGCACATAAACAGATATATAGAGGCCAGTAGATACTGGAAGCCAGAGATGGAAAAGCTAAAAAAGGTAATGCAAAAATGTCATGAGAATTTTAAGGTTTTGTCAGCCTTACTGAATGCTCCCAAGGAGGTGAGTAATGGCTGAAAAAGAACCAGGAGGTGTGACAACACAGAGGAGGCAGGGGTGGGGTGGGCTGCATTCTCAAGAGAACAGATTTTAGGCAAACCTAAGGTTGTAGTGAATGCCGAGTGAGGAGACAGACTGTGCAACCAAGTGGGCTACGCCTGGACCCAGAGGAAAGGAAGTCTCTCTCACCCCGTCCTTACCCGCATAAACACCAGCCAGTAGGGCACACTCATAATTTTTATTGAAAAGGACCCAGTAGAAGAAAAATGTGATAAATAAAATGAACTGTTAAGTTCTCAGTCTCTGTCCTTTGCAGTGACCTGTGGAAAGGGATGTAAACTTAGAACTTAATAATAAGGGACCACTCCTGTGAATGAGTAGAAATGTAATGGTCTGTAGAGCTTAGCAAGGGCTTTGACAGGAAGCCTGAATTTGGGTAAAAACGCACACGCCAATATGCAATAAGGATTACTGAATACAGGATGATATTCAAACCATTAATAATGAATACTACATGAGGACCAATACATTGGGATTGCAGGCCTATCAGAATAATCACCATCTATATTCAGCTGAGGTGCTGCGCACCTGACCAATCCTGAGCTTAACAGAAAATGCCCCAACCTTTTCGGATACGTTAGGTAGAGCACAGGGTCTCAGGCATGTAAGTAAACATGCTACCAGCACAGCTCAGACAGTTCTGTTTGTCCCTCAGACATCAATACAGTGAGACACTTTCAACATCAAGAAAGAAAAATGCTTTTCTGGTCAACTAAGCCTGGAAGATTCTCTCATTAACAACTACCTTGTTTTCTAGAAGACTTTAAAATACCTAATTAGCCAATGCACACTCTCTCCTTTTAGAGAGGCTGGAACACAAGAAATCTCTGACCACGAAGTCTTGCACTAGTATCTTTCATAAACACCAATTTCTAAGTTCTACTTAGGGTTTCCATCCTTTACACTAGGTGCATGCCTTGTTAATCTCCAGTTCACTCAGCCTCTGCGCTGAGCAGTGTCAACTGCCTGAAATGAGTACATAAGTTGTTCAACCTAAATGCACTCAATGGCCACCTTTCCCTTCATTAAAACATATGGTATCTGTCTAGTCTTTTAGAACATAACTGAATTTAACACTCCTGAAAAGCTTTCCAGGACCATTATGCTTAACTTAGGGCAAAGATGTATTCTGAATAATAAGGTTTTGAACTGTAATATAAAAATGCTGTGACAGAAGGAGGAGGAGGAGGAAGAGGCAGCCCACTAAGGATGAAGCCTTGGGCAAACTTAGGTTGCAGGAAGAAGCTACTTTAAGAATAGATTGAGAAAAACTCTACTTGAAAACATATAATTTGACTGTTATTCATTACCAATGGCATTCCATTCCAAAGCCTTCCCAGCATGCTGTTTTGTAAGTTAATTCTGTTTTACAATCAGTTTCACGCTAAAGAAAGCTTACTAAATACTTTTGCCGCTCAGTGTTGGCAAGCCCTCCCCTGGAGACGGAAATCCGTGTAGCGGTCAAGCTTGCGCTGAGGAAGGAAGCACACAATGCACAGGCACCCTCCGCACCACCTCCAGCCTTTCCTGGCTCGCCGGCAAGATCTCACTGCGCAGCACAGGCCTGCTTTTGAGGCAGCTCTGTGTACTTCAATAACGTGTCCCCAAATGCCTGTTCTGCACTGGCATTTTCACTTACAGTGGCTAAATCACAATGAGTGGCAAAGACCCTCACTGCTACTATAGTCTATCAGACACTTTTGCTAAACACCCATCTTTGAAAGTGAGGAGAACTTCTAAGAAAACTGTATGAAAATGTCCCACGAACAAAAACTTAGAACTATTCAGTTGTTTAAAAAATATAAATCAACCATGAAAACCACCTTTATTTAACATTAATAAATAACAGCTGGCTTACCAAGTGGTAAGGATTTTCATGTGTCAGCTTTATGCACACTGAAAGTCTTAACAAGGTGAGGCCAACTACTCAACACAACCCATCACATACCACAAATAAAACCGTAGTACTTTAATAATAAAATGTTAAAGTTTCCAAAAGAAGTTAAGCTCATTCCTTCACCATGCTTATTTATTCAGAGGACCAGCGATTTCAGTGAAGTGATTCATTCCCCTGCAGGTCTGAGGCTGTACAGGGGAAACACACACTCATGTGACCACAACAGCTCAGGCTAACACTGTGCAGGTAACTTCTCTATAACATGTCAAAAAAGCAAACAAACCAAAAATAAAAACAAACAAAACCAATGCAATTGATGTCAAACATGAAGTGACTATGGAGAGGCTGCTTGCTTCCAGTACTGCCTTCAGCTGTGTTCCCACGAGGCTGTCAGCGCTCCAGGCACCTCCTACCTCCCGGCACAGGGACGGGGAATAAAGCTAAGCTAGAAGAACTAGTTACTGAATGATCAAATAATCAATCATGACTAATACTGTTCTTGAGGACTAATCTAATGAAAATTGTATCATTAGATAACGTGAATACAGACAAATCTGCACAACCTAATGCCTATAAACAGTAAAATCAAAACATGACTTCCTTATAGAAAGTGTTTCATCTATGGAACTATAAATGTTAAGGATTCTTGCATTTTATAAACACAAGATGGGCTCACTTTGATGATACCAATTTAAAAATTTATAAAAATGTCTAAAAAATTCTTTCCACAAAAGTTTATACAGTTTAAAGCTATACACCATCCATAAACCTCAGAAAATGGGAGGAAAAAATCTGTATAAGGTCACATACAAAAGAACAACTGAAATGTGATTTTATTTAAGGCAATACTGGGCTACTTCACAAACCACCACCTTGAATATTTACACTGCTCCACTACTAGTTTCTATCACATTGACAAAGGATATCTTAAAATACCAATGTTTAAAATCTTCAACGTAGTAAAGTCTTTATTCACATTTCCATTACATTTCATGGACTCATAGTAACTATATCTGATTAGAAGCAATGGAAAAAGAAAAAAAATTCTGTAGCTATATGAAACTAAAGAATCTGCTCTAATTTCACATGAACACCATCCAAGAGTAGAGGATGGCAAATTCACAAAGCAGAGTGTTGTAACGTGCCTACCGTGCAAAAGAACTTGACATCATCTTGTAAATGTTTTATGTTAAAAAAAAAAGTAACTATGGCAGTTTCTAGTTTTAGTTCAAAAAGTTCTTAATTTAAAACAATAAAAGTTTAAAAACTTGATCACTTCGTTAAAATTAAAATTGCAAATATAAATGTATCATTTACTCATTTAGACTTACAGACTGCTGGTGGCAGCAAAATGATTTACAATAATATATACAAAAGAAACTATCTACAAATAAAGAGAACTGCTGCTATACATGAGTGGCGATCTGCTGAAGAGACACCAGTCACACAAACAATTCAGTATACTTCATGGAAAGGACAGCTGGGTGACAGAAATTTGAGGCTTAACTCAATTATTTACAGTAACTGAAGTATTGATTATGTTCAAGTCCCATAGGGATAAAATAAAGTTCTACATGACCAATGTCATGGCTTTTTTTTTTTCTTCATTTTTTTAAAGCTAGGTTAATTCACGTCAACAAATTACAAAGCTCACAATTACAGCATGCTTGATGGCTTTCTATTTAAAATAAAACTACAAATGGTCTGCATTTATAGTACATGAGTCATCAGTACTGCCCTCTGGCTGCGGCCTTACCTATACTGACTCCTTTTAAGACAGTTCTATCTGGTTCATTTGATAGCACTTCAAGTTTTTCTAGACTGACAGTAGGTTTCATTTCCTGAAGCTGTTTTAGGACAAGCTCAGAGCAATCTTTAAGAGTCTTGTCTAAAACAATTTTTACATTCTCACTGCACTGAAGCTTTGAGGGATTGGCAAACTGTACAAAGATTTCACTTTCTTTACAAGAAAGCACATGATTTCCACCAGTCACAGCAGTCTTATCAATATTTCTTCTCGAATTTGAATGGGATCCTCTTTTAGTGCCACTGTTTGAATGGTCTCTGTCAGTATTTTTCTTCTGCTTCACTGCAGACTCTTCCAGAAACTTGAGAAATGACGCTTCAAATCCCATTGGTTTGAAGGAGCTCCAGTCAAAGGACGCAGGATGCTCCTCCGTGGTTTGAACTGCTACAGCAGTCTCTTCCTCTTTATGTGTATTATTTACCTCCAACAATAACTCTGGCTCAGTTTTATCAACCTTTCTTTTTTTATTTTGTATGATGTTTTTCTCTTTATGAACTCTCTTCAAATTACCAGTCTTTTGTCTTTCTGATAGGCAGGAACTATTTTCCTGAAAATCATTATTTACCTTTATAGTGTTGACTTGGGTTTCTACATTTGTGCTATCTTCATTTATTAATTTTGCAATAAATAATTCTGTTAGCTCATCCATTTCATCCTTTTCTCCTTTTATACCATCTTCCTGTGGAACGGTAGCTGGTTTTGAGTTATCAATTTTCTCTAACACAAATGTGTCAGGATCTTTTACATCATTTTTACCATCTTCTTGTTCAGAGGTTTCCTTTTCTTGCGGGCTGCCATAGCGCTTAAAGACAATAAGAATATTGCGGTGCTGTGATGTAAATGCCTTGGACAATTTATGGCACTTATAATGTCTAATTATATTGCTTTCGCTTGTAACAACAGAAGTGCACCCTTTTATCATACATGGATACTGGGTCACAAACTTGCTTGTACACTCCGACAAGGCATCGTTTCTAGCCTTTATGGAGTACACATGCTTCCCACGTTTTAGAGAATAAGGCTTATTTTCTTCTATTTGCACAATTTTTGCACTCTTGTTTTCTAAATTACTTTTTTTCTTTCGCTTTGTCTTTGGCATTTTTATTCCTTCTTTTCCAGATCTGTTGTGTTTTGTTGCCCGAAGTTTAGACTTTGACTTTTCTTGGTTTGCCTTACTTGATATATTTTCCTGGCCAGTTAGTTTTCTTGGCCGAATCAGATGAGCCTTATGTTTGTCATTATGCTTATTAAAAATGTGCCGTAGAAGATTAGAGCGAGTCGCATATATGCGGTCACAGCCTTCACAGTCACACTTGTATATGCCATCTTCTTCCGTTTTACTTGTCCGCGCTCCAATTCCGTGGTCTACCTCAAGATGAACAACATAGCTCAGGTATGTTGTAAAAGATGATTTACACTCCAACTGATCACACGGAAATTTGCCAACATCCACAGCAGCAGTCATGCTCTCAATTTCCTCAGGGGTCATTTCATGAAGTTTCATGTAGTGCTGTATTAGGCCAGTAATTGCTTGGAAAATCCTAGAGCAGTCACTCACCTGACACCGAAATTCTTTCATTGATTGTTTAGATTCAGTTTCTTCACTTTCTTTACCAGCTTCATTCTCTTCTTCAACCTCTGCAGAAAATGCAGGAAGATTTGATTTATGTACAGCCTGGTAATGAAGAATCAAGTTTTGCTGTATTGTAAATGCAGCAAAGCATCCTTGGTGAACACAACTGTAGGGTCTGTATCTTGCTGGAAATTCAGAGGACTGAGAAACTGGATTCTTCTCTCTTTTTTCTTCCTTTTCTTTTCTGTGCCTCTTATTTTTCCTTCCTTTGGTTTTCAAGTTTGCGAGATTAGCATTATATTGCTCAACAGTGACTGTGACAGGCTGTAAAGAACTTTCTGGTTTCTCAGGACTTTTTTTTTCTGTAAGTTGTTTGTCTGGGATTACTGCTACACTTTCAAGGGCCTCATCAGTCACTGCTGGTGACTCTAAGGCCAGCTGTGATTCTGCTTTCATTTCCTCTGCTATGAGTGGTTGTTTTTTCACTTGGTTAATTTGTGGAGCTGACGAATTTTCACTTTGAGATTTTCTTCCATATGGCCTTTTTATTTTTAACTTTACCATTTCTTCTGTTGTAAAATGATGCACCAACTGACAGTGTGCCCGGAGATTAGAATTTCTTGTAAATGTTTTGGTACATGTGGGTACTACACATTTAAATGGAGCAAATTTTAACTGATTCTTCTTGATTTCAAGAATCATCTCTGGAGTATACTGATGGATTTTACCATAGTGTTTAAACAGGGCGTCCTTTGTCATGGCACTGTAGTTGCAGTCTTGGTTGTGACACACGAAGGGCTTATTAACTCTGTCATTAAGCTGAATATGCAGTATTTCGGAAACTGGTTGGACTACAGTACTTGGAGTTGCTTTAGCGGGAGTAGGGGGCAATGCTACTGGTGTGGTTACTGGCATACACTGGGGAGCTGGAGTGGCAAGGTCGGTTTCTAATTTTAAATTTCGCAAACCTTCTAAAATGTCCTGTATCTGATCCTCCTTACGTAATGCGTCAGATTGAGGAATGTTACTTTTTGTTGGCATTACAGTCAGGAAAGAGGAACACTGAGAAGAATCGGGTAACTTGCTATCTGGGATAGAGTTTACTGAAGGAAGCTGCATGCTGTAATTTATCTGAGCATTCTGTGGTGTCTCACCAGTACCCTGAGATCCACTTTTAACCTCAAGTATTTGAGAATTCATAGCAGTTTTAATAATTTCAAGAGTCTTTTCAAAGTTCTGTATAACATTATCTTCAGAAACCTGCAAATCAGAATTCACTGGTGTGCATGAACTCAAAGCCATCATTCGGGAATCACCATTTTCAGTTTTTAATGTTAAAGGGGTTAACATTGTATGGGCCTCAAGACTGGCTTTAAAGTTCTCTTTTACATCAGTTATAAACAAATGATTGTCAATGTTATTTAATTTCTGTGTGAGATTTTCCACCAATGCTCGAGGTTCACAATCTGGAATCATGTCTGAACGTGTATTAGGATCAGGGACTGTAAGATTCTTCGCTGTAAGTCCCATTTTTAAGTCTGTTGGTGCCACATTTTGGGAAGCATTAGATACAATTACTGGAGAAGCAACTTTTTTTCTTTTCTTAGACGCACTATTTCCTTTTTTATTCAAATGACTGGATCTTGCAGTTTGAGGACCACTTATAACAGAAACTTGTGCACCATTACTGGTAAAATTTTGTGGTGGCTCTGTAGAACTACTGAATGAATTGGAGCATAAACCATTTTCAATAGTCTTCAGCAGTAAATCACTTGTTGTAAAGATAGGCAAACTGTTACATTCCTTGATGGTGGAAGTTTTGGAATTTGGTGTTCTACTCTGGTTTGGTGAGGTGTTTTGGTGGCAAGCAGTCTGTAACAAGGGTGTCACAACTGGCCCTGGCATGCCCGCTGCATTTACCTGTGCTGCATCGGAGACACTGCCCATGGGAACAACCTGAGAAAGCAGCTCAGCACTCTCAAATGTGCTGGGAATGCCAGCAGTTTCTAAAGCCTGCTTAATAATTTCACTCCCTTCTTGACTAACACTCGTGCTAAAGTTACTCACATCACATCTAGGAAATGTACTTGGTAAAAAGGCCGGGCGATTTTCCACAGAAAGAAGTTGCAGGAATGACGGCTCTTTCAAACAGGCTTCTGGATGAAAGGTAGACTGGTGTGGCTGCTGCATGCCTGCTGCACTTGGAGAGAGAATCATGCTGGCCAGAAGGGAAGGCTGCCTGCCACTCTGTAAAAGTTCCTGTGCGATTTCTGTTCCATCCAGTGGTTTGCAGTATGACCTTTTGGACAGGTGTCCACCCAGGGACCTGGGGTTAGTGAAAGCCCTGTAGCACCTGCTACAGATGAATTTGCCATCTCTGATGATGGCAGGCCACTTAGCCCTCTTGTTGTGCTTCGGTTTTCTTTCCTTCCCATTTGGGCCTCGACCTCGTTCTTTTTTCACTTTCTTAGATGCAGACTGTTCGCCACTGGTGCTGCTGAAGTCATCTGTAATATTCACTTGTGAAGGAAGAACTCCATTTTCACTACTGCCTCCTTTTAGAAAGGAGGAGTTCATGTTTCCTTCTGTCTGTGAGGGATAATGGTTTGTACTATTTTCCAGTTGGGAAAAAACAGAATTAGTCTCACTGTCTGCCGGTGAAGGGAAGAGAGAGCTGTTTTCTGTGGGTAACGGAAGGAAAGGATCTGAGCCGCTATCAATTGTCAAAGGCAAAACTGTTTTGGTTAGGTCTTCCATCTGTGCTGGCAAAGTAGCATTAGACAAACTTTCCATCTGTGGACATAATAGAGCATCTTGTGCATGTTTATCCTGAGAAGGCATGCTTGGACTTAGGACACTTTCCACTGAGGGCAACAATGGAGCAGGTACACTTGCTAAATGGGCTGGAAAAATGGAGGGCGAGACATGCTGCAACTGGGCTGAACAGGCAGGGTTCCCACTGGCTTTGGTCTGTGGTGTAAAAAAAGCATGATTAGAGCTGCTCACTTGTGACGGCAAAAAATAAACACACTTTCCATGATTTGGTGTATTTACGCTGTTAGGTTTCTGACCTTTCTTAGTCTTCCGCTGCATTTTAAAAGCAGTGTATTGGTCAGGGTGTGCCGTCTTCATGTGTTTTCCAATACTCTGGGAGGAGTTGTATGTTCGAGTGCAGCCCTCAACCTGGCAGCTGAATTTCTGAACTGGGGCTTTTAGAGGTATTGCTGGCGCTCCCGATGAACTGCTCAGGTTGGGCTGGGCTGGAGCAAATGAAATACTTTCTAGTGTCTTAAGAGGTAAATCATAAAGGCTGGATGAGGTTTTAACATTACCTCCACATTCAAACTTGGGAGTTTGTGAACTGTCTTCAAGTCCGGCCTGGTTTTGTACAGAGAAGCTCATCAGAGAGCTCACCTGTCTTTCTAGGCTTTGTGGGTTAAGGTCACCCATCTTCAGGGATTCTGAGTTTGATAAAGAATTCTGAGCAATCTGGGCATCATTTAGGTGCCCATGCTCTTTCTGCTCTTGGAAAACAGGATGACATAAATTGACACTAGTCCCTTCCCCTGGTTTATGCATGTCTGTGATCAGTGGCTCACCAGTGCCTTTCACAGTTAGGTTTTCTTGCTTTCCAAAGGCATCCTCAACTGCATGGTTGACAGACACCTTGATGGACACGGCTACTTCATTGGCCTGAAGAGCAGCAGTATTATCAGGGTTTTCAAGGTCATTTGACAATGGTATGTTAGCTTGCCTGAGTTCACTGGCAGAGATGTGGCCATGGTTAGTCACAGCTAACTCTGCTTTGCTTTTATCCCAGTCATCACCAGTTCCTAGGCTCTTGTCAGTACTGTTCTCTGAAGGAAGCACTGACCTTCTTTCCCCAGTGCTCCCCTCTGTGCTCTGATTCACATTGTTTCCAGATGGGTTAAGTTGGTCCTCAGGAACACTGTGATCATCCAGATGCTTTTCCATCTCACTCTGAGAACGATACACCTTACCACAACCCGTGAACTTACATGTATAGGTGTTATAATGTTGTGCTTCATGATCATACAGTAAATAAGCTTGCGAAAAAATCCTGCCACATTTTGGAAATAAGCACTTTGCTCTAAAGACTTGATGCTCTTTTCGGTGGGCTAACAACTCTGCATAGCTATTGAAAGCAGCCTTGCACTTCATCTGTATACATATATACGGCTTACTGCCACAGTGCATCTGTAAATGATCATTGAGGTGGGTGACACTTACAAAATGCCTTCTGCAGTACTGGCAAATTACTTTCTTGCTTTGCATTTCAAGAAAGCGTTTGGCATCTTCATTATCCTTATGCCCTTTTACATGAGCAATTAAATTTTTGAAGTACTTAAAGCCCTTTTTACAAAAAGTTACAGGGCAATTAAACTCATTTACAGGTACCGGTTTCTGGACAGGGATCACGTCTGGCTCGTAAGATTTATCTTTGTCATCATTCTCATCATCTGAACCATCATTGTCATTAAACACTATGAAATCTGTCGAGTAAAGACTATTCTTTTTTATGGGCCGCTGCTCCTGTTTCGCCACAGTGTGAGCAGTGGTCTTTTGATGTTCGTGAGTGGTTGTGATCTTAGGAGGCCGACCCAATCTTCTTAATGGCTTCATAGCTGCTAGTCTCTCTTTACTGGACTGCTTAACATGCAGTGTGACATGAGGGACAAAAGTCTCTTTAGAGTTAAAATTCTTTGCACAAATGGGACAGCTGTAAATCCCATCTTTGTAATGTTTTTGAGCATGCCGTACTATTCGGTGTCCAAGGAATTCTTTGTCACACAGCACACAATACTGCATGTAGGCTTGCCAATTCCTAAACCTAGCAGATATGAACCCCCTTTCTTTTAACTGTTTTATCTCCTTCTTCTTTTGCTTTTCATCATCAGCATCTATCAGGAGGCCAGAATCAGACCCAATTCCACCAGAAAGACCATTCACAGATGTGTCTCTGCTGTCATCCTGGTAATCTACTTTTTCATATACTTCACTGTCATTCAATTCATCAATCGAGGACACAATAGACGCTTCTTCTCCCATTAGTGCGAGACATTGTCGTTTTAAGGTTTTCCAATCCCAAAATTCTGGATCAAAGGGCCACTGAGTTTTCAGAACAAGTAAGAGCTCACACCTTAGAGAATTTGGTATAGGAAGATTCTCCTCATCGTATTTCTGGTCTGGTTGGTTATATAACATTTCCACAGCATAATATGCATCTACTGTAGGCTCAATAAGAAATTCACTCAATTGACAAGCACGCTTAACTTCCAGATCATCAGGCAACAGACATGAAATGGTCTTGCAGATTGATATTTTCACTTCAGTACTTTCTGTAGATTCCAAGCGAAGAGCTTTTACACATAATTCTATGCAGGTAGCAAGTCCAGCCCCTTCAGTCTGAAAACAAACAAACCAGGAAAGGTTAATCTACACTATCAAACACCTATTCCTTCTCTCTCTCATTTTTTAAAATTGGGTTTTCAAGACTGACATGTGCTGTTTTTGAACCTTAAAATAGGAACATGGGAAAAGAAATCCTTCTGAAATCAGCTTGCTGTGGATATAGATGTATAAGAAACCAGAAATGATCATTAAAAACACAAGTAGTAAAAACTAAGCAAAGACTTGTACAAAAACAAACAATAAAAACAACAAAACAAAACCTGATATAGGCAAACATGGAAATTCTCTCACTTTTCTAACTTTTCAGACCTTTTATAGAGCAGAGGTCAAGAGGCTGGAGGGACCACTCAGGGTTAACAGAAGTTGCTGTTATTCAGAAGACCCAACTTCGGTTCCTAGCACATCACACAGCTCATAACCACAGAGTCTGACTTCTGGTCTCTGCAGGGCCCCACAAATAAAGGAACACACCCACTCATATGAATAAAAACAAAATCTATCAACAATGTTAAAAAAGACAACAACTCCCATGATAGAGATCAAAAAGCACTGAGATTTAACATTAGGTGTTACGCTATAAAATGAAGTAAGGATCTAAAGAACGGTGTAATAGTAATTAAGTATCTTTTTCATATATGGTTTGCTTTAAATTTGGATTTGTAATTTTTAACAAATACAATCTTTTTGTTTGATTATTTGTTGAGACTATTCTTGGTTATCCTTGACTTGCTGGTAGACAAGGCTGGCCTCAACTTCATAGGGCTCCACCTGCATCTGCCTCCCCGAGTGCTGGGATCACGGGTACGCGCCACTGCCAACAGCTGCTTTTAAAATTTTCAATTATTAGGTTTCTGCATTTCCAAAAATTCCGACTTTTATAAAATCTGGGCATTTTAATAGTGTCATTCTTTTTCATGCTTTATTACTTTGTATCTTTTTTCTTTATACTTTATCACATTTTCATTATCCATACTATTAGAGAAATTAATCCTGTTATCCTCTTTGACAGTGTTTTCTATTTATTTTTATGTGGATGAGTGTTTTGGCGCTCCTGACAGCCAGAAGACAGCAACAGTTCCCCTGGGACTAGATTTACAGGTGGTTGTGAGCTGCCAGGTGGGTGCCCGGAAGCAAACCAAAGCTTGTGCTTGCCAACACTACACCACAGCTCCAGCCCGATTACTTTTAATTCTGTGTCTGTGCACATGAATTGCAGGTACCAAAAGAAACTAGAGGCACTGGATTCTGTGGAGGTGGAGTCACAGGAGATGGTGACCTGCCTTCTACGGGTGGTGGGAACTCAACTCAGGTCCCCCACCAGAATACATGCTTTCCCCTCAGAGCCTTTCCTCAGAGCCATAGACCTACTAGCTTTGGTGAAATTATTTCAGACATTTTTGTTTCAAGACTTTATATACAGTGCATGGTTTGTGTGCTTGCATGTTTAACCCTAGCCTTCCCTCTGCTAATATTTAGTCACAGAAAGCAGCCGCATACTTTGTCAGCCTTGATGATGAACTTACCTTAAGCAGGTTTTTCTTTTTTAAGTATCTTGTACTGACAGTGTGTCCCTTCAGCGCAATTCTGTACTTGCTTCTGCAACTGTGTCACAGTGGAGGTTTTTAACCTCTTACAAATTTGTCATTTATGTGGCATGGGAATTTCTGAACTACACAGCCCCCAAATCTGTATTAAGACTTATAGCTATGATTTCTTAGGGCAAGATTTACTTCTTTTGACCCAGAATTCAGCTGAGCCGTATCTGAGGCTGTCTATTATCCAGCAGTGAAATGGTGCTTCAAAGGCTCCAAGCTGTATGTGGGTGCAGGACATAAAAGCATGCCGATCTAACCCCTTAATATGAGATGGCTCAGCACTTCATCAGGACTCTACACAGCTATCGCTGGTCTCTGAATTACATAGATACTTCAAGTAACACAGCACATACCCACCAGTTCAAGCTTTCTTTTGCCTTTGGTTTCTGTCACCTCTCATCCCCTCCTCCCTCCCTCCCTCTCCTTCTCCGTAACAGGATCCCATGTATTACAAGCTAGCATGGAACTATGTAGCCATGGGTAAGTGTGAACTGGGACTAACTGTGTGTACCAGCACTTCTGGTCTATGTGGTGCTGGGAATGAAACCCACAGCTCACTGCGTCCTAGGGCAAGCACTCCACCAACTGACCTATAGCCTGGCCCCTAGTTCAAGCTTTTTGATCCAGGTATTAGGTTAGTGTTATGTTGAATCCTAGGTGAGGAGGGGTATTCTTCTAATACTCTTGTAATTTCAGCTTCTATAAAGATATTGTTTAATTAAGTACTTGTGGCCTTGTCTGTAGTAGAGTGGATTTGAGGGTTTTTCTGACCTACTATCAGTAATAGAAAAATTACTATATTCCTTTTTACACTTTCTAAGCTTTCTTTTTTTAATTTAAATTAATTTTCTATATTATAAATTATATATTTTTATAATTTATTCACTTTACATCCTACTCCCTTGTAGCCCACTCCCTTGTTTCCTCTGGGTCCCACCCTCCTCCCCTAGTCCTCACTTCCTAAACTTTCAAAGAGCCAAAGTACCAAAGCAGTATAACACGTATGAGAAATACTACAGAACAAAAATGGCAAATTTTACACAGATGGTAGGAGAAAGACTTTTTTTTTGGGGGGGGGGGGGTTGTTTTTGTTTTATTCTGTTTTTCTGAGAAAGGGTTTCTCTGTGTAGCCTTGGCTGTCCTGGACTTACTTTGTAGACCAGGTTGGCCTCAAACTCACAGAGATCTGCCTGCCTCCACCTTCCCAAGGCCTTTGTTTTTAAACAAACTTTTAGGTTTATCTGAATCAAATATTTCAGATGATTAATATATTTTTTTAAAAAAACCAAGGTCTAAAGCACTAAGGTAAAAGAAAAAAAAGTGAAGAAAGGGTCAAAATAATAAAAGTTAAGATCTTATTAAAGACGATTTACACACCCAGGCACGGTGGCATACACCGTAATCCCAGCACTAAGGGAGGCAGAGGCAGAGGCAGGCGGATCTTTCTAAGTTCAAGGCTAGCCTGGTCTACAAAGCGAGTCCAGGATAGCCAAAGCTATATATACATATATATACATACAACAAAACAGAAAAAAATGATTTACACAATTTAAATGAGGGAAAGGTAACAATTATTCTTACCTCTGAATTAATAACTTTAATCAGGAAGAAAATGTGATATACAGTCTTCGTTAACAAAGAAAGTTGACGACACCTTTCAAGGTATACTTGTATTGATGGTTCTACCCTTTGCTGTAGTTTACTCCAAAACAAAGTGAGTTCCCTTAAAAAAAAAAAAAAAAGAAAAGAAAAAAAAGAAAGAAAGAAGAAAAAGTTTGAAGGCTAAAAAGAAAGAGTAATATAATAATCACATCCAGTCATTATATATGGAACTTTATATATGGACTTTAGATTCCAATTCTAAACTTTATATATGGACTTTAGATTCCAATTCTATGGGTAGAATTATGCCTAAATACAAGATAAATCTGCACTGAGCTTCTAAAGAACAAATAAAATCAAATGATGTTTCTTTATTGATCAGTATCTTTCAATCTCAGAAGCACTCTTTTAATAAGAAAACATCTAACACTTAAATTATATAATGAAAACCACTGAGTCCATTTAACTTTAACTGTATAACATATAAATAAAGTGTATGTGTGCATATGTGTAACAAGGCATACGGACTCAGAACATACTTATCTAATATAGAGGTGTCCCTCGGTGACAAAACCTTCACCCAGCAGGCCTTCAATTACACCATGCCCCCAAGGAACAGCTCCATAAAGCAAGTATCTTTTAAATTAAAATCTATCCATTAGGTTTTTATTAATTGAACAAAAGAACCAATGATGACACAGACCCCAAAAGGAAAACATGCATTTGTGACATGAAGGTTAAATAAAAAGAAAATTACACTTTAAGCTTATCTGATGTAATAACAATGTTTTCATAGAAATAGCTAAAATGATAAGAAGTTCCTGCTATGTTCAATTTCTCTTCCACCCTTCATTTAATTTCCCCGGCTTCAACATTTTCAGCCATTGTTCTCTTCAACGACAGCTTTAGCTAATGTTTCCTTTGGGTTTCTGCTCCTTAGACCCTCTGTCCTTTTCACTGCTCACCTCCTGGATTTTGACCTCTGCAGAGGCCCTCGAGATCTGTTTATAAACTTCTGAGCACACTCGCCTTCCTAGTTCTCTAGGAGCCCCTCCTCTACTTTGCTTCCTCCAAAAACTGAGCTTTAGTAGTCATGAATCCTCTGGCAGCACTTTGTTAAACAACAGGCCACACACAGTTTGGCTGGCTCCATAAGTGAGGTGCGCCACTGCAGCCTTCTTGATTACAGCTTTTTCAAAGCACACAGTTCTCAGAATGTACCCTATCTCTAAGCCATGGTGTGACTGTGTGAGGGTGTGCCGTTCTTCCCCCTCCCCCTTTCTAGTTCACTGCATCACTATCACCCCATGGCCTGAGTGCACACTATCCTCGAGACACCCAATGGCCTGAGTGTATACTATACTTGAGACAGTTTATTGTCCAGCTCTTTTCCCTCAGGCTGTACACACACAGAAGCCCTCAGAGCTTCGTCGTTGCCTTTCTCATAGGTATTCTAACTTTTATTTAAGCTCTTCAATTCCACTTTCTTCCTCCCCTGTGTCTTCTCTATTCATAACAATGATTCCCTAGATATCAATGACTCACATTACCTTATGCCCACAAAATCCACATGCTTGATAAATATACTGTAGTTAGCCAATCTTTTAGAGCAGTCCCCTCAGTATTAAATTTTAATTTATTTACAGTAAGAATCAACTGCTTCAAAAAGGTTGGTAACTATGAACTTATACAGCTATTTACTTACCTTGCCTGTTCTATATTCATTCACATGCCCTGTACTGCCCAGCAAATATTCTGAATGCTGTATGCCAATTTCCTTTAAAGACTAGTAATGCCACTGAGCAACAGCAATGGTTAGTCCCTGATAACGCTCATCTAGGGCTGTATCAAGTTTTTAAGTCAATGGAAGTCAACATAAGCTGCAGCCTCCCAAGGGGATACAGCTTTTGGAAATGTGCTGGATCAGGAAGTGTACACTATAGGAGAACACCGAAGTAATCAGCCAAGAGGAATGGTCTCTACAGGTTTGGAAGAGACTGTATTTCTACATGTAAGTGCTAAGTAATTAAAAATACATAATATGCAGGTAAAGAATATACACTTGAATCACATGTTGGCAAAAAAAAAAAAAAAAAAAAAACACAACCACAAAACCAAATAGCTAAAAGTAAATGAGCTATATGATAATCAAACTGAAGATTGGAATGCCTAAAAAATATACTTTTTGTGTTGGTAAAAATAAATGATTTTTTATCAATTCCTAATTATATGAATTCTTTTTTGCCCCAACAATACCTTTCTTAATTAAGAATTTCATTCAAGGCACCCCAATCAAACTCACTTCACATCCCTCCTACGGCTCTCCTCCTACCCTTGTGCCCTCCCCCCAAAGAAAAAGAAAAAAAAGTTCACTAAGTTCAATTTGGGTTGCCCATGTACTCACTGATGCATGGCTAGCTAACCCTGTGGCCTGCCCCTTAACGAAAACAGTGTCCTTGCCGTCCCTCCACTGGTGTGTGTTCTTTCTTTCTTACTTTTGGAGGAGGTGGCTGTCACAGAAGCTTCAGTGGCTCTTGCTCTCCCTCCTTCTGAGTCTGCAGTCATCCACACCACTACAAATGAAGCTCCCTTACCCATAGCAGCTGGCAGCAGCATGGATGGTAAGCATGCACACGGCCTCCAGTGGTAGCACAGACCACAGACATCAACATGGTTTTCTGAGGTTCCTGCTATCCAGGGGTCTTTTTGAAGTCTGTGGCCTCTGCTGCCACCAGAGGCTGATGATATGGTCAGTGTTACTGCCAGAGACCACGTTTGTGATCCTTGCTCTGGATCACATGGCCAAGTTGATGTCTGTGACCCCTACTGACACTGGAGGCAATCTTGGTTAAAGAATTCTTAAAATCTACTTTGTATTCTTTCAATTTTTGTTTCTTTTTTAGACAGGTATTGTTGTGTGCCCTTGACTGGCCTACAACTTTTCATGTAGATCAGCTTGCCCCTGCCACCAGAGTAATGGAATTAAAAGCATATGGCACACCCCCCCCCCCCCCGTTTTCTTTAAGAAGAGAAAAGCGACTCACCAAGCACAGTACATATCTCCTTGCTGGAGCTGCCGGGATAGAAAGGCGGTACACAAAACAAGGGCGCTCTTCTCATCACCCTCAGACTCTAAATTACAGATCATTTCTAATGCATCTTTGCAATCAACTTCTGAAATCTATAGAAAAAGGAAACAGAAACAGGCCATGAAGTGGCTTTAGGATATATACATAACAATATATTTAATTTTTCCCTTTTGATACACACAAATTTTCATCAGTAAGATGTATTAACTTATATACTATCAAATTATAACTGAGATAAAGAATTGGGTATAGTTTTAAAAAATAACCTTCCTTTATAACTAACAAGTATTAATATAATATTCTGAAAGAATATTAACAAACTATTAACTACTTTCAGAAATGTATGAATGCTCAGTAAATGACAGGTGTTAATCACAAGCATCTTTTATCCAATAAACTGGATCCATTACCCAGAAAAGAAAACCATAGCACTTTTACTATTCTTCGACTCACCAGAAAAGAAAACTATAGCACTTTTACTATTCTTTGACTCCCTGATTTAAATCACGACTAAACCAGATGGCACACAGAAAGTATTGGATATAGATAAACTATCCATCCATCTTTAGGGAAGAAACAATCCACAATATTGTATAAAGTTATAATACTTTACATGTAAACTCACTCATCTCTACTTTGCTCTTCGTATAAACTTACTCCATTTCAAAGCTTTTCTAGAAGTTCATATAATCTAAAGACAACCTGCATCATTTAACCTATTGAATTTAAAATATACTGCCTTACTGTTTATAGCTATAAAACAAAATTAACCAATGATTTCTACAATTAGCTGTAACAAACATTAAACAACCACAAATCATCTTTGTTTTATGAGACAGAAAGACTTAATTCCTTGTGATATAAATGAGATGGTAAAAAGAACTGAAGACTATCTAATGATCATTAGCATCCATATACCAAAAACTGTGTTTCTCCTACATGACAATCTCTCTCACACCTCATAGATACAAGGTAAGCAATACGGTATGTGTTCATGGTTGAACAAGTGTTTAAATGAAGGACAATAATGTATGATTTTAAAGTTGATCAGTAACACTAAAGATAAAGGCTGTGTAACAATTCATTTAAGAGGCTTTCCTGTTTAAGTTTGGACTGGGGAACATTTATAAGAAGTTGGGCATAGTAATGCTTGCAGATAAATCCCAGCACTCAGGAGGCAGAAGGGCAGGAAGACCAGAAGTTCTAGGCCAGGCTAGGTTACAAAACAAACCAGAACAAACACACTCACAAAACCTCCCTGCTCCTCCCCAAATACACAAAAACATCAATTTCTATTCTTGTGATTAACAATGACTTGTTTTTTAAATGCCTTAAAGATTTTATCTGTATCTATGAGTGCCTACATGTGCACATGCATCCTATATGTGTGCCTGGTGTCCGAGACCAGAAAAGGGAATCTGATTCCTTGGGACTGGAGCAGTTGTAAACCACTATTTAGATACTAGGAACCAAACTAGAGTTCTTTGCTCTCAACCACTGAGCCATCTCTTTAGTCCACCAACAATGGTTTTTAAGTATGAAATTAGTAGCTGGGTTTATGGTCAGACACATGCAATCAGGCAGGAGGCTGCCTGAGGACTGAGTGCCTGGGGACCTCCGCTTGGTGCTCCAGCAGTGAGAGTGCTTGCACTACTCCTGTCAAACAGGCTGTCACACTCCCTATCTGCAGGTGACCCCACACAATCCAACAACAACAAGACGAAAGGTGACAGTAGTTAAACAGACTACTAGATAGATACTGCAGGTATAGTACATAATTCTAATTTTACCAGCAGGCAGAAAGTATAATATTTTATAACTAAAATTATGTCACTTGCTTACAACAATAAAGAACTAGACTCAGAAATCAAAACAAACCATATCAGAATGACAAAGACCTAAACTGTTACCATTTTATTACATTATCTTTTATAAGAGGTTTGTTAATTTTAAAAATTGCTCTAATACATTCATCATGACAAATGTCAGTCAGATGAACTGAAAGGTTTTTTTTTTTTTTAACCTTTTCATAACATGCTAATAACAGTGGCTGTTTCTTAGTAGAGTCTGCTGGGAAGACACCCCACGGGCTGAGCATCACTCACCAACGTTGTGCTTCCCCTTTCAGGTTTTTAAAGTATTTGCATATATACACTGAGATAGGGTTTGAAATCCAAGTATGAACATACACTTTCTTTTCACATCTTACACACACACTGCCTGAAGATCGTTATCCATGTGGTATCTTAGTGTACCTGTTGTCTTGTGTGACCCCGTACATGATGGCAGATGTGGGTTTTTTCACTGGTGATGGGTCTGTGTTCAAAAAGTTAAGGGATTTGAGGAAAATTCAGACCTCAGGTTGGCTGACTCGGGATGCTCAGAGGCTTAAGCTACTCACGATTATAATTAATTGGCACAGTCAAGACTTCAGTACAGGCATAGATTCACAGTTTATCCTCATCTCAGAACTCTACATATCTAAAGCATACTGCGGTCCTAGAGTGTTAAACACTTTCTACTTGTAAAAAAACAAAACAAACAAACAAAAACCCCCCAAAAACCCATTATCTCTTGAAAATCTAACTTATTTGAATCTCCTATTTTCTTCTAAAACCTGTGTTGAAAACTCATGTAGCACCAAATATATAATCACCTCCACTAAATTAACTCCTAATATTTTAAGTGCTTACTTTAATGTATGTATTTATGCATTTAATGCGTATTCCTTTGCATATATGTGTGTGTACATGTGTGCATGTGTATATAAATGAACAGAATATACCAACTGAAACTTCCAGTCCTTCCATTCAGATTTTACTGTTGTTGCTATCAGGCACGTGGAAGCGTATGTTCTGCACTAACGGTGTAAGGGAACAAAGGTGTGGTAGTGCTTTTCACTCTTACACAGGTTCCCAGGCTTTGTGGCAAACACCTGTGCTCAAACTTACTTTTTTGTAGTTGTTGGCTAATATTAAACTTTAAAATATTTCATTTACCTGATATGCCAGGCGGAGGCCTCTTAAAAATATAATAAAGAATAGAGCAGGGATAACAAAACTATACTTAAACTAACGAATGAATGGACTCAAATTGTGCATAACCATTTGAACAATAATCGTTTTAAAACTCCAACGCAGCATAATTAAGAAATTATCAATATATTACCCATTGAGGGACTATGCTCTATTTTTCAAAATAAGCAAAATTTCAAAAGAAAGTAAGACCAAACAGAATGATCTATTTGTTAAAGATAGATACTAGATAAATCCTTTTATAAAGCAGAAATATAATTTCAGAATGTAAATGATTTTATAATTTATGTTATTTGTGCTGTTTAGTCAAAGTATAAAACATTTAAGTAATACTTCATTTTACCAATTATATTTTGAAATATATTAGTAGTAATTATATGTAAATAGTTTTATACAGAAAAGAACTTTAAAGGTAAAAGAATATAAAAACCATACAACTAGCAAATATTTCTAAATCAACAATCTCCAGTGTCAGGAAAGAAAGAATTTTCTCATGTTTTTAGAGGACACATTTGTTGCCATGGCTTTTGGGGTTTGGTTTTGTTTTTCTGAATAATCTGTCCTTACCATATTTAAAATGTATAGATTCTTCGTTTTAATTCTTCGCTTACATTTTTTAAGGCAGGGTATAGCTCAGGCTATACATGCAATCCTCCTGGTTCAACCCCCAGCGTTGGATTATAGGTCTGTGCCACCATACCCATGTCTAAAATATGTAGATTCTTAGATTCAATCCCACTTCTGTAAATTGAATGTATCAGTATACTTGCAAAGATGCAAGAATGTTTACTTACAAGACAACAATCTAAATATCCACTCCTCCAGTTGAATATACCACAAATCCTTATTATAAAACTATGCAGTTATTAAATGTAAATAGAACAGACTGGAAAGATGTCAGTGAAAGAGAGAAAGCATTGCCAGAGAAGGAATGTGTTAGCATATGAAGATATTCGTGCACAGGAAATGCAAGAAGAGTGTTTTAGTTCTGTCTCTGTGGTCTCTGTGTGCTGCTGGCATGGGAACGACAGGTATGATGTGGGAGTGTTGTCTGACAAACATTTCTCCTGCTTGCTACTGTGTACAGCCTAACTGGGCAAGCTCCAGGTTCGTCACTGTCTCCACTCCCCATCTCAGCACAGAAGCACTGGGACTACACAAGTGCTGGCTTCATGTTTTGTTTGCCTTTCCATGGGTTCTGGGGTCTGAAATCAGGTCCTCACACTTGCATGGCAAGCATTTCATCCACACACTTCATTCCAGAGAATGTGGAAGTGGCAACATGATTAAAGAGAAAACAAAAGGGCATTAAAAAATTCTTACATGTTCATTCTCAATATAAAATCACCTGAAAAGCTGGATGCAAACTAATGCTGCACACTGTTATCCTACCTATGCTAGGGTTCCAACAACAGCTCACTCATCATTTCAAGTGATGTCAGATGAACATCCCTTTCTTACAGTCCCGTAAGTCCGACATCCGATACCAGGGGACAGCTGCTATTACTACTGCTTTCTTGTCCATTGAGTCACACAGACAAGAACTTCCTCAGAGCTATCAATCCAGGCCATGTCTGAATCTATCCCCACATTCTCTAGGGAACACACGTATAAAACTCAAATTTTATACCAGAGAGAGGAGAGGGGAGGACAGGAGAGGGGAAGGGAGGGAGGAGGGGAAAGAAGGGGAGAGCAAGGGAGATGAGGGGAGGAGAGGGGAAGGGAGAGAACAAAAACTGTGTGTGAGAAGAAGGAAACAGAGTATATTTGTGAACAGGATCCCTAAAGGGGAAGGTTCCAAGGTGTGAGTGACATGACTATTTTTCCCTTGGGGCAGAAATAATAGGACTGGTTGACAAGTCAATTTTAAAATATTTTCCTCATATGGGACAATGCTCAATTTCAAATGTTTCTAATATAAATATTACAGAAGTAATCTATTTCTATGAAAAGGGGTGTGTAACAAGAATATATCTGCATACATAGTCCCTGAAACTTGATCACTATGACTGACGTTTTCCTTTGGATGGAGGACACAGAGATCTTAGTGAACCATGCTTAAGAACAAGACGAAAACAAGCAGCTAATTCTGCCTGCTTAACACAAGACAAGGAGAACAGTGCCATCTGCAACATCAGAGGCACCTAGGACCCGAGAGAGAATTTTTCTGGTATCTCAGGAGGCTGGGCTGCTGCTACTTACTCTAGATAATTATACCAAGAAAGAATAAAATTGAGTATTCCAAGATCTGGCTGTTTCAAGATATGGAAACCCAGGTTTTGAGACCACAAACGCAGTCTTCCAACTTCAAAGGCAATCCAAGCAGCGCACCCCTAGGCTGCTCCTCACTAGCAAGCTTCTCTAGTGCAAGGGCTACACCTCGCTTACTCTCCACCCCACGCACAGTCTAACACAGAGGGCACGTGCTGCTACACACCTCAAAGGCTATTACAAACTTTTTCACATTTGTCTATTAAATTGTCATTTTCAACTGTCATACAGACATTCCCCTGAGGCATTCCTGGTTCTGAACTCCAATTACAGGCTCCTCTGTCTACTATTCAGTCTCCCCTTTAACATATCAATTCCATCCCACAAAGTTCCTTTACTCTTCTTGAGAATTTTCTACTGTTACACAATGAAACATGACCATGACTACACCCTCATCTCCCTCCTCCAATTTCCTCACCTCTAAAAAAACCAACCAACCAGAGTCCAGTGTGTGTGAATGTGTGTGTGTGTGTGTGTGTGTGTGTGTGAGAGAGAGAGAGAGAGAGAGAGAGAGAGAGAGAGGCCACTCACTGGAGTATGTAGATTCCAACGCCACCTCCACCCAAATCTCCCTTTCAGCAAGAACACACTACTCCTCGCTAAGGGATGAAACTGGGCTATAACCCTCCCCATTTACTGCACAGCTTTTGCTGGCTCAATCTCCATAATTCCCTTATTTTCTAATACTGCTCTAGAGTCAAGACATATAGCAGAGACTGAAGACAGAGCTCATAAAGTACTATACTCTTGAATACTTATAGCTCAACAGACTATTAACTTTAAAATCTTTAAACACAACTGCTATGTCAGCTTTTGATTGTAAAAGTGTACAAAAATACAGAATTTCCTTTTGGGTAATGATTATACTTCCAGAATGTTGTGCAAATTCTACATATTATACCAAATGAAGTATAAATATAATCTTTATAATCTTATAAAGAAGCTAATCTTTAGGTTAAACATGTAAATAACATTTTGAGTGGTATGTTTTGTTATATAACGTTATGAGTTTATTTACATATAGTCTACATATATAGAGATAATTTATGACATCTACCTAGGATTAATGTCGCTAAATTAGCTAAAATATTCTTAGGTATCCTGATGTCAGATAAAAATGAAGTTATGTCATAAATACTGCCAAAAAGTTGGCAAGATATTGTTAAGACACCATCACATTTCCTTTAGTTTTGTCAAAACTGTCCACATCATTTAAATTAGAAGGTCCGATCTGTCACATATGATTCTGAAAGTAACTTGGATTCAAGTTGCCCTTACCCAGGAGCATACCATACTATAAGAAGAGAAAAGTGCTCCATTATTTACAAGCAAGGAAGTCCAAAACATTCTAATCTAAATTAAAAATAATTTACCCACATTAAAAAAACTACTAACAAAAAATATACTCACCTCTTCGATTAGCTTTTCGTTTGGTGATGATGTGCAAAGACAGACAAGGTAAGTTTGCTTAAAACTCCCTTTTGTACCAATCTCTGGATGGTCAGAACACAGCTTTGCTAGAGCAGTTGCTTGACTTAACTGATTTGTTTTGATTAGATGTTTAATTCTCATATCCAACAAGATGGGGCCCTCAAAAGCTAAAAATTCATTCACTTAAAAAAACAAGACATAATATATTATTAACATTTGGTAATCCATCTGCAATACACACACTTAGCAGGAACTTTAAAGCACACAAATCTCTAACTCTTCCCTTTAGCACATTCCTATACTGTCAGTAAGGACATCACATCACACGATACTTGACTTTATAAGTAAGAGGAGGTCACACTGCCCACCCCACCCTCCTCACTGTTCAATTCAGGCTGGCCTGAATTCCCTACGTAGCCCAGGCTGTCTTAAAATGTGAATTGCCTGTCTCAGTTTCACAAATGTCAGGGTTGCAGGCCTGTGATGCCCACAGGCCTGCCAAGTTGAAAGCTCGGGCAAACGTGTTCACTCTTAAGGCACTACCTAGAATGGACTGAATGAGCTTCCCCCTTTTGGTCTCACCACGTGGCTGTGGCACTTTTGGAACTTACTATTAAACCAGGCTGGCTTTGAACTCATGAAGATACTCCTGCCCCTGCCTCCAATTAAAGATGTGTACCACCACACCTAGCTTGAATAAACTTCTTGATTATAAAAATATTTCTGCATCAAATTCTTTTAAAATTACAATGAATTAGACTTCCCAGTGCAGCTATTCTTCACCGGCCGCCCTACCTTGACCATGTTTCTCAACCTAGCACCGCCTGTCCTGGAACTCAATCTGTAGAACAGGCTGGCCGCGAACCTAGGAGATTCACCCGCCTCTGCCCCTGGATTAAAGACATTCACCACCACCGCTTGGAACCATGGAGTTACCCTTAACCCAGCGCACCACACAATTACCTGAGTAATAATAAACGGTATTTGGACAGTCTAGAACAAGAACTTCGACTAATACTTAGTTCAGTGTTAATAATTACTCCTTTATAAAGGGCAAGCCTGTCTTTTTAAAACATGTTTTAAAATAAATAAAAATTTTGCACAAAGAATTAGTATGAAGGAGAAAAGTCTGCCAAAAGACAAATCTCTTAAACATGTTTGGGGCTTTATTTTAATATTTTAAGTGTCTTAGCCATATATATATATATATATATGCAGTGCACTTCTATCCTTTCAAGCCTGTGCTCTTTTGGTTCTCTACAATATAAAGTCATTTTGCATCTGTGAAGGAGAATTCATGTTTTACCAAGTATGAATTTAAACACTTCCCTTAGTTTTCTGTACCTTCATGAAAACCATGTTTAAACACTTATATCTTGAAGGCTAGCTTGCTGCCTTCAGAAAACTTCTAGTAACCAATAACTGAAGTGTTTTGTAACTGGAACACTGCATTCTCAAATTATGGATTCATGGAAGACATGTCTAGTAAGTAGCTTATAAGATGGTCCTTCCTTTTCAGCATCCTGTGTTCTAGAACCTTTACTTTTAATCTTTCTCTGTTCTACGAGGAAAAGTCACATCTATAAAGAACCCTGGCTGTGGCTCTTCAATACTAAATCACAAATATTTAAGCAGTAACACAGAATGCCAAATTTCAACCTTCACTTCAGTCTAGCCCTCTGTACCTACTAGTCCCTTAATCTTTACACTGAAATAAAAAGAAATCATAAAGACTGACACAGATAAATGAGTATACAAGTATCTGATGCTTCTGCCTGATATAATGTAATACATTTTTTTTTTAGTTCTATATGGTCCTGTCAGGACATTTATATCTCAATGTGTTTTCCACTGAGTTCCCTATGAGAGCAAGCTCTAAAAGTTTAAAATAACTATTCAAATAGTTATGTTAACATTTAATAACTATTCTATTGATAAATAACTAACATTAAGAGATAATCAACAGTATTGGAATGTGCACAGTAAAGAAAAATTCAAAGTGGCAAATACCTAACAAAACTGATGACATTGCCTAAAAGGCCAATTTCAAATAATCCCTAATTTCTTTTAACAGAGTGTGTAAATTGTAACGACAAGCTGTGTAGAATACCGTGTCAGATTGGTGTGTTCAACAATAAACATTAGGGCAGGAGACCTGGCTCAGCAGTAAGAGCAACAGTCTGTGCCCATTCCCAACACCCACGCAGCAATTCCGGGCCTTCTTAAGTCCCACCCCAGGGAACCTGATGTGCTCTTCCGATCTTCTCAAGTGAAAGATGCAGGAAAGCTACACATGTGGAGCACACACATGCATGCAGGCAGCACACACACATACACAGCAATAAAAATTTACAACAAGCTTTAAAGAAATGCTAGCCTTAACATTTCAAAATCATGGGCGCTTTTGCTTAATGATAGGAAATCACTGACACACTTAGAGAAAAATGGATTTTTAAGAAGCACAGAATACTAGAGCAGTTTGACTTTATACGATCAGTTCTATCACTTGGCAGAATGCAGACACCGAGGCTCACAGAAAGTGAACGACTTCTGTAAGTCATAAGAGTATCTCAGGATAGAACCGAGACTAGAATATGTTTTCTTGACTTCTAGCTTTATTTTCTGTAGGACCAGGAAAAACAAAAGAAAAAAGCCTCCTTTCTAATCTGAAAAACAATGCTTTACACCAGTGAAGAGTTGTGAAGTAGCACAAGCCTTTAAAAGGAAACTGCATATCCCAAAGGGAATGCTTCTGGTGAAGGTTGCACTGGACCAAAACGATCTGCTAAAGTCAGCTCAGCTTCACCCAGCTCCTAATACATCCTATTCCTCTTCAACCCTTCTTTCCCCTCATGGCTTTTCATCACTCACTGTCTTCAGCCTCCGACATGGCTCTCCTTACAGGACTGTGACATTACAAGAGTCAATGAGCTCTAGCATTCACTGACTTAGGGAAATTTTATGGTCTTTATCCCTGTACACCTAGATAAAGCACTACTTTCTTTTATTCTTTTCATACTCATACTCCATAAAAATTAAAATATTTAAAATGGGTTGATGCTTAGTCTGTCTATGTTCTCTGCATCTTCCCAATGCCAGAGGAAAGGGTTACACTGGTGCTAAGCCTATCAATACAGCTAAGTAGGAGAGCTGCAACCTAAGGGTATGACAGTCAACCAGTTCTTATTAAAAATAAGCTTCCTGGGCTGCAGAGATGGCTCAGAGGTTAAGAGCACTGACTGCTCTTCCAAGCGTCCTGAGTTCAATCCCAGCAATCACATGGTGGCTCACAACCATCTATAAAGAGATCTGGTGCCCTCTTCTGGCATGCAGGCAGAAAACTGTATAAATAATAAATAAATCTTTAAAAAAAATAAAGAAAAAAGAAAGAGAAAAAGGCTTTCTTCCATAAAATGACACTTTCATACATTAAAAAAAAAAAAGTGCAGATGCGATGGTGCACTCCTTTAAACCACACACTTGGGAAGCAGAGGAAGGTGAATGAATACTTGAGTTAAAGTCAGACAGGACTACAAGCAAGACCCTGTCTCAAAAGAAAAAAGGAGGAAGGGATAAAGAAGAGGAGTGAAAGAAGAAGAGGAAGAAGAGAAAGAAGAAATAAAAACATTTTTTGTAAGTGATAAGTAAACCATTGCTTAAATACTGTCCTATGTAAAACGGTTTGTCCCACTGACCTTGCATTCCTCCCAAAAAGAGTAGGGCCAACTTATTCACTGAGGGCATGCTCTCATGCTCAGGGTCAGGCAGCTTGTGGTGCACGTCTAAGGCGCTGCTCCTGAGTGCACACACAGCAGTCTCTAGATGAATGTGATGGCAGCACCTGGGAGTCTAGCACTTAAAAGGCTGAGCAGGAAGCATGTGTTGAAGGTCACCTAGGGCTACACAGAAAATTCTAGGCCCATCTAGGGTATATGGTGAGACCCTGTCTCAAGGAAGCAAGGAGAAATTCCCCAAAATGGAAAAACCTTCTATACAACACAGTATGTAACAAAGCTATACCTGTATCTACTTGGCTGTGCTCAACTCAGAAACTTAAAGAGTCAGCCTCAAAATGCTCTTCTCTGAATAAACTACCAATACATACCAATCCATTTAGTCCATTTGCTATTTACTTTCTTCTATTCCCATTCCTACCACTGACCTCAGTCCCAGCCCAAATCATGAGACCATTGTAAAGGGCCTTGTCTTCAATATCATTCTTACTACTTCAATCCATTCTCACCTAGAAACCTACAGTATTCAAACCCCCATACTCTGATTAGAATCTTTTCCAATAAGTTGTCCTTCTACTTTCATGTCTCTAAAAAACAAACAAACAAAAAACAAACAAACAAAAACAAAAAACAAAAAACCAGCAATAACAAAAGGGAAACAAAAACATCTACTGGGTTTAATTTGGGCTGCATGAATGTGCATGAGTGTGGTCATTTACTGGAATTATGGTCATCTTTTCAGGGCTATCTCATTTAAAAAAACACATAATAAAGGCGGCGAAAGGCTGAGGCTGGCAAGATGGCTCAGAAGGTCAAGACATTTGTTACACAAGTTTGGCAAGATCTGAGGTTTGATACCCTGAGCTTCCATAAAGGTGGAAAAAACCTAACTTCACAAAGTTGTCCTCTGATTTCCAGGTCACAGACACACACACACTAGGAAGGAGGTACTCTCCATGGTTTATTGATGAGTTACTTAAAATGAACAGCACCTGAGCAGCAGAGGAAACATACATCTTTTTTAATGTTCACAGCGATACTGACATAAAAACAGGTGCACAGACCATGCACTAGAATAGGACGCAGAAGAACCTCCACCACCTACAATCAAACGACCATTAAAAAGTCCTTCAGATAACTCAATGGACAAAGAAAAGTCTCTTCATCAAAGAGTGCTAGAAAACTGGATATCCACACGCAAAAGGATGACGCTGGACCCCTAATCGCGTACCATTTATGACAATTAACTTTAAAAGAATTAAAGATATGAACACAAGACTCAAACTATATAACTCAGATAACAAATCATAGGAAAAATAAGCATCAAAGAACACAGTCAATAAAGAAAAAAGGCAACTGACAGGAGAAAACATTTGCCACTTTTGTGATAAGAATTAATATCCAAATTAAAAACACATAATTCAAATAAATTCATATTTTAAATTGCTATGCAGTATGCAGCTCATTCACAAATGATATACAAACATATAGAACATCAAAAGTTATCAGAGAGATGGAAGCCAAAATGACAATATGCCATTTCATATTCTTAGAATAGGCTAATTAAAGAAATAACAGTGTTGGTGCTAGAGTCATTTTGAAAAGGGGACACTCAACTGAGAATGCCTCCCCCAAGCTGATCTGTGGTGCATTTTCTTGCCTGATGACTGCTGTGGGACAGCAGCTCTCAGGGGAAGAACCCGCCTGGCTTGTGGTGCAGGTGCTGTAAGAGAGCAGGCCGAGCAGCCAGGAGGAGGAAGACAGTGAGAGAACCCCCTCCATGGCCTCTGCATCAGCTCCTGCCTCCAGGTTCCGGACCTGACTTCCCAGGATAATGGAATACAAGCTGTAAGGTGAAATAAAGGTTTTCCTTCTCAGGCTGATTTTGTTCATGGTATTTTATCACACCAAAAGAAACCTCATTAAGGCGCAGCATTACCCACGGGCTAAGGAATGGAAGGAGTATGTGGGCAAGCCTGAAGCTTTAAAACTTTGTTTTGAGGAAGGAAAAGAATTCCTGGTCCTAAGATTCAATAAAAGGCTGACAAGAAGATATTAAATTATTTCAGCAGAGATGCAGAAGGGGGAAATGCTAAAGAATTTAGTGTGACAAAGGATGTGCAACAAGTGTCAGGTGCTAACATGTAAAATGTTATTAAAATTAAAACCCCAAACTAACCTGAAACTCATCAAAATATTAGAGCCCTGAGACTGAAGGAGGGCTTGTATGAAAGGACTGATGGCTTATAACTAAGTACTGGACATGAGAAAAGAATTCATCTCTCATGCATTGTGGTAAAACATAAAGAACAAACAATAACAAAACAAAAAACCAAAAATCAGAATCTGAAACTGTAATGTTCAAAATGAAACCAATGGTACATTTGCAAAGCAGCAGAGGAGAATGTTTTTCTAAATATAAGTCTGAGAATAGCTTGTGACTGATCAGAAGCATAAATGACTACTGAGAACCAAAACAATTCATTCAACACAAACAAGTTGGACTTTTCAAATAAATTATCTCCAAACAGATCAAAAACCCATATGTAAGATGTGAAACTACCAAAAAAAAAAAAGATAAAAGAAAAAAAAAAAAAAAGGCCTTTAATCACAATGCCCAGGGAGGCAGAAGCAGGCAGATCACGGTGAGTTTAAGGCCAGCCTGGTCTGCAAAGCAAGTCCAGGACACCCACAACTACACAGAGAAACCCTGTCTCAGAAAACCAAAAAGATGTGAATCTACAACATCTAGAGAAAAACACAAAAGAAAAATCTATATGATGCTCAATCTGGTGATAAAGATTTTAGATGAAAATAACAAAATCATGATTCATAAAAGGAAATATTGAGAAGCTGGACCTATTAAAGATGAGACCTGCTCTATCAGTGGCTCTTAGGAGGAAGGCCAAGATAGTGTAAAAGAACACACCCACAAAACACATAGTCTGATCATGTATTTGTATCATACAACTGTTAAAATCCCCAAAGAACACAATACAGTTCAAAAACTAGGCAATGAAATGTACAGATTCTTTATCAAAGATGTACAGATGACTTATCACATATCATCGATCACTGCAGAAATCGAAGTTAAAATAATGTGACATCTCCACAATGTCTATCAGGCAGCTAAAATAACAAAATTAAACAACTGCTGGATATTTAGTTGGATGTCTAGAGTCACAACAATTATCACCCAATGCTGACAAAAATACAAATTTCTATATAAGTATTTTATTATACAGTTTGGCAGTCTCTTAGAAAGCTAAACATAATCTAAAGCTAAACATAATCACATATTACTATGATACACAAATCAATTATAAAAAGGAATTAACTATTAAGTAACACAAAGACATGGAGAAATGTTAAATGTATATTGTTATGTCAAAGAAACCAATTGGAAAAGGCTGTACTTATGCGGCACAAGAAAGACAAAACTACTGATAGCAAGCAGATCAATAGTTGTTAGGTTATGGGGAGAGAGATGACTGGGTGATGGATAGATACTGTTTAGGACAGTGAAACTATTATGGATGGATATATAACAAAGTTTTTGTCAAAACTATAGCAATTTACTTCAAAAAGAATGAGTGTTAAAGTATTTGGATTCCAAAATTTTAGAGACAGAAGAACCCAGGAAAGTCTGCAATGTGTGACAAATTAATCTAGTGGTAGAGCTGAGCTAACCTGGGGAGGAGGTCTAGCTGGATTACAGGTGTCTAAAGATACCACTTTCTAGCCAAGAGAGTAGTGATGTATTAGTACTGGACACATCGCTATTGCTCAACACATAATGTATAGATAATGAACTATGCGAATATTAGGGGTGTGTGTGTGTGTGTGTGTGTGTGTGTGCGCGCGCGCAGTGACTCATGGATCAGTTTCTACTACTACTCTACAATAAAAGGAACCAGGGAAATGGGCAAGACAATCCTGGAACACCTTGTAATAGGCAAACACCAGGATATAGCTCATACAAAAAAACAAAACCCATGATGATAGGGTTATGTCAATGTAACCAGGAAAAATGAACAAGTTCTGGCTAAAAGCTACAGTAATTTGAGCAATAAAATACAGTAGTATTAGACTCTGATTAGAGAATCTTAAAAACATCCATAAGCAGACACTAATATTAAATAAGTGAGCAATTAGGAAAACGGAGAAGTCAAATCTATGCAGAATCCCAAACAGAGAGAGCATCTACTCAAAGATGATTTTAACTACTCAAAGAGGTAGAGGATAATTTCCTCCCTCTTAGGTGTGGATATACATGGAAAATCCTTCAAAGAACACAACATGGGGAGAAGAAAAGCTCAGAGCACAGAAAACAAACACATTGTTCAGACAGGCAAGCTGTCAAGATTCACATCAACAATGGGTGAGTTATGCTGACAAGATGTGATGGCAAAGGCATCCCTCTGTGGGCCCTTTCCCCAAAGCCTGAATCCCAACGTGATTCCCAACAAAATGCTGAACAAGTTTCAAATGAGGGACTTTGCACAAAATATCTGAACCAGTACCCATCAAAGCTGTCAAGTTCATCAAAAAAAGGTGAGGTCTGAAAAACTCTCATACCTGTGAGGAACTTAAAAAGATGACTAATGTAGTGTGTACTGGGCTGGATCCTGGGGCAGAAAAAGCTGTAAGTAAAGGCACTCTGAAATGAAGCACTGGACCTCATTAGGAACACAATATCCATATTGGCTTGTTACTTTTGATCAACGTACTCTACTAACATAAGATGTTAATGCTCCATTCTTGTTCTGTAAAGGCGTAATTTTAAAAACAGCAAATGAGGGTTGGCACTGAGGCTCACATGTGTAATCCCAGCACCCAGAAGGCAGAGAGGGACTGTAGCAAGTGGGAGGGCAGCATATCTTAGAGAAATGAGACAATACCAAAAAAAATATAAAAGAGGTCAAACTTACTTTAATAGTGAACAATTCTTGCTTAAAAGAACTCTGAATAATGGTTAGAGTCTTTCATCAAATACTGACCAGAGAAAAGCGGAGCTCCACGGGGCCAGCTATCCGAAGAAAACCTTGTGTATGACTAATAGAGCAACAGTAACTAAGCAGTACGGGCAAAACTGAGGGCAGAGAAGCTAAGAGTACAGGAGCATCTCAGCTTCCACCCGTCCCAAGGGGAGGACCACACACAGGGTCTTCTGCATGTTAGGCAGGCAGTTACCGACCAGCTCTTGGATTTTTTCTGAGAGAGTAGCCCAAAAAAGGGCTCAGACTGGTCTTCAATTAAGCATGTACCCCATGCTGTTCTCAAATTTAAGCTTGTTCTGCCTGTAAACTGCTACAATGACAGACAAGTACTAGGCGGTTGGCTTTAAGTGGTCTTTTTAAGGTTATAATTAAGGACCCTGACTGCACAGCTCTATGACAGCAGGCAGACCTGCTGTCGATAAAACTGAGAAAGAAAAATACCATGACTAAAAAATAACAGCACCCGGAAATCTTGACAAGTGAGGGAGACAGAATGAATGGAGCAGTGAAGTTAGTTTTAAAGAAGCATTTCTGTGGCACTGAATAAATGGCTCAACAGCTAAGAGCCTTGTTGCTCTTCCACATGACCCAAGTTTATATCCCAGCACACGCATCAGCCTCATAGAAGTTCTAACTCCAATTCTGGGGATCTAATGGACCTCTTCTGGCCTCTACAGGCACACACACACATAAATAAAATTTAAAACATCATTTCTGTACTAAAAAAAGTGTAAGAATGCACACGGGAGACCTGACACGCCAAGCACAACAGTGAGGGAGCTGAAGAAAGGCCTGTAGTTAGCGCACACACTCTTGGAGGGCGTGACTTCCATCTCCAGTGCCCACACTGGGTGGCGCACGACTATCTGCGACTCCAGCTCTCGAACTTTGAAACCCCTGAACTCCTGGGGCACCCACACATGTGTACATACCCATATGCACAGATACACAAACATTTAATTTAAAATAAAATGTAAAAAGAAAACCAATCTTATGTGACTGTAGTGATTTCAATGACTTACCAAAATATAACTCATTATATTAGGTACAAATTATTATAATGAATAAATTATATATTATAATGAAAAGAAATCATATTTGGGACACAGACTAAACGTTCACAGAATGGTTCAATAGAACAAAAAGCATATATTCTATAGATAAGGAATGACAGATGTTCTTGCCACACCAGGAAGATCTTCAGACTATATTAGCAACAAAACTAAATGCTATTATAGTGGCCTTTAAACCTTCAATTATGGGTGCTGGGGAGATGTGAAGTTACTGCTGTTCAGGCATGGAGGACTTGATCCTTAGCACCTACACAGAAATCTGGGCACGGTGGTATGTGCTTGCAGTCTCAGTGCTAGAGAAGAGACAAAGACTAATGGAACTCACTGGCCAATCAGTCAGTTAGAAAACCTGTCTCAAAAGATAAAGTAGATGCTCCTGGCCCCTAAGGTATGACACTCATCATTATTCTCTTACTCCTACAAGTACTGACACACATGTCCATTGATACCTATACAATTTATGTGCTGTGTGAAAACACACACACAAACACACACCAGGATCGCAGACTTTGTATGAAGCTTAAATGGTAGGGTGCCTAGCACGCACAAGGCCCTGGTTTGCTCTCTAGCACTACATCATTAGGGTGAGGTGGTGTATGCCTATAACCCCAGCACTTAGCAAGTGTGGATGAGGGGACCCGTCATCCTTCACAATGTAATTTTAAGGCTAGCTTAGAACCAGTGCCTTTCTAAAAGACAAAAACTTCTCAAATGTTAATTCTTACAATCAAGAGTCTTCTAATAGGCTAAGAATGGACTGAATTATAGATACCATTCTTCACAAGTGTATGGAATGATTTCATTTTTCTGTGATATTTCAGAAGGGCATTAAGAAAGACAAAGAAGTGAGCATTAAGTAGCTTTCCAGTTCAGTCACAACTAAAGAAAGGCACAAAGTAATATGATTAGAAAGGCTACCTCTCCTTTGAGATTAAAAACCATTCACCTAGGCCAGGGACGGTGGCTCATACCTTTACTGAAGAACCTAAGACAAGTTTGAGCCTAGCACAGTGATACCTTGTCTCAAGAAGCCAAAGCAAACCATTCACTTGCCTTACACTGACTTACTAGTCACCTCACTCTTGGAGGCTGAGATCCCAAAGTGAAGCCAGCATCTGGGCTTCCTGAGCCTTGTCTAACGGCATGCTTTCAAATCAAAGTGCAGTTTGTTGTTACTGCTTAGCTTGAACTTAGCAGATTCGGTAAAATAACAGCAAAATAAACTCAGGATTAAGTGGACTACCACTGTTGAAATACTGCATGAAAATTTCAAGGAACTCAATATACTAAACTAACTATAACCTGTAGAGGCCTAGCTGTTCTCTGTGTGCTTACTTTCCCCGAAGCACTTCCTAAAAACTCTCTTAGGCTTAGTGAAGAAGAAAAAAAAAAAAAAAAAAAGACGATTATACCTAAAACTTGTCCATCTGAGTATCACTAAATTTGAAAATTTAAGTAAATTAATACACAGATGCCAACATTTAATCCCTCCAATTTTTTTAATGAATCCATGAGACTGTAGACTCCTGCTGCACAGTCCAACTTATTCCAGTGGCTGTGTGAGGTTATGGTTAGAAATAAAGCAGTAAAGAGACTAACAAGCAGAAACATTGGTTAACAGGCGCCATGTCAAAACATCCACAAGCAAGAAAATAGAGCACATTATTTTTTAAAATCATGTTAAGCCTCTGAAAAGGTCGATACACCTTTTTCTTCTGACCTAAACAAAATGTGAGTTTAGTAAAACATTACTGAGAAGCTGAAAACATGAAGAGAAGCTAAGCCTTTATTTAGGTTGGCTGTAATTTCCTTTTGCTAGGCTACTTATTAGGATATAACACTAAGGAAGCTCAGGACAGAACTTCAGTTTTCATCTCTGCCTCTTATCACTACGACTGTGATTCAGAAAAGCCTCCACTTACTCATCTGTGAAACAGACAAGGAACAATAAATCCTACTTATATCAGAGGACCATTTTAAAAAGTTAAATTAAGGAACACATAGAAACATACTTGCATGCTGTTATGAACTATATTCAAAACAATTTGATATTACTATTAACATACTACATCTAGTATTTCCAAAACTACAATTAAAACTATAATTTGATACTAAAAATAATGAATGTTGACATTCACCTATTAGAGAGAACTATGTCAAAAACAAGAGTCTAAGAGTTGCTACTGTAAAATTATTGTTGTTCTTGTCTTAAATAATGAGGTTCAGCCAGAAAGGGTGACTTTTTACTGTAACTCCAGCATTAATTCCAGGCCACTCTCAACTATACAGAGAGGTCCTGTATAAAACACTACCACCACTGCAAGTAAAATAAATAAGATCTAGCTTCCATTTCTTTCCAGTCTGAATACTACAGAGACCTAAATGTCCTTGAAGGGAGGGATAACATGGGAACAATCAGGAAAGGATGGCAAAGATAGCAGAAGAGAAGAAAAGCAGGAACTACTTGTAGGAAGGAATACTTAAGAGATGAACAGGGAAGCCTTCTGGTTAATTTCAAAGTACCCGCAGAGTTCATTATCACTGTCTTAAATCCCCATCTCATGGCCTTTTAAACTTAATGTCAAGGAGCAAAATTACCTAGACTTTGCCAAGAGTCAGTACGAAAAGCAGCAATAATGAAAGACGTAGACAGTGATAACTATCTGCCCTTTACTCCTGGACATGCTAATTTCCCATTAGTCCAGTTAAATATCTATTCATACCTCAGGGTGTAGGGTGAAAGCGACATAATTAATGAATATGAACTAATCTTCATAATTAATTTTTGTTGTTGTTATTTTACTTTAGCCCCGACTAGCCTGAAACTATCTACATAGGCAAGGCTTTCCTCACTCTGAGATCGGCACCTCTGCTTGCCGCAGCAGCTTTAAGTAATTTAAAGAACTGATGCCCAGGAAACAACTGTGATGCCATTCTTCCTGGTGTAAGCAATTTGGCACTCTAAATGTTGTCTAGTATTAGTACTTAGCTATCTACTTCAATGCAATACCTGCCAGTTTGAGCTTACCTGGGATCTTTATTGTCTGAGCTCATAAAACAATAAAATACTATACGACTGAATAATCTGCGAAAATTAATCTTAGAAATAGAAGACCTAAGATTCCAGCAGAACACTACTTTAATCCCAGTGCTCAGGAGGTAGAGGCAGAAGGATCTCTCTGAGTTTGAGGCTAGCCTGATCTACAATGTGAGTCCAGGACAGCCAAGGCTACACAGAGGGAAAAAGTTCCAGCAGACAGCGCTTACTGTTTTGAGGAAAATTGTGTACTGCTTACTTCTGCTTTTCACCTGTTAAATGAGTTCATCATTACAAATGCCTTCTGCCATTACAAATGCTATCTGCCAGTGCACTGGGGAAAAAAAAAAAAAAAAGCCTATTCTTACGAAAAGAGGTTGAGAAAAAAAAAAACAATGCAATTTTGATTATTCTAAATTCCTAAAAATACATCTTCCTCCAAATAAAGGCAAAAGGCTTTAAGTCCTTCACCTAAAATTTAATTATATGGGCCTCCTTTGATACATCTTGAGATGAGTAATATTCAAAGAAATTAAATGTTTTCCTAGGCTAATGACTCATTTGTTGTTCTTTCTCCCCCTCTAGAAAATTTACCTTTATCTTTATCCAGTGGTCCCTGGGAGAGAATAGTGGACAGTACTGTGTTTTTCCACACCCCAGTCTCCTGAGCCAGAGTAGCCAAGAAATGCAGCTCACAGCTGCCGCTCTCCATCAGCGTCTCGTGAGCTACCTACAAATATTCAAGAAACACAGCATTTAGACGCTTTAAAGTTTAGTCAAATAAGCAAACCTGATGATGGTACATCCATGTGAAATAGGTAAGTGATCTCACCTGCACCAAGGTCTGAAATTGTTCCCACTGTTTATCTGATAACTCAACAGGTAGACACAGTAAAAGTTCAACACAGCTTCTAAAAAAGAAAAGGATACAAATGATTACTGAAAATAAAACAAAGCCAGTAATTCTATCAGAAGCGTATTTATTAACTATTTTAAACAAAATCTATTTTAAACTAACTAACCGTTAAAGCATGATACATAAAGTTTAAGAAAAAAATAATTATGGTCTTCGACTCATTTTTCAAAGTTCTACTCACAAGGCCAAGCGCTCCAGAACCACAGCTACACTCTCACATTCAGAGGTAAGGTACGGCCGAGCTTTAACATAACTTTGGATGGCTACTGTGTATACCTCCAGCAAAGGTAAGGGGTCTTCTGAGGTTTTCCATTTCTCTGCATATTCAAGGAGTGTCTGTGTTGGAAGGAATAATAAAACATATTCAAATGTAAATAAAAATATACACTGACTAATCAAGTGTTTTTCTTTCTAATCATTTCGAACAAAACTGTTTCCAACAATTCTTAACAAAAAAGGAAGTAGTTTTTATTAAATATTAAAGCTGTAGTCCTGTTTCACAGAGAAAGATGTACAGTGACTCAATAACAGCATTCTTCATTACAGCCAGTTTAAAACCAGGCAATACAGAACCAACTCAAACATGCCATATCAACTCCCAGGCCTACCTCCTACCCCAAAAATTCCTGCACTGGCTTTCCTTGCTGAGTCCCCTGGAGAACCATGTCCTACAAAGCTATCTCCTAGGCCTAGCTCCTGACACTCAGGTCCTGAGGCAGCCTGGCCTGAAGCAAGCTAGAATACCACATGAGAAACAACCAATGAAGGAAATCAACGCACCAAAGTCTCATTCCCAAAACAGACAACACAGAAGGCCTACAGTATGTGTCCCCTCCTCACAAATCCCACTAGTCCTATAGAAGTTCTCCAATGAGAACTACCTAGTTGAACCCAGGACACACAACTTAAAAAGAGTAACCTCAAACTATGTTACTTTTATCAGAGAATTCAAGATTTTTAAAGAAGACACACATAGCTCAAGGTGGTTATCAATAAGTTAATTGATAATAAGTTAAGTGATGGCCAAGAAAACACAAACATACAAACTGAATGAAATGAAGAAAACGAAGGGTCTGACAAGTGAATCAATAAAACAAACAAAGCACTGAGACTAGTGGAGGTGAAAATAAGACAAACCCTATTCTGGCTTTGCTTTTGTTAATGTGCTACAAGCTGGAGTTATTTGAAAAGAGGGAACCACGGGTGGGAAATTGCCTCCATCGGAGTCCCCTGTAGGCAGACCCATGGGCATTTTCTTAATTAATGATTGATAAGCAGGGACCCAGCCCCCTGTGGGTATTGCCATCCTTGGGCAGGTTGTCCTGGTGGTGTAAGAAAGCAGGCTCAAGCAAGCTGTGGGGAGCAAGCCAGTAAGCAACGCTCCTCCACGGCTCTGTCTTGCATGCCCTAGGTAATGGAGTGTGCTGCTTTTGGTCATGATGCACTATCACAGCAACAGAAAACCTAACTACAACAGAAATTGATGCCAGGTTTGTGGGACATTGCCCGTGACACACTTGACCATGTTTTTGTGAGGCTTGTGGAAGGACTTTGGAACTTTGGGCTATAAAAGCCATTCAGAGCTTAATAAGCTAGAGAGGGAATTTAGAAGATAATGATAAAAAGCAGTTACATATGATTAAAGGTTTGGCTCATGAAATTTCAATGGAATATTTTGAGGGTCCCTTAAAGATTATCAGTGCCCTTCACTACTTTAAAGAATATGTAGTCTGGTCAGCCAGTTCTGAAGAATCAGCCATGATTAAGAAACGACCAGAGAGGCTAGAGAGATGGCTCAGCAGTTAAAAGCACTAGTTGTTCTTCCAAAGGACCTGGGTTCAATTCCCAGCACCCACATGGCAGCTCACAACTGTTTGTAACTTCAGCTTCAGAGACTCTGATACCCTCACACAGGCATACATCAAGCCAAGATACCAATGCACATAAAATTAAAAAAAAAAAAAAAAGACCAGCATCATTGAGGACCAATTTTCTGGGCAGTGAAGGTCACCACCCAGAAATGGTTCAGAGATAGCCATGGCTATATCTCATGCCGGCAGCCAAACATGATAATGTGTAAGTTTCCCAGGTTGCGAATGCATGAATGACTCATGGCATAATTGGAAGAGAAAGAAAAACTTTCTATGATATAAGCAGACTAAAAGAATGCACGTCCAACAAACTAGTCCTACAGAGAATACATAAATACTTAGTACTGAAGAGAGGAATAAGCATAGCCAAGAGAAGAGACTATAGAAAGAAAACAAAGCCATAACTACTGAAGCACAAAGTATTGTGACAAACAGCAAACACAAACACACACACACAAGCACACACATGCATACACACACTGACAATAACTTTAAATATTAATAATCTCAACTACTTGATTAAATACAAGTAAAATAAATGGGTTAAAAAAGTCTAGGGTGGGCCTGGTGGCACAGGACTTTAATCCCAGCACTCAAGAGACAGAGGCAGAGGCAGAAGGATCTTGGTCTTGAGTCTTGGCAAGACTGCTCTACACAGTGAGCTCTAGAACAGCCCAGACTGCAGACAGAATGTCTCAAAACAAAACAACAAGTCTTCCTGTTGTTTAAAAGAAACTTTAAAAATAGTCACCACCTTAAAGAGAAAGGATAGAAAGAAGTATCCCAATCGAATGGGACCAGGAAAAAAAAAACTATCTTAATTTCTGACAAAACAGGCTTCAAACCAGACTAATCAGAAGAGATAAAGGACACTTCATTCCAGTCAATGGAACAGTCGAGAGAAGACAGCACAATAATGAAGAAACGTGCTCAACTCTGGCACACCCTAGTCACAAAACAAACACCACTGGAATTAAGCACATTGGGTTAGCTCCAATTCGGTATAGGAGGCAATTTTAATACTCCATTTCCTCCCACACACTGGTCATCTGCACAGAAAATAAAGAAATATCAGAATTAAATGATACCATAAATCAAAAAGAGCTAACAGGTATCTACAGACTACTCCACCCAAATGCCAAAGAATACACATTCCGTTCAGAAGCCCACGGAAATGTCTCTAAAACAGAACATATACTGGTACACAAAACAAATCTTAACAAGTTCCAACACAATTCTGCTTTGGTTTTTCTCAGTTTTGTGTCCTATCTGACTACAATGCAATAAAGTTTAAAATCAATAGCAAATGAACTACACAAAGGAACTATACTATATACTATAGGAGCTATACAAACTCATGGAAAATAAACAACATATGACTAAAGGATAAATGGACCAAAAAAATAAAGAAAGCTTAAAAATCCAGAATTACAGGAAAATGAAGGTACTATAAAACAAAACCTCTGAAACACCATCTTAAGTACTCATAAGGCAGAGACAGGTAGATCTCTCTGAGTTGAGACTAGCCTGTTCTACAAAGTCAGTCTAGGACAGCCAAGGCTACATACAAAGAGAAACCCTGTCTCAAAAAAAAATCTGAAAGTACACAAATAAATGACTTAATGATGTAACTCAAGAATTTGGGGAAAAAAAATAAGAACAAGCCAAACCAAAATCCATTATGTGGGAAGAAGTAATAAACATCAAGGTATAAATTAATGGCATAGACACAAAGAAAACTTTACAAGGAATCAAGGAATCCAATAACCCAATGGGGGGAGGGTAAGACCCTTGAACTAATTAACCAAAAGAAAGAACCAAATATCATAAATATAGTTTTAAAAAACTATACTCATTTAAGTTAGAAAATCTAAAAGAAATGGATGAATCTAAACCACTGAAGCAAAACCGAGAAGTGCTCAGCACAGTAAGCTCAGGCAAAGTGGTGAGCTCGGCACAGTGAAGAGAAGCCTTCCTTGGGGTTGAGCAGACAGATGGCTCATGGGTCAGCATACTTGCCTGCTCTTCCAGAGAGGAGCAATGTTTGGATCTGAGCTCAAAGCTTCTTGGAATTCCAACTCCAGCGATACAACGCTCTCTTCTGGCCTCCATGGGTACTCAAATACACATGTGTATTCGTTCATGAACACATGAATAAAACTACACATTTAAAAAAGACTTCTCACTAAACAAGCCCAGGCCCAGATGAATTCATAGGAGAATTCTACCAGAATTTCTACTAGAACTACAAACAGTACTTCTTACATTATCAAAAGAGAATCAGAAAGGGCATTTTCAAAGCCCTTCTCTGAAGGTGGTATTACACTAACAAAATTCAGACAAAGAAACAACAACAGAAAATGAGAGGTCAATATCCCTGATGAACATAAATCCTCAAAATCCTTGTAAACTTAACATAGGCACTTATCAAAAAGATCAAGTTAAATCAACAAAAGTAATAAACACACACAAATGGACAGGTATCACGTGATCAGCAGAAGATACCTGACAAAAGAGCACATAAGAAAAGTCCTGGAGAAGCACTCTGGGCCTGCTTTCCAGCCGCGATGCAGTTGCCTTTGCTCTGCACCTACAGGCCTGGACAATGTGCCAACCAGATTAGAGACCAATGATCATGTGATGAGCATGGCATGGCTCCGGGAACAGCCTACAGGGATAGTAGCCTCCAGCTGCAGCCAACAGAACAATAAGCCACAGGTATGTAGCCATGCTGTGCTTGCCAACTGAGCTCAGAGCTCTTCCGGCATATCATCAGGCCTGGTGACTTGTTCAGTTAGAGTAAGGTTGGGAACAAATGGGCCAAGGCAATACACAGAAGGTACAGAGCTGATTGAGTTGGTACTGGGCATGGAGAAAGGAAGCGGAGAGCTGACTGCCTGCAGGGCTTCCGGCTGACTTAGCCAGTCCCCGGGGTGGGGAAACTGGGTCTGGGATGGGTATCCTAATCAGCAGGATCAGAAAGGAGTACTTGATGAAGACCTTCAGGGCAGTAACCTCCTCCACAGTGTTGGACACAGTGGCTGAGCCCTATGCCACTGCCCTGTCGGTCGTCAGCTTGATGAACACACAGACGAGATCTGTTGCACTGGTGAGGACATGTGGCTTATCACATCTGCTGGGTGAGCTCACAGTCAGCGTAGGGTACTGCTGCCTGCCCAATTGGCCAAGGGGGCAGTGCCAGGCATGAAGAAGTACAGGCAGAGACAGGGTCCATATTTGCAGGGAACTGGCTGCTGAGAAAGGGAGATCATTCTTCTCCAGGAATACGAACCCGGACAGATATCCAATTCCAAGTGCTCAGCCCCTAAGCACATATACACACTAGCAACACTAAATGAACACGTTGTACTCACATAAACATGTATGTTGTGTGCAACAATAATTCATCATGAATTTGAGGAATGGAACAGACAACTGCACTTGAGAGAGTAGAGAGAAAGGTGACGATGATGTAAGAAATTCTCGAAAATAAAACTTTTTATAAATAAAGTGTAACTCTGCTGCTCTTTCCTTTCTTTGGGCCTGTGTTTTCTTCCATGGCCCTTAACTTCTGGTTTTTAGTTTATAGTTTAAATGCTTTTATTAAGCAGTTTGACAGGTTTTGTGTGTGTGTGTGTGAAATTTATTTCTAGGACCAAAAGAACGTTAAAAAAATGTTTACAGTAAGTTTACTTGTAATCAGTGTGATAAAACTATGAAACAGGCTCCACTGCTCAACCTAGAGGGGTATGCAGATGTCTGACTCCAGCACTTCCCAGATTCAAGTGAAGAATACATAATGCAGAATGAAGAAAGCTCAAGGATACATTCATTTACAAAGTAGTCTCTATGGTACTATATGGTCATGTGGTACATATTTTTATTAAGCAATTTGAGAAATTAGTACAGTTCATTATTTCTTAGCTAACAGAAACTTCCCCTTTAAAACAGTTTATTAAATCAGTACTAAACTGTGACCATGCCATTTACATTGGTTTAATAATCTAGGTATCACTTTAAGCCACAGGTTGTGTTTCCATTCACTTTAATGTAAAACAAATATTTCAGTCTTCTAGATATTCTTCAATGTTTGATAGAATTATACATACAAAATATTTCAAAATTGACAGTTGACAGTTGTACACCTACTAAAACAAACAGAACTAAGTAATATCATGTAACACTTAGCTAACGTATAATAATGAAATTTTACATAATAGTGGACAAAGTATAAATTATGACAGGTTGCTATCACTTGTGAGTGCATATCAAACAGAACAGGTCTGCCTTTCTAACAGAACAGCAACTTTTTTGGATGCTATCAAGGTTGGATACTATAATGCACTCCTAAATATTAAAAATTAGCAGAATATTTAACTTTTACTTCAAGTCACAACACTCTTCATGCATAACCACTCACATATTATATTCTTTTATAAACTGTATGTTGTCTTTATCTCAGCTGTAAAGTGTTCAGGTAAATCTTTACAAAAAAAATGAAATTTCATTTCAAAAGTTGTGAACTGGTGGCCAGTCATAGGAATAGCCCAAATCAGGCAAGAGTAATGGCTATAAGTGATTTTTTCAGCATTTTCTTGGGAGCTTATACTAGCTATCTACACATTACTTATTTTTAAAGCAAATACAAACATCATCATTACTTAAGGCAGAAAGAAAAATAAGAAAAACAAAGTATTACAAAGTATTATATTTGAATAACCATTTTTTGAAAACATACCCTTAATAATGCATTTGGGTTGAATTAAATTTTTATACATACCAACATTTTTTTTGAATAGGCACTGATATATTTAGGGGGAAAAGGTAAATTCTAAAATAAGGTTAACTAGCATGTTCTGCCCCCAAAGTAAGACAGAATTAGGCCTCCCGCAATCCTGCCTCCTCAGGAGGCCCGCCCCTTCCGTCTCTACAGATGCCAGCTGGGCTCGCTCCACACCACCCCTGAGCATGCTGCTGCTGCTGCACTTGCCTCTGCAGTGGCACTGAATAACACTTCAGGTAATTAGTCAGGTATACACGGTTGACTCAAGCTCAGTCTGGATTCCTGGGTTGCCCTCTCCAAGGCCCCATCAGCTGCCATCGTTCTCAAAGCTTCTGTTCATCGGGCCTGCCTACAGCAAAAAGGAAGCCACCATGGCTAGTCCATTCAGAAGAATAGAATAAACTGCAGAATTAGATCAGTTCTTCACAATTCAATCAAGGAATGAGACAATTTCACAATTTCTATCTTCTTTTTTGAATATATTTACCTGGCTAACACAGACATAGTGCCTGAAAATTATTTGAAAAGTCAGCTTTTCATGTTAGTTCTCTTCACTTTCTTACTGACCTTCTGAATTTTAGTAACAGCACTTTTAGAAAAAAGGGAACAGATGGGCACAGTGGCACACACCTTTAATCCCAACGCTCTGGGAGGCGGAGGCAAAGGCAGGTAGATCTTTATGAGGCCAGCCTGGTCAAGTGAGTCCAGGACAGCCAAGGCTACACAGAGAAATCCTGTCAAGAAGAAAAAAATCCTATCAAGCAAGCAAGCAAGAGAGAGAGACAGAGAGACAGACAGAAAGACAGAAAGAAAAAAGGAAAAAAGAAAAAAAAACAAAGGAAGAATTTGTAAACTTTAATATACGTAAATGTAAGTTCTATTTGCAGTTCCCTATAATGAAAAATTATTTTTGTACTTTATTAACAAATTCAAATGCTCAATATTGACATATATGTGTGCAGTGATTAGATATGTGATTAAAATAAAATTAAGTAATTTGAGAAGCTATTTTGCCTGGTTTAATTAAGTTCTAAAGAAATACAACTTAGAAACAAAACTGGTATCGGAAAGCATGAGAATAAACACTTTTATTCATAGTGAAAATAAAATAAAATAGGGTAATAGCCTTTCTTCTCCAGTCAAAAATAAACTGCTTCAAAGACAGTTGAGCAAGCCAGAGTTCACAGGCATGGATGAGAGTTTAAGAATACTTAACATTCACATGTGAGAGCAAAGACTTTTAGTCCATTAAAAAGGGAGTACGTAGAAATTATTTTACATTTAACGGTTTCTGCAGCCCTCACACACAAGACCAATTTTAAGGATATTAAAGAATGATTATAAGGTCAAAGAAATATGTGTAATAGTGTTTTTTTTTAAATTAAAAAATAATTGCTCTTAACTCAGTTAAGAAAGTACCTCAACCTGACCTCACTGCAATTATTAAAAAAGAAAAATGTCGAGCTGCAGAGATGGCTCAGAGTTTAAGAACACTCACTGTCCTTCCAAAAGTCCTGAGTTCAATTCTCAGCAACCACATGGTGGCTCATAACCATCTATAGTAAGATCTGATGTGCAGGCCTAATGTTGTATAAATAATAAATAAATCTCAAAAAAAAATTTGTTTTAAAAAAATGTCATTTCTCTTCATCACTGAATAAAGGGATGGAAGCTATGGCAACAGAAAGTACTCAAATATAAACATCATAAAGGTCAGCAGTAACTAAAACTCTGCAGTCTTTACAGTTATGCCGAATGGAAAGGGACCCTAACCAACTTTAATCAATGTTAACTACACATTTAATCACATGTAAAGCCTGTTGTCCTCTGCTCAAACAAAACCCAGAGTGTGTCTTGCAGGAAAAAGACCCATTAGCCTCATCATACTAAAACCCTTAATGGTATAACATAGGCTCTGTGAGAATAAAATCAGGTAAATTCTGCATCTCCATCCAAACTGGAAATAAGCAGAATTGTAGGCGCAGAAGGTGAGCGAGAGTGTGAGTATGCATGTGAGTTTTGTTATATAAACAGACTAGCTTCAAACTCGCAGCATCCTCCTGCCCTGGCTTGCTGGTGCTGGGATTACAGGGATGCACCACTACCTCCAGCTCTTTTCGATTCAGGAAGGGATTCAGGGAGATGCAAACGCTAGGAAAGGAGAGGTCAGTCCTGTTTCTGCAAGTGCCACCCTCAAAGCATTCCCTAAGGGTGTGCGGGCCTTTTAAAGGGCAACTGTGAGGAATAGCTCTCACTCGGCAGAAGGGAGAATGAGCTGAGGCTGCTGCTACTCTAGTCCCTAGATGGCTGAGCCACTACGTGTCATTCCAATCTAATTCACTTTTTACAGAATTCTGATCACTTATTTCCTAAACATCTCTGAGATAAAGAGTTAGTCTACATTTGTCATAGATCTGAATGGGTGATATTCTCCAGTCTCTTAATTGGTTAGATCCTTCAGATGAATTTGATGAATAATGAAGCGGGAAGCTTAAAAAAATAAAAAGTAAAAACACACACAAAGAACTCTGCATGGTGACCGATTAGTGCAATTATGAATTGGCATTAGTTTCAGGCTAAACCAACATGAAGCAAAATGACTGCACAAGAACTGGGGAACTCAGTGATGCCACCATTCTCTAAAGGAGGTGTTTAAACTGTCAGTGTTTCAAGATGTTCTGCTTTGGGCATTCAATTAAACTATGATACCAATTTTCTTTATCTGCTTATGGGTTGCAAGCCATAAAAAACAGCTAAGGTTTTTGCTCCTAAGAGCCTGTGTTTACCCTCTGGCTGCTGACTTCATAGTCTCTGAAGAGGACGGCACAGATTGCTTTTCAACAGCTTCCTTCAGTTACCCTGCAGAATTGCTCAAGTTAGGAACTCAGGTGTCTCATCCACAGTGTCACCCCGGTGGTGAGTCAGCGCTGTTGCACACTGGGTAGCTCACACCCGAGCTCAATTTCTCAAGTGACTTGATCTCATGACAATTCTCTTTAACATTCTCTTTTCAATATGGATGTGATGACTAATATTCACTTAAAATGAAAATTAAGTTTTTAAACTACACAGAGACAAATTGATTTAAAAGTAACTGGTTATAACTCTACATGGTTATTTTTAATTAAAGGTGTATGTTAGTAAAACAATGCAGAGTGAAGCTGCACATTTTTCAAAGAGCATACTTACATTGCCTTCATAATCACATCATGTAACCTTTCAAAAACTGTCACTGTATGCAAGAGAAAAGTGAGCAGAACTTTGCAGCTCTGACTTTTACCCCCAGCTATTGATAAAGGTGCTGTTGCTAGGTGGCTCCTGATTTACTCCCAACATTTCAGTGGTTCAGGGAGTCAGAGAGCAGTCTGCACCACAGGGTAAGCCGTACTTTTAAAATAGGAAGAAAAAGTAATTTACAGTTTTATATAGGCTGGTGCAATAGATGTTTTGACAACTTGCACTCCTATCCTTCACTAGCAGCACAGTAATTGTCTCACACCTAAACAAACATGAAACAAAAAGCAAACTGGACGCCAAAGATTAGGAGTCAGTGGTAGCATATGTGATTACCATGTACAAAGCGCCTCTTTTTTCCCAGTCCTAAGTCAACTTTGCACTAGACCAAGTGGTCAAGTCGTTTCCTGGGGTTCAAATGCAGCAGACTTTGCAGGGGAGCAGGACCACTGGGTCCTGTTTTGGTAACAATCAAAAACAAGCAAACAAAATACCCACAGCCAGACTGGGAGCTCAGAATAAGCTCTTTAACATCGCTGTACCTGAGAGTGTGGACACCCAAGGACCACCTGACATTTAAGAAAAGCTTCTAAACCTGGCACGGTGGTCCACAGCTGTACTCCAGCACTGAGGAGGCAGAAGCAGAGGCAGGTTGATCTCTGTGAATTCAAAGCCAGCCTGGTCTACAAAGTGAGCCCACAACAGCCAAGTCTATTCTAAGAAACCCTGTTCCGAACAAGAAAAACAAAAAACAAGAGAAAAAAGTGCTTCTAACATGAAGGATTCAAGCAAGATGGCAAAACAAATCAGAGTGATACAGAGATGTTACAAGAAAAAAATAAAAATTTCAAGAAACTATAGAGCATCAATATTATCAAAGGGTAAATATTTACATTTTTAAACAAAAAAATACCATGTAACAAAGGAATGTTTATAGGAGACAAAGAAAAACAATGAAAACTTTAAACAGTAAATGTGCAATCCCAACAAGAATTAGAAAGTTGAAAGAACAGGTGAGCTGAAGATACCCAGAGGCCTGCCCACAGCCAGGCAACACAGTGCAGGAGGAGGAGGAAGACATCCAGACACCTGCCTGCCACCACAGGGCTGTAGACACCTAGAGGCACGCTGGCTGCCATGGCACACAGTGCCAGGAGAGGAGGGTACCCAGAGAACCAGCCGTGTAGGCCGCTGCAGCAGAAACCACAGCAGGTATGTGGTGGCAGACAGGAGAGGAAGAGGCGCACAGTAATGTATTATGAAAAGAGATGGGACCTGGAGATGTGAGGGTGGAGAGGAACAGCCTGTTATGAGCAGCCAGCCATGGTGAAGTCCCAGCCTGTGCTGCGCTGAGGGACATGTATGGGTCTGCAGCCATGCAGTGGCAGGAGTCTGCGTCGATGTCCGTGGCTCATGTTACCGCTGTGTGGACGTCCCTGGTCTTTCTGGGCAGCCACCTGGAACCACACAGATGTTCAAGGACTGTGCTGAACCAGCCCCACCTCTCACTGGCTGCAGCACTCAGGAGAACAGACCCTGCACAACAGGGCTACTCGGTGGAGCTGGCCCTGATGGCAAAAGCACGGGAAGGTTTGGGTAAGCCAGCCCAGAGGGTCTGCGAGCAGCAGAGCTGGCTATCCCTCCCCAGTTTGGGGGAGCCCCATGTCTCTACTGGGCAGCACAGTGAACCAGGCTCTGGTGTGAGTGAGGGTGAGCTAGCCCCTTGGGCATGAGAGCTGACCCTGCCCATTGCCACATGAGGCACTTGGTGAGCTCACCCTGGTGTGAAGATGCAGGAAAGCTGGTTGGCTGACCAACTCAGCTACCAACTAGGCCCAGATATAGGACTTTCAGTTGACCCACCCCAAAATTAATGTCATGCATGAACTGGTGAAGCAGGAAAAAGGGCCAGTCCTGCTAATCCAAAGCTGCAGGATCTCCAGGACACAGGGCAACAAAAGGATGAACAAGGAGAGCCCTGGTGAGGATGCAGTACTGATGGTGCAGCAAAAGCCAGAGGCCTTGAACCAGACCAATGGCTCACTGCAAAAAACATTTGCAAGTAAAGATGTGGACAAAAGGGTGCACTATATGACGCTACAGCATGCACAACAGGGTGTTTTCTATGCTTTGCTTTGTTTTATTTTTATTTTCTTTTGAAGGAGGGTAAGGGCAGAGGGCATATATGAGGGACAGCGGGAGGAGTGGGACTTAGGTGTATGACACAGAACTCACGGCGATAAAAAGTTGAACAAATGAAAGCGACAGAGAGAGAGAAAGAAAGAAGATGAATTGAAAAAAAAATTCTCCAGAAGCTAAGAAAGAAAAAAATAAAAGATTTGGAGAACTGTATTTAAAAATGACAGAAGTTCCAGGACAGTCTAGACAAAGTAAATTTAAGTTCGTTCCAGTTCATTTTCTAGAAGGTAAGATTGTGGAGTTTGAGAATGAAAAGACCCAGTGATAGTAAGCAGGATTACTGAGAGGAAGGTGCACACAGCCCTTCTCCAGGAGTTCAGAGCATGACAGAATCATCAGACAGGGAAGGTGTGGCAGGCTTCTCAGGAGCAGCACCAGAGGCAGAGGCAAAACCCAGCACCTCATTAAAAATGAAGTAAAGTATTTTATTGGAGGAAGGTCCAACTGCGTTTTCAGATGCTGCTTTCAGTGCCCAGAGACCTGGTTACCCCTGGCCGTGGGCACTGTTATGAATGCTGAACTATATCCTGCAACCCTGTGATGATAAGGAATGTCCCCCAATTATCCCTGATTGGCTAAATTAAGATGCTGAAGCCTATGACTGGGTAGAAGAGAGGGAGGCGGAGTTTTAGGTGCCTAGGCTTGAGGTCAAGAGAGGAGGGAAAGCAGAGATGGGGCAGAAGAAGACCAGCAGAAGAGAAAGACAGAGAGAAAGAGAGAGAGAGTAATCACCACAAGGTAAGATGGCAAGGAGCATGTGCCTGTAGGGACAGACTGATGGAGCAGAAGCTGCCTCGGAGTCATCGGATTGGCAAGTGATTGGCTCCTATGTGGGTTTAAAGGTACTAGGATTAGAGTAGCTCAGAATCTGCCCAGCATAGAGCAGATGATAATAATAATAATAATAATAATAATAATAATAGCTTCATAATAAATCAGTCTCTCCATGTCAGTTACTGGGGGAACTAGTGGTTTAAAGAAAACTGCTGTTGTAACATATTACTGCATTAATAAATTTAGAAATGATAATTTATCTTTCTACAGTATTTCCGTACAATAATTTAAAATCCTATTTTAATACATTTAATTAAAATAGAATTATGCTGGGCATGGTGGTGCAGAACTCACGAGGCAAAGGCAAGAGGATCTCCATGAGTTTGAGGCCAGCCTGGTCTACAGAGCAAGTTCTAGGATAGTCAGTGCTGTTATACAGAGAAACTCTATCTTGAAAAATAAAAATAGATGATAGATGGATGGTTGGATAAAATAACATAGATAGATAGATAGATGTAGATAGATGAACAAATAAATATATATATATAAATAAATAAAATAGAATTATATCACTTACCCCTTCCCTTTCTTCCCACTATGTCCTCCCTGATCCCTCCCCAACTCTGAAATTGAATGAAAGTCACAGGATAAATCATGTCCAAGAACAATCCAGGGAACAAACTGCACCTGAGCTAAGAGACTGCTGCCTATTTTTCTCAGCCTATTTTTCAATGCCTCTCTCAGAGTTCCCCAAGGCATTGGTCACCATGCAACTTTCTTTTGACTGAGTTCCAACAATGAACAAAAAGAACAGTTGTACCTACGAAGTATAATTTTAAATGCAAGCCTAAGTCATGGATGGAAGTGAGCCCAAAAGACATCAGAACATACTCTGTCTTGGCAAGTATAAAGATAAACTAAAGAGATACTTTAAAGAGACACTTGTACACCTGCTACTGACTATCAGACTGCTGACATAATGGACCCCACAAAATTGGAATTTCTCATGCTGGCACACTGATACCAAACAGAAAGAAGAGCTTGTCTGGTGGACAGAGATTTCCACACAGCTTTGACAGCTTGTCAGACCACTTCACTGGAGACACCACAACCCAGACAACGATGAAGATCACAGAAGATCACACCTTGACCAAGGTTACCTACGTATGGATACCTCTTTCTCTCTATTTAAACCTAAATCTCCCATCCTGAAGATGGACTTGGAAGCATCACTGGATCTCTTTGCTGTCTTCCCAGTGTGAACATACTGAATACATCTCCTTTCTTTCCCTGTCACCATCATTTGTTTGTTTTACTGGGCCTCTTGAAGATGAGTAGTCACCCCTAGACTGTTGGAGATGTCAAGGCTCAGGCTCTGACCCTAAGAACTCAGGTAACAAACTACAGCATAATCACAACTTAAATATTTGTATGGTGAAGATTAAGTAATCGTTATAGAGGGAAATATATAGATTTGGTACTTATATTGTCATTTATGATAGTTTTTAACTTTTTAATTTTATTTTTATGTGCCTGTGTGCATGCTACATGTTTGTAAGTGCTCACAGAGGGCAGAAGCAGGTGATAAGACTACCTGGAACTGGAATTCTATGCAACTGCGATCTACTTCAGTGCTAGGAGCCAATATCAGACCCTCTGAAAAAGCAGCAAGCACTCTTCAGCACTAAGCCACCCCACCGTATACTTGAAACACATACTTAAAAACCCACATACTTAAAAACAACAAAGAGGTTTCAACACAATATGAGAAAACAAACTTCTTACGTATTGCTTTTATATCTGAGGAGAGTGAGGTTATGGCCTCACGTAGCCATGGTTAACCTTGGTGTCCTGAATCTCCTACTTCCATCTTCTAAAGTGCTATGATTACAACCTGAGCCACCAAGCCCAGTTTTTTGTTGTTGGTTTTGTTTTTGTTAAGGATGAGTAAATGATGTAATCTGTACCCTGTAGAATTGAGATGTGTAAGAAAATATAAAATGCACGTACTAACCAATTACCTCATTTCACTGTGAATGTTACTGACCATACATGTTGTTGCTGTGATAAAATATCCTGAGGAAAGCAATTTAAAGAAAGGAGAATTCGTTCTGGATCAATTTGAGGGTAATCTACCATAGTGGGAAAAGGTATGGTGGCAGGACATGAAGACAGCTAGCCACTGTCTTCCTCTGAAGGACGTACTCCAGTGAGAAGTGCTCCTCACTCACATCTGGCACCCAACGTGGCTTTGGCCCCCTCGGCATTGGCAAGCCACCCCTGTCTGTGTTTCTAGGCTGCTTGTGGGTGAGCACGCAGCCCCCTCCTCTCCTCTTTTCCCTCTGGTCTGTCATTGCCCCTCCACACCTCCTACGTGACAGAGCGACCCTTGAAGAGTACTCACCAGGAAGATGACAAGTAAGAACCCAAGAGTTGGGGCAACCTAAGCCAGACATCATCGCTTGAGGTGAGCCCCCGAGGCTTGGGGCCAACAACTGCGGGGCAAAGGATCCAGTCTCCCATCTCCGGAGGTCACAAGAAATATAAAAAAAAAAAATAATAAAATAAAATAAAATAAAAAAAAATAAAACAAAAAGGAGGATATGTGGACATCCCCAGCAAAGGGTCATTAGGGCTCATGGCCTGGGGAAGCTTCCACTGACATGACAATGTGACTAAAGAAATAGTCAGGAGTAGAGTAGGTGACCTGACATTGAAGACTTCCCAGGGACGAACAACCAATGGAAGGCTTCAAGATGGTGTGAAGGAATCTGATTGGTTGCCCAAAGCTATATCGCCTGGTCTCTCTTCCTGTCGGTCTCTAGTTATTTGTGTCATGACTCCATACCTCTCAAACCCTTGGCCTGGAACCCCTGTCCTTACCCACGGGCCGGACCCTTGGGAGGACCAATACTCCCGGGTCAGCTCACTTCCTCTGCTTTATACTGTTCATGTCACGAGCCCAGGGAAAGCCACTGCCCATGTCAACAAGCCTTATCAAGATAATTCCTCACAGGCATGTCCCAAAGATAACCAAATCTAAACTCCTCTCAAACAAAAAAGTTTGTCTCCTGGTGATTCCAGAACCCACTCAGCTTACAATCAACCTCAGGCATCACACTGATTGTGGTGGTTTATGGGAATGGCCCTCATGTTTCAATGCACAGTCCACAGCTTGGCGGAACTACTTGGAAAGGACTAGGAGGTGTGGTCTTTGTGGGGGAGGAATGTCACCGAGAGGGGGCTCCTGCATCTGCTGTGAACTATCAGTTCTTGCTCCAGCTCCATGCCTGCCCGACCACTGCCACGCTCTCTACAATGACGCTCATGAAGCAAGGCTCCAATGCAATGCTTTCCTTCCTAAGCTGTCTTGGTGACTGTGTATGCATGGCATTAGAAAAGTTGTCAAGATACTTGTCCATGCATTTCTGTTCCATTTCACAGCACTGCTTCTGCCACCATCAGAGTAACTCAAACTGGATTCCTCTGATACACACTTTACTTCTAAAGGCCACTTTCACCAACTTTCACACTGCAATATTTATAAACACTTTTCAGTAGGTATGAAACTCTTATATCATAGTCTTTCCTGTCATTACAGAAGAGAACACATCATTAGAGTACCTTCCTACCAGATCAACTGAAATAAATGAATATTAAAAAAATATACCTCAAAGTAAAGCTAATGAAACTCCCCTGGGATTGTTTAAATAGATAGTTGCTTGTCAATTTCACACAAAAGGCTAAACCAATTTTGAAGAACCAGGTAAGAACACTGATGTAAACAGATCCCGAGAACCAATTGACAGCTTCAGGAACTAAGACAATGTGACTGGCATAGGCCTAGGTGACAGGAGATAAAACTGAGCAATGAGAGCTAAGAACAAAACAGATGGCTCCTCAGTTAGGAGCACCGGCTATTCTTGAGGAGGACCTAGGTTTGGTTCTCACACTCATATGGCAGCTCACACCATCGGTAACTCCAGTGCCATGGAATCTGATACCCTCTTCTGGTCTCTGCATACACAACGCACACATGCACACATGCAGGCAAAAGCTTATGTACATCAAATAAATATATAAATAAATCTTTAGAATCACGAGGAAAGTCCAAGGTATCTGATAAATATTGCTGAAACTGCTACTGGAGCCATGGGCTAGAGGATTGATTCTGGTGGGCCCCACAAAGAACTACCAGTTCCAAAGACCAAATGAAAAAAGGTAACAAAAATCAGGAAAAGGACTTTAATCATTATGGCCAACCTCAGAAACAAGGTGACGGATGCCCTCAGTGCCCTCTTGTTAGTGTGCGCTGTGGGGAGTAGGGTAGGGGTATGCGATGGATAGGCAAGGTTAGTGAGACTGCCGTGTGGTTGGATGGGTAAGAATGTGGTTGGCAGGCACAGTGGTACACCCCTTCAATCCCAGCACACTGGGAGGCAGAGGCAGGTGGAGTTCTGAGTTCGAGGCCAGCCTGGTCTATAGAGTGAGTCCAAGGCAGCCATGACTACACAGAGAAACCCTGAGTCAAAAAACACAACAAAGAAAGTTCTAGTCTGACACAAGATACTTATCTATCACAGCTGCTGTCCTGTGAACCTATGGCTCTTGCAGACAAGAACAAAGGAGACTTTTGAAAAGGATAAAAAGATACTGAGTATTTACCCTGACTTTAGGAACCCACTCTACCAGTTCCCCAGGAATGTGGGAGGAAGGAAGGCGTTCTTAAACTTGACACAAACTAAGAAGTGACAGGGAGATACTACTACTAGAATTCAAAACTTCTGTCCCAAGTTACAGTCAGACAGAAACGAGAGCATCTGCTCTGCTGCACAGCAGGACTTCAGAGGTAATGGCAATCACGCTATCTGTCCAGAGCTGGATCGGAGGATTCTGGATGTTTTCACCATACAGAAATGATAAGCCACAGTACACACAGAGGGAAAGATGGTGTAAGGGAAGGAGAGAGGAACTGAGCAAGAGAAGGAAAAAAGTTTATTAAAAATTGCAAAAAAAGAGAGAAAAATCTATTCTCCAAATGAGAATAAAGTAGTCACACTTCTAAAGAATACATACTAACATTATACACAATTCAAACTTTGTAATATAAAATAATTCTCTTTGGTTGCTTTTTTCAAGATAGGGTTTCTCTGTATAGCCTGGCTGTCCTGAACCAGCTTTCTAGACTAGACTGGCCTCAAACTCAGAGGTCCACCTGCCTCTGCCCCCTGGGGATTACAGGTGCCTGGCTATATATAAAATAATTCTTACAAGTCGGTGTTTTGAAAGTAAAATACTTAGCTAAATAGGTTTGACAACACTGTGACCCCTGGTTAACTTTACAGTACAATGTTTTCCTGACTAAAACCAGCAAGGGTGATTGCCAACTGCCAAGCGCCAGACAGTGGACTCCAGAGATGCTGTTCCCTCAAGGCACTGCCACAGCCAAGCGGGCACAGGCTTTACCAGCCCAGGTTTGAACTCCATCAACTCCAAGTGGGCTCTAGTACCCCAGGTTTGAACTTCTCCATCAGTTCCAAGTGGGCTCTGGTACCCCAGGTTTGAACTCTGTCAACTCCAAGTAGCTTTAGTACCCTAGGTTTGAACTTCTCTATCATTTCCTTCTGGGGGTGTGGCTTCTTATCATTCTCTTGAAAACAATCACAACTCAAAGACTCTGTGATAAAAATCCAAGATTATTTGAAAACTTTACGTCTGCATTTTTTGGATGGAGACACTTTCTTCTCCACACTGCAGTCTACCTACTGCTGGCCAGTAACCTTGATCTATTTGGGGAACTAGCTTGGGAGACATTTAGGAATTTGACATGACTCAGCCTGCATACCTTCACACCAAGACAGGAGGTACATAGTCATAGGAAGTGAACTTAGAAGAGCTGAATTCCTAATTAATTCCCAACCTAGTCTCCACTCCTCAGAATTCTAGAAATTTTGGCTCCAATAACTACTTTCTTTACAGCATTTGGAGTATAAGAGCAAACCATAAACCCTAAATCTTACTATCCCTTTCCTAACATAGTATAGTAACCCAGTTTCTAGAAAACATGTATTTTATGTTATTAAAAAAAAAAAAGCTTATAAAACTAAGTATGTTCTTGGTAAAATATAAACCTTGGATTATCCACATGCATAAAAATCAAATAGTAAGCTTGTCTTAACATGATGCAAAAACTAATTCAAATGAGCTATTCTTTAACTGAAGACCTAAGCATTTTAAACGTTCAGCAAAGCTGTACGTCTGTCTTGCCTGCCTGTAAGAGTGACACAATGGCACACGCATGTTCACACACACAGGGCTGGAGCACAAAGGTGCCAGGAAAGCCTGAAGTGTTTTGTAGATCCACTTGCCTCACCCACCCAAGTTATTAAAATTACAGGACTGCAGGATCAGACTCAGAGACTTTTTTTTTTTTTTCACTGATAAACTTAGATGTCATGAAAGGAAGAAGAAGGCAGGAAGGAAGGAAGGAAGGAAAATTAATTTTTTGTTTTGTTTTTCGAGACAGGGTTCCTGTGTGTAACAGCCCTAGCTGCCCTGAGCTCACTCTGTAGACCAGGCTGGCCTCAAACTCACAGAGATCTGCCTGCCTCTGCCTCCCGAGTCAGATATTGCCTTTTACATGTTTTTTTTTTTTTACTCTAATTCTGTATTTTCTATGATTTTAAATTAGCTGGACAATTTAATAACTAGAAATGCCCTTACAAAAGAACATCTGCTGGTCTCTACCACATAAGGTTCTGACTTTGATCTGTATCAGAAATACAAATCAAATAATTTAAAGCTTTAAATTTTATAATTTTGGTATAACAGTGTATAATTTTAATGATTACCATTTGTTACCCAAATACATTAGCGGTAAGGAAGTTTTTAATAGTTTGATAAAAAGAAAAAAATTAAGGGTCACAAGAAAACTGCCATTTCCCATTCATAATAAGAACGTTTTGTAGTTTCAGTACTTGCAGTGTTTGTATTGTGTCTTAAACTGTGACATATAAAGTAAACGACATGCTATTTTATGTGTATGACAGTTTTGGCTGCATGTAAATATATAGCATGTGTGTGACTGATGCCCTCACAGGTCAGAAGAAGGAACCTCAGATCCCCGTCAACTGGAGTTATAGGTGGCTGCGAGTATGGGAACTAAACCTCAGTTCTCTGCGAACTAAACCTCAGTTCTCTGCAAAAGCAGCAGGCACTCTGGTGCACAGAGCAATCCGTCCAGCTCCTGACATGTACCACTGTGTCTAGATCCCCACCCCAACCCCAGTTTGTTCAGATTTATTCTGCTTGGGGATTACTTCTTTTCTACTGGCTATGATGGCTTGCACCTATAATCTCAGCAGTTGGGAAGCTGAAGCACAAGTTCAAAGCCAGCTCCAGCTACATGAAACCCTGGTTCAAAAGCACTCCAACACTAAGGAAAGAAAATTGTATTTACTCTTGCTACATACTGTGTTTTTTCTTCATTAATTTCAGCATCCACGTATACTAACTCTCCGGACTTTGCTCTTGCGCTCTGTTATTTTAAGAATACACACTGGGTAAAGAGCTGGCTCAGCAGTTAAAAGGACAGACACACTGCTCTTGCAGCGGTTCCCAGCGCTCACGCTGGATAACTTACAGCCCCATTTATCTCCAGCTCAGGTCAAGCTGGTGCTGTATTCTGGCCTCTGTGGGTGCCGTCCTCACATGCATATACAAACAGACAAGCACGGATTCACATGATTAAAACAAACGAAGTGAGTCTTGTTGTTCTCTTTTAAAGGTGAATGCTGGACTGAGGTGTGGCTCGGTGACAGACCTGCACAAAATCCTGGGTTCCAGCCCCAAACTGAGAAAGAACAAAACAGGGGAGGAGGGAATGTCACATTGCTAAACTTACTTTGCTGTTTTCAATGAAAAACCTCTCTGAATAGTAATGTTTTTAACTGTTTAATAATGGGCTTTAGGGCTGGGGAGATGGCTCAGAGGTTAAGAGTACTGGCTGCTCTTCCAGTCCTGAGTTCAATCCCAGGAACCACATGGTGGCTCATAACAATTTTTAAATGAGATCTGGTGTCTTCTGGCATGCAAGTGTACATGGGCTTCAGATGGGGTGGGAGCACTCAGAAGGCAGAGGCAGGCAGTCTGTGTGAGTTTGAAGCCACCCTGGTCTGCACAGTGAGTTTCAGATCAAGGCTATGGAGAGACACTGTCTCAAAAAACAGAAACAAAACAAAAAAGACTGGACTCCAGACAGCACTCAGGTAAGAAATGGCACCTTAATCCTTCCATGTTTATCATTTGTTCTCTTCATCGCTGGTATCAAGGTGCTTGCTACTGTTTACCACACTGTTAAGAATTCTGTGGATTTTTATTCTGAACATAGCTAACTAATCTACATCCATTTCCCATCCTCCAACTTTCCCTTCTTATTGATCCTCTTTCCCAACTCTGTAGTATAAAGAACTTTAAATTCTAGAATGAGAATACTTTTCCTTGTCTTTTTTTTGTTTCCTCCATCCTCCATTAAACCTGTGGGGTGTTTTCTGTCCCTACTTAACTCACTTCAGCTTGTTCTAAGTCTCTGTTGATATGCACTGTCTTAAGACATTGACAACTGTGATAAACACCATGACCAAAAGCAGTTTGAGAAGGAAAGGACATATTTTCTATTACAGTTTGTCCATCCATCATCCAGGGAAGTCAAGACTGGAACTCAAGGCAGGAACCAATGCAGAGGCCATGGAAGGGTACTGCTTACTGGCTTGCTCCTTTATGGCCTGCTCAGTTAGTACCCACAATGGGCTGAGCCCTCCCACATAAGTCACTAAAATTAAGAAAATCCCCTAAAGCAATGGTTCTCAACCTTCCTTTAATCCAATTCCTCATGTTGTGGTGACCCAACCATAAAATTATCCTCACTGATACTTCATAACTCCAACGGTATTCGGCAACCCCTGTCAAAGGGCTGTTCAATCCCCAAAGGGGCCGTGACTCAGGTTGAAAACCACTGCCCTACAAGCTTGCTGACAGCTAATCTTATGGAGGCTTTGAGGCTCCTCCTCTCAAATGACTTTAGTTTATGCCACACTGATATAAAATTAGTCAGCACATATGAGAAACTGGGGAAAGTATACTTACAGCGTGTAATAAATGTGTGTGGGTGGGTAGCTAGAGAAAAATGGCTCAGCAGTTAAATGTACTGCTCTTTCAAAGGACCTGGGTTCAATTCCCAGCACCCACATCATACAGCTCACAATTCCAGTTCAAGGGGTTCTGATAATTCTGACCTCTTTGCAGGAACCCTGCACACACACAAAATTAAAAAAAAAAAAAAAACAAAAAACAAAAAAAACACAAAACAGAAAACATAAATCTTTAGCTGAGCAGTGGTTGTACACACCTTTGATCCCAGCATTTGGGAGGCAGAGAAAGGCAGGCAGATGCCTAAGTTTGAAGAGGCCAGGTCTAAAGAGTGAGTTCAAGGCAAAACACCCATACAGATAAAAATAAGTAAATCTATAAAAAGAAATTGACCAGCATAATTTATTATTTGTATGTGTGTGTGTGTTTTTAAAAAAGCCACACTTTACAGAAAATGATTTCCAGGTATGGTGGCTAAGGAAGGAGAATTTTCCAAAATTTGAAGTCACTTTGGATTACATAGTGTGTTCCAGCTTAGTGTGGGCTATGGAGTGAGATTCTATCACACAAAGGAAAAAAAATAAAATAAAAATAAAAAGCAAGATCAGAAAACAAGAAACTGGAGCCAGATGTAGGGCATATGGGAACTCACTATGCCATATCGTCACCATTTTTCTGCAAATTTAAAACTAACAACGTTGTTTTAAAATGAGTGTAAGGGGTACAGCTTGATTTAAAAAAAAAAAACTGTAAAAAAGGACATAATTTCATGGGCTGACTACTAGGTATCAGTCTGACTATCTTGGTTACTTTTCTACTGTTCTAAAACTCCATGACCAAAGCTACTGACAGAAGGAAGCATTTAATTTTGCCTGTGGAGGTTAGAGTCCATGATGGCAGAGAGAAAGCAGAACAGGAACCACAAACAGGAGCTAGAGAGCGCTACCTCAAAACAGCTGGAGCCATTTGAACCCTCAAAGCCAACCCCAAGAAACACCCCCGCCCCAACAAGCCCACATCTCCTAAACCCTCCACCAACAGCCCCCCTGACAACCACATACTCAAACACAGAGCTACGGGAGCTGTCCCATTCAAACCAACACAGCTATGGGTTTCTTTGTTTTGATATACCAGGGATTAAATTCCAGGTTTTGCACATGCTAGTAAGTACTCCATAACTGAGTTATAGCCCAACATGTATGTTTAAAAATTCTTTATTTAGTTCATTTTTAAATGGCATATTTCATTTGCTTTAACACAAACTTAACTTTCCAAAATAATCAAGGTTAATATGACTGCTCATGTATTAAACTCTGTACATGTTAAAAAGGTTAGATTAAAACAAAATTGCCATTCTAACAGCTCATTTTAATTTGAGTATTTAAAATTTTTTTTAAAATTTGCAGCAGGGATGGAGAGATGGCTCAGTGGTTAAGAGTACTGGTTGCTCTTCCATAAAGACCTGGGTTCAGCTCCAAGCACCCACATAGCAGCTCACAATTGTCTATATTGCAGTTCCAGGGGCTCTGACACTCTCACACACATACAAGCAGGCAGAACACAAACGTACATAAAATAGAAGTAAATCAATTTTTCAATGTTTGTACCAGGTAAGGTGCCTACCATATTATCAGCACCTAGGAGTGGAAATGGAAGATGGAGACAAGAGTATAAAATGAGTTCAAGGCCTGTCTCAAAAAACAAAAATAAAAAATGTAAAATTTTTAATCATGCACTTTCAGTTAACAGCTGTAAACTAGTATGCCCTCAAATACTTGTAGAACTACCTCTGAATACACTCAAGTGTTTATATAACTGTGAGAATGATACTACATTGGGTTTTTATTTGTTATTTAAATCTATGCGACCATAAGTTAAAACACGGACTACAGCCTAAGTTTTCATCCTCCAAGAAGACAGTAGGAGAGTGTTATCTATCTCCCAGCTGGGCATCCATTTGGAGTAGGTTCTCTGTAATCGTCTCCCTCCATGTGAGATCTCTACTTCGCTCCGGATATCAAGAAAGGAGTGCTTAGGAGGCAGTTGGGTACTTTATCAACTTAAATAAGTTCTCCTCTAGGGCCCATGTGGGTTCTTAGCTATATCACAGTTCCTACTGAGCAGGCCTTAAGTCCAGCCAGACATCTTGTGGTTATCCCCAAGATATCACCGCCACTATTGCACTATTGAGCATATCTTGCCAGGCAGTTGTTATTACAGTCCCCAGGACTTACAGCTGGGCAGGACTGGTGATAACTTTTCTTCCCTTGGCAGCTTGCACAAATAGCACATTCAGACAGTATGAATTGGGGAGTAACCTAGTTATCCATCAACTGATGAATGGGTGATAAAAATGTGGCATACATACACAACAAATTCTATTCAACTGTAAAGAAAAATGAAACCTGCAGATGAATGGACATAACTGGACAATAATATACTGAGTGTGGCAACATAGACCTGGAAAAACAAATACCTGATCTCTCTTGTATCTCCATCCTAGCTCTCAATCTTCAGGTTTCAGTGAGCACACCTGACCAAGAGTTAGAAAAGGACCATTGGGAAAGCAGGAAGGAGTGCTACAGTGAGGGTCAGAATAGAAGTGTTACAAAGAAAAGGGGGAGGGGAGTGAGGAGCTTAAGTGGAGAGGACACTGAAAGAGTAGCACAGAGGGAGGGCATACTGGCTAGTGCACCCATGCACGCACAAATGCTTGAAAGGTGGTGGTGCACAACTTCAATACTAGCACTAGGTAGGTGGAGACAGAGGCAGGAGGATTTCTGTGAGTTTGAGGACAGCCTGGTCAACAGAGTGGTCCAGGACAGGGAAAGCTGTACACAGAGAACCCCTACCTAGGGAAAAAAAACAAAAACAAAAAACAAAAAAACCACTCCCCACACACACACAGCTGGAGAGATGGCTGGCTCAGAGGGCTCAGAGATTAAGAGTGCTGGCTGCTCTTCCAAAGGTCCTGAGTTCATTTCCCAGGAAATACATAGTAGCTCCTAGCCATCTATAGTTAAGATCTGATGCCCTCTTGTGATGTGCAGACACACATCCAGGCATAATACTGTATAAATAATAAACCTTTTAAAACACACACACACACACACACACACACACACCCTCATTTTTAATGTCTCTCAGAACTACTGAGACTTACGAAGAAAGGTATAGTGACACACACCTGAGATCTCAACCCTCGGGACTGTGAGTTCAAAGCCAGTTTAGGCTACATGGTTTATGCTTTCTGGGTGTTCCCATTAAAACGTAACAGACTAACTACTATGGAATTATTTCATTTCATATCTCATTGACTATTTTAAAAACCATTTTTTAAAAACCTTTAGAAACCATTCTTCATAACTGCAACCTTCTAGTGAGGAAACTACATCATGATTGAGGCAAGAGGAATGTGGAATAATATTTGCTTTCATGAATAAAGACATTATAATTCATTTCAGCTCACTCTATCTAGGTTCGACAACAAAAAAGAAAACTAACTTAGGTGGGAAAGTTTCACACAAACATTAATTACAATTTACCATAAATATGTAAAAAGCCCAGACAAAGAAGGTGTGGCTGCTTGGAGAAGGACTGTCTGCTGCCAGTTTGTCCCGCTGCTGCATTTGCTGTTTGCTGATTTGCTGGTTACCTGGACTTCTGGACAACTGATATTGGTATTGCCCCTCCCCCCAAATCCTACTACCCTACCCAGCAGGAAGTAATTGAGAGAACTCCGCCCCTGTTCCCACTAACCTTCTTTCCCTCCTACAATGGTGTTGGGGGGTTGAAAGGGAGATAGATATATTTAATAACCCTAAACAAAGTAGATTTGTTAAACAGTCAAGGTCAACAGCCTTCTTTTGAGCTACCCAATACTTCTTTTGGGAAAGATACATTTGGGGAGGGCTGTACTTCATTTAACTTCTCTTTTACACTTCTCATAGACTGGATTCTCTTGTACCGAAGCACAGACTTTCCTACACATCACCTCTATGTCTGGAGTTATTCTGTTTTTGTATCCTGAAAGAACTATTTCTTATAAGCATCTTCTTCATCTTCCATATCACATATAATCTGCAACATTCTAATCCAAAATGTACTTCTGCACTGAACTCCTTACTTCCAGAATCATAACCAGAAAATTGTCTGGTTTTCTTATAGAGCCCCGCCCCCACCTTTCCCTTGCCAGTTTTGCATCTGATAAGGCCTCCATTTACACATCCGGAAAAGACGACAGGTTGTCCTCCAATGCAGTCCACACTGCGTTCATCTCCACTCACTGCAACTCAGCTTTCTTAGATTTTGTCCATGTTAACTATCGAGAGGCCCAACAACAGGGCTGGACAACAAACCAGTAGGCTGCCTCTCACAATCTGCTCTGGTCTCTGTGCGTATGCTGCACACAGGCAAACCAGTAGGCTGCCTGTCACAATCTGTTCTGGTCTCTGTGCGTACGCTGTACACAGGCGAGCCTCCTTTTCCGTAAGAGCAAAGCAACGCTGTCCATCTGACAGTTACACACACTACCATCTTCACCTGGGGAGGGGAGGAAGTGCTCTTGCCTCAAGCCAGCCAGTGTTTCCAACCCTGTGTATGGTCAGCTTCACTTGGTAGTATTTTTATTTTATGTGCATTGGTGTGAAGGTGACAGACTACCCGGAACTGGAGTTACAGACAGTTGTGAGCTACCGTGTGGGTGCTGGGAGTTGAACCAGGGTCCTTTGGAAGAACAGACGGTGCTCTTAACCACTGAGTCATCTCTCCAGCCCCACTTGGTTTTCTTTAAGCTGGCCTTATACTTCACAACCTTCACATCACCGCGAGAAATCTTTGTTAATTTCTTTTATTGCTATGGTGAACGCACTGACAAGATGGGTCTTCCCACCCATCAAGATAAACCCTACTGGTACTCTCAGGTTTATCACACTGCTGACTTTACATCCTGTTAAGACGACAATATTAACAAGACCTGTGACCTGTGTCTGGGGCTTCTTCTTTGCACTCCACCCTACCCCCAGGACAGGGTTTCCCTGTGTAGCCCTGGCTGTCCTGAATTGGCTCTGTAGACCAGGCTGTTCTCAAACTCACAGAGCTCCACTTGCCTTCGCTGGGATTAAAAGTGTGTGCCACCATGGCCCCGCTGCCTGTGGCTTCTTGCCTTCAAGACTAGCAGTGCAAAGGGCTGTAAAGTGCAGTGTACGATTACTTTGTTATGGCAGACTGTCCTGGGTATGTCTAAGAGGACGTTTCCTGGGAAGAACGGTTTCTGGGTTAATGAACTGAGTAGGTGGCAAAGTTGGTAGCAGCAACCTACTGATTGGAAGTCCCTAGGACAGCAACTGTGGGTCTCTATCCCGCTGGGGGTGGGGACAATAATCCTTTCACAGGGATCACATATCAGACACTTAAAACATTATAGTTCATGACTGTAGCAAGTTTACAGTCATGAAGTAGCAACAGAAGTAATTTTATGGTTGGGATCACCACAACATGAGGAACTGTATGAAAGGATCGCAGCAGTAGAAAGGTTGAGAACCACTGTCTAGGAGGAAAAGGCGACTTAATCTTTACTTCACCCCTCCTTCCTGAAGTTTGCTGCTGCATCCTTTCTTTCTACACCAGACTCTCTTTGGGCTCAGACTTATACCAGTGGCTGCTGGAAGAAAGCATTCCCCAGCCTTCATTCTCAGCTGGAGAACTACAACATCAGTCTTTCCCGTTTTGAGGTTTCCAACCTCTTACACTGAGCTGCTACTGATTCTTGGTTATCATGGAGTCTTTGCTGAAATTTCAACAGGTCTTGCAATGTTCCTCTAGTTAATTATCATAAGGTCTTATCTGCTTTGTCCATTCAAATAGCCCTGTTGAGTATCTCCTCTTCATCACATCTAAGCATAAAATACATGCGAAGATGTTCCTTTTTCTTTGGGCCTGCATTTTAATGAGTGTTTTTGTTTTGTCTTAAAAAGGTACGCCTGCCTGCCTGCCTGCCTGCCTATCTATCTATCTATCTATCTATCTATCTATCTGGTTTTGCCATATACACCTCAGCCACAGGCCTGGTGTAGTAATGACAGCCAATTCCTTCATATACTCTTCAAGGAAAACAACAGCCACAACAAAAAGTGTGGACAATCCCTGCTGACAAAGTACCTACCCAGGCAGTCATGAAGGCCCTGGGTTCAGTCTCCAACACCACATAAAATCAAGCATGGTAAACATGCCTGTAGCCCTTGTTGAGATGACCTTCCCCCACAGATTCTATCAAATGGCTTGTAGGTATGTCCCTGTATTTGCTAGCAGAAGATCTGGTTGTCCTCTCAACAGCTCACTACCAGCTTTCTACATGTAAATGTCCTTCCTCGACTGCCCAGAAGATGATTCTCTAAGATTATCATGTAAAAAGCAAGCTGCAGTGAAGGTGGTCATGTACCTCTCATCCTGGCCAAAGAGCAACACAGGGATGGATCGGGCACTGTCCTGATACTGACTAGTTGAGCCAGGAAGGAATGTGGCTTTTTAGATGAATGAATAAATAGCTGGTGGCTAAACTAGGGGCAGGGGACAAAGGGCAGCAAGGAGACATTGGAAGGTGAAGACAGATAAACCCAGCAAAGGGGACAGAAGCATGGATGGAAATCCAGGGAGACAGTGTGTGGCAGGGAAGTAGAATTAAGTTAGATTGTAGCTGAGAGGCTGCCCCAGCAAAAGGCCTATAAGCCTTATATACAATGTTGGCCAACAGCCTTATATACAATAATATACAAATGTTGGCGTCTTTAGGCTAGGCTGCCTAGCAAGCACTGACGTCATCACCTGCCATGGCCAGGGGCACTCAGATATAAAGGAATGCTCCGTCACTTCATTGCTCCCTCTCCCATCAACTTTCTTTCCTGGGGTGCTCCAACTATCTCCCCTCCCCCGTCTCTCTTCTCCTCTGCTTTCCTACTTTCTTTCTGTCTCTTTCCCACCCTGCCTTTAAGTAAACCTCTCTGTATCAGACCTGTTGTGTGGTGTGTAATTTATACAACCGGTCCCCACAAAAGCCCCTGCAATAAACTCTGGCACCTCAGGAGACGCAAAAAGGAGGATCAGGGAGTTCACCAAATTCATTCAGGGACGGTGTATGTTATATCTAAAATGTCTGTTAAAACATCTTAAATATTAAAATATCTTTAATATATTGATAATAGCTACATTTACTGTGTACGTTCATCAGGTAAGAGAAAGAATAAAGAGGACACAAAGGTACAAACTGAAAGAATGTAAAAAATAAGCCCAGCAAATGAGAACATGCCTGTAATCCCAGCACTTGGCCCTAGGCAGGCAACTCAAGAGGGAATTAAGCCTCAGTTATAGCACAAGTTTGAGGCTAGCCAAGGCTAGCCTGTTTCAACATACTAGAGAGTATTTTTAAAGGAAAGGAAAACCTGTGCAGCAGGCTGAGGAAGAAGCTCATGGCTAAAGCACTCACAGTGCAAAAGAGAGGACCAGAGTTCAAGCGGGTACAACGGTATGCGTCCTCAGTGCTCAGGAGGCAGGGCCAGCCTGGTCTACAGAGCAGGCGTCCAGGACAGCCAGGGCTGGAATATGGTGATACCCTGTCTTGAAAAACAAAACAAAACAAAGCAAAACAAAACAAAAGGAGCAGAGTTCAAGCCCTAGGTGGTTTGGTACCCAACCTGTAATTCCAGCCTTGGAAAGCAGAGATGGAATCCGAGTGAAGTGGCTGGTAAGACCAGCTTTAGCCGGGTAAGGTGGCACAAGCCTGTGATCCCAGCACTCAGGGTGGCAGAGGCAGGTGGATCTCTGTGAGTTCAAGGCCAGCCTGGTCTACACAGTGAGTCTATGACAGCCAAGGCTACACAGAGAAAACCAAAAACAACCCCGCATGCGTGCACACAGATCTGCTGCCTACAAGACTAAAGTAGAAGCCGCAACGGAAGGAAGAACTGCTGGTATAAACACTGGGACCACACACACATGTGCACAGATACACATGTGCAGTCAAACACAACACACTTACACAGACGTAAGAAAGAAAGGAAGACTCCAGTGATGATAAAGCCATTCTTTCGCTCTTCAGCCTGTGATATTTTAACAGTGATGGTTTTAGAATCTAAATTACTATACATTCTGAGTAAGCACACAGTAAACCATTTTAATGCCTGTACAACATTGGTGGAGCCAGAATATTTAAAATCTTGGTGGAAAATGCAGTGAACATGTAGGTTAACTTGGTAACAGAGTTATTTCCACAGTGTTCATTTTGCTAATCTAGGAACACAGGTGATTTTCCACCATTTTGGGGTGGTGTTTTTGGTCTGGTTTCAGTGTTCTAATATTTTCATTGTAAAGGTCTTCTGACTCTGGCAATTTATTTTGAGGGGAGAGCCATAGTGTGATTGAGAGAGTCTTCCTAATTTCCTTTCCAGCAAGAAACCACTGGCATATATGAAAGCTATTGAATTCTCCATTATTTTGTACCTTGCAACTTCATTTTAAATGTTTATTAACTGTTTTCTAATAAAGACTTTTACAGACAGAGACACAGACACAGACACACACACACTACGGTGAGCAGGGGAAAACATCAGAAGTATTCATACACTTCTGCATGCAGTTCTGGAATTTGCAGAGGACCTACGTTTGGTTCCTAGCACCCACATGGTGGCTCACAAACACCTATAACTTTAGTTTCTGGGCACCCAATTCCCTCTTCTGTCTTCTACAGGAACCAGGCAAACACAGTACACTTTCATAAGCAGGCAAAAACACTCATATATATAAAATAGATTGCTTTTTAAAAATGTTTTTTAAAAAAACCAAACAGGTATAGTAGCTCATACTTGTAATTCCAGTATTCAATATACTGGGACCTGCTACGAACTGAGGCAAGCCTCACCTACATAGTAACTTCCAGGCCAGTGTAAAGGTGTGGTCTCAAAAACATCTGTTTCACAAAAGGCTCTACTTCTCTTAGCCATATCCACTCATTGTGTTTATCACTAGGTTCTTACTACCTAGTGTTATTGCTCAATTATGCATATATTCCTTGCACTTTGTGGGCCCTGACAGCAGAGATACACTCCACAACTGATTAAAAAAAGAAAACATACGCATTTGATAATAAATCTTTTTGGCTAAATATGTAGTACTTACAGGTCATTAATATTTTTAATGCAAAGTTAGAGGGGAAAATAACATTTTTCCTCTGAGCTAGAAGCAGGAAGCACTCAGCGAGCCACAGTACTTAGGAGACAGACAGGACCAGGAGGAGTGCAAGCCCACCTCCCCCACTCGCCCACCCACCCACTCCCAGGATCCACTTCCACCTCCTCTCAAAACAAAAACCCTGTGCTGTTTTCCAAGTAAAGCTTGCTAGGGGCTGAGGGCAAATCACTGGTCCGATAATGCCTGCCTAGCAAGATCAAGGCGCCAGGCCTGCCTGTCCAGAACTAGAAAAATCAGTAAATACACCAGAAACAAAGCTATGAAGGGTAACTACAAAAAGCATTTTTTAATTTAAAGTGTTTCCCTTCAGCAAATCCTACCGGTGTGCGCCACCACAACCAGGAACCCAGATGTCCTTCAGCTGAGAAATGGATACAGAAATTGTGGTACATTTACACAATGGAATACTACTCAGCAATTAAAAACAAGAAAATCATGAAATTTACACGTAACTGGTAGGAACTAGAAGACCATCCTGAGTAAGGTATCCCAGAAGCAGAAAGACACACACGGTATATACTCACTTATAAGTGGATACTAGACATATAATATAGGATCAACATAATAAAATCTATTCAACTAAAAAAGCTAAGGAAGAAGCATACTGTTTCTGGCCGGGGCTTCATGATTCGTAACAAAGGGTAAGAGGATCAAGCCTCACTTAGGTAAATAGGATGGACATTGGAAGAGGGAGCAAACAGGCAACAGGCAACAGGACAGAAGCCTACTACAGAAGGCCTCTGAAAGACTCCACCCAGTAGGGTATCAAAGCAGATGCTGAGACTCATAGCCAACCTTTGAGCAGAGTGCAGGGAATCTTATGAAAGAAGGGGAGACAGAAAGACCTGGAGGGGACAAGAGCTCCACAAGGAGAGCAACAGAACCAAAAAATCTGGGCACTGGGTTTTTTTCTGAGACTGATACTCCAATCAAGGACCATGCATGGAGAAAAACTACAACCCCTGCACAGATGTAGCCCATCGCAGCTCAATGTCCAAGTGGGTGCCCTAGTAAGAGGAACAGGGACTGTCTCTGGTATGAACTCAGTGGCCTGCTTTTTGATCACCTCCTCTTGATGGGGGAGCAGCCTTACCAGGCCACAGAAAAAGACAGCGCAGCCAGTACTGATGAGACCTGATAGGCTAGGGTCAGACAGAAGGGGAGGAGGACCTCCCCTATCAGTGGACTTGGGAAGGGGCATGGATGGAGATAAGGGGTTGAGGGTGGGATTGGGAGGGGACAAGAGGGGGAGCTACAGCTGGGATACAAAGTGAATAAACTGTAATTAATAAAAATAAAAAATAAAGTGTTTCCCATGTGTTCATTTTTAAAACTAAATGTCCTATTACTCTCTCAATCCCTAAAGTAATTATCACTAATTAAGAAGGAAGCCACCTTATATTCCGATTTGATGTGTTCTTCAAATACATCTCTGCAGGAAGGACTTCTCTCCACCCACCCCCATACCACAAATAAGAAACTTTAAAAAGAACGAAAGCAACGTTCAAGGCCTAAGGCCAATTTAGCAAGACTTTCTCACAAAAGAAAGAAGGAAAGAGCTAGGGATATAGCTCAGTGATATCACATTGAGACAGCTTCTAATCACCAAAATCAGGCTAGTGTTTTGAGGAACATGGTTACACAGTTTCCAACACTTTGCTCTTACATTTCTAACTTACAGATTAAAGCTTTGACCCTGCAAGTCAAGTACTCTACCACGGAGTTAGCACCCAGGGGCCCGATGCCCGCCTCCAGCCTCCACAGGTGCCAGTGACGCACAGTACACATACATACACGCACGCAGAACACCTCACACAAAAATAAGCAAAATAAAATTGAACAGATAAGCATCTCCTAAATATCTACCAGTACTTACCTGGTTAGACACAATCCCAGACCACTTTTATCAGGCAGTTTTTGTTATTGGAATTATTATTATTGGACAGCATTTTACACCGTAGGTTATTTACACTGAGTGCTGAGACTACAAAGGTTAAACCTTATGCCTGACTCATGTAACTTTAAAACACAAAGCCAAAGAGTTATGTGATTTGCTATGAAATTATCTAAAAAAATATTGTATGGGTTTTTTTTGTTGTTGTTGTTGTTCTAAAGACATGGTTTCTCTGTGTAGCATTGGCTATCCTGAACTTTGTAGACCAGGCTGGCCTTGAACTCATGGTGATCTATCTGCCTCTGCCTCTGCCTCTGCCTCTCAAGGTACTGGGATTACAGGTGTGCACAACTGCACGCTGATGACAACATATTTTTTGAGTGAAATAAACACACATAAAACAAGATAGGGCTGGGTTTGTAGCTCCGTGGTAAAGTTTTTCCAAGCTCAACAAAACAACAATAGGAACAAAGCACAAGGTAGATATATTACCTTTAACTAAGATTTCCACCAAAGTAAATATGTACATATACATGTACATCTCTCTCTCTCTCTCTCTCTTTCACATACACACACACACACACACACACAGTCATCCAGAAAGGAGACAAAGTTTCAAAATGGAGAGATCAAGTTTTTACTGTATCTTTTGGGGTCTGAATATTTGTTATCTACTTCAATGCACAATCATGTGTTGCTTAATAACAATGCATTCTGAGAAATGCATCACAAGGCAACTTTGTCACTGTTCTAACATTAAAGAGAATGCTTAAATTACACAGGCCTAAGTGGTACAGCTTATTACATACTACTTAGATCATATGGTATATACATCACACAGGTAGTCCTTTGTGACACATAAGATACTAATGTTTCAATAAGAAGCAGAACGTTAACAATCAAATCTTAGACAGGCCTAGTTTTGTAATCCCAGTTGCTGGGGAGTTGGGGGCGGGGGATGAAACAAGAGAATTAAAAGTTCAAATCCACCAGGACCGTGGCACCTGCCTGTAATCCCAGCACTCAGAGGAGAGGCAAGTGAATCTCTGTGAGTTCAAGGCCAGCCTGGTCTACAATCAAGTCCAGGACAGCCAAGGCTACACAGAGAAACTCTAATCTGGGGGGAAAAAAATAGGTCAAGGCCTAGCCCAGTGAGATGGCTCACAGTAGGTGAAGGAGCTTACTTCCAAGCTGGAAACCACAGGGTGAAAGGAGACAACTATCACAAGTTGCCCTCAGAGCTCTGCAGGAAGGACTTCTCTCCACCCACCCCCATACCAAAAATAAAAAACTTTAAAAAGAACGAAAGCAACATTCAAGGCCTAAGGCCAATTTAGCAAGACTTTCTCACAAAAGAAAGGAAAGAGCTAGGGATATAGCTCAGTGATAGAATGCTTGCCCAGATAGCACAAGGCCCTAGTTTCAATTCTGAGTCTGGGAAAAGAAAAGCTATTTTCTTAGTGAAACAGAGTCCTGAAGCCAGAAGGCATATTGAAGTGGCATTCAAATCTTGCTGTATTAATTTGAAGCTCTTTCACCTGAGCCCATTTCTAGCCAGCTATGCTGCTGGAACTCAGTTATCTAAATGTGGAACTCCTCCTGTTCAACGTTTCTCAATAGCACAGTTCTTTTCTGAGAAGGACTCCTACACCTACTTCAGGAATTCAGAACCCAAGCTAATGAGACTAAATGCCACTATCACAAACAAGTCACTAGGATGAGGAAAACTGTACGCCCAGGGTGTGTGTGTGTGTGTGTGTGTGTGTGTGACAGACTTCAAATTCCAACTCAATCTTAAAAACAGGCTAGGAAGGGTTGTAGCTCAGTGGCAGAGCACACGCCTTACATCAACTCCCGGGTTTCAATCCCAACAGTCAAAACAAGTAAAATGTTTAAAAAACAGAAGCTGACCTTGACTTGAAACAGTCACAATCAACCAGTCAACTGGCCAGTATACAATGTTCTTAGCAAACATCATACCCAAACACACCACTGTTGCACTATGAAACTGGCTTCCTTTCCAGTGAGTAATTATCTCAAAGTGCCTTTAAGAACCCTGCTGGAATGTTTCTATTTAAATTCCTAAACAAATGACTTTTCATTATACTGTATTCATCTTAGGAATAAAAAATCACATTTAAAATTACTTGTTTGTCCTTCAGAGACTGTAAGATACTTGAAATAAAGAATCATGGCCATGGTTGCTGACTCATAATAATAGTAAGTAATCAATAAAAATACAGTCAGTACTAGCTCAGCAGAGCAAAACCATTCAAATGGCCTCATCTAGACGGCATGTTTTCCATCAGTAGCTAGAGAAACTATGCTAAAACAACCTAAGAGGTTATGCCTAGAGAGCTTGTGATCTCATTGTAAGCCAATGGTTAAGAAAATATGTAATATAATTAAATTATACAGTTGCCTAAAAATAATTTTAGGCTGACTTTCAAAAAACAGGAAATGTAAAAACTTCCAACAGGCTCTCTCAGACGTCCATGTTCTACTACTCTGCACTCCTCCCAACAAGTAAAACTTGAAATATCTATTTTTCTCTTCCCTTGCTAGGAGTCAAACAATTTCTCATGTACTGTAATCCCTGTATTCTCCAGCCCAACTCCCGCTTAGGTAAAAATTCAAAATGTAAACAAATTCCTCTTTAGTCCACACATCTACAGTTATCTGCTGTCCTACAAGATGCCAACAAAATACATTAGGGAGGAATACTATCTTCAGCAAACAAACTAAGAAAATCCAACATCCATATGAAGAAAAATCAAGCTGAACTCCTTATTCTCACTATATATAAAACAGATTGAAGAGTTCGATATAAACTATCAAAAAGACTGGGCAAGGACTTTCTGGATATAACCTAAAGCAAAAACAGGTAACTGGTGATATATCATGCAGAAAGTATCTGTACAGGAAAGAGGGAAAGGCTACAATTCTAACAAGGGATTCATAGCCACTATATATGCAACTCAAACAAACAACAACAAAAAAAATTTAAAATTTCTAACTCCTACATGGTCAAAAATACACTAACAGAATCTTCTCAGAAGGATTAAAAAAAAAAAAAAAAAAAAAAAGGCTTAAAGCTGGCCATGATGGCACATGCTTTTAAAATCCCAGTGCTTGTGAGACAGAGGCAGGCGGACCTGAGTTCAAGACCAGCCTGGTCTACAAAGCAAGTCCAGGACAGCCAAGGCTACATAGAAAAACCCTGTCTCAAAAAAAATAAAATAAAAAAATAAAAACCCTGAGTGTCACTAATTATCTGGAAAATAGCAAGCAAAACCACAAGAAGGCTGGGAATTCAGCTACAGGATAATATACACGTGCTTAACTTTCCAAGGTCCTGGGTTCAAATGAAAGGAAGATTAACACCAGAGAATCACCTTACCCCAGTCAATACTTATTATCAGAAAGGCAAACCTAAAAACAAAAATCCCCTGAAAGGCAAGAAAACTCACACTGCTGGGTCCACATACACGCAAAGGAAGGAGAGCAGTATTCTGATGAGGTCCTTTCACGTCTATTCAGAGAGTATGCACAGCAACCAAGGTAGGAGATGGACCAAGCACCCGCCAGCCGATGAAGAAAAGTAAATGATGAGGGGTAAAGCCGATGAGGGGTAAAGAAACTGTGAGGCGCATGCATGATGAATATACTATTCAGCCATAAAATGAAATCCTGTCATCTGCAAACACATAGACTACACTGGAAGACTTGAAGTTCAGCTAACCCAACACAGAAACACAAAACGAGGAATCTCAGTCATATCCAGAATCAAAACTGTGGAACCAGTGAGAGAAGACAAACAGAATTTTCTTAATAGTACAAAGTTACAATTAGGAATAGGATGCCCTATTACATATAGGAACAGTGTGATGTTTTCAAAATAGATAGCTAGAATCAGGGATATAGAACGGCTGGCTTCATTACAGTTAAATTATTGATGTTGAGGTAATAGAGCTGTCAGTTACCCTGATTCAATAATTACATAATGCACACAACAGTAGTGTATTGTCCCAAACATATGTACAGTTACCTTTAGTAAAGACAGAAAGGAAGGAAGGAAGGAAGGAAGGAAGGAAGGAAGGAAGGAAGGAAGGAAGGAACGAACGAAGGAACGAAGGAAGGAAGGAAGGAAGGCAGGCAGCCACAGTGGCTCAGACGTACACACTTATAACCCCAGCACTTAGGGGGGGCAGAGACAAGAAGACCAAGGCCAGCCTGCCTACATTTTGAAACTGTGTTCTGTTTTGTTTTGTTTAAAAAAAAAAAAAAGGGGGGGGAGGAAGAAAAAAGAGAAAGGGAAAAGGAAAAAAATGGCAATTTTTGTTGTTCCTGGGGTTTTGTTGTTGTTTTTCTGAGACAGGTTCACCAGAATGGCCTAGAACTCAGCAATCTTCTTGCCACAGATTCCAGAATGTGGGGACCTGGCTTAGCTTACAATATATGGCTGTAGGGATGGCTCTGCAGATAAAGATGCTTGCCACACAAACCTGATGATCTCAAGCTGAGCCTGGACCCACTGTGAAGTGCAATCCAATTAAGCAGTCATCCAACCTCCACTGTTTTCACACATATCACACACACACACAAGCATACAACAATAGTAACTTAAAAATAATGACTACAGCTGGAGAGATGGGATCATGCTGCTCTTGAAGAGGACCTGTGCTCCCAGCAACCACATCACAGTTATCGACTGTACCACCAGGTCCTGTGGGAGGCCTGAGGGTTCGTATGATCACAGATAAGCACTACCAGAACCAGGACTGTTAAACAAATGGGGTTGTTCCTTCAAAGAAGAGATGCATAACCTGTTATCTGCCCAAAAGGCTGGGAATGGACGTGGGTACCAGTCTGAAGGCCTTTGCACTATCTGTGCGGCAGAGACCACACCAAATCCTCCCCAGACTTTTTTCTTTTGTTTTGGTTTGGTTTGGTTTGGTTTTCCAGGCAGGGTTACACTGTAACAGCCCCAGCTGTCCTAGAATTCACTTTGTAGACCAGGCTATCCTCAAACTCACAGAGATCCAACTGCCTCAGCCTCCCAAATGCTGGGATTAAAGGTGTGAATCACCACATCCAACCTCCTCCCTAGACTCACTGGGAACTTGACAATCTATAGAACTTATCTTTATAAAATGCAGTCACATCTTAAACTTTACTGTATACATGGAATTGACTTAAGCATCAGCAGGAAACCTTTCACTGCGCTTAAAGATGCCTGAAATAAACTGCTTGGGGTGGGTCTACTGGCTATTTAGTCCTGTTGAACTGAACCTTTTTGTCTCCCTCAGACTGTTACTCTGCTGGCCATAGGAGACCCTTGAAAGGTCAAGGATTTGACACTTTTTTCAGGCTTCTGAGGGCACTACACACATGATATACTGTACCCATACAGACATAAATACAGGCAAAACAACAAACACATAAGAGAAAATCAAACCTTTAAAAATATTTTTTAAATAAGATATAAATAAAAATAGGGCCAGCAAGATTGCTAGCCAGTAAAGGTTTGATCCCTGGGACTCATAAGGTAGGAGAGAACTGACAAGCTTAACCTGCAAGCTTACCTCACCTCTGCACTACGGCATATGCCCAATGACACTGACTGACACACACACATAAATTCAACAGAACAACCTTTAAATAAATAACCACAAAAGTGAGGCCTTTACAACCCTGAGTGCCAATGCAGACAGAGTATCAGCTGTGATGTCCAGTGACTGACAGACCTTTATTTATCCTGGCTTTCTTGAAGCATGTGAACAGCCCAGTTCTATAAGAGAAAGGCGGAGATAAGGTTGAATTGCAATTCCAAGGTTAGAAAACAAGACTTAATCTCTAGCCCCTCCTCCTTCTAACATTAAATCTCACATTAACTATTGAAGATGTACAGATACAATTCTAAAAATGTCTGAGTTTGAGCCCTGCCTTGAACCTTCTCCTGTCTCATGCTATAACATGAAACTCATCACTACGTAGTCCACGGTGGCCTCAAACTCCCACCTGCCTCTCAAATGCAGGATTAGAACTCTACATCAGCTCTAGAGATCACTTTTATAATTTATAATTTGGGGGGTGGGAGCATAAATCAGCTTTCAATGTGCGTGCCTTGCACCCAAGAGACCCTGGGTTTGACCCTAAGAATGGAATAAAACCCAGCATCATGCAACACACTTGTAACTCCAGTGCTAGTGAGATGAAGACAGGAAAACCAAAGATTTAAGGTCAGCCTCCACTGAAGCTAGCCTGTGTTACTGAAGACTCTGGCCTCAATATTAATTATAACTTATGATTTTTGTCAGCAAGATAATAAAAAATGACATTAAGACTTCCACTTGTGGGGTCCAGTGGCACACACCTGTAAACCCAACAGAGGGGAGGCAGAGGCAGGCAGATCTCTGTGAGTTTGAGGCCAGCCTGGTCTACAAAAGTGCAGGCCAGCCAAGGCTACATAGAGAAACACTGTCTCAAAAACAAACAAATAAAAAAACTTATCACTTAATAAAACCAATACAGGAAACTACTTTTATTTTTTTTAATCTGTTGCGTTCATTAAAAGTAACTTTAAGGCCCGGCAGTGGTGCTGGAGCACACCTTTAATACCAGCACTCAGGAGGCAGAAGCAGGCAGATCTCTGAGTTCAAGGACAGCCTGGTCTACAGACTGAGTTTCTGGACAAAGAAACCTTGTCTTGAAAAGTTAAAAAAAAAAAAAAGGTAACTAGAGCTGGTGATGTGCCTTGAATGCTAGAGGTCCTCAACTAAACCTCTAGTAGCATTTTAAAGACAAACACAGTACACACACAGTGATGCTTCTATATAAGAGAGCCCTGTACTCATCATCATCAGACTTCATTTTCCCAGTATTATTAATCCTTAAAACAATCAGTGGACTCTACTAAAGAATTAATATCCCAAACTAAAGTACATTTTGTTATTTTTTTTCCCCACAGGTTAAAAAGCTGACTCCGAACTGGCTGTAATGGTACAAATCTGTCATCGCAGCATTTGGGATGGGAGAGGTAGGACGTACCCAAAAATTAAATGCCAGCCAGAACTACACAGTAAGAATGTCTCAATACAAACAACATTCACCCACACACACACACAAAAAAAAATAGTGGACTCCACTTAACAAACAAAACCCCAAAAAGTGGATTACAAAGGAAAGCCTTCTTGGTAGGTTATACTAAAATAATTTCTCAGGGTTAAAATGAGATTTTGCATATAAAGACCAAGTAAGAATAAGTAGGCACTTTCAGGGCAGAAAAAAAAAAAGTAAGTTTCAAAAATTGTTTAATAAGGTTTAAAACAATGACTTCCTAATTCTGCCTCCAGATCCATGTCATCGAAGTCGATGAACTTTCTGACTCCATGTATTTGTAGACCAGTCATCTAGATCATAGAAAATTCTCTTTAAAAACAATGAGCAACCATCAAACAATGCATGAGATGAAGTGCATACAGCAATGGAGATTCTTCTGCATGGGATCAATACAATCAAGACTTCAGAATCTGGAGGTTAGCAAGTGAAAGCGTAACTCTTGAAACCCTAAAACGCTCCACCATTGCTCACACCTCAGTTGTTTTCAAAACAAAATCTCAACAATGACACAACCGTTAGGTTCACTCTTGACGTAAAAACCGCCCATTTCCTCAACTAGGCAATTCTACCAACGCTCTCCACAGCAATTGCACACGTTTTAACTAGGGAGTTGCAGATAAGACCTGCAGACCAGAACTCTGATTTCTATCGTCGCCAAATTGCTACTACTAACATCCTAAATCCTTGTTAGAACACGTTGTTGAAAAGCAATGTCCTTGGGCAAGAAAAGAATGGAAAGGTCTGAAACCGACCGACGCACAAATCCCTGTCAACTAAGACACCCAACAGGAAAGAACCCAAGAACTGTGGGGGTGGGGAGGGGGTGCAGGGGGCCGGAAACCCTACTCTTCCGGAACGCAAAGGAGACACCGGCGCTGGAAAAGCCGCCCCCCGGGGACGGGCGCCTAAGGAACGGTGACAGCTCCTCGCACCGCAGGGGCGCAGCCGCCAGCCAGGGCCGCCGCCGCCACTCCCAGCTCGCAGGTCCGGCGGGATTGGCTCGGGAACATCAACAAAAGACCCTACGCTCGGCGCCTACCCCCGGACAACAAAGGCTCGGGCGGCCGCGGGCACCGGCCACCACCCGGGGGAGGCGGGGGCACGGCCGCGCGCCCGCCAGCCGGGCGCGCCCGGTGCAGCCTGGGGAGCCGCGCCACGGAGCCCGAGGCCGTCGCGCCGGGCCCCGGCGCCCGAACACAAAGGCGCGCGGCGCCCGCGCTCGGGCCGCCGAGGCCCGCGGGGGCGGGGGAGGGGCTCACCTGGCACAGCTGCCGGCAGTAGGCGGCGGCCGCCTCCACCGCGGGCTCCCGGCTCTCGCACAGCCGCCGCTCCAGCTCCTGCAGCCGCTCGCCCAGGCGCCGCAGCTCCGCCGCGCAGCCGCCGGCGCCCAGGCGCTCCTGCTCGGCCTCGTCGTCCGCCATCTTCGCAGCTCGCTCCGTCGCGTACGCACCTGGGTCACGTGATAACACAATGCCACGTTCGGCGGGGTCACGTGCCCGGTGCGCTGGCACGCCTGGGCGCACGTACAAAGGCCGGGGGCGCGGTGTCGGCGGCGGGGCCGGCGGGGCCGGGCTGGCGGGTGCCGGGGCCGTCCGCGCCGCAGCGAGCCGAGGCCTCGGGGGAGCCGCGCGTCCCGGAGAGCGGGAGCCGGCGCGGAGCGGGGAGCCCGCGCTGCCCTCCTCGCCGCGTCAACCCGAGGACGCGCCGCTGGAAACGACGCTCTCGAGGTGTGGGAGGCCACAAAGGAAACAATTGGGTCAGGGGAGAACGAGGTTCCGTTCTCGTTCTGGAACACCTAGCAGCGAACACAGGAAGAGAACAGTTTGGCGAGAATTTAAACAGATCGAAATGACCAGTGTTGTAGCCCGGCGGCTTTTAAGGCGCAAAAGCTTTTCTAGAAAAGAGATCTGTTTCACCATAGTTTAAACTGCTCCACCCTACAAGACTCAACACCTAACGCAGGTTCTTGAAAGGAGGTCAAGGGAAAGAACACTATTAAGGATGCTAAAGTAAAACAGAACACGAAGGTCAATAAGCAAATTCCAGTAGCTTTCTCCCCACCACCTTCGGTGCTGCAAACAGGTGGCTTCTAAACCCTGTTTTACTTGCAAGACGGAAGCCATGAAGACTTGGAATAGAATTGTAGGAGAGGGCTGTGCTGTGTGCACCGTAGTAATCTCAGCGCTTGGTGGGGACGGAGGCGGGAGGTTCAGAAGTTCATCACGACACGAGTACCAAAACAAAATTTAAAGGGGGTGGGGTCTAGAATAAGTGATATTCGGAAAATCAAAATGCTTAACCGTGAATTTCATAATCAAGCTAAAAGCAAAACCAGTGTATGGGGGCTGGGCATGTGACCCCGTTGGTAAAGTGCTTGGCTAGCCTGGAGCAGCTGGGTTCACCGCACTGAATAAACCAGCCAGAAGGTACACAGCTGCAAGTTCAATCTCAGCACTCCCCAGGTAGAAGCCGGAGGAGAACTATACTACATAGCCAGTTTCAGTCCAGCAAACACAAACAAAACAAGACAAAGAAAAACCACAACCCAGTGTTAATATAAGAGGTAAGATGTCTATCTTACAAAAGAATCCTTTATTTAAAAAAAAATAGAGATACCTAATCTTTTCTCTATTTTGTTCTGACTGAGCTATATTTTGAAAGTATAGTTAACTAAAGTAAAACTTCTTCCTGGCTGCTGTTGGTTCAAGCAGAAGAGCAGCATGAAGGAAGCTGAAGCCAACGATCTTCTAGTCCTATCCAGCCTGTCTCCAAAAAACTAATAATTTCTATTGTGCACAATATCCTTTTCAGGAAGTTTATATAGTGAAGCTAGATGTGGTATAAATCTGTGATTGTGGTACTTAGGAGGTGGACGCAGACGGACCTTAAATGGAAAAGGTTCTCTAAATACTGTGTTGCCCCAGTGAATGCTTTGTAATGCGTGTGTTAAAATCATTGCTTAAGAGAACAAGCACAACTAACCCTCTTACAGAAAACAGCATCAATACTGCATATTACCAAGACAAGCTCTTCTAATGTTTGCTTACGCAAGAGACGTGGGGAGCACTTTGAAGGACAAAGGATTTCCTCTTTGGGGTTTAACATTTCAAAAGAGTTGAAAAAACAAAATGAAGGCAGCTGTTTTGTCTTTGCTTGGCACCTCTAGACACTACCAGCGAGCTACCCTGCACCCTCCTTCCTGGTGATTTTTAATTTTGCAGTTTACTTGCTCAAGTTATAGATTTCAGGTATTGAAGTTCCACCAACATATGCTGTTTTAGGATTCCAGTGAAAAATATAAGAATAAGTGATTAGCCAATTTAACAGTAAACCCAAGGACTGTAAGATCTCAAACAAAGATGAGGGGAGCTTATTTTTTCTTTTTCATGTACAGGAAGGAAAAGGGTGGGTACCAAAGTGAAATATGCTTGCTTGAATGATGGGGGTTTTAGTTTGTTTGTTTGTTTGTCTTCTGGTTTTTCCAGACCAGGGTTTTTCTGTATAGGGTTTCTTGGCTGTCGTGGGCTCACTTTTTAGACCAGGCTGGCCTTAGACTCATAGAGATCTGCCTACCTCTGCCTCCCAGAGCGCTGGGATTACAGGCATGTGCATCTTGCCCACTGTAATTTTTAAATGATAATTTAGGGCTGGAGTGTAGCTTATCAGGAGAGCACATCCTTGAGACCCTGATAATGGGGGAGGAGGAGTTACCTAAAAATCATTCTTATTTTCAGGCCATGATTCCCATATAGCTAAAGAAACTGGATTAGGAGCTGGAGAGATGGGTGGCTCCCTGTTTAAGGGGCTGCTTTTCCAGGGGACTGGGTTTTAGCTCCCAGCACCCACAAGGCACATATCCTGATATACTTCCTTCTTCTGCCTACACATGACCAAGCACACCCTGTGCAGTGCAGTGAAAACATGTGACCTGGTATCTTACATGAACAGCAGCCCCAGCATTCCGGGAAGTTATCTGTGCTTGGGCAGCTGGGGCTTGCCAGTTACCTTTAGCCCTTCTACACTCCCTTCACGTTATATGTGTGGGAAACTATGTCATTTCCAGAAAGGATAAGGTCTGGGGGTAAGTCATATCAATAGCACTCAAAACTTAGCAGGCAGTAGCTGCTGTGAGAAAATTAGAACAGGATGAAAAGTATCCATCTTCTAGGGAGGGTTGATGGGGGAGAAGGGGACTCCCCTTTTCTGGGGAGAAAAGGAGAGGGGAAGAAGGGGGAGGGAGGACTGGAAGGAGAGGAGGAAGGGGGCTGCCCTTGGGATGTAAAGTAAATGGGTTTTGTTTTTTTGTTGTTTTTTTTTTTTATGAAAAAAAAATATATCCATCTTGCCTGTCCACCTGCAATCCTAGCATTTAGGAAGGCAGAGGCAGGTGGACCTCTGTGAGTTTGAAGCCAGCCTGGTCTACAAAGCAAGTCCAGGACAGTCAAGGCTACACAGAGAAACCCTTTCTTGAAAAAAACAAAAACAAAAACAAAGTGTCCATCTTCAAGAAACAGATTCATGACAGAGTGACTACCAATTGCAATACCATAACAAGTGGTCTTTTATGAAAATGCATGTAGAATATGCAGAGACCAATATTCTTGCCACTCAAGAGATGGAGGCAAAAAATCAGAAGTGCAAAGTCACCCTCAGCTACATAGCAGATTCAAGGCCAGCCTGAGTTACAAGACATCCTGGCTCAAAAAAAAAAAAAAAAAAAAAGGCTTTGTATATATATTCACCTATGAACATCGGCGTTGTCTACTTGGGCAACGTCCAACAAATCTCTACACAATTACAGGCTTTGTTTTGTAATTAAATGAGAAACAGGCGTTCACCGTGGCTCAGGAATGTAATCGCAACATTTGGGAAGCAGGTGGAACAGTAATTTGAGGCCAAACACAAACTATCCCTTGACAAGTCAACTTTGTTTTGGAGAGCGCAGGAAACGGTGTTAACCACAGAGAGGACGAGTCAACAAGCACACAGTGAAAACAAGGACAGGACTGCTCCTATGTATGGCCGAGGAGAAGTCAGACTGAACACGGTCAGCAGGACAGACCAGGCCGTGAGAAGAGAGCGGGGAGAGCAAAGAGAGGGAGACGAGCAGAGCCAAGAGAGCGCGCCCAGAAAACGGCTAAGTTCTAAGAGAATCAGAAGCTGGGGGGAGGGAAGCAAAGCTCGGGGTCTGGAGAGGTTTAGGGCAGGGAGCAGGGGAGGAAGTGCTGCGAGGAGCCAGGACTCCGTAACAGGCATTAGCAATGCTGAGAGCCTTTCATGGTAAATAGGCACCTCTGTCAGCCGCTCGCCCCAGGTTTCTTTGAGACCTTACACACACATCTTGCATGCCTCTAGCTTCTTATGCACCAAATGCCAGTTCACAGGAACCTTCTCCGCCTAGAGGCTCCTCCCTTGGGCCACAAGCCTTGGCGGCTGGGAGGCATTTTGACACAGCGAGGCTGTCCTATAGCGAGGCTGCTCTGGGCGTAGTATCACAAGGGCCTCCACTGCCAAGAGCGATACCCCAGGCCACCAGTTACACTTCCGGCATTTGGGCGGAAGAGTCGTATTTCCGTGTCGCGCCGGCTTCCCGGGTTCTGCGGTCTTGCCTCCCAGGTCTTGCAAACGCACACAAACTCTCTCTCACACACACACTCTTCAGGAATTCCTAGACTGCAGGGCCTGAAGACTGGAGCAGGAACACACGGTGCCTCCTGCGTGCAGGCAGCGCAGGTCACCAGGCTCCCTAGCCCCGTCTGCACCCCGAGGCCACTCCAGCCGCCGCAGCTATGCACGCCGCGCTGCGGGTGAAGCCGCACAGTAGCCGCGGGCAGCTCCCGGGATCCTGCAGCTCCCTGGACTGTGCAGCTCGGCTGTGCTCGGCGGAGGCCGAGCGGGACTTGACCTGCTTTTCTCCAAAGAGGTGGGCTGCGTGCAGACGCACCCACCCTTGTGCGCACCGCCTTATGGACGAGAGGATTGGCTTCTGTCCCGAGTGCACCCAAGTCCGGGCATCTGTGCCGAGACCGCAGACTCATCTGCTGAAACAACAGATCGCACCTTTTCAGAGAAGACTTCTTCGCCGAGTGACAGAGCAACGGAATCAAGTGAAAGTGCTGAAAACAAGCCGTGCACAGGTCCGCTGACAGACATAATTCCAAAGGGCTGGAAACCAGAAGCTCATCAGTAAAAGGATTAATTTAGTTAACAGGTTCCCCCCCCCCAGCCCCTTCATAGGATGAAGCAGATGGAAGATGTTTTTTTTATTATCTATCTGGATTTTTTTTTTCTTATTAAAAAAAAAAGCCAAATGGAAAATGAAGAGTAACAATATTTTAAAGGAAAAAAAAATGAATGAATTATGGTGTTTTATGCTTCATTCGAACCCACGGACAGAAAAATGATTTTATTATTTTTTTCCTTACAGCCCTTCACCATCACACTGATTTTGTGCAGTACTGAAGATCTCTGTCAACTAAGCCATAGCCTAATTATTCTAATTAAACAACGTGAAAGTAATCATAAAATAAAGCAAAACAAAACCTTGGAAACAGGCTCCATAAAGTATCTTTGAATTGGTGTGGAGTGGTTTTCCAAAGACACATAAAGAAATATGGAATTTTTCGTTCCTTCTGCTCTCCAGCTCACCCCATCTCGTCTGCCCTGTGCACATGCTCTAAGAACAAGAGACCACACACCGAGCCTCATAGTTCTCAGTTCTAACCACTGCACATCATTTACCACATCAGGAATATAGAATATCACTGTTGTAGCATTTGGGTTTTAAAAAATAGTAATGCTGAAGTAAAGGGAGCTTAGAAATGCACAGGTCTTCTCGTTTTAGGACATCAACTCAGAATTGTGTTGATTTCCGTGACTCTTATGGACCAGCAGTTCTCAACCTTCCTAAATGCTGCAGCTTCAATACAGAGAACTTCAATACAGTTCTTCATGTTATGGTGACCCTCAACCACTAAATTATTCTGTTGCTACTTCATAACTGCAATTTTGCTACTGTTATGAATCTTAAGTAAATATCTGATATGTGACTCCTGTGAAAGGGTCCTTTGACACCCTCCCCCCAATGCACACAATGGGTCTCAACAGTTTTAGACACTTCAATATAGTAGTAATACTATTTTAATTGGTACCATTTGAATATTACTGAATGTAGAGGAATGTTAATGGCTGCTCTAGCAAGAGATCACATCCAAAAACCTTCTAGGTCTGTGTGATCTGGCTGGAATACAAACATGTCATGTCTTTAATCCAGGAGGCAGAGACAAGCAGATCTGAGTTCAAAGCCAGCCTGGTATAGAGCAAGTTGCAGGTGAAGGTCCATGCCTTTAATCCCAAACAATGATGGTAAAGTTTGTAGAAGGAAACACCAATGTTTGAAAATGATATTCAATTGAATGGCAGAAAAGGTGACGAATTGAAGAAAGAGTTGACAGAATAGTACACACCCAACTCTCATGAGAAAAGAAAGGAAAGGGAAGCTACTTAAGGGGCAATTCGGAGAGGAGGCAGTTTACCTGGACAGTAATAGACAGGATGCAGAGAGAGCATTCAGGTGAAGACCGAATGAGCAAGAGAATGAGGAGTCAGGAAATTAGAACAGATTGCTGGAGTTAGCAAGCAGAGCAATTCAGAGGTTGAGAGAAAAGCAATGAATAAGTCAGAGGGAAGAGGAGTCTGAGCCAGAACAGTTGAGCCAGCTATCCCAGAGCTGAGTAAGAACAAGAAAGAGTGAGCTTACTAAGCAGTAAATCTCAGGATCCAAAGATTGCAGTGCCGGGAGGACACTGTGTCTGATGAGCAGGTCAACAGTGACTGCACAGCAATCTACAGAACAATCTGTGTCTAAAACACCAGCAATTGTGTTTCCAAGATGAGAGGAAAACCCATGGTGTGGGAGGCAATCAGTTTCATATCATCCAACTAACCCCCCCCCCAAAAAAAAGAGTTCCCCATCCTGGCAGACACTCTGTTGCCAGCCCAGAGCCACGTCACATGCCTGCATGCTCTGATCACCATCCCAGACTGAAGTGTTGGCACCACAGCACCAGAGACTATGATTTCCAGTAGAGTGAAAATCCCATGGTGAAGGAAGCAATCAGTACCGACCTCAGCTCACCCAGACAATACCTGGAAAAGGTCTTGGTGTCTGGCAGGCGCTCAGCTGCCAATCCAGAGACCTGCCTGCACCCCTGACTCTCCATCCCAGACAGAACTGTGGGCCCCAGAGCACCAGTGATGGGTTTTCCTGTTGGGAGTAAACCCCATGGTGAGGGAAACATCAGGTCCAATCTCAGGGCACTCAGCCAATCTCCACCCCTCCCCCAAAAAAGTTCTTGGGAAAAGTTCCAGAGTTCCTGAAGGCATTGAGTTGCCATCATGGAGACACTTGCCTGTGCCTGCATTCTCTACTCACCGTCCTATATGGAACTATGGACCCCAAAGCACCACAGACTGGGTCTCCCTGTAGGGAGGAAAACCCACAGTTGGGGAAACATCAGGTCTAACCTCAGTACACCCAGCTAATTCCCAGAAAAGGCCCTGGGTTTTCACAGGCTCCAGACTCTAGCCTCCTGCCACATGCCTGTGTGCTGTGCTCACCCGCCACTGATTACCACTTGGGTACTGGGGCACACAGCTCCACCTCAGACCTACAGAAGCCTGGGACCCACGGAACCAGCCCTAGACACTGCACCAAGGTGCAACCTGTCACCCTAGCTAAACTGACCAAACTGCGGGGCTCCCTGGTTCTTTGAGAGTAAACAGCATGAAAGCAGCAGCAACAGCCCATTAAAATTCAGAGCAAGAAATCCAGTGGCAGGGCAGCTGCCTCCATGACTTCTCCTGACCACCAACGACCACAGTTACCACACAGGTCCACACACCTGAGGTGAGCCATGGTAATTCCCTGAGAAGCACCAGCCACAAACCCAAAAAGCTGAGGAGGCCTCCTTCAGGAACAAGCATTTTTCCGCCAAGGGGATTCTTTCCACCCCAGGATTCCAGCAGGCACCAGAAACTAAGAGCCAACACCTGAGACAGCCAGATGGGTAGAAGCCAGTGTAAAAGCACAACTAACAAAAGCCAAAGCAATATGGCATCTCCAAACCCCAGTTATCCAGGGGCAAATAGCCCTGGACACCTTAACATAAGTGAAATACAAGAAGATGACCTTACATCTATGTTTATGGAGAGGATAATAGAGGAAACAAATAAAATGCATAAAGAAATAGAAGAAGATAAAGTCAAACAGATGGCCATCTGTAAAGACATACAGGAAGATGCAGCCAAACAGAAAATAATTAAATTATTTAAAGAAATAAAAGAAACAGAGGAGTGTTCAAACAGGTGAAGGAATTGAAGGAAAAGAAGAAAAATATAGTCGGACAGGTGAAGGAAATCAACAAAATAATTCAAGATCTGATTATAAAATTGGAAAAATTGAAGAAAACATCAATGAAGGAAATCATGAAGAGGAAGAACTTAGGGTAGAAAACAGGAACTACAGAGGTAAGCATAAACAACAGACTACAAGCAATGGAAGAAAGAATCTGAGGTGTGGAAGATACAATGGAAGAAATTGATGTATCCATCAAATGAAATGTTAAATCTAAAAAATTCCTGACACAAACCATCCAAGAAATCCAAGAAAACATGAAAAGAAAAAAAACCTAAGAATAATAGAAATAGAGGAAAAAGAAGATTCCCTTCTCCAAAGGCCAGAAAATATTTTCAACAAAATCATAGAAAAAAATTTCCCCAATTTAAAGGAGAGGCCTATAATCATACAAGAGGCCTACAGAACACCCAATAAATTAGACCAGAAAAGAAAATCCTCCCACCACATAATAATCAAAACAGTAAGTATACAGAACAAAGAAAAAAAATACTAAAATCTGCAATGGTAAAAAGGCCACATAATATATAATGGCAAACCCATCAGAATCATACCTGACTTCTCACCATAAAGCCAGAAAAGGCTGGACAGATATCATGCCTAAAAAAACACAGATGTCAGCCCAGACTACTATACCCAGCAAAACTCTCAATCATCATAGAAGAAGAAAACAAGATATTCAACAACAAAAACAAATGTAAACAATACCTACCCATAAACCAGCCTTACAGAAGATGCTAGAAAGAAAAACACAACCTAAGAAAGCTACCTACATTCAGGAAAACACTGGAAATAAATAACCTCACTACAGCAAAGCTAAAAGTAGCCAAGCACACAAACACACCACCACAACCAACATCAAAATCAAAGGATCTAACAGCCACTGATCATTAATCTCTCTCAGCATCAATGGACTCAATTCTCCAATAAAAAGACACAGACTAACAGAATGAATGCATAAATAAGACCCAACAATCTGTTGCATACAAGAAACACAGCTAAGTCACAAGGATAGACATTACCTGAGAATAAAGGGTTGGAAGATGATTTTCCAAGAAATAGACCCAAAAAGCAAGCAGGAATAGCCATTCCAATATCTAATAAAATAGACTTTCAACCAAAATTAATCAAAAGAGATGGGGAAGGTCACTTCATACTCATTAAAGGAAAATTCTACCAAGAAGACATCACAATTGTGAACATCTATGCCCCAAATACAAGGGCACTCACATTTTAAAAGATACATTCATAAAACTTAAACCACATATATATCCCCACAGATTAATAGTGGGAGACTTCAACACTTCACTCTCAACAAAGGACAGGTCAACAAAACAGAAATTAAACAAAGAAACAATGACTCTAACAGAGGCCATGAATCAAATGAACCTAACAGATATCTACAAAACCTTTTATCCAAACACAAAAGAATTTGCCTTCTCTTCAGCATCTCATGGAACCTCCAAAATATACCATATAGTTGGTCACAAAGCAAGCCTCAAGAGATAAAAGAAGATTGAAGTAATCCCTTGTATCCTATCAGACCTCCATGGACTAAAGCTAGACCTCAACAACAACAGAAATAGCAAAAAATCTACACTCACATGGAAAATGAGCAAATCAATACTAAATAACAGCTGGCTCAGGGAGGAAATAAAGAAAGAAATTAAAGAATTTAATGAAAATAAAGGCACAATATACTCAGACTTAGGGAACACAATGAAAGCAGTGCTAAGAGGAAAGTTCATAGCACTAAGTGCCTCATAAAGAAATTTGAAACAGCTCATGCAAGGAACTTAACAGCTCACTGAAAGCACTAGGAGAAAAAAAGAAGAAGAAGAAGAAGAAGACACACCCAAGAGGAGTAGACAGCTAGAAATAATCAAATTCAGGGCTGAAATCAACAAACTAGAAACACAGAGAACAATTCAAAGAATCAATAAAACCAAGAGCTGGTTCTTTGAGAAAATCAGCAAGATAGAAAAACCCTTAGCCAAACTAACTAAAAGGCAGAGAGAAACTATCTAAATCAACAAAATCAGAAATGAAAAGGGAGATACAACAGCAGACACTGAGGAAATCCAAATAATCATTGGGTCTTACTTCAAAAGCCTATATGCCACAAAAGTTAACAATCTGAATGAAATGGACAATTTTCTTGATCAATTCCACTTACCAAAGCTGAATCAAAACCAGGTAAATAAATTAAACAGTCCTATATCCCCTAAGGAAATAGAAGCTGTCATCAAAAGTCTCCCATCCAAAAAAAGCCCAGAGCCAGTTTCAGCACAGAATTCTACCATACCTTCGAAGAAGAGCTAACTCCAATACTCTTCAAACTATTGCTCAAGCAATAAGACAATTAAAGGAGTTCAAGGGGTTACAAATCTGAAAGGAAGAAGTCAAAGTATCACTATTTGCAGATGGTATATATATATATATATATATGAGTGATCCCAAAAATTCTGTCAGGGAACTCTTACAGCTGATAAATACCTTCAGCAAGTGGCTGGATACAAAATTAACTAAAAAAAAAAAAAAAAAAAAAAAAAATCAGTAGCCCTCCTGTATACAAAAGACAAATGGGCTGAGAAAGTAATTAGGGAAACAACACCCTTCACAGTAGCCACAAAAGACATAAAATATCTTGGTGTAACTCTAACCAAGCAAGTGAAAGACTTGTATGAAAAAAACTTCAAGTCTGTGAAGAAAGAAATCAAAGAAGATATCAGAAGATGGAAAGATCTCCCATGCTCATGGCTTGGCAGGATTAACATAGTAAAAATGACCATCTTACCAAAAGCTATCTACAGATTCAATGCAATTCCCATAAAATTACACTACAATTCTTTACAGATCTTGAAAAAAAAATTCTCAACTTCATATGGAATAACAGAAACCCAGAATAGCTAAAACAATCCTCTACAATGATAGATCTTCTGGAGGTATCTCCATCCCTGATTTCAAGCTGTACTATAGAGCAATAATAATAAAAACTACATGGTACTGACATAGAAACAGACTAGTGGATCAATGGAATAAAATAGGAGACCCAGAAATAAACCCACACACCTACAGACACCTGATTTTTGACAAAGAAGCCAAAAACATACAATGAAAGAAAGATAGCATCTTCAACATATAGTGCTGTTCTAACTATATGTCCACATGCAGAATAATGCAAGTAGACCCATATCTATCTCCTTGCACTAAAGTAAAGTCCAAGTGGATCACAGACTTCAACATAAAACCAGACACACTAAACCTGTTGGAAGAAAAAGTGGGGAAGAGCCTTGAACTCATTGGCACAGGAGACAACTTCCTGAACAGAACACCAACAACACAGGCTCTAAGAGCAATGATCAATAAACGGGACCTCATGAAACTAAAAAGCTTCTGTAAAGCAAAAGACATAGTCATCAAAACAAAACACTAGCCTACAGACTTGGAAAGGATCTTAACCAACCCTATATCTAACAGAGGGCTAATATCCAGACTATATAAAGAACTCAAGAAATTAAACAGCAACAAATCAAGTAATCCAAAAAATGGGGTACAGAGCTAAACAGAATTCTCAATAGAGGAATACCGAATGGCAAAGAAACGCTCAATCTCCTTAACTATCAGGGAGATGCAAAATAAAAACCACCCTGAGATCTCATCTTACACCCATCAGAATGGCTAAGATCAAGAACTCAAGTGGCAACACAGGCTGGAGAGGATGTGGAGAAAGGGGAACCCTCCTCCATTGCTGTTGGGAGTGCAAACTTGTACAACCACTTTGGAAATCAATCTGCTGCTTTGTCAGACAACTAGGAATACTGCTACCTCAAGATCCAGCTATACCACTCCTAGACATATATCCAAAATATGCTCAACTATACAGCAAGGACATTTGCTCAACCATGTTCATAGCAGCCTTATTCATAATAGCCAGAATCTGGAAACAACCTAGATGTCCCTCAACAGAGGAATGGATACAGAAATTGTGGTACATTTGCACAATGGAATTAAAAACAAGGAAATCATGAAATTTGCAGGCAACTGATGGGAACTAGAAAATATCATCCTGAGTGAGGTATCCCAGAAGCAGAAAGACACATATGGCATGTACTCACTTATAAGTGGATATTAGATCTATAATATAGGATAAACCTACTAAAATCTATAGTCCCAAAGAAGCTAAACAACAAGGAGGACTGTAGGGAAGATGCTTAATCCTCATTCAGAAGGGCAAACAGGATAGACATCCTTGTAGGAGAATACAAGGAATAGGACAGGAACCATCCACAAAAGACCTCTGAAAGACTCTACCCATCAAGGTATTGGAAGGAAATACTGAAACTCATAGCCAAATTTTGGGCACAGTGCCAGAATCCTTATGGAAGAAGAGGGAGATAGAAAGACCTGGAGGGAACAGGAACCCCACAAGGAGAGCAACAGAGCCAAAAAACCTGGGCCCGGGGTGGGGGTGGGGGAGCCTGTAGAGACCAGTACTCCAACTAAGGACCTTGCATGGAGAAAACCTAGACCCCCTGTTCAAAGGAAGCCCATTGGCTGCTCAAGTACATTCCCTAGTAAGGGGTACAGGGTCTGTCTCTCATGAACTCAGTGGCAGGCTCTTTGATTACCTCCTCCCCTGGGGTGTGCAGCCTTGCCAGGCCACAGAGGAAGATGATGCAGCCAGCCTTGATAAGACCTGATAAGCTAGGGTCAGATAGAAGGAGAGGAGGACCTTCCCAATCAGGGGACTAGGGAATGGGCATAGGGGGAGAAAAGGGAGGGTGGTTGGGACTGGGAGGTGCCAAGGGAATGGGCTTCATCGGGGATACAAAGTGAATAAATTGTAATAAATAAATAAATTAATTTAATTTAATTTAAAAAGAAATCGGGCCTGAAACTAAATAAAGACCTTTCAAAAAAAAAAAAAAAAAACAAAAAACAAAAACAAAACAAAATGAAACAAGGAAATCATGAGATTTGCATGCAAATGGTGGGATCTAGAAAAGATCATCCTGAGTGAGGTATTCCAGAAACAGAAAGACACACACGGTATATACTCACTTATACGTGGATATCAGATCTATAATATAGGATAAAAATACTAAAATCTATACACCTAAAGAAGCTAAGCAAGAAGGAGGACCCTGGGTAAGATGCTCAATCCTCATTCAGAAAGGCAAACAGGATAGACATTGAAAGATGGAGAAAACAGGCAACAGGACAGGAACATACCACAGAGATCCTCTGAAAGACTCTACTCAGCAGTGTATCAAAGCAGATGCTGAGACTCATAGCCAACCTTTGAGGAGAGTGCAGGGAATCTTATGAAAGAAGGGGGAGATAGAAAGACCTGGAGGGGACAGGAGCTCCATAAGGAGAGCAGCAGAAACAAAAAATCTGGGCATAGGGGTCTTTTCTGAGACTGATTCTCCAACCAAGGACCATGCATGGAGATAACCTAGAACCCCTGCACAGATATAGCCCATGGCAGCTCAGTGTCCAAGTGGGTACCCTAGTAAGGGGCTGTCTCTGACATGAACTCAGTGGCCTGCTTTTTGATCACCTCCCCCTGAGACGAGAGCAGCCTTACCAGGCCACAGAGGAAGACAAAGTAGTCAGTCCTGATGAGACCTGATAAGCTAGGGTCAGGTGGAAGGGGGGAGGACCTCCCCTATCAGTGGACCAGGAGAGAGGCAGGGGAGGAAAAGAGGAAGGGCAGGATTGGAAGCGATTAAGGAGGGGGCTACAGCTGGAATACAAAGTGAATAAATACTAAAAAATAATTAAAATGCTAGGAAAAAAGATAAAGAAAATAACTGAACTTAAAAAAAAAAAAGCAAAGTGTCTGAGGCTGAAAACATTCTAGGCCTAGATTAGATTGTATGGAGGCTAGAAGCTTCCAAGACTAGGCCTAGGTTAGCAGACAGGGTCAGTGAGCCTCCCAGAGAACAACTGAAACAAGAGAATAAAAGTTCCTGCTGTAACTGAACTGATCATTCCCAACAAGCATCCTCGATCATAATTTTTTTTTTTAAATATATAGATTGCTTTCAATAGGGTAGCTGTTTTTTGTGTTTTTTTTTTTTTAAGTGTATCAGCTGCCGGAACCCCCCCCCCCCAGGCAAAGTCGAACAGTCCCTGAGTGGGGAGTGAGGATTTAAAATAATTAAAACAAATCACACTACACACGGGATGGCTGGAGAGGGCTGTCAGTATGACTGAAGCAGAGTGGGTTTATTCCAGGGTTCATTTTTTATAGGTAAAGCAAAGACAAGTCGAATCAATTAAAAAAGAAAAGGCTTGTGGAAACTCCCTACTTACATTTCAAAAACTATCTCCCTTTAGCAGTTAAAGTCCATTCTAAAACTAATTCCCTAAAGCAGTTATGGTCCAAGGTCACACAGACAAGCTTTTAAGGAATTCGGTGAAACTTCCTCCTTTCTTTGTCAAGGTAAAGGCTAAATGAAAACATAAAAATGCAGTTTAAGGAGCAGCTCTCCACAATCAACATTGCTTTCTATTTTTAAGCTTTTTAATTAATTAATTCTATTTACATCTCAGTCATAGACTCCTCCTTTTTCTCCTTCCTATCCCACCCTCCCTCCTGCATCCCCTCTCCCCTGCTCAGGCACCCCAGCTCATCTATTCATATGAGGACTCCATCATACTTTTAATTTTATTTCTTTTATATTACATGTGTTTTTCCTGCATGTATGTCCATAAACGGTGTGTGTAGAGCCTGCAATGGCTAGAAGAGGACACTAAGTCCTTTGGGACTGAACTTACAAGTAGCTGTAAACACAATGTGGGTGCTGGAATCTAATCCAGAAAGAGTAACCTGTGCTCTTAGCTACTGAGCTGTCTCCCCAGCCCTTAGAATTCCTTTTGTTGTTTCATTTTGCTTCTTGAAATACAATCTTACTATGTAGTGGTGGTTGGCCTGAAACTCTCCAGGTAGAAAATGGTGGCTTCAAGCCTCCCACCTCTGCTGCCAGTGTTCTAAGATCATAGTCCTGTCATGTCTTTACAAACGGTTATCTTACTTTCTACACCTCTCCTCCAATTCTCACCCTGTTGAATCTCTGTTATGGCCAGGGCCGCTCTGGGAAAATGTGGGTACAGTTTTCTGCAGTCAGAGGAAATCTGACTTACTTCTTCTATTTCCTCTTGGGTTCCTTCTCCTTTGAATAGCAACTCTTCAAAGTAGGGTAGCTTTGATGGGTTACATGCTGTGTTTTTACTTGGAGCCAGTCAGCTGTCTTTTGTGACAATCTCCCAGCTACAGTGGAGCCTCACCCACCAGTCTGTAAGAAACTGTATTTGATGTCCAGTCTTCTTTCTGTAATTTCATTTGGCAAGTGACAATGTACTTAGTAGTCAATACATATCCATTGAATTAAATTCAATGCAGTTTGTATTTGACAGCAGTCTGCCATACTTATTATAAAAGTTTTAGATTCTCTAGAGAGACCAAATTTCATTTAAATTTCAGGTTCTACAAATGTCTTCAAAGTATTTCAGAGACTCTGTTTTATCCATAAAATGATTAATAATAATAATAATAATAAATATGTTGTGCTAGCATGAACACAGCCTTAGGTTGAATCCCCAATCGCTGAAAACCAACCAAACAAAATCTATTAGCAGAAACAATTTTTTTTATTTTGTTTTTTGAGACAGGGTTTCTCTGTGCACGCACACACATTCTGCCCCTGCCATGTGTACTGAGTACTAAGCCAGTCCTCAGGATCACCTCATACCTTTCCATATATCTTTATTAAATCCAGATGCCTGTTAATTTAAAAAATTGAAGTAATCGTTTTATTTTTCTATTTCCTGTTGGAATCATGTAACCCTGAAAACGCTTTTCTCCTGCTTTATGAAAATATCAGGCACTTAGCTAATTAGATGTGCTACCCTTAGAGTCCTGTTTGTTTTAAAAGTGTCAACTTTCAGGATGTTTTGTGTAAGTCTCAACAAAATTATGTAGGAAATGACCAAATGCTCTCAAGGCCCATAAGCTGTCCTTGAGGTCACCACTACCTGAAGATGGCTGAAAACAAAAACGATCTGAGGACTGCAACATGATAAGATCAAATTGATGTCATGGTAATTTTATAAAGTACCATCCAACCATCGGGTAGAATTTACTGTTGATCCCTGGGCTTAGGTGCAGGTGGGAACCTGCAATTTGAATTACTCTGCTCGTATAAAAAGACAGGAAGAGACTTTACTAACTGCAGTTACTGAATGATCGGGAGACAAAGTTAAAATTCCTCTTCGGAGCTGCCATCAACTACCTAGAACTCGTCCCTCGAAAAGTCCAGAGGAAGGTAATAGGAGGGACTTATTGGGGGGATATTAATTAAGGAGTAAAATATTTGAGACCACAGGAAGGATGTTTCTGCATAAATTTTGGTAAGAAAACAATTAGGCATTCGTTAGTTTTCTTTAGAGTGCTAATGATTGAGTTGGGAGGAGGCCTGTAAAACTGTAGTATGCGCTCATAAGCTAATTAAGATGTTATCTAGCAGAAGCCAGAAAACAAGTATCTCCCGCAGAGAGGCTGAATGCTTGTCAAAATCTAACCTATTTACACAAGAACCACTGCATGTCATTTGAAGGGCATTCACTTTGAATGTCTTCTGGAGACGAGACAGAAGGTAGGTAGACACTGTCTATGCGGCTGATACTATTTTATCGACAGTTTCAGATGCTGCATAGCTGAATTTTCAAGTTAGCTATCAACAAAACAGATCACTTGCACTGACCGTACATTCTAATATATTTTGAATAAGTGCTCTAGTAGCTTTAACTTGAGCATTGTTTTCATTTTCTTTTTCATAAAGTTCTATACAATAATAGTTGGTAGCATTTGCAAGTCACTGCTGCTGACCTTGTTATAATATCACTTCCCGAGCCCCCGTGAGTAGTTCTAATGAGCTTTTGGAAAACTTTTTTCCAGATATCTTGTAATTGGCATATTGTGTGAGCACTGCACATTCTCAGATCCTACCAACCTCAAATGAAAATTAAAATTTCTCAATTCAATTATTTCTTGAGCAAGAAAGCATAGCAGGTGTTTACATAATACTTGCATTCTTTTAAACGTTAACATTGGTCTGGAGATAATTTAAAGCACAAGCGAGGAGGTGTGTAGGTTGTATACAAATATGCCACATTATAGAAGGTTCTTGAGCATCTGGTGCTTTGCTATTTATTTGAGGAGTGGTTGCAGTTAATTTCACGCTACACTTAGTTGAACCAGTGATTGGTTGGTAAACTGAAAATGGAAAATAAAAAGAGCACTTTTGTTCTTTCTCAGTATTGGGTACTTTCTGAGTTTGGGTACTAGTGAAACAGACCCAATACACAGTGAGAGTGACGTGGCATGCAAAGGAGCTATTGTGCTTCGATAGGACTTCTTGTTTCAAGATATTTTACATTAAAGGAGAAATGTGTGTTTTGGACACAGGTTAGTTAATATTGTACAGGCTGCCCTGGGACTTGTTACACAGTCAAAGACAGTCTTGAACCCCTGATCATCTTTTCTCTACCCCTCATGTACTGGGATTACAGGTAGAAGAGAAATCCTCCACATTTCTGAAGCTTGCTCTTAAATAACGACCTGAGGGGCTGGCCTCAGCTTTGAAGAGCGCTTACTGCTCTGGCGCCCACCCTGCATGGCTCTTTCTAGGGAATCTGGCGCCCTCTTCTGGACCTTGAGGCCATCTGCATGTATGGCGCGCACACAGAGACAAGGAGGTGCACATGCCCGCGAAACAAAACCTTTTAAGATACTTGCTTGAGACAAAGTGGGTGTGGCGGAGCACTTGGCCACAAGGGCAGAAGTGCAGCTGTGAATCTGGGGTCAGGTCAGCCCAGGCTACATAGGGAGACCTTGTCTCAAAAACAAGGACCAAGACAAAACAAACTAAGACTTACCGCGGGGCCAGGAAGATGGCTCAGCCGATAACGGTGCTCACCACCAAGCCTGACAACCTGAGCTTGATCCAAGGGTAGAGAGAACTGACTCCAGAGACTGCCCTCTAACCTCCATACTCACACTGGGTGCTATACTCACACTCCAGCCCTCAAAAATAAAGCAATGTAAATTAAAAATTATTTTCTTTTTCCTTTCTGAGCAGGATCTCACTCTATAGCTCAGGTTACACGTCGGCCTCCTGAGTGCTGAAATTACAGATGGCCAAACTCCTTGGTTTAATACTAATTCAATTATTCAAAATATTTGTCATTCAATATTGTTGTGATGATGATGTTGATGATGATGTTGATGATGAGTGAGTGTGTATATGTGTGCTTGTGTGTGTGTGTGTGTGTGTGTGTGTATTGGGCATGAACATGACAAGGGGCACATGCCGAAGCCAGAGGACAATTTAGGAAGTCAATTTTCTCTTTCCACCTTTGTGGGGGTTTTAGGGATGGATGTCAAGATTTAGCCACAAGTACCCTTACTCACTGAGCCATCTGGCTGTCCTTGAACTACTTTTTTTTTTTTTTTTTAATTCTTGTAACTTTAATGGTGTCGTCAAACGATATACTTAAGACACCTCCACAGCAAGTTCACGTCCCTCAGAAAGTAGCAGTGGCTCCCAACCTTATTCTGCTGCCCAGTCAGACTTCCACACTCCCGGGCTGTGGAAAAAGACCTTTTAGTGTAAGGAGCTGAATAAACCCCCGGCGTACCCATGATCTGTTGTTCTTGCTTAAACAACAACAACAACATTAAAGCAAACACTTTCCAGGGGCTGCTGCCACCCGGGGAAAACGCAGAGCTGCTGTAGCCCTGCCGGTGCTGGGTGCTGCCGTTCCGCTGCGCGCGTCCTTCTCCCGCAGTCACACCGCGTGGAGCTCATAGATCTTGACACAGCGCACCAGGGCAGCCAGCGCTTTTGCGTTGTGCGGTCTCCTTCCGCGCAGGTCGCCCTTCCGAACCGGCACCACCGGTGCGGAGGAGGTGAGCGTGTGCAGAGGCAGGCGGACAGACAGTTCGTAGGCATCAGGGTCCAGCTGCCGTCGATGGAGGGTCCAGCAGGCCAGGCTCAGCACGCCGGCAGGCAGGGAGGTGTAGTGGGAGGAATCCAGGGGCCGTGCCAACGGGGTGAAGAGGCAGGCGGCACCCGCCAATGCGTCCTTCTTGTGCAGGCAATTGCCCACTGCGATCCGACGCGCTGTGTCGTGTCCTGGTCGGATGGGCTCCATCACGGTGTACTCGTCCAGGGCTTCCAGCTCATACTCAAACTGGTCCTGGGCATTCTCCCAACTGTAGATTTCATGTACTATGTAGCAGTCTGTGGCTAAAACTTCAAAAGTAGACATCACTTATGAAAGGTTTAAGTGAGTTTCATTGCCATTTCAATTCTGGTTTTTAGATTTTTATTAATTGTGTGTTTATTTGGGTGTGAGCACACTTGTGCAAAACTGTGAGTGTGAAGGTCAGAGGACAACCTTGAGTGTGAGTCCCTGCCTTCTACGTTGCTTGAGACAGGTCCTCTTGCTGCTCACTGCTATCTACGCCAGGCTAGTTGGCTTCTGAGCTTCCCACGGTCCTGTGTCTGTATTCCATCTCCAATGGGGACCTGAACAATCCACAGTCCCCTTTCTCCCGTCAATGAACATCTTGCAAACTAAATGCATCTTTATGGGTTAGTACACCAGCACAGGGGTTGAACTCAGAACCCGCAAATGTTTAGGCAAGCATGAACTACAGTCCCAGCCTCTAGAGCTTCCGGCTCTGCTGCTGTCCTCTGTAAGCCCTCTCCCAGGCAGCTGAGTGCTGGAGACCGAACCCGGGACCTCCTGCGTGTTAGGGCAATGTTTATCACAGCGTTAGAGCCCTAGCCCTCCACTTTAAATGAAAATGATTCATCTTCATTCGAAAGGTGGCATTACATCAGCTTAAAATGATGGAATGCACAAATGTCATCTCTTTAGGAGAGATTCTTGTATTATTACAAAGTGCACCCATAGAGAGCTTCTGCACCCTACCTCTGAGCTGTATCTGTAGCGGCCTTTACTTTTCATTTTGGGACGGAAGTTCACTAAGTTATCTTTGGTAGCCTTTAAGTTCAGACCCTTCTCCTTTAGTCTCCCGAAGAGCTGGAATTAAATATTTGTGATACCAGACCCTCTATTTTCTGTGTAGGTATCTCTGGGTAGCCTTGGCTGTCCTGGACTTGTGTTATAGACCGGGCTGGCCTCAAACTCAGAGAGATCTGCCTGCCTCTGCCTCCCTGAGTGCTGGGTTTACAGGCCTGCGCCACCAAGCCTAGCTGTTCAGCCATTTTCATTGCCACTTTATTCAAAATAGTTAAGAAACAGAAACCACCTAAAAGCCCTTTAGCTGATGAATGGATAATGGAAACATGGTGCATCTATGTAATGGAATCCTGTCCAGTTTTAAAGAAAATGAAATTACGAAAATTGTAGGTAAAAAGATGGAACTAGAAAATATTTTATTGAATGAGACAACACGGACCCAGCAAGACAATAGACATGTGTTTTCTCGTAGTTGATGATGCTAGCTCTGAGTCTTTAGATAAAAGTATATAACCTGGAGTAATTGCAACACCAGGAGAATAAAAAGGAACCTCGGTGGGACATAGGGGAGGGCAGGAGCACGAAAAAGGGAAACAATAGGACACGGTAGCTATGAAGGGGAAATGGGGGAAAATGGATGGGGAGGAAGGAGGTATGGCAACACAGAGGAAGTGATGAGGGATAAATAGCAGTAAGAATGTTTGGAAAAGCTATAGAAGTTATAATTTTATGACTACTTAAAATTGCATAGTTTATATATGTCTGTCTATCCATTTGTCTACATATATTTATATTTATATGTATTTATATACACATAAATGTTATGCCAGTTGGGGTGACAATGTTCTTGCTTAAATCATGGACTAACAAAAACCCAAGAATCCATAATGAAAAAACTTGAGTGGCTGGTCAGGGGAGTTCAGTACACCCCAAACAGCTTGGGCTACTGCTGTTTTCCTTAGAGCTTTCTAGAAAAAGAAGATAAGAGCAATAGGGTTTTATCTTCTATTGCTAAAGCCACCACACATTTCAGAATAGATCTGGAGAACTCAATCTGGGTCCGATGTGGAAGTCTTTGCGCTGAGGACTAGCTCTCGTAGTTTCAGAAGGAGCCATGTATCCTGCCAACAGAGAGGAGCCATTAACAGCCCTATCCAGATGTAATACCAACAAACCCGCAGCAAAGACCAACCCAACAAGATACTCTGTCTCCGAGGAGCAATAGTGGTGCTTGTGTCCTTGGCTTTGAAACTGTCTTAGAAAGTTTTGGGAGGCTGGTAAGGTGCCTCAGCAGACACAGACGCTTGCTGTCAAGTCTGGTGATCTGGATCTGAGTCAAAGGACATGCGTAGCAGAGGAGAACCAACTCAGACAAATTATCCTCTGACCTTCACTTAGGCACTGTTGCATGTCCTATGCTAACACAAACACACACACACACGCACACACACACACACACACACACTCACCCACTCACACACACAAGGATGCATGCACACAAATAAATAAATAGATGAAAAAGGTTTTTTTTTGTCCTGTTTTGTGGGGTTTTGTTTTTGTTTTTTGAGACAGAGTTTCTCTGTGCAGCCCTGGCTGTTCTGGGACTCACTCTGTAGGCAGGCGGCTTTGAACTTAGAGATCTGCTTGCCTGAGACTGGACAGTGCTGGGATTAAAGGCGCCGCCGCCCACCTCTAGCCTGTACTCTTCACATTCCCACTGGTGATGTCTCTGTTATAAAATTTCATGTATTCAGACTAACATTTGGCATTTCTTTAATTATAAGCGTTCTGGTGATTGTTGTTTTAATTTACATATTCATCGCACCTAAGTTTTCCATTAATTAGACTGGGGAGACAGAACAATTGCTGAGAATTCACTGCTTGAGGTGGGAAAGAGGGAAGGGAGAAGGGGAGGAGGGAGAGAGGGAGAGAGATAATTATGTGCTAATTGCTTATGTCAGAAATGGGAAGATACAGTGCCCTACCTCTTTCCGAAAGGGATTGGGTGCTTTTATTTACATGGTTTATGTGTGTTTAGGGTAAGTTGGGAGCTGAAAGTAGAGGAGCGAGACAATAACTTATGAGCAATCATGTCAACCTTACTGGTTGATGGTGCTGGGGAAACAGCTCCGTGGTGGAGCAGTGACTTAGTACTCCCAAAGCCAGCACCAACAGCTAAAAGAACAATCACCCTAAAACCACTGGTTTGTGTTCTGATGAGGAGGATACTATTAGACTGCTATTTTTATGTTGTTGTTGTTTTTGTTTTTTTTTTTTTTTTCATGTGTGGTTTGCAGGAGAGCTATGGATTACGACAGAAGATATGCAGCTGTCATTCTGGTCGTATTGTCCATGTTCTTGCATATTCTTCATTCTCTTCCGGATGGAGACTTCATTATTCAGGGTATGTGAATAAACTTGGGCTTGCAATAAAAAGAACAACATGAATCTCCAGATACATATCAATAATCGTTAGGTAATTTTTACCACCTTTCACATGTGATAAAAATTCACTTCTGGGTACATACCTAGGCACCCATAGACTGTGAATACAAGATTAAGTTAGGTTCAGAAAATATACAGTGAAAAAGTTATGCTCCACATTTATTTTAATAGCATCCTGACATGTTCATGTGAAGTGCATTTTTTATTATTCCATATCTGAGTTTTAAAGGAGGAAAAACATCCTTCCTCAGCTCAGTTGTTTCTTACATTTCTTCCAGATTTCAGAACATTTTTTCTAATAATTTATTTAATTTTATGTGCATTAGTGTGAAGGTGTCAGATCCCTTAGAATTGGGAGGTATAAACAGTTGTGAGCTGCCGTGTGGATGCTAGGAATTGAACTCGGGTCCTTTGGAAGAGCAGACGGTGCTCTTAACCACTGAGCCATCACTCTAACCCCATTTCAGAACATTTTAATGTTTCTTTTGCATATTAATTTTTATATCAGTTAACAAGCGGGGGGAGGGAAGCAAAAATCAGTTTTGTGCATTAAATTTGTTTTCCTCTATTGTTTGACTCATTACCTATGGTAGCTGACATAGCCACCGGCTTTGAAATTGTGAACCATTATTTGTTATGTTTTTTTTTCTCTTGCTAAATGGTTATATCTGAATCTGAAATTCTAAGCACAGATGCCTTTTGTATTAGCAAGCTCTCTGTACTCAGGAAGCTTTCTTAATTTTTATGTTTTTTTTTTTTTCCTGTCAATATTTGGAGTTTCTATGAGGAAAACAATAGCAGACTTGCCTCTGGAAATTTTTTCTTTTCAGATGAATTTATATTCAGATGGCATTTATATCTGTCAAGTGTTTGTGTTCTCTCTAAGCATGCAATTAGCCTGTTCTTGGAGGATGAGAAACCACCGTAATAAGCTACCTATGCAGATATACAAAAATGGTTTCTCCGTGAATATAGCTGCAATAATTATAAAGATAGTATATATGAAGATTGATATGTGGACAAAAATATTTCTTCTTTTTATTGCTAATGCAGCAAGCATTTGTCATGGAATACTCAGAAAATTGCCGGTTTGTCTGAGTCCTTCACCTTCTCCCTTTTGCTGGCTAGGTTGCCCAGAGTGTAAACTAAAGGAAAATAAGTACTTCTCCAAGCTGGGTGCCCCCATCTACCAGTGCATGGGGTGCTGCTTCTCCAGGGCATACCCCACTCCAGCAAGGTCCAAGAAGACAATGCTGGTTCCAAAGAATATCACCTCGGAGGCCACGTGCTGTGTGGCCAAATCGTTCACCAAGGTGAGCGCTTCCTCACAGTCCAGCCAGAGGCAGTTTCTACTCATGGGGTTTAATGTCCAAGTCGTCTAGTGACCTGTATTTGCTCCTTTGTATTGGCAACCCCTGCATTTGTTCTCTTTAATTAGAAGAATAAGCTAAATGAAAAATGTGGATGGCACGGAAGCAGAGAAGCCAGCCGGAGGTGCAAAAAGGGAGGTCAGAGAGTGGTAACAAAGCCAACCAGAGGCGAAGCACGCTCTCAAGCTCTGCAGTGCGGCTAGGCGCGGACAGCGTGCCGCAATTCCTTACACAGATTGCAGAGAACTAGAAGGGAAGGGTTTAAGAGTTGACAGCACAAAGAAATGATGCCGTGTGTTAGAGGACTGAAAACACTTCCTGCCTGAGTTGATCATAATACTCAGTAAGTGAGTATCAAATGATCAAACTGTACTCCATAAACATGTGCAATTAGAATAGTCTAAAAAAATACAGAGCGCCTGGGTGTAGTGGTCCGTCCCTGTCATCGCGTCATTCAGGAGGCGGAGGCGGGAAGATCCTACACGCCCTAAGCCTACATGGCTGGAGCTGGTGAGAAGGATCAGCGGGTAATGGTCTGAGTTGGACGCCCAGGTCCAAATGACAGAAGGAAAAACAAAAAGATTCCTTCAAATTGTCTTCTAACCCCCCCCCCCCAATAAATAAGTGGGAAAGAAAAGGGCCACCTGGTCTTCACTGTGATTTCTAGGTTATCTGGGTTAGTATAATATGAGCATGTCTCAAAAGAACAAAAGTACAAACAAAACAAAATCCCAAATAACCCTGGGAGCACTAAGAGCCTCTGAGGTTTGGTTCTTAAGAGGTGTGGACTGATGGTGGGGGTGGGGTATCAAGTAAATGGGGCTGTTTTTGGGGAGGGGGTAGAGAATATGGGTCAATGGCTGAGTGTTTGCCTAAGAAATACTGAAACAAAAAAATTTAAAAATTGAGAGAGAGAGAGAGAGAGAGAGAGAGAGAGAGAGGCACAGTGGCACATGTCTGTAATCCCATCACTCAGGAAGGAAGAGGCAGGTGGATCCACAAAGTGAGTCCAGGACAGCCAAGGCTACTCAGAAAAACACTGCCTGGAGAAACGAGATAGATAGAGAGAGAGAGAGAGAGAGAGAGAGAGAGAGAGAGAAGACAGAGCTAAACAAAAGCAGGTTGAACAAAGAACAATGTCTTTATATTTTCACTTTCAGGAGATACATTGACTCACTGCTAGAGTCAATGTATCTCCTGAAAGTGAAAATGTAAAGACACCAAGCATTTATTTAACTATGCCAGCTACCATTTCATCTGACACTTAGCAGCTCTGTCTGTCTGGCTACCTGCCCGTTTCTCCTCCCCTGCAGGCCACAGTGATGGGAAACGCCCGAGTGGAGAACCACACAGAGTGCCACTGCAGCACCTGTTACTATCACAAGTCTTAACTTTGGTGCAAAGGGCTGTGCTGATGACTGCTGATCTGAGGGAGGGCGTTGTGTGACGCTGCCCCTCCTCCTTACCAGACCTGCCACGACCCAGTTACACAGCCGCCTCCTTTGCTGTCCATTCCCTTGTACGCTAGTATAATCAGCAGTCTCTTCTTGTTAGTATTTAGAGTGCTCACATAGGTTGGTTCCATGAGAAATAAAGCCTTTTAAATCATCAATCACAGACTCTCACCTTCTTTCCAAGTAAAGCTATTCACTTTTGACGAGCTGTATCAAAGGGGTTGATAAATCTAAAGGGTTGAACCAGGACCCAGTGCACCTGCTGACCTGACCCTGGACAGGCTGGCGGTCATCTAGCCTTCTGGAAGCAGGCTGTATGTCCTGCCAGCCAGCGGGCTATTCATCAGGTAGTTCACTGGGGCGGGAGAAAAAGGCATGAGAATGCTAGCTTTACTTGTTTTCATGTCCCTCCTACATCTGTATTTTAATCCGTTCCATCAAAATACAGATATATTAAGATAACACATGTATATAAATTATAATCAAATATACATATATTGTAGATACTTCAGTTGAAATGTTTTTGATAGTGAAGAAACAAAATCAATAAACAAAAAGTAAAGTATACTTTTCTAGGAATTGGGAAAGGCAAAATCTCTCTAAGCCTGAAATTTCTACTTGATTTATGCCTCCCCCAAATGAAATTAGTCTCTGGTAGTCAGGGAACACTGTCCTCAGCAAAAAATAGAAATTGTCATTAAAGTTCCAGAAAACCACACTTTTTCTTTTTTTTTTTGTCTTTTGAGACAGGATTTCTATGTGTAGCCTTGGCTGTACTGGACTCACTGTGTAGACCAGGCTGGCCTTGAACTCAGAGATCCGCTTGCCTCTGCCTCCCTGAGTGCTGGAATCACAGATGTGCGCCACCATGCCCGGCAGAAGACCAGATTTTTATATCACATATTCAAACAGTCCTGGGTGTGCGTATATAAACGACAAGATTAGGCTAGTCAGTGAGCGCTCACTGTGAGGGAGTTCCAAGAACTTTCACTCCATTCTCACAAAACACTTGAGAGACCAAGGCTCCGTGGAGGAGCTGTTGCCTAGCACGTGCAGAAACCTGAGTGCAACCCTCCACACCACAAAAGCTAGCAAGCAAGCAAATAAAATGAAGAGCTTCAGAGCACCGCTGGGAGTCTCAGTCATATCTCCTGAGCTTTTGATCTACTGTGATCCTTACTCTGAGGACAGTAGGATATTCATAATATTAGCCATGAAATCAAAGCTACTTCAAAGCTCTGTTCCTAAAACAACCTGAAAATTTAAGGCACAAACTTGAAATTTCTTTAAAAACAAAAGGCCATACCCACCGCAGAATATATCTATCAGAGGCTGGAGAGATGGCTCAGAGGTTAAGAGCACTGGCTGTTCTGATCCTGAGTTCAATTCCCAGCAACCACATGGTGGCTCATAACTATCTATAATGAGATCTGGTGCCCTCTCCTGGTGTGAAGACACACATGCAGATAGAATATTGTATGTGTCATACATACATACATGAATTTTTAAAAATTTTTGAAATGCAACCAGGTAGTGGTGGTGCATGCCTTTAATCCCAGTACTTGGAAGGCAGAGGCAGGTGGACCTTTGAGATCAAGGCCAGCCTGGTCTCCAGAGTGAGTGCCAGAATAGCCAAGGGCTATACAGAGAAACCCTGTCTTGAAGGGGGGAAAGATTGGAATGCAAAATATTTCCTGACAAATTGAAGGTAAATTCTTGCAATAAGTACAATGACAATTTTGGATTATGCTGCATTTGTAAGAGATGTCATCCTGATCCTGAGATGAGGTTCTGGTTGAGGCCATTCAGCGTGTGGTCTGTGAGGATTGGTTCCATGGCAGCCACCTCAGTGCCATTCCCCGGCCCCCTTCATTCCCCTTCCCCCCCCCCCCGAGAGTGGGGTTTCCATGATCTGGTGTGCCAGGCTTGTACGAAACCCTGAAAATGGAGGTCACCAAGAAAACACCCTATAAAAAAGCATGCTCCAAAATATGGAAGGAATGCTGGCAAGGAAGTGAGAGCTGGGTAGAGTGATGAGCCCCTTGCCGGCTCTAACTCTGAATCTGACCTCCACACAATGTTTAAGAACAAGAACACTGGCCAGGTGTGTTGGCACACGCCTGTAATCCTGGCACTCAGGGAGGCAGAAGCAGGAGGATCCCTGTGAGTTCAAAGCCAGCCTGGTCTACAAAGTGCATCTAGGACAGCCAAGGTGACACAGAGAAACCCTATCTCAAAAAACCAAAAAAGAACAAGAACGCCAAAACCAAGTCGCAGACTTCAGGGGCGCCGAGCTAAGCAGTTTGTAAAGGAGGATGCTGCCACCTATCGGCCGTGAACTGGCCCGTGAGTGTAGGGAGAGTCAGCTGTCCTGTTCTGACAGAGGCCAAGAGTGACCAGGCAACCTCCAGAAGGGGCTGTTTAACAGACACCCTTAGCAGCAGGAGCCGTCCGGCGGAGCTCATTTGTGAGTACAATGACTGGAAGACGGAGTCTAAGACTATCTGAAGATAATGTGCTGGTGGAGGCACAGTTGTTAGCAGAGGACATGAAGCCGTTCTTTGAATTTCAATCAAGAGAGAGGAGGAGGGTGGCTGGGCGTGCGGTATAACAGCAGCTGGGGTTGAGTGCCACGCTTTCTCCCTGGAGTCCACGGAAATGCCACGGTTCTGGAATGGAAAGACCCGGGTCACACTTGGTCCCCTTCCCATCTTCCCTTGGCCCACTTCCCTAAGCAGTGCTACCATGTTTATGCTGGTCTCCTTAGCAGCCCCCATGGCTCAGCTAAATAAATGCATCTTATTCCACAGACTTCAGATTTCCTGTCCAGGAGACCCAGGGGGCTTTGCTTAGCTTTTAAGAAGTCTGATTTGACCTTGAGGAAGCAAATTGTTTTCTTTCTCCTTACTTTGTCCCGTGACCCCCAGAAGCGTATCTACAGAGCTGTTGGCTTCTGGGTCTGCTGTGTCTTGCAGGTTCTCTCCCAGTCAGCCTGAAGCCCTGTGGGGGACCACCCCTTTGCTCTCCATGGTCACAGAACCTTGGATCAAAGCTTCCTCAGCCTGCTCTGCTGTTCTCTCGCTGCTTTCTGGGGTTTGATCACGGCTTAGAAGAGATTTGAGACTTTTCTCTAGGTTTCAGAGTAGCTGGACCTCATGCTCTGGCGCTGCTGTCTGTGGTAGGCAGGGAGGTTGACTCCGGGCAGGACTGAGGAAGCAAGTCTTTGTCCAGGGTTTCCCTGATGAATTTAAAGTGAAACTTCGCCACCATTCTTCTAGTCTTCAGACATCAGCGTTGGTACTGCAACGCTCCCAAGACTTCTGGGGAAACCCACCCATATGTGAGTCCCTTTGCTACTGCCTGTCCTGCCCTGCGACATCGCTGCCTTACAGAGTCCTCTGGTTTCTTACATTATTGGGGATACTCATAAGCATATATGAAAATGGGCCTATCATTGATATTGTTCTGTTAGGAAAAAATTATGAAAATGGAAGCTGTTTCTCCCCTTGAATTCGTGCTGAAGGCAAGCATACTGACTCACCTCAGAGGCAGAGTGCAGCGTGAGGGCCCTGGAGGATTCCACAGCCCTCAGCTACATCCATGTTGAGTTTTTGTGTGTAGACCGTGTACACAAACCTTCCCTCCTCACTAAAGTCTTCTGGAGACCCTCACGGGATGTTCCCTGCATTGAGGGAGGTCCTCACATGATGTGAAATCTCTCTAGAGCTTCCTCAGGCAGTGAGGTCCAGTCCAGCCAGCTCAGGCCACACGTCAGCGTGGCTGTTTTTGTGTGTGTGCAGCAGTTGTATGTATGTGTGAATTCTCATCAATTCTTGGACAAGATGAAGCAGCCCAAGAAAGAAGGCCCCAGTCAATGGCATGGCTCCTGTGCTGTGGCCTCCCGGCTCCTGGCAAGAGCGATGTGACGGGCTGGAAGGTTCCATGGCTGCAGGCCATGCTTGTGTCCACTGAGCTGGCCTCCTGGAGAAAGCCTCAGGTGCCTACAGCTTGCCCGGGGGTGGGGGTGTCGGGTGTCTCCCAAGCCTAGGGTATTTTGAGCTTGAGTGTTGCACTTTCCATGTACCAGTGTCCTCAAAGTTTGTATCTTCCCAGATGTTTGATATAACTATGAAAGAGTGCCCAGTGCTGACCAGCTTGTCCATGAAAGGCTCTTCCATGTTAACCACAAAACCTCTTTTTGTACCTGTTTACAGCTAGTTTTCTTAATGTCCTTCTCATTGCGCTGTCTTTTCTCATAGAGGTGGTTTGGGCCAATATGTGACAGTTGATATTAAAGCATGCAAACAAAAATGTGTATTGTACGTACTTTTTGTAGAAATTATTACTGTACTTACTTACTTCCATCAGGTTTTTTTTTTTCAAATGCAAATAAAACAGTTTTTTAAAAAGCCCAACAGAATAGCTTCTTCCAGAGTAAAAATAAGCCCATCATAGCAGAGTAACAACATTTTCCTACATATCAAGCAGCTAGTGCGGTGTTTAAAATTTGTCGTTATAGCTGGGTGACGGTGGTACATGCCTTTAATTCCCTTACTTGAGAGGCAGAGGAAGGTTATCTCTTGAGTTTGAGGCCAGCCTGGTTTACAGAGCAAGTTCCAGGACAGCCAGGACTATACAGAGAAATCTTGTCTTGAAAACCAAACCAAACCAACCAACCAACCAAACAAAAATATTGCCATTACAATATATATATTTTTTTATTGAGACAGACGTCATTCTTTTAGGGCTTGCTTAAAAATTAGAGAAAGTAATAGTATAGAGAAAATTTAGAAAGAAAGAAGAAGAAGAAAAAGGGGAAGAAGAAGAGGGAAGAAGAAAGAAGTGAGGGGAAGGAAAGGAAGGAAGGAAGGAAAGGAAGGAAGGAAGGAAAAAAGGAAGAGAAAAACGGATTGACTATGGAAACAACAGACCTTGCTGTGCTTCATTGTCTTCTTTCTTGTGTTGAAGGGAACTTGTGCCATCTCATGTTCATTGTCTACAACAACTACGAAGTAGGTTTCTGGTTATTAGTTCAGTGTCTACCAAAGAAAAATAAGGAGCCCCTCTTTTAGATAAGTGCGTTTGGGAACATGTAATTCATGTTCCTCAGCTGCAGCCATGCAAAATGGCTCCAGAACAAACTGTCTCTTATTCTCTTTTCAGATAAGTGTTGTGGGGTATCCACTGGAGAAGGCCTCTCAGACATGGGCCTAAGCAATCAAAAGTCTTTATCAGCAGGCAACTATGCTGGGTGTTTGGGATCTCAGCATTGCCCCAACCTTTCTCAGGGTGGGCTTCTGAATTGACATGCTTCCAGTTAACAAGAACGGTTAGCGAGAAGCAGAACTACAGAAGCCAAAAAACAAGGTTAGTACATTTAGAGACTTTCCCAGGGCTATGGACTTTGATGAACTAGGTCTCTGTTTTAGTTTTGGCAGGTGGTGTGTTGAATTCCACAGCCTGAATGGTACTTCCATCATGGAGTAAGTTGTGCTAAGGTTTGGGTGCTATTTACAATGAGAGCTGTGGTTTTTGTGTTGACAATCATGGTGCTGTAACATGGGATTTACAAAACTATCCACTTTTTCACTGGCAGGATCACCAGAATAGAAACCAGGAATGGACCCACCAAGTTTTGACCATCTGATGTTGTTTCCTTAGATGGAGTGCTGGTGAATTCTTTTTGGGACTCAGACCTCCATTTGTTTATTCTGAACTGGTTAACAAAGATCCTACCTAAATAAATAATTTTTTTTATCTGCTTTCAAAGTATTTTGTTTAATGTATTTGAACTATTGGCTTTGAAAGCATTTTGGTCTAGACATTTGGTGTTGTTTTTGTGTGTGCTTGCTTGCTTTCAGATCTCTAAAATGGTTTTTTATTTGTTTTGCTTGTTTTCAGTATTTCTTTGCTTTTGGCACTTTGAAGGTATTTTTGTTTCTGTTTTGTTTGTCTTGGGTTTTGTTGTATGTGAAATTGTTTGATTTATTATTATTTGGCCTTGTTTCCTGACACACCTCAAATTCGTTTTTCAGCTGTTTCTCCTGTGACCTTACCAGCCATTTGCCTTAGGGATTATATGAGCACTGATGATAATGACTCCGAAGACAAGAAACGCTTGCTCCCCACCCCCACGCACCCCAAAGTGTGGAAGTGTTACAGGGAATACCACATGACCTGCAGTGGTCTTGTGGGAAAGCACAATTTATTCTGTCCTGGCGTAGGAAGAGCTTTACTGGATGGCCTAGCAAGTGCAGATGGGAGCTGCTCACCACTATATCAAGCGTTCTCACATCTGCAAAAACCTGCAGGACAAGCCCAAGACTCAGTGTGAGAAGAGGGTCTCATGGTAAACGTAGAGAGGCTGATCCAAAAGCAGTACAGAAAACTGACCCAAAGGGTATATTCCCTAGCTAGCGTAGACAGGCTACTATTCAGGAAATGCACGCACACACACACACACACACACACACACACACACACCCAGGAAACAAGGTTTTCAAAAAGGAAAAGTATTTGGAGATAAACTGGCATCAGGTATTTTAGCTGGCTTTATGCCTGATAGTTATTAACCTGAAAGCATTTGAGTAATCTAAACATTTACTACATCCTAACTGGTTCACCTTGCGTGCTTAACAATATCCTAGGGTTAGGTTGTTAAGGGTTAGGCAATAGCATTGAGATTTGGTTTAAACTTGGTATTAGAAGGCTAGGGTTAGGGGTGAATGTTAGGATTAGGGTTAGAGATTAGGGTTTAGGGTTTAACAGAGAAAGAATGAAGAGGATTCTTCATGGAGTTACCTATGGGGTGTGGTTAGGGGTAAAGAGTTAGTGTTGGGATTAGAGCTAACTTTATAGAGATTTAGAGTTAGGATTATGGGTTAGTGTCAGGGGTGAGAGTTAGGGTTGGAGGTTAGGGTTATGGCTTAGGGAGAATTGAGGCTAAATAATCCTATCTTATATCTGTTTAAACATGTTTTTAACTCCGGTTGTGAAGATTTCATCATTGGGGTTGGAGTGACGTCTCAGCGGTTCAGACCATTGCTGCTCCTGACTCAGCACATCTGCGACACCAGTTAGGGCCTCTGCCTCCCTTCCCTGGTGTTGTCTCGGAGGAAGCACTAGAGGTGTACACACAAACCCGCAGGCAAAACACCCATTCTCGTAAAAGTAAAATTTAAAAACTACATCACCTGCATGATTCCAGTGCTGTCAAAAGCGAGTTTCTGGTGCCTGAAGGCATGAGGTCAAAGTCAGTTGAAAAGAGTTCTTAAAACAGGTGTGTGGCTGGGAGTCATGAACGTTTGGAGCGGTTCAATCCTTTTGTTCAAGAATAAAGCTGATTGCATAAATGACGGATGGAGTTTCCTACAGAGCCGTGAACTCTTATCCTAGCCCTTGCTGAGTCCTCCCAGGTAGACTGCTGTTCTCGTGCCCCACACCCCTGCACACTGTGACACTCAGCCAACTCCCCTCACTATCCTAAAAACTGTCACTGAGTCCAACAAATCTGTGTCACACGCTGACATACTGCATACACACATGTGGATTTATTGTGATTTCAAGTTGTACTTCATTCCTTGCTGGTGCTGGCAGCTCAACACTTTTTTCCAGGGTGGTATATCTTGTGTTACAGCATCTCTGAAACAAGAAGCATGTGTTCTTTTGGTTTTTGTTTTCCTACTTTTTAAATTTACTTTTAAAATTTATTACAAATTATTCACTTTGTATCCCAGCTGTAGTCCCCTCCCTCATCCCTTCCCAATACTTCCCTCTTTCCCTCTTCTCCTCCCATGCCCTTCCCCCAGTCCACTGACAGAGGAGGTCCTCCTCCCCTTCCATCTGACCCTAGCCTATCAGGTTTCATCAGGACTGGCTGCATTGTCTTCCTCTGTGGCCTGGTAAGGCTGCACCCCCCCTCAGGGGGAGGTGATCAAAGAGCCAGCCACTGATTTCATGTGAGAGAGAGCTCCTGTTCCCCTTACTAGGGTACCCACTTGGAGAATGAACTGCCATGGGCTACATTTGTGCAGGGGTTCTAGGTTATCTCCATGAATGGTCCTTGGTTGGAGTATCAGTCTCAGAAAAGACCCCTGTGCCTAGAGTTTTTGGTTCTGTTGCTCTTCTTGTGGAGCTCCTGTCTCCTCCAGGTCTATCTCCCCCTTCTTTCACAAGATTCCCTGCACTCTGCCCAAAGTTTAGCTAGAAGCATGTGTTCTTATCTGAAGCAGAGGAGTTTAGGGGTTCCCAACATATGCTTCCAATTCTTTCCACGAATACTTCTGGAGGGTAACATTCACTGGAGCTGAAATCAGAAAATAGGATTCATGTACGAGCTCAAACATTAGATTCATTTGCAACTTACAATTAAAGGAAGTTGTAAGATAACTGGGTTTCTAGGAAATAAACATTTTAAAAGCACAGAGGTAAAGATAATTTTACGTGAATATTTCACATCATAGGGAATATTTATTTTATTTTAAAAATTTATTCACTTATTTACTTCACATTCTTATCGAGGCCCACTTTCTCCTCTCCTCCAAGTCCCACCCTCCCACCTTCTTTCCTCTTTCCCCCTCCCCTTCTTCTTAGAAAAGAGAAGCCCCCTCCCCAACCCACCTAGGATATCAGGTCACATCAGGACTGAGCGCATTTTCTTCCCTGAGGCCCAACAAGGCAGCCACCTAGGGGAAACTGATCCAAAAGCAGACAACAGAGTCCTTGTCAGAGACAGCCCTTGCTCTAATTGCTAGTAACCCTCATGAAGACCGAGGTGCCAATCAGTTACATGCATACTTTTTGTTTGGTGGTTCAGTCTCTGTGAGCCCCCAGACACCTCGGTTAGTTGAGTTTGTCTGTATTCTTGTGGCGTTCTTGTCCCCTCTGGGGTCCTCTGTCCTTCTCCTAATTCTTCCACAAGACTCTGGAGCCCCGACTAATGTTTGGCTGTGGATCTCTGCATCTGTTTCAATCTGCTGTTGGGTGGAACCTCTGAGAGGATAGTCATGCTAGACTCCTCTCTGCAAGTGGAGAGATTAAAAGTAACAGGGCTAACTCCATTTTGTTTCTCAGACTCCATCTTAAGTTGATTGTCCTTAGAGTGACTTAGTCCCCCACCCTTGAGTTCCAGGAAAAGCCGCAAAATGTCCTCAGCAGCTTGCAGCTAGACACAGCAACTGAGGCTAACTGATAATGATGGGGATGGTCAAGAAAAACATGAATTGCTCCCGGGTCAAGATACCCCTTTTGGAATAACTGTTTTTCTCTGTGGTTTGACCAGATATGATCAACCAATTTGTTTTCAGTGCATTGCATTCTTTTGCCCCTTGCCTAATCATGTAATGCCAAGGCTTAGAAGTCCCTGCTTGCGGTTTTTCCTTTTAAAAACCCTATCTTCCCAGGCCTCAGGGTCGCTCTCCCAACCTGCTGTGTTGGGAAGGATTGCAACTCAGCTCAAGCTTGTAGTAAAATAACTCTCTTGTGTTTGCATCGGACTCGTGTTCCTGGTGGTCTCTTGGGGGGAGGTCTCGTGATCTAGGCATAGCACAAGCATAACAGAGGATCATTAATAGTGTCAGGGGTTGGCTCTCCCCCATGGGGTGAATCTCAAGTTGGGCCATTCCATAGGGAGTGTTTTAACAGTTTGTTAACCTTTCAAGTTATCAGTTGACCTTGAAGTCGTGTTTTTGAAGCCATCCAAATTCTTTTTCTGTATGTCTATTAATGTAGCCTCATAATTGAAATATCTTTCAGGCTGAAGAGATGGCTCAGCAGTTAAGAGCATATGTTCCTTCTGCAGAAGAACAGAGTTTGATTCCTAGCACCCATGTCGGATGGCTCACAAGTGCCTATAGCCATATCTCCATGGAATCCAACTCCTCTGGCCTCTTCAGACACCTGTTCCCTAGTTCATATACATGCAGACACAACAGCACAAAACAATGGAGAAGAAATGTCTTTCTTCATTTTAAAATAATTCATTTCTGGTGGATATGCTTGTATGTGTGCATCAAGTATACCTTATGGTTCATGCATACATTAGGTAGTGATCAGCTCAAGGTCGCTGTCATTTTCATCTCCCTAAACTGTGCCATTTCTAATTCCTCTCTTCTGACTGCGACACTAAAACATTCTTACAGCATATTGCTGAGAGGGTTAAGGAGGTTGCAGGAATGTAGGTATTGTATTCATCTTATGCAAAAAAATAACTTAAAGACATTAAAGCCAATGTATTGTGAATTTAGGATTTACCCAAATTATCTTGACTTGTAACCTCCACTTCATCTCTCATTCACTCTGTCTTCTAAAGCAATTAGGCTGCTTATCATTTTATAAGTAAATTTAACAAGATTAAGCTCAGTGGTAAACACCTGTAGCCCTAACACTTCAGAACTGGGAAGATGGGAAGATGGGAATCCCAGACTACTGTGAGCTGCTGTATGGGCGCTGGAAAGCAAGCCTGGGCCTTCTCCAAGGACAGCAAGTGCTCTGAACACTGACGGCTCCTTCCAGCCCCTGCACTAACTTCTTACAACACGCCTCTTTTGCTGGTGGGATGAAGAATCTTGGAATGAAACCTTATTCTGGGTAATCTTGGTAGACCCTAATGTAATAATAAAAGCCATTATAGACAAAGGTGAAACAGTCCAAGAATGAGAAAGTGAAATGAGGACAGAAGACGAGAAAGAGCCGGCCGTGGTACATGCCTGAAGTCTCAGCACTTAGAGGCAGAGGCGGGTGGATCTCTGTGCATTTGAGGCCAGCCTGGTCCAGGACAGCCGAGGCCACACAGAGAAGTCCTGCCTCTAAAACAAACAAACATACAAGCAAACAGAACAAACAAAGAAAAAGAGAAGATGACATAATGTGGAGCTAAGCCTGGGGACTGCCGGCAACCTTGACTGCAAGGTCAACCAGGGTCCCTGCATGTTCCAGAAGGAACCGGCTATGCCAGCACCGGATATAAGCCTGTAAAGCCCATTTTGGAACTATGACCCCACGAATTACGAGAAAATATATGGGCTTTTTAAACTCTGGATATTTAAAAAAATTAATAGGATACTGATACAGCACACAACAAAGACAGGAAACTTGAATAAATGTGAGATGGCTTTTTTCGTCAATTATTTACTTACTTTATATCCTGGTTGGAACTTCCCCTCCCTCCTCTCCTCCTAGTCCCTTCTCCTCCCCTCCCTTACCCCCATGCCCCTTCCCTTTCTTCTCAGAGAAGGGGAGACCTCCCTTATCAAGTAGGGACTGGGTGCATCTTTTTCTATCAAGGCTGTCCAGCCAGGGAAAAGGGGTCCAGGGGCAGGCAACAAAGTCAGAGACAGCCCTGTTTCCTACTGCAGAGGCCACACATGAGGACCAAGCTGTACATCTGTTACATATATGCACACATCTGCAAATAAATGCAAACATAAATATACACCCTTTGAAACGTGTACAGATAGACAAATATATGCAGGTTCACTCCTATACACAGGTGTGCACACACTCACAAACGTAACTACACACATGTACACACATTAATTTACATTATCAAGGTGTACATGCATAAATACACACATTCCCACACAAGTACACATGAATTTACACATGTATCTACATAAATGCACTAATCTGTACCACTAACCATACACATGTACAAATATAACTATATACAGATGTATGTGGACACACACACACGCACATAAACATATACATGTACACACATAAATATATACACATACAAAGATATAAACATGCACACACAAACATACACATGTATATCCAGATGAATATTCACATGTGCATACAATTATATGTACACACTAATGTATATGCAGACAAAATGTCTATCTATGACATTATCATACATATGAACACACATGTACAAATGTACACATGTATACATGTAGCCACACAAATGTATACACATAAAGTACATATCTACACACAAAACCAGATATACAAAGATACACACACGTGTGAACACGTGTAGGGAAAAACAGAAACACATACATTCAACTCTAGATATACACCGGCACACATAAATGTACAACTTTACAAATGCACACAAAAACCCATACACACATGCACATGTCTAAAGACAAATACACAAATGTACACATTCAAACAAAGATATACGCATAGACACAGACATAAACATATGCATGCACACACATAAGTATACATACATGTATATACATGTAAAGACACAAATTAAACATGTACATGCATAAATATACACGTATTATACCTGTACACAATTTACAAATAAATGCACTCATGTACATACATGTAAATAACTACATGTGCACACAAAACACATGTATACACATGAACATGCACACAAATGCACATACACATCAAGTATACATATTACACACATAAATGCAGAAAAATACATACATGTAAACATATAAATATATACACATTCACACATACATAAGTATAAACATGTATACACACATATACAAACATAAATATTCACATGTGCACACACATAGATAACGTGTGCAAATGGAAATACATACTTGTACACACATGTATGCACATGCACACGCCTGCACCCTGACTCTGCTTTCCCAAAGGAAGCAGGATTCTGCTGCTGCGCTGCTTGGCAGTGAGTGAGATCAGGAGGCATCAGCGGCATGGCAGTACGGGCTAGGGGAAGCCTTCTGGGGCCTGGGCAATGCCACTTCAGTTGTGTTCACTGATGGGGAGGGGACCGGCTACAGGCCAGATTTTTCACTCAGCTCTGTACCTAAAACCCCAGGTGCTGCAGATGGTGCATGCAAGTCTCATGACAAGAGAGTCCTGCTGCCAACCTGAGCAGCAGAAATGATAGACTGAGCTTTGACCTTGGTACTCTTGAGCTCATCCCCGCCGGCCTTCCTCTTCCCCGGGAAAGCTCACTGTCAGAAGAGGGATGAGGGAGGATGTCCCGATGTGAGCTGTTCCCAAGAAAAGACCAGAACTGAAGCCTGCAGACACTTCCTGTAAGCAAGAGTCCAAAAGACACCTGTGTAGGTAGGTGCTTTGACAGCCTTTGTGCTTCCTTGAGCAGACTGAGGCCCGGCCTCTGTGACCTCACACAATGGCATCATGGTTACATGTTGGCCCTTGACCTGCTGGCAGCACAGTCCATGTTAGTGCAATGTGATTCAAAATCAGATCAAGCTGAGGAGGGCTCTCTGACAGGTGAGTCAGTGCAAAATTCTTTGTGGAAGGACCTGGTCTCATGCCGGGGCGTGTTCTTGCAGGCAGCTTACTTGAAAGGGGTCACTAAGGCGTAACTCAGAGTTTGGGGTTTTTCAAAGTACCAGATGGGTGATGGTGTTGAGAGGAGCTGCTAGGGCCAGCGGAGCTCCCTTGCGTTGGAGAGCCACATGTGACACACACAGTGAGGGGGCCAGAGGAGTTCCCTTGCGTTGGAGAGCCACGTGTGTCACACACGGTGAGGAGAGTGTCCCCGAATGTGGACAGAGGCCCCGTGAAGAGTCACGAAGCCTGCGTGTGCTTCAGCGACAGCTCAAGTGGAGGATCCGGCTCTGCTCTTCCTGCTCACCACCGGTGAGACTCCTTTGTGGGGTCAGAGCGCAGAAGGGAGGAGGAGCTGCAGGGCACCCGTTGGGACACTTGTGTAAATTGCAATGCATGTCACCTGGATTGCGCGCTGTATGTGGTGGTGTCTGCTCACGTTTCCCTGGGGACCAGTCAATACTCTTCTGATGTGTTTGAGATGCCAGTGGAGGACAATAGGATTGCTCCCTACCCATATCTGTCTGCCGATCTTTTTCTCAAAACGGCTGAGCAAAGATCAAGGCTAATGACAAAGTAGCTCCGGGCAAACCTAGACTCAGAAGGGTCCACAGCTTCAGTTCTAGAGGTGCAGGTAGTTAACAATGTACACACACACACACTCGCACACACACACACACATTCGCACATGCACACACACACACACCCTGGATACAGGCCAAACATGAACTTTGGGGGAAAAAATGTGAACAGCATAAAGAGAAAGTAGAGCAGGATTATAACCAAGAACCTAAAGAGGTCAAGATGAGAAGTGTGAACCTGAGGAAGCCTGGGAACAACGCCAAAATTTCAGTAACCACTGGCTTTACACTCAGCCAAAGAGGTCCAGCAGAAACTGAGAATAAAAGTGTACCCAGGCCAAAAGAGGCCTGGTCCAAAACCTGACCCTCAACAAGTTTGTGCCGGAATTAGGAAGAGAAACAGGAAACAAAGGATCCCCAGCCAAAGCAAGAAAAGGAGGAAGCTGAGCCTAACCCTCTTACTGACAAAGGGCGAAAACTGAGAAGAGACATGCTCACCCATCCTCCAAGGGCAGAGGCCTGGGCTTAAGCAAAAGAGTTAAATGCTTGTGGGTAACCTTTACCATTAATAAGGCTGGACCAAACCAACGAGAAAAGTGGGGTCTGGGAAAATTCTCTGAGGAAGTCAGAGCCCGTATACAACTTATATAGAAGAGACCAGGCAAAATGGAAAATGGAAACGTTATTGGGCCAACCACTGACCTTGCTGAAGACAGTCCTCAAATCCTAAAATCAAAGGCTCCCTGCAATTCAATGAGAGAAATGGGCCAGACTAAATGCCGACCCTATGAAGCCAGGTCTTAAGAGGTACCCTAAATGGAGCTTGGTCCATCCTCAGATGGGAAGGCCAAACACTGACCTGCAGGCAGCCAAGGCCCAAGTCCTGCATGAAAGGAGCTCAGGTGAACTTACACAAGAAATGTAGGTGACCAGAAAACAATTAGTAGAGCCCTGCAACCTCCTGAGAAGAAAACTTGGGAACTCTTAACATTGTGGATGTGTGGGCAGGACCCTCTCTCTTCGTCCAGTACAAGATGCACTGTCCCCAGAAGAGGGGCCGAAAAGCCCTTTGGTCCTGAGGGAAGCAAGGGCTCCCTTCCTCAGGACAGGGCACTCAGTGTGAGTGCTGGTTAGAATGTACCTGAGAACCTCTGTTCCCAGTCCTTGATTTCATTGGATACTTTTCCAATCAAACAAGGCCCCCAAGGAGACACATGCCAGCATGTTATTGAAAACTTTGACTCGCATGAGTTTTTGTACTGGGACTGATCTAAGCTGACACATTTGCGTTCCAAATGTGTGGATCGCACACTTCCTTCACCCCAGAGAACATCCTCATGACATGATAGCCTGGAAATCTCACTCACCGTTAGGAGCCAAGTTCGCACCTAAGTTACCAATGAATATGGATGCGCTGTAACAGAAAGGATGTTTCCTGAATGCTGTGGTGGCCCAAGAGAAGCCTTAATCTTTGATTTTTTTCTCTTCCTTTCTTTTTTTTTTTGGGGGGGGGGGATGAGGAAGGGTGACAAGTCTCAAGTGTAACTCAGACCCCAACCTGTATACTAAGAATCTTGAACTAACCCAGAATTGTTCTTGTTTTAATTAACTCATTCCATCCTCCAAGAAGGAAATTTTGTTAGTGACTTTATTATTAACACATATGTAAGGCCATGAACAGTTCTCAAAGAAACCTGGCAGTTCCTTGACCTCACAGTAGCTAGGGCCTTTTGCATCAATGTTGTGTGGTCTGCATCCTTCTTCCAACCCAGGAAACAATCTCAGCATAAATGAGCCAGGCCTTAAAGGGACCAGACTTCATCTTAATGACCAAAGGAAATGGACATACCCATGACCATGATCTTTTCTGACAGGAGACATTATCTTCCATTTATTTTGTTGGACAAACCAAATCCTCACCTGTGACCCAGGCATACAGTGTACCAAGACTCTTTAGCTCACCCATAACCATTTCTGTAATGATAATCCATATCAGATCACAGGCCACAAACTCCCACCAATGCTAATCTCACAGATCCTTGACTGCCAAGTAACCTGAGATCATTTAAATTATAAGGATGGGTGGGCAATACTCTCTTTTTTCCAACCAAGGACATATCCTCACCACTGTGGGACCAGGACATCACCTTGGCTTTCATGGGATCCAGGCCAGACGTGACCATCAAATAATCTGGAAACCTCAGGCATGAGGGATGTGTAGGCCTCACCCAGTAATTGTCCATGCCCAGGTCCTTGGTCAGTTTGGACAAGTTTACTCCAAGTGTGAGTTAGCCACCACCAAACACTCTAACAAGGCTGAGACCACTATGCAAACAAGAATTGGAAATTTGATGAGGAATATTTACTTCCTTAAAAGCAAGGGTCTGTAGTCTCCTCCCTTCATTCTTCCAGCATTGCCATGCCAGGTGTGTCAGGATAACAGCATGGCTTTGGTGTAGTTTGGGCTACACATACACATCAAATAACATGAGCACAACTTGGAATCAAGGGTGTGTGGGCCACACCCAGAAACTATCTGTGCCCAGCTCTTATCTGGATCCCCAGCAATTGAGTATAAAAGTTCACCTCAGCTATGGCTTAGGCCACATCTCTAGGAATACTGGACCATCACTAACTCCAAGGGTGCTTGTCTGATGAGTCACCTGAGGGAAAAGGTTATAATGTGACATCAGTGGCTCTCTGGAAGCTCCCTGACTGGCAAAAACCCCAGGGCCAACTTAATTTCAAGAGTCTGTACTCTTTCTTCATATATCCCAGGACAATACTCTCTACAAGGGTGATAGGCCCACACGATGGCCTTGACAGAGCCAATGTTTCACATTAATGACCAAACAAAATGGACATATGTAGACATACGAAGAATAGCTCAACCATACCTGGACTTAACTTGACTTCAGGAGGCATTTTTCCCAAACTAGACTCCATTTAACAAAAATCATGGAAATCATTTACAAGGTTTCTTAACTTGGTGGCTGTCCATCAAGTAGTAGATGCGTAAGCTGGCGGCTCCTTGACTACAAAGATGCAGGGCCACACCCTCTCCTCACCCAACCCAGGCCACATCCTCTGTTCAGAGAACACAGGACCAAAACATGTCCGTCATGGTGTCTGGGCCACAAGTATGCCCACAATCTGGGATGACTTTGGAATGCAGGGCCTGAGGGTGGCACTCTCTAGTCATGATTGGCCACATTCTATCCGCAGTTCACAAAATTTAGGACAAGTTCATCTCAAGTGTGAGTTAGCCAACACCAAATCCTTCATCAAGGATAGACTCACTGCACTAACTCAAGGTTGGCGCTCTGATGAAACTTCACATATTACCTTCAAGATGTTTTGGGGGTCACCCACCTTTCATGCAAGTCAGGCAACAATATGAAGTCAGAGTAGTTAAGACTACATCACAGACTTCATGTAGCATGGGTCATATTTGAATATCAAATAACATGGGCATATCTTAGGATCAGAGGTGTGTGGGTCATGCCCAGGAATACTCTATGCCCAGGTCTTTTTTGGACAGCCACAGATCAAGGACAACAAGTTGACCTCAAGTGTGACCTAGGCCACACACACTACACCAGAAAGGTTGAACCCATCTTAACACGAAGAAGTGGCTATTTTACTAGTGATATAAGGGCAGAGACTGTGGAGTGACATCAGTGGTAGCCCGGATGTTCCAAGACTAGCAAGGATCCTGGCAAAGCTTATACTCAAGTATGGGTATACTGTTGAGATTTCATGGACGCAGCTTTCCTGTCATATATGGAAGACACGATCTCAGCAGAATGACTGCTCCTCTGGCACTTTCAGTTGCTGTAGATCTATCCATTAGGTTGAGAAACTTTGTTAAATGTATTATATTAGACTGTGAAAGGTATACATATTCATAGAGTGTATCTTGATGTTTTGATCCATTGTGTAATGTTCAAATTAGGGTAACCATTTATTTTCTCAGATTATCATTTCTCTGTGACAAAAAAAAATCAAATTTCTTCTACTCTTTTTACAGAGTATATTATATATTATCAATATCAACTGCCAATTAAATTTTCCTACCTGAGAATAACATAGTTATAGAATATCAGCCTTCTCTTTCCCCAGCCTTTCCAGTACCCAAAAACTATTAATCTACTCTAAATTTCTAAGAGATCAACTTTTAGATTACACACAAGTGATTATGTACAGGTTTTTTTTTTGTTTTAAATCTTTATTTTTTAAAATATATTGCAAATAGTTTTTTCATACAATATATTTTAATTATAGTACCTTTCTCCCAATTCATCCTAAATCTTCCACCCTTCAACCCCTGCTTAAATCTACACCCTTCCCTACTCTATTGTAAGAATACAAAAATGCATCTAAAAATAATAATAAAAGAAGGTAAGATAAAATAAAAACAGACAAGGACAGAAAAAAACAACAAATAGCCAAAGAAAAAGCTTAAAACAATTATAGATATAAAATCACACACATAAATTCCATAAAACACAAGCCCAAAGACCATACTATGCAAGAAAAAGACCTATAAAGTTAAAAAAAAAAAAAAGTCCTTACGTAGCATTATGAGTCAAAGAACCTCCAAAAATGCCATTGACTATTTTCAAACTACCTACTGCTAGGTATGGGGCCTGGCTTTAAGAGTATTTTCTATATTCACAGAGACTTTTGGAAAAAAATTAGTTTTTCATTTGTTGGCAGTTACCAATTGGAGATAGTTTCTGGGTTAGTGGTGGTGGCTTGTATCCTCTTCCTCTCTCAGCAACAGGACCCCATCTGGCCACAAACCTGTCCAGGTCCTGAGCTTTGGGAGTTCATAGATACATCGGTCCTGCCTGTTCTGAAGGTCTTGTTTCCTTGGTGACTCTTACAATCTTCCTGCCTCCTCTTCTGCAGAGTCCCCTGATGACGGCTGGGCAAGGCACTGATCCATGAGTACAGTGGGATGTCATTAGGAGTTTATTGCTACCTTCTTGAGGAGATAGTAGTATTTGGCTTACCCCTAGGTCCCCGGCCTATCCAGTCTCAGGTTGTTGGCCAGCTGAGCAGTGTTGGAGATGGGTTCCATCTCATGGAGCAGACCTTAAATTCAATTGGATATTGGTTGGTTACTCCCAAAAGCGATGTGCCAGCATTGCGTTAGCTCGTCTTGCAGGCAGGTCACTATTGTAGATCAGAGGGTTTGTAGCTCGGTTGGTGTTTACCTTTCTCCTTTAGTACCATGCAGAGTAACTTCTAGTAACATGAACATTCATCATGTAGGGGTGAAGGCTTTAGGTAGGCACCAACTTGAATTTTTCATTGTCAATGAGTTGTGTAGGCATTGACTTCAGCAATATTGTATTTTTATGTATAACTATACCTATACATGTGCATGGTTAGCTGTATAGATTTTTATATATTTATGTAGATACATGTGTATATTCATGTATGCATTTGTATACTTATGTGTATGTTGGTATAATGTTCTTCTGGAATGTATATATTTTACCTTTGTTCATTCAAATGCTGATTTCTCTTCCCCACTATCTGGTTTCAATCTAGACATTGCACTGTGATGTTTTTTCTAAGCATCACCTGTCTCAAGTTTATGTAAACATGCCACCATTTGTTCTCTATATTGTCAATTAAACAACAGCCCCAGCTGTGCAATGGAGTGGATAGGGTGGGGCATCCTGGTCAGGGGAAGGGGGTGGAGAGAGAAAGCAGGAGGGAAGAGAAGAGAATCTGCAGGAGAGGACTTGGAACCTTGAGGAGGGATGAACCGCACCTAAGATATGACTAAAAGCAAGTATAACGGGTGCAATGTGAATGGTAGGAAACTATGTGGGCTTGGAGGTTTGGGATGGAGTAACTATTGCCCAGCATTGTGCTCTAGGTTAATTAAATAAATCGTAGTTTTTGTGTGGTGATTTGGATATACAGCTGGTTCAGGAATAACTGCTGATTACCTAAACTATATATCAATAATCAATATTAATAATGCCAACAAATGGCACCCAACTAATCTAAACATCCACACCCTTTAAACCATACTTTATCATAATTTGGTGGGGATAGTAAGCTCTCAGTGATACAATCCAAACTTAAAACCTAAAAACTCAGGTAAATTACTGTCTCTTTAAGAGAGACTCTTAAACAGGCTTAGGAGCAAAAGACAGCCGCCTGTGGGCAGACCTAAGACTTAAGATAACAAAACTAGCTGCCACTACAGTCTAACAGGGTGGGAGAAACAGTAAAACAGACTTCTTGGAGCTTGGCTGATATCTCTTCTAAGGCTTTAAGACAGAAATAAAGGGAATTTTAGAAATTATGACGATGGTTACATTCAGAGTTCTCAATTTAACTTTAATCATTGGATTAGCCTTTTATGTCTTCTCAAAGGCAAAGGCTTTAGCAAAGATACTAGAACAACAAAGAACAAGTAAAACAATATAAAGAAAAAAATAAAGGTTGGAAATAGGACATCAAAGAAGAGATACAAAAACTTACAGAACAGAATAAACAAACAGGAAGATAGGGCAGAGGTTTCAGAAAAGATACTGGAACAGCACAAAGAACAACTAGAACATTATAAAGAAAAAAAAGTTGCAAGCGAAGCATAAAACAAGAGATTCAAAAGATTATTGAACAAAACAAACAACAGAGAGATAGGTGTGAAATATGGATACAGACTTTAAGAGAAGAGTTTAGAATACTAAGTAAAGAAAATACTCAGGCAGAGGCAAAAGATAAAAATAAAGAAAGCCAACTAAAGGTGGTTAGAAAAAAAAAAACAAAAAAAAACATTAGCTTATCCAGTCAGTATACAGCAGAGACCAGCAGATGATGACCATCCACAGGGTTATCAATGAAGCTGAATGGCGCCCTGTGAAAATCTGAGGAAATTTAAGGAAAGTGTCACTAATTTTGGAATGCATTCACCATTTGTAAAACAAATGCTGACTTCCTGGTCAATCAGAAGTAGAGTAATCCCAAAGGACTGGGAGGATATGGCAAAGGCAATATTATAACCTGGTGCATATTTACAGTGGTTATCATGGTGGAGAGAAGACGCTAGAGGGATAGCGCACAAAAATAGAACCAGAGGTGTTGGTGTTTCTAAGGAACAGCTGCTTGGTGATGGCCAATATGCTGACACAGAGATACAAGCTGTATATAATGAAGAAACCTTCGCATTACGTCGCCTAGCAGCCTTAAATGCCTGGGACAAGGTTGAGGAATCAGGAAAAAGGCTTGAGCCATTCTCTCAGGTCATACGAGGTCCAAGTGAAACATGCACTGACCTTTTGCAAAGATTGACCTCAGTTGTGGATAGAAGTATGTCAGATCCACCAGCTAGAAAAGCACTGATAGAATCTTTAGCTTTTGAAAATGCTAATACTGAATGCAAAGAGGCGTAAGGCCAGTAAGAGCAAGATCTGCACCAATTGACGAATGGATTAGAAATACGATTGACATCAGGCCTCACTCACCCAATGTGACCTTGATAGGAGAAGCTACCCCTAAAGACCTTGGGAAATGTCTTAATTGTGATGGGCAAGGTTGCTAAAAAGGGAGTACAAGGAAAACCAAAATAATTCAAAAGGAGAGCCTAGGCTTCCTAGAATATGCAGAAGATGTGGCAATGGTTGACACTGGCCTAGTGAATGTAGAGCAGTCACAAATAAACGGGGTAATCCTTTATCAAAAAATGCCCACAGGGGTCTCTCGCAGGCCCCAGAACAGGACAGGGATACTCCTCCACAAGAAAGTTAAACACCACTGCTCTGGGAATAAACGTTAACAAATTAGACAGCGAGGCCAGAGCAAGTTCTATAGATAATAAAAAAACCAGGAAGGGACTAAAAAACAAATATATTGGCAAACCTCTATAAATTATCAAAGGCCAAAGTTAAAGATAATTTTAAATAATATTGAAATTGAAGACATGGTGGATACTGGGGTTGATGTCACAATTATCACTCCTAACATCTGGCCCCCAAATTGGCCACTTCAAGAGATGGATATCCAATTCCAAGGAGTTGGAACTTTATCTAAAGTAAAACAAAGTGTCAGGCGGCTTAAATGTACAGGACCAGTAGGTCAGATAGGAAAATTAAGGCCATATGTGGCTGAGATAGCCATAAACTTATGGAGAAGAGATTTATTACAACAATGGAAAACCTAGATTAACATCCCCCCCCCCATTTCAGAGGCAAGCCAAAAACCAGGCAATACTCCTGATAAAGAAGCTAAAATTATTTAAAAAATCTCATCAAAAACAGTTACAGACCATCCAGGCTATCTATAAATAAAATACAGCAGAGGCCATCTTTTCAACTTCAAGTTGGGAAGCCACTGCTAATAAAACCTCCAGAGCCTTACCACTAAGGTGGTTGGCTAAACAACCTATTTGGATTGAACAATAGTCTATGAGTAAAGAAAATTACTGGTGCTGAAACAGCTAGTCCTGGAACAAATGGAGGCTCAGCGTACAAAGGAATCCAACAGCCCTTGGAATTCTCCTGTATTTGTCATCAAAAAGAAATCTGGCAAATGGAGGATGTTATCAGATTTCAGAGCAATTAACAAAATTATTCAGCCAATGGGATCATTACAATCCAGAATTCCATCGCCTTCCTTGTTACCTAAGGAATGGCCTATTATAGTGATTGATTTAAAGGACTGCTTTTTCACAATTCCTTTACATGAACATGATAGGGAAAGGTTTGCTTTCTCAGTGCCCACTGTGAATAGAAGCTGTTCAATAAAGAGATATCACTGGAGGGTCTTACCGCAGGAGATGTTAACCAGTCCTGCTTTGTGCCAATATTTTGTACAACAACCGGTGGAGGTAATTCGTAAGCAGTTTCAATCCATAATTTACCACTCTATGGATGATATCTTATTAGCTGATTCAGATACGAAAACATTAGAAAAAAAATTTTGATGAAATAAATAGAACTTTGCCTTGTTGGGGATTACAGATTGCTCCCGAAAAAATACAAAGAGGATATTATATTAATTACCTAGGATACAAAATAGGTCTACAGAAAATTTGGCCACAAAAAGTACAAATTAGAAGAAACCAGTTAAGAAGTCTTAATGATTTTCAAAAATTGCTGGGAGATATTACCTGGCTACAGCCTACCATTGGGTTAGCAACTCAAGAGCTAAGTAACTGATTTCAAACCTTACAGGGTGATAAGGACTTCAATAGTCCAAGAACTTTATCAACTGAAACTGAAAAGGAATTGGCTCTGGTAGAAAGGAAATTACAAGATGCATATATAGACCATATTGATCCAAAGACAGCCTGTATTTTGGTTATCTTGCTTTCCACTCATTATCCTACAGGATTTCTTATGCAGAGGGAGGACTATGTCTTAGAATGTATATTTTTGGCACACAAACAAAATAAAAAACTAATAACCTATATAGAAAAGGTTTCTGAATTGATCCTAAAAGGAAAAATGAGATTTAGTCAATTGGCTGGAATAGATAGATCCAGCTGAAATTGTGGTGCCCTTTACCAATGCTGAGGTTGTATCATTATGCACAGACAGCGAATATTGGCAAAGAGCTTGCTGTGAGCTTTTGGGAGAAAACAACAGATACCCCAAAAGCAAGCAACTTCAGTTTATAAAAAGAACCAATTGGATTTTCCCTCGTATAATAAAAGGAACTCCAATTTCTGGAGCGCCCACATTTTATACGAATGCCAATAAATCAAAAAGGGCAGGTTATAAGTTAGAAAATGTGAGTAAAGTGGTGGATAGTCCTAATGATTCAGTTAAAAAATCAGAATGACATGCAATCCTTTTGGTGCTATCAGATTTTCAAGAATCTCTTAATATAGTCACTGACTGTCAACATGCAGAAAGAGTTCTGCATATAGAAACTGCTGATCTAATTCAGGATAATTCGGACTTAACTTTACTGTTCCTTCAGTTACAACAAGTAATCAGAAATATAAATAATCCATTGTATATAACACATGTCACATCTCACACGGGTCTACCAGGCCCTCTAGAACAAGGCAATGATGAAATTGATCAGCTATTTATAGGAAGCATGTTAGAGGCCTCAGAATTTCATAAAAAAACACCATGTTAACAGCAAAGGTATTAAAAGAGAGTTTTCTATCACTTGGCAACAAGCCAAAGAAACTGTGAAAAAATGTCCCACTTGTTCTTTATATAGCCAAACTCCACTACCTGCAGGAAGTAACCCTAAAGGTAACCAAAGAAATGAAATTTGGCAACTGGACATCTTTTATTTTACAGAGTTTGGTAAACTGAAATATGTGCACCATACTATAGACACATATTCAGGGTTTCAACGGGCAACAGCCTTAAGCTCTGAAAAGGCTGATTCAGTTATTACATATTTATTAGATGTGTGATGGCAGTTATGGGTATTTTAAACAAATTAAGGTTGATAATGCTACAGCATATGTCTCTAATAAAATGGAAGGATTTTTTACATATTATAAGATGAAGCATGTCACAGGTATACCTCACAATCCTACTGGTCAAGCGTCATTGAAAGATCCAATTGTACTTTAGGAACATGCGTAACAGAGAGGGGTATCAAAGACCCCCAGAGATAGATTACATAATGCTATTGACCTTAAATTTCTTTCTTTTTTGAAAAACAAAAAATAACAATTTATTAAAATTAACAGTTTTAAGAAAACATTGACACTTATAATAAAATTTACTACAGAACATGAATATTTTCTTTGAAATAAGTTGATATCATAGTAGCAAGAACATAGCAATTCAGAGTGAACTATATTCTTTCAATACTTTTATTTTCTGCTAATCATAGCTCAAACAACCATTATTTTTTCTGAAATAATGATTTTATAGAATTGATATAGATATCAACTTGCAAGATATTTATTGTACATCTATCTTTTTATTTTTTAATATTAGTTACAGTTTATTAACTTTGTTTCCCAGCCATATCTCGCTCCCTGATTCCCTCCCAACCCCTCCCTCCCTCATCTTCTCCATACCCCTTTCCAAGTCCACTGATAGGGGAGACGACCTTAAATTTTTTAAATGTTAATGAACAACAAACAACGGCTGCAGAGAGACAGTGGGTTATAAAAAAAACTGCCAAATTATTTCAGCCTATATATTTCAAAGATACCCTAACTTCACAATGGAGAGCAGGGAATGTCTTATGCTGGGGAAGAGGTTTTGTGTATATTCATTCAGTAGAAGAGAAATTATGGGTTCCTTCAAAACTAATAAAAATCAGATATGACAGAGGAAGACCACCTGTAGGCCACAACACAAGAAGAGAGAAATCAAGAAGACCAAACAGAACAGGTAACATAAATTGATAATCCCTTCACATAGGAACAACTCTAAAACTGACTGAAACAAAATATATTTCCAGCCAGAATCCAACAATACATGGCCAATAAATCCTTGGCTATAATATCCTCAAAATTTATTATGGCATTCTTTTAATTGGCATAGATAAAATTGGTTTACAGTTTAGTTCCATCCTGAACATCTCATACATTTATAATTTTAGAACTGTATAATGCTTGTGAGAAATTATGTTTGCAGAACAAAAGGAGCAGACACTGAAAGATGCTGGATCAAACCTGACAGAATCCTCCTTCTAGCACGCTGAGACATTGACACATCTATTCCAGCATCTTGCATGTTCCAGCATTCTGCTTGTTCCTGCCTCAACTGCTTCAGTTGCTGATTCTCATCAAAGCCCGCTCCCAAGAGAGCTTTGTAGAAAGCTTCTAATCTCAATTGGTCCAGCATTTTAAGCTGTTCTAAAAAAGACTTCTATTAAGCCTGAAATTTCTCAACATTCAAAGACTGGACTACAAATGTTATTGCTTGCTTAATTAACCATTTTTCCCTCAATTTTCTTTGGGCTCCCTAACAAGTGTTCTGCATGTTCAAAATGTCAGCCAGAAGAAATCCATGAGAATGACGTCCAATTTTCCTTAAGGGGGGTTGGGTAGATTTTTGGTTGTTTTCTGTGGCTATGAATGTTTACTGTCACTGGGAAATAGTTATAAATAGAAAATTTCTCTATTTTCCTTTTTCTTTCTCTTTCTTTCTTAGATAAGGAGAAAGGGGATTGAAAAGAAAGAATAATAAGACAAAAGGTAGATTATTGAGTCTACTCAATTTAGGGTTTTATTTGTTATTCTCAAATAAGGTTAATTTTAACTCTGGTATAGAATTTTGTATATGCAAAAAAAAATATTTTTGATACATTGGTATAAGTTTTAGTATATTGATACAAATTCAAGGTTACTTCCAATACTTTTAAACTGTTATTAAAACTGTTTAGGATATTAGGTAATGCTAGTTAATCATCTCATAGTCATGTCAGACATTAGTCTAATTTATCACAGGAGTATACATTCAAGGTTTAACAGATAGATATGATTTTGTCGCAGACTCATTACATAAAGATAGGTAGTCTTCAAAAACTTCAGAGACCTACAGAATATGGCATTTTAAAATGTCTTTACTACTTTAAAGATTCTTTGACAATGAGAAAGGTCATCTCCTGGCAGCACCCTGCCTACCTCAAAGAGGATGATAAGCATCGAAGAACCTCCATATAAAGATGACTTCAAATGTGGCAAATGAGCCACTTGGGTAAAGAAAATACCCTCATTTCACGACAGACAAATTCTGCCAAAAATGGGCAAGTTTAAGTGCAGGACAAGTCGACTGCTGAACTCTGCCAAGACAGGGTGAGCAAGTCCTAAATAGTTCCTGCTTCACATTTATGTCTGTCAAATATTCTGAGCCAGAAGGCTGAAGACGATGCTCCAACATTATAGAGAGTTTTGGGGGACTGTTCAGGCAACAAACTGTCCCTGTCAAAATTTTTTTTTGGAAGCTGCTAACATGCACTTCCTATTTACTCTAGTAACTAATTTTATTCCTTCTCTGGTGGGGTTGAAGACCACATAGTTATAATTCCACAATTAAGCTTAAGTTGTTTGGAATTTAAGAAAATGTTTTCATATAGGTAATACCAATAAGGATAAAAGTTAATTTAGGTATAGAACTCTAAGCTTGTCAAGATAGGATAGATAATCAAATACTTTCTTCTAAGTTGCCAAATTCCCATGGACTGGCCATTGCACATGTAAATTTTACCTAATAGTTTTCATAATTTTATAATTATTGTTGTATTGAAAGAAAATGAGCCTTTTATTAGACTTAAAGGGGGAAATGTTGGTATAGTGTTCTTTTGGAATGTATATAATTTACCCTTGTTCATTCAAATGCTGATTTCTCTCCCCCACTATCTGGTTTCAATCCGGACATTGCAATGTGATGCTTATTCTAAGCATCACCTGTCTCAAGTTTATGTAAACATGCCACCATTTGTTCTCTATATTGTCAATTAAACAACAGCCCCAATACTGTGCAATGGAGTGGATAGGGTCGGGAGGGGAGAGAGAGGAAGCAGGAGGGAAGAGGAGAGAATCTGCAGGAGAGGACTCGGAACCGTGAGGAGGGATGAACGGGACCTAAGATATGACTAAAAGCATGTGTAAAGTGGGAAATCTGGAGGGTAGGAAACTATGTGGGCTTGGAGGTTTAGGATGGAGTAACTATTGCCCAGCCTTGTCCTCGAGGTTAATTAAAGAAATCTCAGTCTCTGTGTGGTGATTTGGGTATACAGCTGGTTTAGGAATAACCACTGTTTAACTAAAAGATACATCAATGATAAATGTTAATAACGCCAACGTGTGTGTATGTGTTCACTTATGTACATTTGAATATATGTAAATTAACGTGTATACAATGTACACGTGTGTTTGTGTTTACTTGTGTGCATCCATGTTCCTGCATATATTTCTGTACGTGTTTGAACATGTACGTGTGTACATGTGTACATGAGTATTTATGTGTGTCCATGAATGTAGTCATTTTTCTGTACATGTCTATATGTATGTACATGCATATGCTAATGTGTGAATGCATGTATTTATGTGTGTACAACTATACATTAATCTTACATGTGTACACGTGTAATTAAACATGTGTCTGTGGTTCGGTTTGGTTTTTCAGGACAGGGTTTCGTGGCCCACGGAGCAGCAGGAAACCATGGCAGGCCCGGGGTTGGCTGCTCGGGCTCGGCTCTGTGCCTGGGGAGTGAGGGTCCTGCGAGGCCGAGGCTTCCGTTCAGACGTGCTCGAAAGCGTGGAATCGGGCGCGGGCTCCATCCGCGAAGCCGGCGGGGCCTTCGGGAGGAGGGAGAAGGCTGAAGAGGACCGGTACGTCCGCGAGATGACGAAAATACAGCTGGCTGCCCTGAGGAAGCACCACGAGGAGGAGATTGTCCACTACAAGACGGAGATTGAGCGTCTGAAGAACCAAATCGAGCGGCATCAGGAGAAGCTAGCCAAACTAACGGGGAACCCAAAGTGAGCGCGCGGCCCCTCAGACGCCCGTTCCATCCCGCGCTTGGTCTGTGTGCTCCGAACGGATAATAAAGTGCCAGTGAAAAAGGAAGCAAAACCACGGTGTCTCCGCAGCCCTGGCTGGCCTCGAACCCCCGTACACCAGGCTGGCCTCCAGCTTAGAGCGCCGCCTGCCTCTGCCTCGGCAGTGCTGGGACTAATGCGTACCTTTGCATAATTTATTTTTGCATGTGTTTATTTATGTGCATACATAAGTATGTTGCGTGTGTACATGTGTGTGTTTAATATTGTGTGTATGTTCCGTGTGTGTGTATCTTTGTGTGTGTGAACATGTGCATATTTATGTGTATGTATGTTTCCTTGTATGTATATGTGTATGTATGTTTGTGCACATTTTTATGTATCTATGTCTACATGTGAATGTTAATGTGAGGATGCGTGTGGACATATGTATATTTAGGTGCATGCATGTGTGCACGTAGATATATATTTTTGTGTGTAAATGTGTGCATATGTATATTTCCCTGTGTGTACATGCATGTATTTATGTAGGTGTAAATGTGAATAATTATGTGTATCTACATGTTTGTTACACATGTGTGTACATGCACATATTTATGTGTGTACATGTATATGTTAGTGTATGTGTTCATGTGAATATTCATGTGTGTACATGTGTATTTTATGAGTACATGTGTATATCTATGTATATTTATGTCTGTGTACTTGTATATTTTTATATATTTGTTAGTTTTTGGATATTTAAGTATATTCGCATGTATGTGCGTGTGAATACTTACACAAGTACATACATATATTCCTGTATGCATATTTTAATGTTTATGTGTGTGCAAATGTGTATGTTTATATGTGTACATGTTTATATGTATTTACATGTCTATATTTGTGTGTGTGTCTGTGTTTTTTGTATGTTTGTATTTTATATGTTCATCTGTGTGTTTATGCTTGTGTGTATACATCTATCTATTTCTTGTGCCTACGGAGACCCATCGTCCCCCTCAGTCCTATATCTGTGCATAATCTCCGCAGTTATAAAAAACTGTGGTTATCATCTAACATACAAATATGAGAGAATAATACTGATTTGTCTTGGGGGGCTGGGTCTTTTTCTAGCTTCATCCATTTACTTGCAAATTTCACAGTTTCACGGGATGTTTTAGCAGCTGAGTAATATCTGCATAAATGCACCACATTTTCTACATTCATTCATCAGTGGACACCTAGCATGTTTCTAAGTTCTGTCTGTGAGGGGTAGAGCACCAATGAACATGGCTGAGCAAACGTCTCTGTAGTAGAGTCTGTGCCTTTGGGTACATTTGGATCTTGAGGTAATAATTGATTCCCAGCTTCTGAGGAACTTCCACACTGATTTCTGTAGTGGCTGTGCAAGTTTGTACTCCTAGCAACGGTGAGTGTGTCCCTTACCCTGCATTCTCATCATCGTGAGCTGTCCTTTGTTATTGTTTTATTATTGATCTTGGCCATTCTGACTGCTATAAGATGGAATCTCAAAGTAGTTTTGATTTACAGTTCCCCAATAACTGAGGATGGTGAACATTTCTTTAAGTGTTCATGAGCCATTTGTGTCCCCCCCCCTTTTTTTTTAAGAATTCTGGTTAGCTGGGTGTGGTGGCACACGCCTGTAATCCCAGCATTCAGGAGGCAGAAGCAAGTGGATCTCTGTGAGTTTGAGGTTAGCCTGGTCTACAAAGAGAGTCCAGGAAAGCCAGAGCTCTGTTCCACAGAGAAACTTTGTTTTGAAAAACAAAACAAAACAAAAATCTGTTTAGACATGTACCCCGTTTTTAAATTGGGTTATTTGTTTTCTTGATGTTCAGGGTTTTTTTGTTTGTTTTTGTTTTTAGTTCTTTATATTTTGAACGCTAGCCCTCTTTGGATTTGTGGTTTGTAAAAAGGTTTTCCCATTCTGTGACTGTTTTCTTTGTCCCAATGATGGTGTCTTGTGCCATACAGAAGCTTTTCAGTTTCATGAACTCTCATTTATTAATTGTTGTTCTTAGTCCTGTGCTGTCAGTGTTCTGTTCAAAAAGTTCTTTCTGCTGGGTGGCAGTAGCACATATGCTCTTAATCCCAGCATTCGGGAGGCAGAATCTGAGTTTGAGGTCAACCTGGCCTACAAAGTGAGTTCCAAGACAGCCAGAGCCACACAGAAAAACCCTGTCTTGATAAACTAAAAAAAAAAAAAAAAAAAAAAAAAAGAAAAAAAAAAAAGTCCTTTTCTGTGCCCAAGTGATTTGAAAAGTCCTCCTCTTTCTCTTCTGCCAGGTTCAGTGTATCTAGCCTTATGTTGAGGTCCTTTGTGCACGGTAATAAGTACACTCTATCGGCACTCTTCCATGCATGTGTCCAGTAAGGCCATCTGTTGAAGATACTCCAGGACTTTTATCAGAAAAGGGTGTTGGGCCTTTTCTGCATCTTATGAGAGGATCATAAGATGTTTGTTCTTTTTAGCATTTTTATATTGTGGATTACATCTATCAATTTACATATGTTGAACTATTCTTGAATCTCTGAGATGAAGCCTACTTGATAATGGCAGATTTAAAAAAAAGTTTTTATTTTGTTTGCAAATATTTGATTGGGAAATTTTGCATCTCTGTTATAAAAAGGGAAATTGGTCTGTACAGCTCTTTCTTTGTTGGGTCTTTATGTGGTTTAGGTATCAGGAAAACTGTGGCTTTGTAAAAAGAATTGTACAAAGTTTCCCCTGTTTCTATTTTGTGGGATAATTTGACAAGTATTGACATTAAGTCTTTAAAAGTCTGGTTGATTTCTGCCCTGAAACCATCTCATCTTGGGCTGGTTTTGGTTGGGAGACTTAATTAGTGCTTGTATTTACGTAGGGCTTATAGGTCTGCTTAAGCTGCATGTCTGATCTTGATTTAACATTGTTAGGTGGTACATACTAGGAAAGAATCCAATTCCTTTGGAGTTTCTAGTTTGTTAGAGTTCAGGTTTTAAAGCACATCAAGATAATTCTCTGGATTTCCTCTATGTCTATTGTTATGACCCTCTCCTGGTCCTTAATTTTGTTAAGTTGGATCTTCTCCTTCTGCCTTTTACTTGTCAATCTTATTGATTTTCTCAATGAACCAACTAGTTGTTTCATCAACTATTTGTATTTTTTTTGGAGGGGGTTGTTATTTGCTTCTTCTTGTTTTTTTTTTTTTTTTCATTGATTTCAGCCCCAAGTTTGATGATTTCTTGTCATCTACTCCTTTTGAGTGTTATTACCTCTTTTTGTTCTAGTGTTTTCAGGTGCCCCACTATTCACTAATGTGAGGTAGCTAGGGTTTTTTGTTTTTTTCTTTAATGCAGGCAGTTAGTGCTATGAATTTGCCTCCTAGAACTGCCTTCATTGTGTACCATAAGTTTGGGTATTGTATATTTATTCTCATTCAATTCTAAGAAGTCTTTAATTTCTCTTGTAATTTATTTCTTGACTTTTTTTAAATATAGTAGTGATTTTTTTTTTTTTAAATTTCCATGAGTCTGTAAGCTTTCAGTTGTTTCTGTTACTGTTGATATTTAGCTTTAATTTCTGGTTTTCAGATAGAACATGGGGTGTTATTTAAATTTTCTTGTATCTGTTGAGGCTTGATTTATGTCTAAGTATATGGTCAATTTTGGAGAAAGTTCCATAAGGTGTTGAGAAAAAGGTATATTCTTTTGTGTTTGGGTGTTGTGGTAGTTTAGACAAGGATGCTTCCCAGTAGTTTATGTATTTGAATGCTTAATTACCAGGGAGTAGAACTGTTTGAAAGGATTAGAAGGATTTGGTGGTGTGGCCTTGTTGGAGAAAGAGTGTCACTGAGGGTGGGTTTTGATACAAAGCAACTCCCCCTACATTTTGCCTATGGATCAGGATGTAGCTCTCAGCTATTTCTGCAGCAGCATCTCCACCCATGCTTCCTGCAACGATGATAATGAACTAAACCTCTGAAACTGAAAGCAAGCCCTAATTAAATGCTTTCTTCTGTCAGAGGTGCCATGATCATGGTGTCTCTTCACAGCAACAGAACAGTGACAAAGACAGGTGAAGTACACCATAAATAGCTGTTAGGTCAATTGGTTTTTTATGTCAGTCAGCTGCAGCATTTCTGCCTAGTTTTTGTCTGCACGACCTGTCTATTGGCAAGAATGGGGTACTGAAGCCACCCACTATGACTGTTGGAGGGTCAGTATGTGATTTTAGTTGCAGTAGCATTTCTTTTCTGAATTTGGGTGCCCTTGTGTTTGGTGCATAAGTGTTTAGGGTTGCAATATCTTCTTGGTGGAGGTTTCCTTTGCTGAGGATAGTGTGTCTTTCCTTATCTCTCTTGACTAGTTTTTTGTTTGAGGGTTGTTTTGTAAAATATTAAAATGGCGACACCAGCTTGCTCTTCAGTCCTTTTACTCGGAATACTTTTTACATCTTTTTAGTTTGAGGTGGTGTTTATCCTTACTGTTCAGGTGTGTTTCTTGGATGCAGCAGAAGAATGTATCTTTTGTTCTTATCCAATCTTTTAGTCTGTATCTATTTATTCGGTAATTGAGACTATTGATATTGAGACTTATCAATGACTAGTATTTGCTGGTTCCCATTATTTTATTGAGGTGTAGGCACCCCTCCCCACTTTGATTTACTGGGCTGAGATTATTTATTCCTTGTGTTTTCTTGATGGTGGCTAAACTCTTCAGTTTGACTTTTTCTTCTAGTGTCTTCTGTAGTGCTCGATTTGTAGACAGAGACTGCTTAAATTTAGTTTTATCATGGAATGTTTTCCTTTCTTCATCTATTGTGATTGAAAGTTTTGCAGAACTGGCTGGTCTGAACTGGCTGGTATTTTTAGTCTTCTCATATTTTATAGCACATCTGTCCAGGACTTTCTGGCTTTTAGAGTCTTTATTGAGAAGCTAAGTGTTATTTTAGTGGGTCAGCCATTATATGTTATTTGGTCCTTTTCTCATGTAGCTATTAATATTCTTTGTTCTGTTCACTTAGTGTTTTGATTGTTATGTGTCATGGAGAATTTCTTTTCTGGTCTAGTATATTGGGTGATCTGTATGGTTCTTGTACCTTGATAACACCTCCTTATTTAGGTTAAGGAAATTTTTCTTTTTTTCTTTTTTTGAGACAGGGTTTCTCTGTGTAGCCTTGACTGTCACACTGCAGACCAGACTGGCTTTAAACTCACAGAGATCCTCCTGCCTCTGCCTTCCAAGTGGTGGGACTAAAGGTGTGTGCTACCACCACCTGGCTAAAGAAATTTGCTTCTATGATTTTGTTGAAAATTTTACTATGGTTTCTTGTTCTTTTATTCCTATTATTCATAGACTTGGTATTTTCATAGTTTCCCAGATTTTTCTGAGTGTTTTGTGCTTGGATTGTTTTTTTAGATTTAGCATTTTCTTTGAATAAGTATCTGTTTCTTTTATCTTGTCTTTAGTGCCTGAGATGCTCCTTTTCATCCCTTATATTCTGTTCACTTGTTAGACTTGTTTCTGAGTTCCTGTTCAAGTTCCTAAATTTTCTATTTCTGATTTTATCAGTTTTGGTTTTATTTTTTAGTGATTCTATTCCCAGTTTCACGTCTTGTCTTAAACAGTCTTCTTCATTTCATTCCATTGCTTCTGTTTTTATATATTATTGGATTCCCTCATAGCCTCTTTAAGGTCCTTGAATATATTCCTAATAGCTATTTGGAGTTCTTGTGCTATGCTTCAGCTCTGTTGTGTTTCTCAGGGCCTACCAGTAGGGTTCCTGGGCCCTGGTGGCAGCATATAGTCCTGCTGTCATTGATTTTGTTTTAACACTGGTGTGTTGGCATCTGCATTTAAGATGATGGTGATTGTAGGTGTTGGTACCTGATCTTGTCTTTGTTGAGTGGGTTTTCTGTTCTTGGCTTCTGTTGTTCTCTGGATCTTAAGAGAGTGTGGTGGCTGTGGGTTGCCTGGTAGGGAATGATGCTGAGCCCTTGCTGGGCGTGGTCATTGGAGGTTCCAGATAGAAAGTGTTTCTAGGTCTTGGAAACTGCAGAACGAATATGGATGAGCTAATAAGGCTGGTGTTGGTGAAAAGGGTCCACAGGAAGGCGAAAATCTGGGTATAACAAGATGCTGAGGGTAGTCCCCTGGGAATGGTGGTAGAGAGGAAGGAGAGGCTGCAGCAGGTGGTCTACAAAAAGGTAGGGGTAAGGCTTGGTGCGGTTAGAATTGGAGGACAGGAGGGAGAGGGAAGATGCCTACCGGATTCCATGGTGAGCATGGGTGGGGCAGGTTTCCAGGGAGTGCTTTCTGGTGTTGTCAGCTGAGACAAAGGGGAGGGATGCTGAAGGAGACTATCTGCCAGTCCCCTGGGTGTGGGGCAGAGAGGAAGGAGAGGTCACAGCAGATGGTCTGCTGTGAAGTTGGGGATAAGACTGGGGGCACTGGAATTGGAGGACATGAGGGAGAATGAAGAACACCTAGCTGATTCTGGAATCTATTCTTCATAAATTTTTAAAATTCTCATTGTCTCTTCTCTTTTGCTCTTCCAGATGAACTATGGGAACTGTCTTAGTTATGTTTTCTATTGCTGTGAAGAGACACTGTGTCCACAGAAACTCTTACAAAGGAAAGCATTTAACTGGAGCTGGGTTACAGCCCAGAGGCTTAAGGTTTAGTCTTATCCTCATGGCGGCATGCAGGCCGACATGGTGCTGAAGAAGGAGTTGAGAGTTCTACATCTTGATCCAAAGGCAGCAGGAAGAGTCATTAGGCCCACTAGGTCTGGCTTGAACTTCTAAGACCTCTAAACCTTCCTCTACTGATGCTTCCTCCAAGACCACACCTACTCCAACAAGGCCACACTTCCTAAGAATGCCACCCCCCCTGTGAGCTGATGGGGACTATTTTCTTTTAAGCCACCACAGAAATCATTATAAATGTCCCAAGAGACATGTCTTCATCTTTTCTTCCTTCCTTTATTCTTTCTTCTGTTGGAAATAAGGTAATAACAAACTCACAAGACAGTAAAAATGAAGCAGGTTTTGTTATATAATTCCAGGGAAAGGGTCACTGGTATAGAGAAAAAGTAAAAAATGACCTGTGGGGTACTGATCTAGAGCCAGACAGTAAATTTAAAATCCTACGACTGGGGGAAGTTTCTGTTCTCTTCTCCTACAGGCCAGAAGTTGCATCCTCCCCTAACTCCTCATATCTTGTTGGCCTAGGACACAAAGCCCCACCCATTGAGTAATTTAGCACTTAAGGTTGCCATCCCCCTTTTCCTGGGCTCAGTCACATAGACCTTTCTAAATCTCAGAGTCCTGAGACAGGCAGGTGCAACTTAAGAACCCATCACATCAAAAATGGACCGCAACAATCCATTTCTTACACCTTCCTTTCTTTTTTTCTTTATTGATAAGGTCTTGTCTATCTCAAGTTGGTCTTGAATAAGTTCTATAGGACGAGAAACTAGTAAAGTAAAACAGGGCCACTGCTGGATGATGGAGTTGAGGTGTAATAAAGAAGGGGAATAGCAGTGATCTTATCTGGGGAAAAAGGCAGTGAGTGGAAGGGAAGTAAATGAAGAAGAAGGAGGAAGGCAAAAAAAAATGTTTGAAAAAGCAGCAAGGAACCATATTATTATTAAATATGTGTTTACTTTGACAGTACACACAGTTCTTTGAATGAAGGCACATATAGAGTTTAAGGTTTTCTCATCTAGGCAGACGGTGTTCCCTTCAAGAGCCAAAGACTACCTGACAAAACCTGATACTGGGCCTGGCAAGCCCTCTTGAGTTGTTGGCGAGGGCTGTCCAAGAAACTTCCAAAATATACGGCCTATTGCTATAGCACTAGGCTGTCCCCCCCCCCCGTGACATTACATTCCTGTTGCTGAAGACAACATGTACTTCAGAATGAGGGCCCAGAGACCCCTGAGCTGCAAGTGACCTGAAGGACCAGTTAAAACGTGAATGTGTTCATGTGTGCTTTCAAACAAATTTGCAGCTTTTGTAAAATTAGCCAGTTTCCTTGTACTGACACCATCTGGAACACCGCAAGGTGCCATACTATCTTTTAAATTAGGTGTGTAAAGAAGACAGACTAGAAGATGGTTATTTAGCTTTTATTCATGACATTCGAATTCTTAAGCTCACACAGAAATTTATTTCATAAATATTCTTTAGATTTATCTAGCTCTTTTAATTGATTTAATTATGTTAGTCTACTTTCTGACAAACTTAACTGAATCACAAGTGGAACAAAAATAGTTAACATTTTTCAGATGTACTTAAAAAAGAGACAGGAAAAGTTTGAAGGCAGATCACTAGAAGCTAGTAAACAGCTTGCTTCATTAGAAAATGAATCACCCTTTGTTACACAAATCTTTATATATCATTGAAAATATTTTACCCATATTTAATACCTGCCCAGAGGAAAATAGATTGCTATAAAGGAGTTTTTTTTTTTTAATAAACATTTTAAAAACCAGGAAAAAAATCATTACCTCTAAAATATACTTTGTTTGGCTAATTTTAGACAGGAATCACTAGTTTCTTTAAAGCCAAAATATCAGAGCTAGAATGACAATACTATCCAAATGATGCCTCTGGCATTTCTTGAAGACACGCTGTTTCTTTTTCTTAGCATGGTATCCTTTAGGCTAAGGGACTATTGGAAGTGACATGCTTCCGTCAGTGACAATGGGCTGGGTAAATGGTGGACTGGCAGAAACTGAATTCCTTAATTTTTTTCAGCTAAGGAAAATTTAAACCAAACCCGAACAGTTGTGTTATGATGAAAGATGTTACACGTAGGAAGAAAGGAAACTTAGAACGGTTAAGATAACTTAAAGATTTCCATAGAGTCAACTGAAATAAAAACATCCAAAGATTTCTTATAGCCAGGACTATTAAAAAAAAAGGAAGGGTCTGGAGAAGATATAATTTATCAGTTCACAGTGTGTAATGTCTGTGACACAGACACAGGGAGAGCTTTTGAGTTTATAGCTCAACCATAGAAATGCTTAATGGCAAACTTCTGAGGGGGTGCCTCCATTGGGAGACTTCTGAAGGAAGTCTTCATGTTTTTCACTAGTGTGCGAGTAAAGCTGTTATTAACCATTTGCTACCACTGACTAGTCTCTGGACCTTTCTAGGTAGAGGGCATGAGACAAAGGCTGGAGCTCAAAAGGACTATTTGGCTTGGGTTGGAAGGAAGGTTTCAAAGGCTGTCAAGTTTCAGTTGGTTCTACAGAGGATTCTGTAGTTCTGTGCCTGACCATCTGTAAAAGCAGAACGTGTTCTACCTGGAATGTTGCTGGAATGATTGTATGATAGGAAGAATAAATCAGGAAGCTCTGAGGTTCCTTCCATTCACCCTAGTTCCAAGAAAAGAAATAGAACATTCAGGGAAGAGATGTTCAACAGCCTAAGAAGCAGAAAAATAATCTAGATCAGTAATTTAATCTATACTTTCCATTATTTCCATTGGCTGGACCCAAAAGAAGCCTAGAGGTAAGGGGGCCTGGATGAGGGGCTTGTGGGCTGTCTTGGGGAACAGAAGTGGAAGGATTAATGTTTCCACAGTGTATCCCAAGTTCAGATCTTAACCCCAGAGGACAGATTGGAAATATCTTATTAATATGGTTGATATAAAAATGTATGGCCTCTTAGACTGTGCCCAAGTTCATAAAAATCTAAAACAAAAACAAACAAACAAACAAACCTCCATTCCCAATTACCTCTTTTGGAGAGAGACGACAAACTGTGAAAGTTAATATGTTTTCAAAAATAATTAGTAGTCACCCTCTATTAGAATACATGGGCAGTTGAATATGGTGGTGGGCGCCTTTAATCTCAACACTCAGGAAGCAGAGGCAAATGAGTTCACAGCCAGCCTTGTCTACATAGTGAGTTTCAGCATGCCAAGGGCGATGTAAGAGTGGTGTCTCATAATATATGAGCTGAGCTCAATGAGTAAACCATGGGCTGAATGGGAAGTCACTAAGGGAAAGAGAAACAATGCACACACACACACACACACACACACACACACACACACTTCACCTCTGGCTGTAGGATCATACACATTCATAAGCCAACATTCTTCTGTATTCTTTGCAAATGAAATATTCCTGCTTCCTTTTCATCTTAAGTGGAAAGGTCTCACGCTTGTCACACTGCTGTACCATCCACAGCAAAGGATTTAATATCAGGAATCATGGTCTCTGATAACATTAAGATGTGAAGTATACACATTGAACTTCATATTATAGACATGGTGTGTGTATTGAATTTCAGAGCTTAACAATGAATTATGGAACTTGATTGGCTCAGAGGCAGATAACCCTTGAACCCACTGATTAATCTTCAATCAGACATTAACATTTTCTCTCATGTTGCAAGGACGATACATCAACACTGTGAACACTCTTAACCTTGACATGTTTAACCTAACTCTCACTATGAGGAAATAAGCAGAAAGTATTCCTTCGGAATGTGGGCACACTGCCATATTAAAACCAGCTTGCATTTGTTTAGTAAATCCAGTCATAAAAGACAGCCCACACAAATACACACACACACACACACACACACACACACACACACACACACGCGAGCGCGCATGTATGCAGCGGGGGTAGGAGGGAGGGTGATAATCCATTAATGGAAATGAAAATAATGGCAATTAAATGCAAAGTGTAGTTTTTGATTATATCTAGATTTTTTTTTAAGAAAAATCAACTACAAGGAATTTTTTGAGGCAGAATTTGAACCATGGGTTGTCTATCAAACATGCACAGCATTAATGTTCTGGCTCTGTAGTTGATGACATTGAAGATGAGGAGGGGTATGAATGATAAAATATTTTAAAACTTTATGATGACCGGAATTTGTTTTTTGTTTTTGATGGTTCTGTAATGACTGCATTTATAGTGAGAAAGAAAATGAGGTGATATGCTAATGCTTGGTACACTCAAGAACATTTATAATCTTTCAACTTTGAATTTTCCCAAAATTAAAATAAATGCAGAAAAGGAGAAAGAATAAGGTTAGGAGACAGAAACAGGCCTGGAGCTGTCCTAGAGGTTGCAAGGATATCCCATTCACAATACAGATGTATGGAAGATAGGGTCAGGCCGAAGGCTTAAAAGCAACTCGTGAGGATTTTTTTCTTCAGAATTTGCTAAACAAAGTTCTGTAGAAAGATGAACACCCTGTACTTTAAAAAAGCAGAGCAGCTGGCTAGACCTTAAGAGCTGATTAGTGCAATTAGCAATACAAGCCAGAGAAGATTGTTCCAAGAATTAAAAATAATTGGATGTCTTAAGCTAAATGGAAATTTCATATACACAAATAATTGGTAGGAAATAACTTTAGAAAGAAATGACAAATATCTTCAAAGTCGGGCTTCTCCTGGGACTAAGCATTACTAAAATATAGGCACAAAGGGGAGTAAGTCCTTCAGTTGTTAAAGGCACATAGCTACACACACTCCCCAAGGCCTTGTGGAATGACCTGCCATTTCTCAGGGCCACTATCCTGCATCCCATGTGGTGTGTTATTATATCTGGGCCCTTAGATAATACTTTTAGCCCAAAGTGATACTGACAAAAACCAAAACCAAACACCCCCCCAAAACAAACAAACAAACAAAAAACCCAAACCCAAACCAAAAAAGCATTGCTTATCTTGGCCTCTAAACATTACTTAGGGAGAAAAGAAACAAAGTTGCTGTAGGTTGGAGCAAGCCAGTACCATCAAAGTGGTAACGATGGCTTCACAAGACATCCACGAGACAGGAAGGAAGGGTTGTTCTGCACAGTTCCATCGTGCACAATGTCACTCAGTCCATACAGTCGGCCTTTTCATCATTTAGACAAAGATGTCATGCTTTCTAGGCCTTTGTGGTGGCCACAGATGGCTTTAACATATTATGTATACTAAGTAACATCAGATTAACTTAGTCATCCTTTGTTATTACTTTAACTACAAGAACACATTCATATCTACTTCCCTTCACCAACTGACACTTCACTGAAATCAATATCATGGGAAGTAGGGTACTTCTTAGTCAAGCTGTTAGAACCACAGTTTTGTCAATGAATCAGAGAAGGCAACATTTCATTTACTAAACCTAAAGGCAAGAGAGAGCACAGAATGGTTATTCTGACTGCTGGAAGGGATAAACTTGAATGGATAACAGGAAGACCTTGGTGACCGTAGCACTCAACAGAAATTAACTCTGTGTCATCGTCTGGTGGGATGACTGGGGAGAAATAAGGAGAGAATGAGGAAGAAATGGAGTGAGAATAAGGAGAATAGGGAGGGAAAATGGGGAGGAGAGAAAAGGAAAATGGGGAGGAGAAGAATCTCTGGGGTCAAGTTGGAAAGGCCACAAGTTGAGTAGTTAATCTACATGTACCAAATAACAACTGTATTTTTCTCTTGTCACTGAGACCCTAGTATTACACTGTGTAGGGACAGCTAGGACTCACTACCCCTTAGCAAACACTGCACTAATCTGGCTCAAGGATCCTAGAGGTCATTTTTAACTTTATCTTTCTCTTCTGGGAAATGGGAAAGCTTATCTCTAATGGAAGAGTCTAGAAATGGCTGTGGCTATGAAGAATACCTTCTGACTAGGGCAACCAGATTCTTCCCGTTGTTAGCCTGTGAATGCCTGCCTGGGGCATACATCATGTAGCCATTAACTGGCCCCTGGTGAAGCCACCTACAAGGGAAATGGTAGATGGTTCCAGAACTGCAGGCCTTTCCTAGCTACCAGTCCCCTAAGCCCCAAAGCCAGGGCTCAATGGCTTAGGGAAATTGTGGAGAGACGGCATAGGAAAATGTACCGCCTAAACGTTCTCCAAATTTGCTTGGTACTTAGACAAATAAGTGACAGAGAAGTGAGTCAAAAGCCTAACAAGAACCACCGCAACAAGCCTCTCAGTCTTAAAACCTGAATTCCAGTACAGCCTAGGGGGCAGCTCCCAGGCAGAAGTGTGCCACGGGCGAAGGGCAGTGGCCTCTCCTGCACTGTCCTCAGCCGAAGGGGTTAAGGCTGGTCCTTCGTGCTGTGGTCTGCATGGCCCACAGGCTCTGGCTAGCAGCACTTAAAGGGTAAGAGCACATGGAATGGGTAGGAGATGTCTTTCAGAAGTCCTGGCGGGGCTTCGGCGTTCCTGCTCCTGGAAGTAGGGATCATGTCAGCCAGGGAGGACCACTTCCTGTCCCGTGGGGACTCTTGGGAGAAACAGGGTTCCTCTCTTCTGGAAGATGAGGTGGGGTGTTAGTGACACATCCTGGTTGTCATCTCTTTCTGGAAAGCAAGGAGAGAACGGCTGTTAGGGGACAGTAAGCAGATCAATGATGGAGATATATTCCAGGTGCATTTACCTGGAACTTTTAAACCAAAGTTGCAAGGCTGGACCATGAGAACACATTCTTTCATTTAGTCATTGGCTCTTGAGTGTTCTCTCTCTCTCTTCCTCCCTTTCTCTCTCTCCTTTCCTTCCCCTTTCCTCTCATTTTTAATTCAAGAGAATTAAAATGTTTAAAATATTTTACTTTTTTGCCAAGAATCTAAACTACTTGATTTCTCTGGGGGCAGGGGAGAGGAGCAAGATCTGGAGCCACGGAGCCCTTGGAATTGAATAACAGCCCTCCCCTCTGGATGGAGAATGGCCTTCAATGTTCACCCCCACCCCTTCCAGTTGTCTGTCCAAGGGCAGCCAAGAATCAGTTGCCAACTGGTATGATAATAGGTTTGGGTTACTATTTCTAGAATAGAAGCGTCTTTCATTTTCCCGTCTTTGATTGAGAACTTAGTCAAATGGAAGACGGTAACACCAGAGCTCTGAGCCGATCTACTTCTGTGCTGCGAGTGGTCAATCTCCTCCACCTCTAAACGGCAGATCATGTCAGGGTGGGTATTCCCAGGCCGCTTCCTGCCCGTGAGGTGACACTGAGGTCAGGGAAATGAATGTAACTGTGCACAAGTCAAGAAAAGCAAGGAAGAGGAAACACCACACTCTGGCCTGCACACTATCTTTGCACGTTACTTTCCTGTTTTTTTTTTTTTGGAAATTGTGGATCCCAAATGTGCCATCCTTTGTCTTCCTTTGAGACCCTGCACAGACTGGCCTCTTCATACCCCATCCCATCTCTACCCTCTTTACCTGGCTAACGCCATTTCCAGTTCAGACATGATGGCATCCATTTGACTGGAAGCCTTCATCTCCGTCTTTGGAGGTGACCACGCCTTTCGCCTTTGCACACCCTGACTTTTGTATAGAGTATGCTGGCTCTGAGTGGTAGTTTCAATGGTAACGACTCCCATAGGCTAGTATGCCCAAATACTTTGTCCCAGTTGGTGGCACTATTTGGGAAGGGTTAAGACACGTGGGGTGGTTGAAAGAGGTGTTCCCACTAGACTGACCATCACCCCAGGAGCTTTTGTCTTTGTATTCCCACTATTTTATTTCCCACAGTACTGATGCAAGGGAGTTCTTTCTTTGATCTCTGAGAACAGTGTGGGCTGAAGGCTGGAAAAGAGCCTTGAACATTATCATTTGAGGAAGGAAGACTAAGAACTTTGAATTAGATGAGTAAGATGTGTCTGAGTTCCACTTGCAGAACTGACCACAGCCGCTCTGTCTCCTGAATGCCGACCGGAATCATCCCAGGCAGCCACACAGCAAACATCTGAGTTGAAGGATTTAGTGTGGGAGTGCCCTGGTACCCAGAACGCTGTTTAAAAACCATACAGACCGTGAGGGTTAGAGAAATAGCACAGTGTGTAATCTACGTACACAAGACCAAAAGCTTTCCTTATTAAACACGGGCAATTTCACACTGCACTGTGGTCAGCACACGAATTCATATCCTGAACTCCTCACGATCACTTCCTAGTGCTTACTGCTTGAACCACATACCAGGAGATGGCGCTGATGTTCTCCAGCACCCACAGTCTTCTGGGAAGAAGGGACGTGGTGGGCTGAAGTATCGCTGCAAGTATTTTCCAGCAAAGCCACGGAGTGTATGGAAACCAGGTTTGCACAGACATCACGCACTGCAGTCTCACTTGTGGCCCCTGCTGCCCCCACGTGAATTCTAAGCTCAGCATGTCTTAGGTGACAGGTTTGTTTCAGGAGACATCTGCGCTAACTCCAACACAGGACAGTTCCTCTCCTCCACCCTACCCTTTCCCAGTCATATAGCATCCTTCTTCACTGGTGGACCAGCCTATCGCTTCATTTCTGCCCCTTGGATGGTCCAGGGCAAGACCCCACAGACTCCAAGAGAGCAGGCCTCCTGCTGTTTGCCCTTGCATCCCCAGTGCCTGATAACCCAGGTAAAATGAGTATTTGCTTAATCAAGTAATGAACGGGTCCTCAGTCTCTTCACTCGCAAAATATGGTGTGCTAGTGAGCAGATCAAGGGAAGAATAAATGCATTAACACACGCAGGGACTCAATACGTGATCATCGCCGTCTTTGATCCCGCCGTATAGAGCTGTGGTCAGAAGCACAAGCATGACCTCAGTGTCTCCTGGCGGGCAGGAGACATAGGAATACCCACATAGGAATACCCACCCTGACGTGATCTGCAGTTTAGAGGCAGAGGAGATAGACCACTTGCAGCAGAGAAGTAGATCGGCTCAGGGGTCTGGTGTTACCATACTGGAGCCGAGGCAGGACTGTGAGTTTGAGGCTAGCCTGGGGTATAAACAAACAAGGAAACAAAAAAACAAGACCAAAGGCTCTTGTATTTTGAGTTAAAGTTTGACAACAGATTGTATATTTAAGAGGAAGAGAGTGATTCCCAGGGTAGACATGACTTCAGTTTTATAGCTAGCGCTATTTGCAGTGGGTCAGTGCTCCGAGAAAGGAAGGAAAGCGCTTTTGATAAGAGCCCACGAGGCGCTCTGTGCTTTGGGGAGCCTGGGTCGTCGTGTGGGAACTGCAGCCTAAGCAGGGACGGGCCCTAAAAGGCTGAGGGTTCTGCTCACACCTGTGGCTCTGCAGGTGCACCCTGCAACCCTGAAGCCTCCAGACGCATGTGCACACAAGAGTCTGAGAGAGGAGGGCGACTTACCAGAGCCACCCGGCCCATGCCAACGTGAAGGCCAGGCCTTCCACACAGCACAGGGCTTTAGCTGAAAGCCCCTGAGCCAGAAATAAATATGCATTTGCGTGATAACTTGGAAATTAATTGACTCATATACTAATTGTAGATGGTGGCAGGTCATTTCTGAATTTTCGAAATGCTAGAGGTACTTTTTCTTCAGCTAGACTGATCTCAATTTGAATTAGTAGTTGCAATAGAAAAATCGTCAAGATGATTAAGTTTCCTACAGTATGGATGCTAAAAATACAGAGGATGAAAGTGAAGGAAGGGTGACGAGATCCAAGGCCCTTGTGAAGAGTCTGTCCTGGAGCTTTCTTCAGTGTGTGCCCCAACAGGAAGAAGAAAAGCTGTTTCTGAGATGCCGCTCACATTCCTACGGGGAAGCATGGTTTAAAGGAAGGACATTGTCCTGGGATCTACCCTTTGAAAATACATAGGCCAGGGCCAGGAAGATGGCTCAGCAGGTAAACAATTGCTACCACACCTGAAAATGGGAGTCCTAGACTCACGCTGGTAGGAGAGAGCCAACTCTCTCAAGTTGTCTCTGACCCCATGCGTGCCATATCCTCACACCTGATTTTCAAAAGCACAGGCTCCCCTTTTCCCCCTACTGGGTTGCCTTGTCCAGCCTTAATGAGAGGATGCACCTCGTCTTATTGCAATTTGACCGTGCCATGTGTGGTGGACATTCTTGGGAGGCCTGGACCCAGGGGAGAGGAGTGGACCCAGGGGAGAGAGGAGGTGGGGGTGGTACTGGGAGGGGAGGAGGGAGGGAACATTGCGATAGGGAGTGACCTATGAGAGAGTTAAAAAAAAGTGTAGGTTCCAAAGCTGTATTCTACTACATTTCCACGTGGTGGTGCCATCAAACCGTTTAAAGAAATAAAGCATAAACACGGCTTTCCTTGAAGAGCCCTCCTCCTAGGCTAATCTAGCAGGGCCTAAGACATTCCTTCATTCCTTCCTCCAGGGGCGCCAGCTCAGTATTTTCCCTGCAGGGCTCCTTTAAGACTGGAGTGCCCAGCCAGCTGGACTGGTCAGCAGCTCCCACAGCACCAGCCACCGAGTGGGTTGGAGCCACCACTGAGGCACCCGAGCAAAGGGGAAAAAGGTGGAAGGAAAATAAAGTTCCTAAAAGCTTAAAAAAAAAAAAGACCACCTATGTCTAAGGCCAAACTGGACTCATGTTTAGGGTGGTTTCTGCAGGCGAGAGCTTTCTGAGACGTCTCTGACCAGAAACTGTCCTTGGCTTGTTTATGAAAAAACAAAAACAAACAAACAAACAAACAAACAAAAACCTGTAACAGTTGTAGTTTTTTTTTTAAACGACTGTAGGCATAAACACATATTTTACCAGAGATTCATGTACACCTGTGCCCATTGCTGCTCTATTCACAACAGCCTAGATGGAAACAGAACCAGCCTAGATGGCCCTTAACAGATGAAGGGGCACATCATATACACAATGGAATTTTATTCGACTCTAAAGAAAAATGGCGTTATGAAATTTGTAGGAAAATGGATGGATCTGGGAAGCAATTATGCAAGATGTCAGAAAGGCAAAAGCTACCTTTCTTCTTATAGGCAGATCTTAGCCTGTAGTATACAAGTGTGTGTGTGTGTGTGTGTGTGTGTGTGTGTGTGTATGTGTATACACACAAAGTCTAAAAGGCTGGAAAGGACACACCAAGGGTGGGTAGTTGATCAGGAGGGTTATGGGTGGGCAAAAGGCCACACAGGAATGGCGATGGGGAGAGAGGTTACAAGTGAGGAGCTGGAGCGGCAAGGAAGCTGGGAGATGTAAGGGGGAATCTACTAACAATTTTGTAATAATGCTCATTTAGAACATTAACATATATCTTAAATGTACTCTTGTGGTAGAAATAAAGCCAGGCTTTGATCTGTCACTCCCAGCAGCCTCATTCTCCACAGCCAACAACCAACTTCCACATTCTTTGGCAGTGCAGAGGAAGCTGGTCAAGGCGGGTCTCAGCAGCTTCAGCGAAAGGCTGCTTTTCACCAGACAAATTGCCAGGCCAGGCCAACCAGCTCCCCCAGGTCTCCACAATGCCTTGGGGTTTCTCACAGGCTGTTTGCTCTACCCAGTAAATGTGCTCCGTTCCTCTATGCCTGGCAGATTCTCACAGTTTACATGGCCCCCTGAAAGCATTATTCGCTGCATTCTGGGTCCCCATTGCCTGGCTTTCTGCTAGCATCAGAAATTCATTACATGATTAGCCTCAATCTGAACTACACCTTAGTGTATACTGTTGTGTGATGAAGGATATTTTTTTCTCAAGTCTTACACAGTATATATGGTTTGAGGCAGTTAAATACAATTTATGTCTAATATGAGTTTATAGCTGGTAAATGAAATTATGCTTGTTTTCAATTTCTGATATTTTTGTTCTTGGCATAGTCTCTGAATTTTTTGATACTTTTAATACTCATATTATTTCTTGCTTTAAAAAAAAAAGCTCTAGTAACTTAAAAAGCAATGAAAGGGGAAACAACAAAACACCCAATAGAAGTCACACTTAATTTTAGAAACAAAGCTTCAACAGCTTTTGCCAGGTTTTTATAGGGAGAGTGGGGGTGGAGAAAACAGCCTAAGCTTTACATAAGTCACACGATCAGGCAAAAGCTACATGTTTTCTGATTTTAGCTTTTAAAACTGAAAGTGCTGGGGTTGGCTACCCAGAGGCGATTTAAGCTGTGGGCTGGCTTTCCCCAGGGTCAGGTTCAAGGTTCCTGAATAAACTGCATTGAAAAAAATAAATAAATAAAACTGAAAGTGGCCTGTTTGACAGTACTGTGAGATATTTGGACATCCATCTCACATTTCTATGAGTTCTATGATTTAAATATCACCACCACCACCACCACCACTACCATCGTCATCATTTCATTGGTCTCGAAATTGTCTGGATGTCATGAGTGCCAAGTTAGCAGAAGTCTCACCCTGAAAATGAGTTTACATGAAAGGAGTACCCCCATCCTGTCACCCTTCCCTGTCTCCTGTCTCGAAACCACTGATCCTGGCTGCAGGCCCCTGCTGTGAACCACCACCCCAAGAAGTGTAAGAAAGGGCTCTGGCTGCCTCCTCTGATTTTCTCTAGTGACCCCTGCCCCCACTCTGCTTTCCATCTCTGGTGTGGGGCCTCAACTTTCTTTGGAGGCCCTGCCATGCAGTTGCCACTCTGCCTGCCTGTCCACAGTTATAATAACTCTTCTAATAGACTCTGTAGTCCTCAGTAGCCAGTCTCAGTGTGTTCTTGAACCATTTACCTCATCCAAAACTTAACCTAGATTAGAATGACTCTGAACTGAAGCCACTTGCCCAAGTTCACACAGCTTCTGAGTGGCTTTCAGTCCAGATTGAGTTGATTCAAAAAGTAAGCAAGCAAACCCCATGCTGTGTCCATTATTCCACAAGGGGGAGATGAAGATTATGACTTCAGAGGTGTTCCAAATGCTCCACGGACACAACATAATCTTAAACCCACACTTTCTTTTAATTCTGCAACATTCTGCTAACTGTGAGGAGGATGAGGGAGGAGGAAATATCAACAATAAAAACAGCTGGCGGGGGGTGCTGGAGAGATGGCTGAATGGATTAAGTGGATGAGGCTGCTCTTCCAGAGATCCTGAGTCAATTCCCAGCAGCCACATGGTGGCTCACAACCATCTAGACTGGAATCTGATGTCCTCTTCTGGCATGCATGTGTACATGCAGATAGATTACTCATACATAAAATAAATAAATAAATAATCTTAGGAAACAACAACAAAAAAAACCCCAACAAAACCAACAACAATGAAGGAAGAGAAGGGGCAGAGAGAGCTGAATGGAAGGCAGGTGCAAATGGGTGCAGATGTGTCAGCAGTGTGAGAAGATCTGGGGCTGGAAACAGTGCCTAGCTCATCCACATGAGGCAGTGGGAGATCATTCCTGACTGCAAACAGAGCTAAGGGTGCACCTGACTATATGACAGATGACAATGGGGACACTGGTGCTAAAGCACCGCAGAGAACAGGCAGATGTGGCTTTGAGTGCTATAAAATCAGAACAGCCTTTCTTTTCGCTCAGAAGACTCAGGAGTCCTTGCTCCATTCCAGTGTGCCCCCACGAGTAAAGAGCATGGATCTCTCCTCAGCTCTTGCTGGTTTCTCCAGCAGCATCGACAAGGCACACACTGTTAAGGCTCCAGGAGATGTAAGAGTGGTGCCCACATCCTCTGTCTCTTTCCTGTGATGTACTAGGAAACCTGAAGGACCTCAGGGTCTACATCCCTTCCATCATAGCAGCCCGGCACAGGCCTGGTTTCTGCATTTGTTCCTTCAGCACTGGAATAGCCAGAATACTCCATCCTTCCATGCCCTGCTTAAGTGTCTTCAAAGCTTCTAAGCCACATAGATGGGAGGCAGAGCAACTCCCAAGAAAGGAAAGAGGACCCCACGGTGAGCAAGAAGGGCTCTCAGAGGCTGGTTGCTAACTATGTGACCTGGATTGATTCTCCCTCAGGTGAGGAGGACGGTGTCAAGGGAGAGCCAGGTCAGGCTGCTGGCTATGTAACATCTCCAGAAAAAGGAAGAAGAAAAGAAGTTAAGTAAAGTAGGCGAGCAAAATGCAGAATCTCCTCAGCAGTTCCCTAGCCAGCTCCGTTCTGAAAAGCTTGATGCTAAAGATGAGGAGTGAAGTCAGCTCCCAGCCAGGGCTTGGTGGGACCACAGCTGTCCAGATGAGGTTTGCTTTCCTTTCCTGTGCTGAGGGTTTCTCTTCTCACTTTCTAGAATCCAAATAGCTGCGTGACCAGGGGAAATAACATCGGGCCTTGGACAAATACCCACAGCAATTCCAGAAGCCACACTCTTCCCACTCACCAGATGGGACTTCCTCATTCACTGTACAGGGTGAGGCATGCCTGGCTGTTTCAGAGACTCTGAGAGCCACCAGGGTGACTCTTTATGTCCTTCCCTCCTTTGAGCTCTGAGGTCTTCATTCTAGCCCCCAAGCAGGCAGGCTTTCTGGCAGGAAGCTTGTTCAGTTGTGGTAAAACTAACCAGCAGGTAATGCCAGATTATGGGACCTAAATATTTCGCATGTGACTATTTCTTATAACGCAGCTGTACCCATTTAGCAAGAACTTGGAAGTGGGGGTGGGGTGAAGGTGGGGGTGGGGTGAGGTGGGGGTGGAGTGGGGGTCCTGGGGGACTCTAGGAGCAAGCTGACACCAGTCACTCTCCATATATACATCTATACAGATATCCCTTGGCAGACAGATGGATGATGACCAAAGCAGTGTAAGAAAGATGAGGCTGATGATACGACACAGCAAGCCAGCAAGCATCTGTGTCCTCACCAGGCACACTTGTCTTCCCCTGCATGCCAGACACTGTCTGCACTGTAGAGCATCTGCAGTGATGTCACGCTGTGTGGTCTCCTCACTCTGCAGAGGGAACTGAGGGCCAGCATCTTGGCAGTCACCTACAGTCACCAGGACAGGAAGTCTGCGACCTCTAGGTCTGTCTTCTATGGGGTCCATTGCCTATGTCCCCCGGCATCATGCCTTCCGTATTACCAGTCAGCACACACTTTCAGTGGCCACACCACATCTGCACTAGCCACAGGGTGGGATCACTCCCAGGAGCCCCAAAGCCAGGGCTGACACCTCCCCCAGAAGCAACGCACAGTCTGAGACTGTTAAGGCAGGAGAACAGTCTGACTATAAAAATTAAACAAAACAAAACAAAAGACCGAAACCCCTCACGAGTATAGATGAGATCCAGCCAGCGCAGAAGGATTAAAAATGTCCTGTCTGGTGCCTTTTAGAGACGTGGGTGGCGAATGAGCCAAGCACAGTAAAAATAGCAATGTAGCAGGCCAGGGCTCCCTGACCAGAAAGAACAATATTTACTTGATTAATTCTGCTCCTCGCTGCCCACATTACTGAGACAGAGGGTGTTTCCTCTCTGCACGGGTGGGTAGGAGCACGGATACATACGTGCAGGCCCTCATAAGTATGGAGAGATAAACACATTCCCGCCACCCACCGAGAGGAGTTACTCATAGCTGATACAAGAACTGAACTGCTTTTCTTTCCCCAAGCCCGGCAAACATTCAAAAGAAGTCACTTAATGTAAACACAGCCCTCAGTTTACACTGATTCACAGGAAGAGCGAGCTGCGGACTTTTGAACCACAGAGTGGTGAGCACATGGCTGTGTGCCTCCTGGGAGGGGAGTGTGCGTCCCAGGGCGACGGCTGCTACACCATCAAAACAGGTCTTAGAATCAAACAAGCCTCTGGACACTGCCTGTGACAAGTTATCTAGATTAGGTCAGGATTATCTAGATTTCTCCTCCCACCCCCTGCATCCAGCACAGCTGGATGGGCTATTGCAGATGTTCAAGATGCCCCTACTCCTTGAGGGGTGAAACCGATTTCTACCTTGTTCCTGCTCATCACTTAGAAAGTCCTGCATTGTGTGCCTGGTGAAGGGAGGAGGAGGGGTTTCTTCCTTGGTGAGCTTGTGATTTGCAGTTTCTTAGCAGGCCCATCCCTTTGTTAGGAACAAAGAGCCCCAAACAGACAACTTTCATTTAACAGAATAAGGCCTTCAGACACTGTTCAATTTGCAATGGGAGTATCTCCACTAAACCCATCCTAATCTGGGTGAAAATACACTTCACACACCTGACCTACTGAACACCTGGGTTAGCAACACAGAGTATTACAGTGGAAGTGATCTGTGCACTGTTACGCGCACGCACACACACACACACACACACACTTGTGAAAAGCTGAGGGTGGCCTCAAAAGAGAATATCATATTACCAGCCCAGAAGAAGACCAAAAAGTATGGTTTTTACCATGAAGTCACGAAAATTCCAAGTCGAATCACCGCCCATCAGGGACTCCCTGTGTGCTGGTTTAACCAGCAGCAATTGTGACATTTTAAGCTCCCACAGAACTGCATCTTTTGGTTTATTTTGGGGGCCTTTTGTGTATGTTTATGCAAAAACATGTATGCATGCATATTTTGCATGTGTGTGCATGCCTGAGGTTTCCTCATTCTCCACAGTGTATACTGAAGCTGATCCAGAGCCTGTGGTTTTGGCTAGAGTGGATAGCCAGCCTGCTCTGTGGATCCCGTTTCTACCTTCGCCTCCCGTGTGCTGGGATTACAGCTGGCGGCCATGTTCACCCCTGCTTTATGTGGGTACAGGATCTGAACCGTGGTCTTCCCACTTGAACGGCAAGTGCTTTAACCACGGAACACTCAGCCCTGGAGCCTTTGGAGCCAGGCATCATTTAGCCTGTTTGGGCACCGACTCTCTTCTCTGTGGGTGGCTGCTGAGCTCGGAGAGGTCAGTGACATGTCTGAAGTTACATGGTTAACACTTGGCAGAGCAAGAAGTTAAACCCAGATCATTGAGATATTGTGGAGAGTTGCTGGAAACCTGTTTTCCCTCTATAATGGGGCAAACAAACAAACAAACAAAAACCAAAAGAACAGCGTGTGGCCTGCTTTCATTTGGCCTATAATCTAATAATGGAGTTTATTTTTTTAAATAGTGAAAAAAAAATTAAACAATTTTTCACGTGACTATTATATAAAAGTCAAAGTTTTGAAAGATTTATGTTTTGTGTGTATAGGTATTTGTCTACATTCATGTAAATGCATACAGTGTGTGTCCATGGAGGCCCTGGAACAGGAGTTAGGAGATGCCCTATGTCTACTGGAGCTGAACTCAAATCCTCTCAGAGAGCAGCAGGAACTGTCAGCTGCTGAGCCATCTCCCCAGCCCCCGAAACTCAAGTTTTAACGTTCACGAACCAGGTTTCATGGGAACCCGCCACACTCAGGCATTGCGTGCGGTGTGCGCCTGCATCCACACCACAACAGCAGCGTGAAGTGGTGGCAGCGACCACACGGCCCGTGGGACCAACAGCCCGAGAGCCGTAGCATTTCAGCGAGCAGAACACCCCGGAAGTTGCTCACTGCCCAAACTCCCAGACCCCGTCAGCATCCCCGGGGAGACTGTGTGGTTCCAAAGTCCACACAGTTGTAAGTAGGTACTCAACTTGCCTTTTCAAAATTAGCCTGGCAATGGACATCCAAATAGTTCTCTGGCTGCAGAGACCAGTGAAGTTACCCTGTCGGAACACACACCTGAAGCAGGAACGGGATGACTTAGCCACATGTTTGTGGTATGTAGGCACCCATGTTTTGCAGAGTATGGGAAAGGCCCCATTCTCAGACTCAGAATTAATGAACTACGAAAGTGAAACCAAGTGTTCATGAAGGAAATGTGCTTTAAAGTGTTAAGCAATTTTTACTTGTGGCTTTGTTCTTTTTTGATTTTTGTGACATTACAGGGCCTAGAAGCTTAGATTTGCTGGTGACAAGGGGCAGTGTGTGGTAATGAGGTCACCTTGTTTGACTCCCTAAAAAAGAGAGGAAGCTGGCAGCACTAAAAGCTTCAGTCCAAGAGAGAAAGGAAAGACACTCCTCCTCACCCCTGCACATTTCTCCTCTCCCCCAACAGCAATAAAGATACAAATCACTGGTCTTTTGTTTTCGTGTTTTAAGACGGGGTCTTTCTATATAGGTCAGGCTGACCTTGACTGTTTGATCTTAGGCCTCTGTCTCCCAAGTGCTAGGATTGAGCGTGCACTAGCTTAGGTCCTGGGGGGCTGGGGAGATGGTTCAGTCGGTAAAGTCCCCACTGCGGAAGCACAAAGACGTGAGTTCGGATCTCCAGCACCCATGTGAAAATCTGAGTTGGCAAGGGCACTTTGGTGAGCCCAGATTTGGAAGGGATGGGGACAGATAGGGGATAATCCACGCAGCTCCCTGGGCCAGGCAGCCCAGCAGAAGCAACGAGAACCTGCTGTTCAGGGTTAGTGGTGGGACCGAGGCTGGGGCTGGAGACAGTGGCTCAGGGTTGAGAACACTGGCTGCTCTTCCAGAGGAACTGGGTTCAATCCTCAGCATCTGCCTGGCGGTTCACAACCATCTTCCACCCCAGTGCTGGGTGGTGTGATGCCCTCTTCTAGCCTCTGCAGGCACCAGACACAGGTTGGTGCACATACATATCGGCAAAATACTTATCTGCATGAAGTAATTACAAAAGCAAAATGAAGAGATAAGGAAGACACCAATACTAATGTCTACCTTCCACATGCACACACACATGCCCTCATACACATGTGCACACACCCAGATGACTATATCCATAGCACACATGCACACACAAACACACAAAGAAACGGGTGTGGAGATGAAGGGTACTTAACAGTGAGTCTGAGCAAACAATGGGTTTAATTGATTCCACTGAACTCTACACTTTAGAGTAGTGAGGGAGCCAAACATCTAATGCACATTTTACCATAAAACAATTACAGTAGAGAGTCATTTGAAAAAACTCAATTCTAAAGGTTTTTTTTTTTTTTTTGTGACAGGGTTTCTCTGTGTATCCCTGGCCGTCCTAGAACTCACTCTGTAGACCAGGCTGGCCTCGAACTTACAGAAATCTGCCTGCCTCTGCCTCCCTGAGTTCTGGGATTACAGGTGTGCATCACCATGTCTGTTAAAAAAAGCTTTTTACACAAAACAAAACAAGAAAAATCCCCAGAGAAGGAGCTTTTAAAGATATGAAGCTTTGTTGTTAAAGATAAGCTTGTGTGTTTGTGTGTGTGAATGTGTGTTTGTGTATGTGAGTGTGTGGTAATATGTATATGTATGTTTGTGTATATGCATATTTTCAAGAAAATACCCATGCTCCACCAATTCAATCCTCTCTATTGCTTTCAGTCTCAGAAATGTTTTAAAGAATTCTGACACTTAGAAGGCAGAACACCAAGGACTTCTGCAGCCTCAAAGGAAACCAAAATAATTATGTCTGAGAACCTGTTATAACTCCAATAGCTCACATCTGTGATACCGGAAGAGGATACCTGCAGTCCTGAGCATCTATTAAAAGTCCTCACTGTGCTCAGGCAAAGGCTGCTGCAACCCGGAGGGAAAGAGTATGTACTAAAAGTCAAAACCACAACAGAAACCCAGGCCTGAAATGGAAAGGGGACCCAAGCAGACATGGAAAGTTTTCCTCTGCAATAGATGCCGTAAAATTCAAGTGTGGATATGACTAGACAGCTTTCTCTAATTCCATATGCTAATGTTTTCCAAAAGCTAGGAAGAGAAACTCCCACAGCATGTGCTTTGAGTTGCCTCCTCGGGGCAGGGCGGAGCGCGGCTCCTGAGGCTCTCCTGTTTGGAATATCTGCAGCAACGGCAGCTGCTTATGGCGGAGCCTGGCAGTGATGGGGTCAACGCTCTACATGCCAATCAGCGACAACGCTGGGCTTAAGTGAAGCTGGGGACAAGGGAACAGCATGCTCCTTGTCCTCCGCTGTCGGCAGCAATGCAGTCACTGCAGACCAGCATGGAGAGCCAGTATGAAACAGCATGGTTTGCAGTAGACGCAACTCAATCAAATAGCCATTGCTGGGCTAGTTCATCTAAAGCCTGTGTACCCAGTCACCATGGACCTTACACACACACACACACACACACACACACACACACACACACACACACATGGTAGTCTCAGAACTTATGGATTTTCAAGATAAACCTCATAAAGCACACGTGCCAGGTACACATTGCCAAGTTTAACAGGACAGAACGTGTCAACCCCAGCAAGTGTGCAAACGGATGGCTCCTAAGCAAACTGTCATTCCTAGAAGAAGATTCAGTTTAAAATTTAAAATTAGGACGACTCCTTTAATGAGTTTCTTATCTAAAATTCTGAAGCATTCACATAAACCGATGCAGTCTCGGTTTCCTTTGGTTTGGAAACAAAGGGCCTCTGTGTCCACGATGAAGCTCTAGCGGGTGTTGCAATGGAAGCAGAGTACACTGAAAGGCAGTAACTAGCTGTGTCACTGTGGAGCTGGAGCCAGAGGGAAGCTAGAGCTCCTCTCCCCAATCTATTGATTTATAAACTTTCAGAAACGGGAACCATTTCTCCTTACATGACTCTACACAGAGTCCATACAGAGATGTGTCAGCTCTAACAGAAGAGAAGGAGGGGCCCAACACTGGACTCAGGCTTCACACAGTGTAGTCACAAGAATTGGTGACCCAAGGACCATTGTTTGGCTCATCCTGACTATGTCTGACATGGCAGCTTGAATGAGAATAGTACCTACAGGTGTCTGTGCTTCAGTACTTGGTCCCCAGTCGGTGGAACTATTTGGGAAGCATTAGGAGGTGTGGCCTCGTTGGAGGAGATATGTGATGGGACTGGGCTTTGAGGTTTAAAAAGACCCATTTCTCATGCCTCTCTCTTTGCCTCATGGTTGTAGATTAATATGTGAGCTCTTAGCTGTTTCTTCAATCCACCTAACGCTAGCTCTCTAAAACCGGAAGCCTGATTAAATCTTTTTATTTATAAATTGCTTTGGTCATGGCGTTTTCATCACAGCAACAGAAAATTAACTAAGACATTTAAAAATATTTTAATTATATAGTTTCAGACATGTATACAACACATAAAACCACTTTTACCACCTCCTCCCAAATCTCTCTCTTATGTTCATGTCTTTGTTTGTGACCCACTGAGGGTAGCGGGGGCCATCCGTTTGACCATGGCTTTGGAGCTATCTGTTGTAGCCTGGTGGGCTCAGCCATAAGTACACAGTGGAAGACAGTGATTCCCCCTCTCCAGAATCTATCAGTAGTTAATGGTTCAGAGGTTAAGGGTAGGCCCGGTGAGCCCTTCCTTGACTGATTGTTAATAGGGCTGGTCTTGTGTGGGCCCAGTTCAGGTAACTACAGTTATTGTGAGTTAGTGATGACAATGGTTGTAACAAGTCTAAAGATGGCAATCCACAGCCTTTCAACCTATCTTTCAGCTCTTGTGTATTCTCTGCTGTCCTATTATCTCGCCAGAAGATAAGGCAGGACCATTCCTATGTAGACACAGTGAGAAGGTTCAAGCCTAGCCCTGAGGGCTCCATTACTTCCTAGGCGTGTATGAGGGAGTGGGTGTCTAGCACAAGTGAGGGAGGTCCCAGAAGCTTCAGAGCCTGAGGATGTGCCATTGTCCCCTTCTGTGGGCAGAAGGGGCCAAACACCAGGGGGCCTAGACAAGGTATTGGGTGTGGTGGTGATTCTGAGGGAAAAGATAGAGAAAAGAAAAGTACATCTGAGCTTGAAAGAAGAGAAGTGGGACCAGATATCCTCTTCTACGAAGTGAAGGGGCTATCTTCAGGCTCGGTGAGCTTGTTGACCTCAATTCTACTCAATTTGGAAAATAGCTGCTATTACTATTACTTTCGTAGTGAGGTGCGGGGATTGCCTGCATTGCAAGCACCTAGGGGCTGCTGAAAATGTGGAATCGTGACTAGCACTGTGGATCAGTTGGTAGAGTGCTTGTGTGGCATGCATGAGCCCCTGGGCTCAGTGCCCAGCATGGAGTAACTCGGGCATGATTAGCACAGGACTGAAATCCCAGCACTTAGGAGGTGGAGGCAGGAGGATCGTAAGTTCAGGGTTGTTCCCGGTAGGGTGCTTGATATATAAGCATAATATAAGCTGGGCGGGCAGTGAGGAGCCAGGAGACGGGTCGGGGGCAGTTATTGTAACTGCACACTAACAGGCAGTGACCGGCTGGCCGGTCTAGACAAACTGGTAAGCTCCAGGTTAGGGAAAGCGATAGAGGAAGCTGCTTAATCCCACATACAAGTGTACCTGCACACAGGCGCGCACACTGTCCTCCTCCGCACTCAGACCTAAAATAACCCTCAGCTACACAAGATGTCTAAGGCCAACTACATAGGCTGCGTGAGATCCTGCCTCAAAAACCAAAACCACCCAGGAAGGCAGCACTGTGAGCTGCATATCTGGCCTTTGCACTGGAATTTTTAATAGTGGGCCACACACACCTATCCTTCATAAGCTCCTCAGATGCTCTGACACAGGAAATGTTTGTGAACCACCACACTCAGGCTCCCTGGTGCTCACCCTTGACACTCCGTGAGAGCCACTGAGAGAGCTCTGCTTTGTCTGAGCCCTTAGAGATTGTGACCTAACATGTCAGAGGTATTCCCAGGTGATGGGCAGTAGCGAGGTTTACAGCTACTCACAACTATTGCCAGAGGCACGGGGGTGGGGTGGGGTGGGGGCTGTACAGCTGTGGTAGGGGAGAACTTAGGAGCCAGGTCTTGGGGATATAATTCTCACGTATGGCATGCAGTGGGGCTGGGAAGACAGCTGAGGTGATGAGAACTTTGGCCAGAGTTGAGCAGCTTCAGAAACTGCCCAGAGGCCTTTCCTGCCAGTGGCTATAGGACCTTTCCTTCGTGTCTGTTTTTAGCTCTAAATATGCACATATGTAAGAGCCTGAAACTAAACAGCACTAGAAACTTCATTACCAGAGGGTTCCTCTTGTGTTTGTCTAACACATGAACCATTTTTGTTATTATAAAAAAAAAAAAAAAAGGTATTCTAATTGTCCCTTAGAGATAACTTTTTACTCTTCTGTTAGTCTTGTTAACCACCCAGGAGGCAAGGGAGTCAAAATCTCTGAGCAGAGGCCTGTCAAAACATTGTCCTTATGAAGACTGAAGTCTTAAAAAATATGTTGGATGCATTTACCAAGTATATTCTTAAAATAAAATTGATCCAGGCACAGTAAAATGCTTCTATTTAAATGAACAGTTTGATGAGTTTTGACAGATGTTTGCTTCCTATAAACATGTAACCATGACACAATTAAAACATATCCATCATTCTCCAACATTCTGTTATGTCTTTGCAGGCAATCCCCTGGCCCCAGCGGTGGCCCCAGCCAACCACTGATCAGCCTGCATTAGGCTGTTCTGGAGTCTGATGTAAATAGACTCAAACTGCATGTACTTTTGGTGTCGGGTTTCTTTTGCTTGGCACAATGTTTTTAAAGATCTACTGATAAGCATGAGTTAGCAGCGGCTTTTCTTAACATCCATTGCCTCGTGCGCATCCCAGTCAGTACGCAGGCCTGCAGGACCCTGCTTCAGAAAGACGAGCAGCACTCTGCAGTGCAAGGCAGGTTACTGCGCACTGAATGGGAAGCGAGACAGGGGCTTTTTTCCACAAAGGCAGTGTGCTGAGACCATCGTGAGGTAATGGGAGTTCTCAGCGAGCCAGAGGACTTCTGAAGAAACGTGCTTAATGAGGAAAGGGGAGGAAAGGTAGGAGTCAAAGGCAGACATCACCGGCTTAAACGTTTTTAACATCTATGACTGTTTAAGAGAACATCCCCATATTCCTCTCTTCAAGTGCTGGAGCTTAGACGTGAGCTGGGTTTAATAACTCACTGCTGAGAAGTAGCAAAGGGTGCAAAGGCCGCTTTCTCATCTCCAACACGAACCCAGGGTGGCGTCTGTCTTGGTTGCTCTATTAAAGGGAAGAACAGTCACCCTCAGGGAAGTGACAATTAAACCAAGACCCGAAGGATGAACAGGACTTGGGAGGGCGTGGGCGACTAGGTACTTGCCTGTATAACAACCCACAGGTGAAAGTCTGAGGCCCATTCAGAGGACTCCGGGAAATCCCCTTTAGAGTGATTGCACATCTCTTTCTTCATCCAAATCTAACTGCACATCTTTATTTATTTTCCAGTTACACGCAGTCACTGTAGACTAGGAATCCATTCTTACTAATGAGGCAGGTTAATGTCAGCTAGTCCCAATTCCCAGTCGATGTGATGGTTAACTGTATATCTGGCCTTTACGTGTGCCATCACTTCGTGGGAAGAGGTCCTCAGATTGCACAAGTAGCCCCCCGGAAGTCCCTATGTTAGAGACAATCTGTAGTGTTTTCTCCGTGGTTTTGGTGCAGTGGGTGGAGGAGTGATGAGTGAAGATCCCACGCTGTATTTCCACAAGTAAAATCTTTCTTCATTCAAGTCCAAAGCTGATACTCACTTGACACTTTTTGAGCCAAAGAATCTCATCTTATCTGGCTGGGAAATTCGAGCTAGTCTGGATCACACAAGGCAGCCAGCGCTTGGCAGGCTTGTGTATGGGCGTCAAGCCACACTGCCTATCCCATTTTCATATAAACGTTGAAGATGATGAATTAATCCCTGCAGTGACTGACATCTGCGGCAATTCCCAGCACCAAAGAACACAGTAACAAAAAAAAAAAAAAAGGAAAAATTATTTGATATTCCAGAAACTAATGGACTCCTAATATTTTGTGCTAATATTTGTGCTTCCCTGACATGGAAGATCTGATGGAAAGCCCAAGGAGAAGTGCTGAGCACATAGTTTTGAGTTTTATCTACAAACGAGGAGAGAAGCGGCTTAGCAAAAACAAATAGACTGTATTAGGAGCCTGAGGAACTAAATGGAAAGACACTCACTGGGGCAGCATCGGGACAGTTTTGGGCACATCAGAGAGCCACTGTGTAGGGAGAGGGTATTCACAGTGTTAGGAGGTTAGTCCCGAGGACAGAAGCTCAGAGTCAGTGATGCCTGAGAGCCTCTTTCATTGCCGTGACATGGCAAGAACCACCAGTCACACGTGACCTCTGAGCCCTTGTGCTCTAGGTGTTTCGATTAAGGATCTATTTTTAATCTTTCCTCTGGCTTTACCTAAAGTCACCAGTGGCTGGTGCCTGCTGTGTTCCTGATGGCATCTTAAGCAATGGATTAAAGAACACTGTCTTTAAAGCCACGAGCTTCTAGCTTGTCCTGGTCAACTTGACACACTTGCCATCATGGACTGGGTGGGTCAACAGAGCTGGAAGACCACCAGCAGCTGAGAAGCAGATGAAATCACAAGCTAAAATGAGAACAGCTACAGGAATGTATTAGTGTTTAAAAAGACTTTTATATTTTAAGCTGAAAGGTTAAGTACTTAGAATCTGTTGTGACTGGAGTATCATCGTCCATCTAAAGGATGGGCCACTCAGAGATGTGGTATACTGTGAATCAGGCTGGCAATGGCCCCTGCAGGTAGGAAACGGAAAATGATAAAAACCAGGTTGTCACTGGGGTAGGGACAGCACGGTTAGTTACGTCTGGCTTTGTGTTTTGTTAATATCTTAGTGAAGAGAGATAAAGTTTAACAGCAATAAAGAATAATTTCAGCAAAGTTTTTTATAGTTATTGTACATACACTTAGGTTTAAATTTGATAAGTTACATTTGTAGGGGTCATTCGATGATTTAGATGAATCGTTTTCAACAAATCCCTTTTGTTCTCTTTAAAACTTGAAGTTGGAAACAACAACAGAGGTCTTTTCAGAGCAAGTGGAGGAACCTGAACCTTTTATTTTCATGTAATTTTAATTAATGTTAGTGGCCAGCTAGGAGAGAGGCCAACTCTGTTCTTGGTCCCAGCACAGAGGCTGTGTGAGCTTCAGTCTTTGGTGGTAAGGCCTTTTATGGCATAAAGCTTGATTTTTTTTTCTGATTACATAAATGATTCATGTTTGTGATAGAAAGCCTGAAAAACCCAAGGAGTTATGCATAAAAAAAGTAGCATTTTCAGTAACTCCATTAAAAGAAGACCACAGTTTTTCAGCTGGTGGGCTACACTAATTGTTTAAGTACATGACAGGGCGGGGCAGGAAGACCATGAGTTCGAGGCCAGCCTGGGCTACAAAGTAAGAACCTGTCTCAAAAACAAAATTCTCCTTCAAAACCAAACTCAAATCTTTCAGAACAAATAGCGAGAGGATCGCTGTTGGTACTTTTTGATGTATTTCCTCTTCCTTTATGGTCATATGATTTTTAGTGATTCTGGAATACAGTTTCAAATCTTGCTTTTATTACTGAATATTACATGCTGACAACTCTTCAGCTCACATCATCTTACCTCTAAGAAAATAATTCAGGGCGTGAATTGAATCAGACTCACATCTCATTCTTGACTCGATTAAAAACAAAATAATGTGACAGTGCCCACCTCCCAAAAGAAACCAGCCACCTGCCATCCTACAAACAGAACCTAACACTCGCTGGCCAGCAATAGGGAAGAATAATCAGGTTAAAGATGCGTGCCTGATGTCCCACAGTGCGGTGAGCTGAAGGCAACACCTTGCTATTTTTCAAAAGCACACTTGCATAAGTCCGCCGAAAGCTCCTAAAAGGATCCCTGGCAGGACTCTGGCTCTTCTCTTGGCATTTGGGTTGCTGTGAACAGGCACCAGCTGATGTATACACACACACACACACACACACACACACACACAGTCCCTGTTCTGCATGAATTCATGCACACATACACACGTGGATCACCTGAATTAGCAGAGTGAGTCTCATGAATGAACACAGACTAAGCTTTTCTATGAGCCGAGTCCATCTCTCTGCTGCTCCGACTGGCCTCCAGCCAGGAGGACCCCTAAACAAAGATGGAAGGTCATATTGGACAAAAGATGACAAGCCTGGTGATTTACAATGCCGAAGATCAGAGTCTCGGTCCATCAAGCCTGGGCAACTCTAGAGCTGATGTCCTTAGAAAATGGGGAAACTGAGACCCAGATGCATTACAAGCCTCATCCAGGGTCAGACAAGTAATGTGGTAACATGAGATGTGATTATGCAGGCCAGATCTCAGGCTGCAGCCCTTTCTTCTCCAGTGGCGGTGCCCAAGGCCGAGCCACTTGGCTGAAAGTCACAGAGCCCGCCTGACAAGCGGCTGTCTCGAGGCTTCTATCCAGATGATGCTCGGAAAGAAAAGATCCTTTCAAGAGCCCCACAATGGCTCTTCACTGCTAGCTATTCAGGGAGAAGCTTGGCTCATGCAAAAGGCTCTGCTTCTTTTCATAGTGCTGACCTGATCTTGTGTGGCAGGCCAGGCCACTGGACTCCCTCGGGCTTCTCCCAGAAAAGGGCAGGCCTGGCTTGGCCACCTCCTAGGGGGATGCAAGGTCAGTCCATGCTTGTGCCCAAATGACTAAAGGTTAGGCTTCCACGAGACAACGTACTCTCCAACCCTGGTCCTCACATTGGTTTTCAAAGCTCCCATGTTAATGTGATAGTTTTGGTGCAGAGAACCATGAACATGAGGCAGCAGACGCCTACCTACTAGGGACGGACTGAGAGGGGTACTTTGGGGCAACAAAACATTAGCAATGAGAGATGGTGAGGGATGTGGATCATATGTTCTCCTTGTTGAGGACCAGCGACAAGGATGACAGGATGAAATAGTATATGTTAAGCGCTTCGTAGAGGGGCCAGCGAGATGGCTCAGCAGGTAAAGGTGCTTGCCACCAAGCTGACATGCTGAGTTTGATCTCTGGACCCCATGTCATGGAGGGAGAAAACCAATTTCCACCAAGCTGTCCTGTGACTTCCACATGGGCCCTCTCCAGCCCGGCTCCCATCCTGTCAGACCCACCGAATCAGAATTTGTGTCTTAGCAAGACTCTACACAGTGGAGTCGCAGATAGAGACAGATTGGAACTATGTTCTACTTTCAACAACTGTAATTCATGTAGCCAGGATCGGGCTCATGTATAGGCTGCACCTCCAGGATGCGTCTTTACTGCTAGAGATAAGGAAACGGAGCCCTGGGGAGAGACTGGGAAGGCCTGGGGTCAGGCCACTCAGGGGTCAGCAGGCACTTTAGGGTGAACTAGTTCCCTCCTCCCACCAGCCTCTTTCTTAAAGGAGCCCCACCAGCTCTTCATTCACAGCTAGTGCAGCGCTAACAGCCCTCTTTGAGTTTGCTTTTGTATTTAGCAAAAGGCCATCAAACGCGGCACTTGCTGTTTGCGCCTGCTAACCATAATTCTGATTAGATCAAATCCGGCAGCTGACTCCCAGGCTGCCAGGGCCAACAGCAACTTGCTTATTCGATGAGGGCCTGCTCCATTTCCCGATTACCAGCATCACTTGGGCTTTCTTTCCCCCAGCTGCAAAGCTGCTTGAATTTGGTCATCTTCAGTGGTTGCACTCACATGAAAACATGGATTACTTTGCCATCCTGCCTGCCTCTCTCTACCCGCTGGAGAGCAAGCAGAATGATGTGCATGTGTCTCTCTGGGTTTCCAGGCTGCAGGTTGGGCTTCAGAGGTGAGTATTGGGGCTCACTGGGGCTTTAAGGCAAGCTCTGCAGGCTGACAGTCCTGTTGGCCTTCACTCGGCTGCCCAGGGTGACCTCCTGACAGTGTCTGAATTCCAAATTGATTTCCTACCCAGAGGCCAGACAGGATGAACAATTGTCCAAATTCCCTGGAGACTAAGCCCTTCCCACCCCCCAACACAGGCTCTAAGATGGACAGGGCTGGTTACCTTGTGTCTGCTGCAGTAGGACCCTGAGGCGGTACCACAGGGTTCAATATTTCCTGGGTGAATCAGTCTGTAATCTGGGGCAGAGGCATTGTAGCTCTGTGTTACACTGTCAGGTGTAATGTTTAAACACATCCCTTCACTGGTATGCATCTTAATTTCCTTTTAATCTCTATCATAAAGCAGTCAGGATAAAGCTGTATTCTGTGACATCGGCTGAGATAAGGGTGATGCCAAGGAGGAATGGTTGGCTATATATAATCCTTTTGAACAGTGTACATCATCCTTAAATTATTCTTCCCAATTAAAAAAAAGAAAATTCAAGTATTTATCATGTACCAAGCACCATGGACAATTGGCATACATCTTATTTACTTCCAGCCCTTACAGAACTTACGGCCCTGAGGGATAGACAGGTACAAATACAAAAATAACTACGTTTGCTCTGAGGCTACCCAAGGAATCATGAGGTGGATGAAAGGCCCTGAGAGCCAGGGAAGGAGAAAGTAGGGTCATTTACTGAGTGCTAACCCCTGTAAATTCATTAGCGGACTTATTAGCTAACACTTCTTAAGTACATACTATGCACCTAATCTATTTAATTTTTGCAATTCCATTATGTTTTACTCCACAGGATGAGGAAAGTGGTGGTTTGAAAAATGATGTATCTTTTCATGGTTGCCACTCAGTAAGTGAAGTTCTGGGGTTTGAACCCTGGGGTTGAGTCTTATGCTGGCTGTGTGTGATACAGCCTACCCTGGTGGGAGCCTCCTGATAACCCACCCGCCAAATGCTCAGTCGGCACTACTCCAGCGCAACCAGATGAGCCTGCACACAGAAGACTGCGGCTGGACACAGCAGAGGCACGGAGGGGGCCAGGTGAGGCTCCACACTCCACACGGTAGAATTCCAAGCAGGACTCCAGGAATGCCCCACCCATGGCGAGGGGCAGGCTGCTGTTTCAGAGGAAACTAGCTGAACAATCTCTGCCCTTTGGCCTCCAGTCACATGACACAATGAAGAACCCAAGACCAGAATCTGAAGGCAAATTCATCCTCTAGGGACAAAGTAACATATCTATTATTGCATATTTTCTAGACTGTGTTGTAAGTTTCCTTTAAACTTATCTTTCTTAGGTGATAGCTGAACAATTTGCTTTGAGCAGTGGAATATTCAGCTGGAATATACAAAGTAAAAATACATCCATTGTGGGCCAAGGAGATGGCCCAAAGTAAGAAAATACTTTACAAACTTAGATGTATTCGTTTGTGATGCTAGCTCTGATTGCAATGCGTACGTTGCAACATTAGGCGGAGAGTTAGATATTCTAGCAACATTGACACAATGTCATCAGTGCCAATCCACAAGTGTAACAGTGTAGCGACTCTGGACACACCAAGCATCTGAGCCTGGCACCATGTAACTGCTGTGGGTTTTTAAAAGTGCCTTATCCTATGTGTATGGAGGTTTTCCCTGCAGATAAGTCTGCGCACCATGTGCATATCTAGTGCTGACAAAAGCCAGAAGAGGTTGTTGAATTTCCTGGAACTGGAGTTACAGACAGCTGTGAGCTGCCAGGAAGGCGCTGAGAATCAAGGTGTGGGCCTCTGGAAGAGCGGGCAGTGCACTGAGGAGCTGTTCAACTGTTCATCTCGCCAACCCCTGTTCTTGAGACAGGGCTCTCTGGCTCTCTCTGTGAAGCTCTGACTGGCCTGGAACTGTCCAGGTAGATCAGGCTAGACTCAGAATTGCACCAATCCTCCTGAGTTTGCCTCCCAGAGCGTTGGGATTATAGGCATGTGTCGCCATACTTGGTCATCATGTAACCATTAAACTCAGAAACCTTCACATTATCTAATCCTGTGATGTACAGGTTTGAGTCTGTGTAAACAAGCAAACACATAATTTCACGTAATTATTTTAAAACTACTTGTTACAATGACTACTTGTTCCTACTACTACTTATTACGATTAATTTTCCTGTCACCATTCTTAATAAAATGTAAATGTGTGAAGAAAACAATTTAAGTACGAGTTAAAGAAGCACAAACCTTGGGGTGGGGAGCCCAATGCTTCTCCTGTCATTTCCAGTGTTAACAATCCCTGGTTAGGATAATCATGTCTCCCTCCTCCCCCAGCCCCTACAGAAGTTCATTGTAGAATACTGGCTTGTTCAGGGCCTGGCTGAGAGGCCAGGACTGCAAGGCAGCTCCTGGTACTACCAGGTGCTCCAACTCCTTCAGCACACTAACAGCACAACTGAGAGGTTTTTGATAGCGAAGCAAGGCTTTCTCTCCTTGCTGGTTTGCCCCAGCTTTACCCTACAATAGCCCTCATGCTTCTGTGCACAAAGAAGAACTTGACAGGCAGCCCTATCCATCTTGTTTATGCAAAACTGAAAGTGTGTCTGGTGGAGCTCTTTTGGTGGCCTCTGGGGACCCTGGTCCCGTCTACGTGGATGTGGCTCCCCATAGGAACTGAACCCCAAGGCCCAGCAGCAGTCTTTCCTATCTCTTCGCAGCAAGGCCCCTCTCTTTCTACTGTCCTTGACATTTTCTGAGATTAGCTTTATCAGCTGTGTCCAGGGTTTAACTCTGGAGTTTTTTGTACAGCCTTTTTCTCTTGCCATGGTTATTTACGCTCAGCAGTCTTTACGCTGAGCAGCAACAAACCCACCGTTTATGACTTTTAGTTGCTTTCCACAGGAGTCTGTACTGAGGCTCAGCGATAACTTGGTGGCAGCCCCCAGCAGCTTTCTAGGAACCCAGTGTGGAAGAAAATGAAGAAGAGCACCTGTTCTTTACCCAGTGACGTGAGAGACTTTTCACCTGTGTGCAAAGGAAACTGCTGTGTATTCCAGGGTGCAATTGTAGACCATGAATTAAACTCCTAAAGGTAACATAAGATTCAACAACATCTCGTTTAATGATACGGCACAGTATCTGTGTAGCTAATACATCTTTTATTTATATTTATTCATTTTGCTTCCTTAACAGCCGGGAACTTGCTGACCCTGGGAGCAAAATGTCCCCAACCCCCACCCCAAGGCAGCGAGTTAATACTTGATATGGCAAACTGTGTTTGTACACAGCCAATATAAGCCAGGCAGTCCAGAGCCCACGGCCAACCACCTTCCCCATTAGGCTGTCAGACAAAGACCGTGGGATAAGGTAAGGGATGGCTAGAGCAGCCTGAGTGCCTCAAGCCTGCTGAGTCCCTAAGTGAGTCCACCCAATGCCCATTTCTCTGCCCCCTCTAGTTCCTCCCCAATCGGTTGTTTCTCCACACAGCTGGGCTCAGCTCTTGTTGTGGGGATATGTGAATAGGACACAGTATTTTGTCAGTGGTAGTCATGTGAGCTGTTGACCTCAGGTCCCCGAATAATAACAAAACATGATTTCAAACGTGCAGTCAAAGAAAGACAGGTGAGAGCAGAGAAGACACCCTGCCTCTGTATTTTGGTAACTATTCAAAAAGACTTGGGATGAAACTTACTTTGTCAATTCTATTTCGAAAAACTACACTTTAACTCTTTCCAGAGAAAAAGGCTGATTTTAATAGAAAGCAGTGTGCCGAACGGGCAGACAGGTACTCAGCGGCACTGGGGACAGCTGCAAGGCAAGCACCCACATTAAGGGGAACCTGTTAGAACCGTCTTGTGGGTCCTTGGCTTCTCAAGCACATACTAAAGCCAACAGGGACTTATAAAGCAAATAGACGCAGGGGATGGAGGGGGAGCACAGTGGCTAAGAGCACCTGCTTTTATTTTTGGAGGACTCCGGTTCCATGCCCAGCCCTGCATGGCAGCTTACAAGCATCTGTAACTCCAGTCCTAGGGCATTTGAGACCCTCTTCTGGCCTCCACATGCAGATGGTACACAAACATATGTGCAGGCAACACACACACACACACGCATAAAATAAAGATAAATAATCTCTTTTTAAAACAACAGAGAGAAAGCAGACGCCATTGCCCTGTATAGAAAGGTAGGGCTTATTCTCAAGCGTTCTGGACTCTGCTACACTCACAATGGCTTCACCCCAGGGGATTCGGTATAAAGAGCACAGTGCCCAAGACACCAAGCTCTTCCTTAGGGCTTCTCTCTGCGCCAGAGGAAGCTTCACTTGACTTTGTGTGCCTAGCAGCCGACTTACAATGAGTGCTAAGAGCGCGTCTGTTGACTACGGGGATAAATGTTTCTCACCATCACGGACTAATGGTGATAGATCAGAAGTGTCTCTAAGAAACTGAGTAAATGACCTCAGAGTCGAGCTTCCCTAGCCCAAACCATCACAGAGGAATCATGTCACCATGTCATGTCACCTCCTGAGAGCAACTAAGACCCTGATCTGGTGGCGGTGGACATTTGGCCGCACCCTGGCCCTTCGCTGACCACTGCACTGCACCGTTGCTGCAGTTCCCTCCCGACGGCTAGAGGGCGCTTTCCGAGGCGCCCGCAGTGTCCGGAGACACCGCCGAGCCGCTTACCAAGGGCTCCAGCTCCTTCCGGTCTATGAGGTTCATCTCCGTGACGAAGTAGTAAAAGTGCTTGTAGCAGGTGTTGACGTGAGCCTCTGCACCCATCACGATGACGCGGTCAAAGTGGTGGATGTAGACGTGGACGAAGACCCGGAAAAGGCGGCAAAGGATCTTCTTGCAGATCTGAAGGAAGTTCTTTGGGAAGGGAACACCTGGAGGAGCAAAAAGAACAGTATGAAGCCACTGAGAAGGGTCTTTTCCTCTTCTAAGAATAAACGGCAGGAGGATGCTGCGGTGGGGGTGGGGACCTGGTACTCCTTCTCACACACGAAAAAACACCGTCCCACTTCCGGGTCCAAGGCACCAGCCACCAGTGGGCAGCGGGCCATGGAGGCTCAGGGTCAGCACAATTTTGGATTTCTCCAGGTAACTTCAGATATCTGGAGAATTGTGTAAACCTGCTGCCTTGAAAGGGGTTAACAGTTAAGGCGTACTCCTTTAATCCCAGCTTCAGGACGGCCGAGGCAGGCAGATCGCTGTGAGTTCCAGGCCAGCCTGGTCTACAATGCGAGTCCTGGACAGCCAGGACTACACAGAGTAAATCTGTCTTGAAACAAAACAAAACCCCCAAAAGAAAAAGAAAGGTTAACAATTAATTTGAAGTTTTGAAAAATTCCTGCTGCTAAAACAAAACACCTCTCTACATTAGACTTAGCCCACAAAGCTACCCACTTGCAAATTTTGATTGAAAGCATTTCCCACAGTGTTGTCTCCAAGGTGGGCAAATTAGACTCCATTCGCCCCACTCATTTTGTTCCATCTCTTTGAGACAGGTAGGTGTTGAGGGGGTGTGTTTTCATGACTGGGAAAGGGCAGGCGGCTGGGAGAGTCACCTGGATTTCCTGTCTGATGGTCACAATTCCCAGCTGGGTCCAAGCATCAAGCAGCAGAATGGCAAGCCCATGGCCCCTCTCTGCCTCTGAAAAGCTACTTAAACTCTCCATACTTACCCGGCTTTAATAGGAAGCCAGCTGTAATGGATTTCAAAGTTAAACAGACTTTGCTTGAATTCCTGCTCTGCCCCTGTCCCAGCTGTATGACCAGGACCAGTTATTTAACGTTTGGTCTCTCACCTGGAAAGGAGGGGTCAGCGCAAGGCTTTCTCTGCAGGGTGGGGAGGGTATGACAACGTGTTAGATCCTCTTATGGTGCCTAGAATGCAGCAGGAGCTCACACTCAGGGCTGGTACCATCTCTCTGCACTGTTTAGTCAGAAACATGTGGCCACTGTGAAGAGGAAAACTTCCTTATCCAGAAAAGACGTGTGTAAGCACCGTCTTTCACCGCACTGGACAGTAGTGGTCGTGGGCGTGTGCCAGGTCCTCAGAAGCTTGCGGCTCCTAGCTCTGCAGGGACCTGGGGCAGTTATCTGCTGTGAGCTGTTCTGTCAGGGGAACCTCCTGGTATCCTTTCCCCTCCAGGGCAGAAGAGGAGAGATGGAATATGTCTGCAAGTCGGCTGTGATGGGATTTGCCTCTCCAGGGCCTTGCATGAACACCAGCTTTTCTTAAGAGTTAAAGCCAACACAGTGAACAAACCCAGAGTGCAGCACAGTGATGGCTGAACGATGGGGAACGGGTGCTGGGATCTAGGGGTGAGGGAAAACAGCGGGAAGACACAGTGGGGGCAGCCACTAAAGTTCTTTTGGGCTTTCTCTGGTAAAAGAGCCAATGAACCACCACTGAATGTTGAGGGAGGGCCCAGACTCTCCTCCAAGAAGCCTGAGAGTCCTACACATCTTGCCTGAACTCCCTCTAAGACAAGTGAGGTGAGCTGCAGAAGGCTGAATCTTACAGCTCGGCTGTGAAGTAGTCTTGTTATTCCCATTTCACAGATGAGGAACACAGAAGCTCTGAAGCATGGGCTTCAGAGTTTTACACAGCAGTTACGAGCCGGGATTTCAAATAAATAAGCCAAATTCTATAACCTACAGTACCAGTGTACCTTTGCGGTTTGACTCACCTTTGGGCCTGGGTTAGAGCCACCACTCAACTGAAATTTACTCTTCAATGGCACAGGGGCAAAAACAAGCAAGTGGAGGGTGATGGAGAGAGACGGGCAGAAAGAAACAAGTCCACAAGATCAGATGCATCCCCAGGAAGAGGTCAGCTACCTGGTACTCAGCTGCCAATGGGGAGAAAAGCACTTTTCGTGCCCAGGCCCGCAGACCTGGGATGAAGGGTGAGAGCCGAGCTGGGATGAAGGGTGAGAGCTGAGCACTTACCGTATTTCAGAGACAAGGCTTTACGTGGACCAGCTGACTGAATTTGTGGAGTGGCCCTTACCGAACTGTTTTTATTTCAAAGATGAATAAATAACTGTAAGTACGTAGCTATCCACATAACGAGTTGACAAACAGAAGAAGGATTTAGACCTCACTCGTCTGATTCTAAAGCTAAGTGCATCCAGCATGCCGAAGCCCTGCAATGCGGAGGTAGGGCAGTCTGCAGCCCTCCAGCAGCTCGTTCTGTCTCTTCTGAGGAGGGGACTCTCTCCAGCATCTTCACCTTTCATACCTCTGGATCTAGTCTGGAGGAAGGTCATCATCAGCTGTCAGGGGACATGGTGGATTCTAGCTGTCACATTCTGTTATTCTTACAGCTCAGTCCCCATCCTCCACATGCTAGCTTCAGAGGAGGTAAAGTCTAGTTCTACACCATCCTCAAAGATGCTAATCTAGGTCCAGCAGGTAGGACCCAGGCTCAGAATCTTTTAGTTTTGGCTGCAAAGTCAGGCCAGATTTTTACCCTTTCTTTCTTCCTATCTTTCTTCCTGTCTTTCTTTTCTTCTTTCCTTTCTCTCTCTCTCTCTCTCTCTCTCTCTCTCTCTCTCTCTCTCTCTCTCTTCTTTTCTTTTTCTTTATTTTCATTCCAGCAGCAGGAAGAATGAAAGGTTACCAGATTATCAAATGGATGCCATCTAGCAACGATGTCAGCCTACATACAAGGGGACTGAGTGTGGCTGGGTTTGACAGAGAATAGTCCACATGGTCTGCAAGGGCCTCACTATTCCTTCATTAGGACCAGGCCAACCTACTCCTTTTGAGTCTTAGACATCTCTTGTATATATAAGACACATGGTCCCTGTGTTTTAGGATTTCTCCAGATATATTTCTGAAACCACCAATCCTAGGAGATTCTTAGCAGAAAAGAAGCTTATGAAGTTAATTATATTTGCTAAAAGTGCTGTTTTCATAGGCTTACAATATGTCTAAGCATAGTGAAGATCTAAGAATACATGTGGCAAAAAGTCTGTGAGACTCTGGAAGCCCCTTTCCTTATGTACCCACTCTTACTGCCTATAGTTGTCAGCAGAACTTCCAGGTGTCATTTCTGTATTGCCACTAACAACATGATTGCCATATACAAATGGCCTACCTGCTTTAAACTTCAGCCACCTCATCCGGAAACACAAGGATATGTTAATACTATCTTCCATTTAAGACACAGTTGGAGGATTAAATGCAAATGCATATGGAAATTTCCATTGCTGTCTTGTAGACAGCAAGCACTATATTGTGAAACGTTTCCGTGTAACAAACTGTTTGCACTTTGTGATGTACCTGAGACTGAATTCTTATTGCATGTTTATTTTCAGGAAGGCCATTATGGTACCAACATAGATGGTGCTTAACTTGGAAGAACCGAGCTAACCGCTGCATTACAGCATGCCTCACATATTTCCCATAAGTGTTTTAGTGTATGCCTTGCACTGAGGTTAGTTCTCTGAACAGAGGCAACCATTCATACTTTAGTTCTACTTTCAAAAAGTATCTGAGACAAGTGAGGAAGGGAACACATCATCAATCAAAACTGATTGAGGAAGGACGGTAGTCTTGTTTCAGTAATGTGGGAAGCCAGCACATGCCTGGGAGAGAGGGAAAGCCCCCAGCAGAAGCGAGAGCTTTTGACAGTCCTCGTATCTTCTCGACATGGGATGCTGCCTGCTGCTATTAGAAGGGAGGAGAACTCTGTAATGAAGAACAGGTTTATTTAGCCTGCAGGGTAGGAGGAAAGACTCTGAAACTCCTTTTCCTTCATCAATAAATCTGTTGTTCTTTCAGTTAGGTTTCCACGTTGTTAAAGATAAGCTTCAGTCACTGCACTCCATCAGAGAGTTCTGCACTCCAGTATTAACCAGCGATTCACTGCTTCACACTGCAGTAACCACAGCAGTAACCACAGCCCTCCCTGCTGCTCACTGCAGTAACCACAGCAGTAACCACAGTGCTCCCTGCTGCTCACTGCAGTAACCACAGTGCTCCCTGCTGCTCACTGCATGTCTTAGCTGTTTGCAGTTAATCAATGCCTAGTTTTATAATAGGTCACACAAATGCAAGACAACAACTGGACGGGCAGATGAGAACTGAAGTAGAAACCCTTTTGACCAGCAGTTTTAACTGATTTACAGTTGATAACTGAGTCTCAACAGTATGCCTTTACTCTATCCTACCCAGACTGTCTCCCATCCTGTGGTTCTCAGATTAAAGCTGGGAAATTGTAAGATTCCAAGAAGAAAATGTATTTAGATGAGCGATTGATCTACAATGAATAAGAGACAGAAAACCCAGGGCTTCGATGCCCTTGGGTCATGTGGTGTGGCTTGGTATTCACATTTGGGTCAGTACTGAAACAGAATCGGGGAACACAAAGTAGGACTAAGATGCGCTCAGATCCGAACGTGCCTGTACAGGGGTCAGAATGCCAGGCACTCACTCAAGAGGTTCTGGCAGAGATTTGTGCCTGGCTGGGAAGGAGGGCAGCCAGGGAACTAGGGTAAGGGTGACCTGAGCCTGCGGGCAGGGTGCTGAGGAGACAGCTCTCAGCCCTGGCTGCTGCTCCAGAGGTCTTGGTACTCTGTCAAGAGCCAGCATCTGACAGAAGCCCTACTGAGTTTATGAATTGTCTAACCACAGCGTTCTGATTTCCAGGCCACATTCAGTGAGAGCTAAACCTAGCACAGAATAGAACTGTGCGGATCTGCCTTTCATCTCTGACTTAGTAAATCTCCTTTCTCCCAAAGAAAATTAAATAAAAATTCCAGTAATTTCTGAGCTTTAACCCCTTGTTTTTCTTTCCTTTTTTTCTCCCTTCCAGTAGGCCCTCAAATGCCCATGTATATTTCCTTTTCAGACACGTCTTGAGAAAAACAACTTGTCTGTGTGGCTTGTGTGATTCCTCTTATCTTGTTATATAGACAAGAAAGGGAAGGAGGGAGGAAGAGAGGGAGAGAGAGCAAGAGAGCTCCAGAGAAGACAGAAGAAGGCTAACAAAGGCTCCCAAGCTGGACTAGCCCTAAAGAGTGCTTTCTGAGCTCCGAGCTGTCCATTCTTTTCCAGGTGAGAAAGGCCAACGCTTGGCGATGAGACTCTGGTCTGTGATCAGTGCCGACCTGAAACCTGGGCTCTGGTTAGCTACTAAGAATCCAGCTTTGTGATTAGGCCCTGCCCATATGGACAGGCGCTCTGTCAGCCCCGCCTTACAGATGACTCCGCACTTCGGCATAGAGCCTTGGCAGGAAGGTTACCAAATACCTGTTTAGATTATCTTGGCTAGGGCGGAGCTCTTCTGTCAGCAGCTGACACTGACATCTAAGTGCAGAAAGGGACAAACTCAGGGCTTACAGAGCTTCTAGGGCCTGTAAGGGTCTGGATTCAAGTCTGCAAATTCTACAGACTTGTCTCTTCCCACCCTGCTGGGAAGCTTTACAGAGTTCTCATGGCTCCTTTTACTCCATCCAATTGGCAGGATCATCAAAACCAACTTGTTTAGCAGATGAAGGTGGAAAAGGGTAGTTTGGCTTTTATTTCTCCAAACCTAAGTGCCAGGGCTAAGGGCACTGGTTAAACATCTGGCAGTGGCGTGGATCATACCTGCCTCAGATTCCAGCTGTGGAAGCTCCGTGCTGCCCACCCTGAGACAGGTTGCTATGATGACTCCCAGGAGGCTCAGCCAGCATCCTTAGCTGAGGACGGGTGATGCTAAAGTTCCGTGCAGGCAGACAGACAGAAGGCATGGTGGACAGGGTTGGCTATTCCTCCTGTTATAATGACAGCTTTTCTTTGTCACAGCTGAGACATGTCAAGGGAGACAAAGCAAGACAAGAGACACTGCCCTTTCCTCAGAAGACAAATACTCTGAAAACCTGATTTGGAAGAAAACGGAAAGGTGGTAGTGGGGGCAGACACCACAAGAACTGTCCAAGGAGATTGACATGACAAAAGATCCTTCAGGGGCTCCGACCATGTGCCAATCAAAAACAACTGGGAACACCCACCTTTCTCCTTTAACCATCGTGCAGATTTGAGGGCATTTGTGCTGCCCTCTTTGTCTTCCAAGTCCAGAAATAGGAGTGTGCATGTGAAAATCCCTCTAAGTCATAAAAATCACTCATTCTCAATAGCTCATGAATCAAAACAATATCCCACACACGTGAGAAAAGAAAACAGACTCTGGCAAACAGGGCTGAGAACATTCTATTTCCAGAATTCTTGCAAGACAGAATGCAGTTGGCTCACAAAGGGAGAAAACAGACACAGATGTTTTCTTAGAAGTATACATCCCCTCCTGTTTGTTTACTCTCTTGCTCTTCCTACCCAGCCGCATCGCCCTGCCTCCTGAAAGCTGTGCTCCAATCTGCAGAAGCCCCTTCTTCTCCCTTGCTGTCCTTCGCTGCCGAGGCACAGTCAGCTGCAGAGAACAGCTTTCTTTCAGCAGATGTTTTGTATTATCCTGATATGCGCCTCAAGAAAGTGTCTGTTCACTATGCCAAAGAAAACAACTGCGTGTAGCAGGACTTTGTTCCTCTGCCGAAAAAGAAAAACGTCCCCAAACAAGCTGACAGCTGCAAATGGTTAGAAATAAACTGGCTACCCCTCTCCTCTTCACCTCCCTTCCTCCTCCGTTCCCCAGTCCCTTTGTGTTGCCCTCTGAGCCTCTCCCGGTGGTTGGAGCAAAAGAAAGGAAAAGACTAACATGTGATTATATGTTCTAAACAGATTATTAATGCGCACAGACATGCCATTTTCCAGGCATAGAAAGTACTGTTTCAGCCTCACAAAGCAGCAACTGTAGATACACTACACGTGCTTGGCGTTCTTCTGCTTCTCCAACACCGCTACCCGGCTACCACAGGCTGCCTCTCACCCACATTCCAGGATAGGCCGCCTCATTTCTCAGATGTCATAGTACAGACACAGAAGTGGAAGCAGACCAAAGAAGAACCAAGGAATTTACAGTACAGTATTCCTTATGGGTGGACAGTAAAAGCAATTAGAAGGAAGGAAGGAAGGAAGGAAGAAAGGAAGGAAAAGGGAAGGAAGGAGGGGAGGGAGGAAGGCAGGCAAGCAGGCCAGGAGTGGTAGTTTATGTGTATAATCCCAGTACTCAAAAAGGATCAAAACCCCTTTTCTTGGATGTGATATTTTGAGTATCCTAACAAATAAAAACACCCTTTATCCATTCCTAGAGTCTCTCTTCCATTCTGTTGAAGGTCATTAGCTTCACATCTTGTCTGGGCTGTTTCTCATCTCTACCACTCTTTAGCCACAGGCTTCTCCTGCAGCTCAGGCCACCGATCCCACTTCCTGTAACACTGCCTACAAGGAGCGTGCAGCTCCCTTATTTTATTACTGCGGCTCTCCTCTTCTCCTCCTGGAGAGTGGGAAACCTATGGTGCAAGTCTAACCAAGTCTGTATAAAACTCCAGGACAACTAGCTTCCTGCCTCCAAGGTAAAAACCAAGGCTCTTACGATGCTTTCACACATGTACCTTTCTAGCTCTAGCTCTATCTTGAGAGCATACAGTTGGCAGGCTACACTGAAGCCATTTGGAGCTAAGATTCTCCAGTTTGCTTCCAACTCCGGGGCTTAGTTAGATTTCTTGCCACATACCAGAGTTTTGGTTTGGGGGCTTTTTTGTTTAGTAAAGACAAATACTTTTGCTTATACATATAAGTATTTGCCTACATGTATGTATACAGCATATGCATGCCCAGACTCCATGGAGAAACAGAATGGGATAGGATATAAAAGGTGACCCAGGATACTTCAAAGCACCAGAGAGAAAGGTGGTGCTCAATAAAAACACATGGATGAATAGAGAGACAGCTCAGTGGCTGAGGGCACTGAGGGCACCTGCCAACCTGAGCTTGATTCCCAGACCCATGATGGAGAGAGAGCCAACTCCTGGTGGTTCTCCTTTGACACGCACACACACACATCAAAGGAGTCTAAGGAGACGGGATGAGAAATGTAATGGGTAACTGGATAGAATCCAGGAGCAGGAAAGGGGTGTCAGGGACAAGTCGAAAAACAGAGAGAATTGGGTCTTCAGCTGTGAGAACCGTGAGATGAATTCATGGAAGATGCTACAATACGGAAAACCCAGTACAAGATGTATGGGATGTATGTGTGTACCTGCCCGGAGACACTGGCACTTTCCACAGTTCTGAATTGTTATATGTATATGTATATAATCAGGAACCAATTTGGCAAGCCTTTTATTCAATAATTACCCAGAACAGTGGTTCTCAACCTGTGAGGCCACATATTAGATATTTTACATATCAGATATGTTATAGTATGATTCATCACAGCAGCAAAATTATAGTTGTGAGGCAGCAATGAAATGATGTTATGGTTGGGGTTAGCACACATGAGGAACTGTATGAAAGGGTCACAGCATTAGATAGGTCGAGAACCACTGACCCAGGGTTTCAAGTTGATAACAGCAGAATATTAAAACTAAGAACAGGCCCCTTCTGAGTGGAGCAGTAAGTTAGCTTGTCTCCGACTTCATAATGTTTTGAACAGAGAGATTATGTCACCTGCTCAGAGACCCTGGTACTGAACTGAACTGGAAGTTCAATCCAGAGCTGGCCCCTTCCACAACACCCACTCCAGATGTGCGCCCATTGTTCACCCTCTACCTCTCAAAACCTAAAGCAACACGTTAGAATTTATTTCATCAATAAAGTATCTGTCAGCTGGGCATGGTGACACACACCTGTGCTCTCAGCACTCAGGGAAGTAGAGGCAGATGGATTGCTGCGAGTTTGAGGCCAGCCTGGTCTACAAAGTGAATCCAGGCCAGCCAAGGCTACACAGAGAAACCCTGTCTCAAAGAACAAAACAAACAAACAAACAAAACAAAGAAAAAATTTAAGTATCTGTCAATCGTTCTTAAAAATCGCAATTGAAATACTTTGTTATGCCAATTTTAAGTGTCCCCACGACATGTGACTTTGAGGAAAGTCTCAGAGTTCTGGAAAGTTATCTTTTGGAATTTGGTGGAACAGGGATGTGAGGAGATACAAGAGGAGGCAGGTGGCCAAAACACTTGCTCCTTCGGATGGAATACTAAAAGAACACAGAGGTAAGATGTTGAAGTCAGCCGGCCAAGGTTAGCCAGCAGGTGTGCTCACATCAGACCACATAATGTTGTTTCCAACGCTAAAGGAAAAGAGAGCCTCAATAGAAAGGTCAAGAATGCTGGCTGCCTTCAGAAGACCAGGAACAACTGGGAACTGACTCAGCCACACGACGGCAGCGTATCCAGGCCTGTCGCTACACACAGAGATGCTGTGTCCATCTGAGCAGCCCTGTTCATTTCATGCATTCATTCTGCCACCTTGGCTTTTTTTCCCTCTCTTTTACTTATATAATGTTTTTGTTTAAAAATCTTGTGTATGACTTTGTGGGTATGTGCACATGTGAACGGGTGTCAGTAAAGGCCAGAGAGGGCACTGGATCTGGATCTGGAGTGGCAGGCGGATGTAAGCCATGTGATGTGAATGCTGAGCTTCAAATTAGGTCCTCTGAAAGTAATACACCCTCCAACACCGAGTGCACGTGCTTCTCCCCCTCTCTCTCCACACACACACACACACACACACACACACACACGAGTGCTGGATCTAGAGTGATGACAGGCTGCTGTTAGGTGCCCTGTGTAAGTGAACTAAACTCAGGCCCTTTGGAAGAACGGGAAGCCCTCCTAACTGCTGAGCCATCATCTCTCGATTTTCTTTTTCTTATGGTTCTAAGGTGTTCAGCCCAGGGTGTGGCACATGGCAGGCAAGCGGTCCAGCACTGAGCTACGAGGCTGTAGCCTGAAGTCTTTAAAGGGAACAGTGCCCATGGCTGCAAATCGATGGTGGCAGGTGGCGGGCCCTTTCTGGAGACACTCAGGTAAGGAGGGTCTCTATTCGAGGCCATGCCAGGACAGTGCCCACTGGCTTCCCACCTGCTCCTTTAGGCTAGTCCATCAAGCTCACTATTTCTGAACCCGGATCAATACCCTTTCTGTTTTCTTTTATTCAGCCAGGCAAGGCTTGGCTGCATAGAAAACGTTTATTGACCGTGCTGGAAAATCATTACCCCAGGCACAGTGCCGCCATGTACTTTATGCTTTCACTTTTTTGAAGCGCCACTTAGGTTTTAGGGGACGGTCCCATTTTTCTCACGCTGTATCTGCCATTTGCCTGATTTCTGGAGGAACTCTGAAGACCCTGGGCATGCTCGTAAGGCCGAAGAAGTAAACGGGCTTGGTGCTTTTCGGCACAGGAATCGCTGCTTAAGCCTTCCCTTTCGTCTGTATAGGTCATCCTCCAGTTACACAGGCTAAACTTTCTCACCACCTGCCCATCTGCTCGGGGCATCTGGCTCTCTGCTAACAATGGTGCACCTGGTAAATGATCTATCAACGACAATGATGTTCTGTGATGTCTCAGAAACACTGCTAGCCACCCCACCCCACACATCCTACTGTCTCCTCACCAAAGTCAAAGTCCCCTTGCTCTATACTACCTGCTGGGTTTCCCACACTTCTGAGTCCGAAGGCAAAGCATCCATCCTTTGAGACCATAATTAGTAATTTTAAAATGTTTCTTGTTCTCTGAGAAATTTCTCAACTTACAAATCTATAATTTGCCTTACAGATATGTTTTTGCAGAATACATACTCATAAAAGCAGGTAACTGCCTAAATAATAATAAATAATTAATAAGATAAATTTATTATCATTATTATTATTATTATATATTATTATTATCAGTTTTAGACTATATAACCCTCACAAGTGCTGGGATTAATGGCATGTGCCACCGTGCTTCACCAGAATTATTTCTTTATTCTAAATACAACAATAATATTATTAAAACATTAGAAAATGATATCAAGCATAAATTTCCTTACTACCCATAATCCCAGCAGGAAGCAGCTATTTTCCTCTTGATCTCTTTGTAGTATGCATGTGTATACACACCTACGTGTGCAGTTTTTCAAGAGGATTAAACTCATATATTTAGTTTGTATCTTTCTATATTTAACATTCACTGTATTATGAGCATTAAATATTCTTTGAAAGATAAGTCAATGCAAACCCACCGCTCAGCTTTAACAATTACTTAGACAGACTGGTTAGATGACCCTTGTACTTCTTTATGTCTCCTGACAATTTTCCTCCAGGAGGCTCAAAAGGTTGCACAAAATCTACAATTTATAAAACAACTCAGGCACATTTTGCACTGTGCTTCATGGTAGATAGATCTGTTTGTTTTACAGACAATATTAGAATCTTTGCTTTATCTTCGCTGATACTCCCTTCCTAACACTGAAGTCCCCGCTGGTGTTCACATTCAGATGAAATAGTGAGAATGAGAAGGGCTTGGGAAACTGAGGCTGCTCACAGAATTTCCTTCGGTCGGTCAGCAGGTCTCAATGCTAACTGTGCATTCAAACCATCAAGGAAACGAAAGAGCAGCCTAGACTGAATGACAGTGGCCACACTATGGCAGCGGAGGCTGAAGCCCCCGTCTGGTGTGCAGCCTGGTTCAGAAACACTAGCCCAGAGCACTGATTTTTCAAGCATGGCTCCCAGGCCAGCAACACTAACAAGATCTAAGGACATGTCGGAACTGAGGGTTCTCAGGCCTGACCTAGCAGCATTGCATCAGACATTCTGCAGACTTGTGTTTTAACATGTCTCTACCCTACAGTGAACAACGCGCATGTGTAGAATGTGCCTTGCTCCCGTGTGGCCCAAAGAGACAGCCTGTACAATCAAGCAAGAAGGTTGGCTGGTGAGTCATACAGTCTGCTGTCACATGGATTTGAGTTCAAATCCCTCATCTGTTGTTCACTGGTGCTATGACCCTGGGAAAACCATTCAGGCTCAGCTGTCCTATGCAGGACACAGATATTAACAGTATCTGCTTCAGTGGGTGGTTGTGAGAATTGAATGGAAATAAACAGAACAAAATAGTGCGAGGTATTTTCTGAGGTACACTGAGCTACTCTGCCTCCTACGGCTGACCACTTGTCTCTTCTTTGGCCAACACAAAGATAGACTTTGTGTTGCTGCAGGTGTCCAAATGGGACGGGTTTCCTTGGGTGAGCATGTTCTCCCCGGGCCAGAAGGTGTCGGAGGAAGACTGGAACAGGCTAGAATTCCACACCTTGGAGCCACTGGGTCTTAGATGCAGGTTGGGATTCACAACTTTTTTTTTTTAAGCACCTTAAAGTATGTCATTAGGAAATGTTTGGGTCTCTTTCAACTCCAGAACGCTATGGCTCTACATTGTCCTGTTGGTGAAAACAGTATCTACTCAGTACTGACTGTGAATGAGAACCAGCAAATTACAAATTCCTCACAAGGACCCTGCTCTGGGAAGGCACTATTAGGGCTTCCATTTCACAGAGGACAAAACAAGAGAGGAGGCAAGTTTCCCTGTCCGAGGTTATACCCCAAGTACCAAAGGTGCGAGGCTGAGGGGCCAACTGCCTGTCTGTAGGTCTTTCCTACCAACTCTACAGTAAGACAGCGCCAGTACAGGCTGCCCAGACGTACCATACCCAGGACACACTGTGAGTAGAAACTGCCACAGTCATTCTCCCCTTGGGCCTGGAACAACTGGAAGAGTGTGAGAACTCCCAAAGCATTTCTTTGTTGGTTTTTGATGTTTTATTTTGTTTTGTTTTCTGGGGTGTGTGTGCATGTGTGTGTGTTTTCTATGTACATGTACACACAATTTAAACTTTTCAGCAGAGTCCAAAGTGCACAGGGTTGTTTTTTTGTGTAGCCTTGGCTGTCCTAGACTTGCTTTGTAGACCAGGCTGGCCTCGAACTCACAGAGATTTGCCTGTTTCTGCCTCCCTGAGTGCTGGGCTTACAGGCATACGCCACTGTGCCCGGCAGCGCCACGGTAATTCTTAATGTTGTTCCTTCATTTAAAAACCAAACTTCCTTGTTAAAATTAGTTTTATTCTGTCATTCAATATTTAAACAAAATGTCCTTAAGTGTATTGACATAATGGCTAAAACATTAACTCCAGCTAAACTCCCAATGTGCTGATTCAATAGAACCCACCAGGCCTTTTGAGTGTGGTGGGGGAAGCAAGGTCAATCCCCGTACCTTTCGTTTTTGTGTTCAAATTCTTACCCACTGTGTCGGTAAGAGGCCTCAGTAGGAGTGACACTTTAGTGCACAGCCCTTTTCAATCAAATATGTCCTTGCTTCCTCAACTGGGGCCAGTCTCAAGGTTGCATGTGGGCGAGCCGAGCACAAACAAAGAGATGAGATTTCTTTATCGTGAAGTCAAAGGGGACTTCTGGGTCAAATGCCCAAAACACTAAGGCTGTTAAGGAAGTAGAGGAAAGTGGTTGGAAAACTGCAATCCTTCTGGATTTCCCCTTCCCCCTTTCTCCTCCTATTCCTCTCCCCCCTCTCCTCCTCCTCCCCCCACTCTATTTTTCCTCCCACCCTCAATTGACAAAGCCCGGAAGAGATAAACTAGTTACAAAAGCCACCTTCATTTTTTTGCACAGTCTGACAGAGTTAAATTTAGCCTACGAGTAAGACATAGCTAGAATCACCTGCTCACCACTAGATGTTAAGGGAGAAAGCCCAGTTGCTAGGTCTTCTAGGCTAGTAGTCTGGTGAGCATTCACCAAACTCAGTTACCTTCTGGGTCTTCAGCTGCCAGACCAGAGCTGTGGCTGGGATCAATGTGCTTTGAACCCTCTATTATAGCACCAGGATGCTGCTGAAGCAGTGGGAGGCGGAGGGGGGGTATCCTCTTTTTTTCTCCCCTCTGTCAACAATCAATGCTGTAGTTGACAAGGTTAACTTTGCAACCTCTTGGTCTATGAATAGACCTGTCTAGGCTACAAAAGGACCTATCATTTTATGACCCTAGAACTTATGTGGAAAGCTTCGGCCTCCCAATATTACCACACAGCCCACGCCCACCCAAGGATTACTAACCATCTTCCCTAGGACTAGGGTCCTCTCTGGGTCTAAAATCCTCGGGCTAACCTCTAGCTCTGTCAATATGAGAAGCTGTCTGCATTTCCTGCTCATGCCGGGATCTGACAAGGGCTCACTGAGAACCTGAAATTCTGCCAAGTGCTTTCTGAGACTTGCCAGAGGTGGATGGAGGAGGTCTGGGTAGACCTGGGTCCCTCACATCCATGCCTGATTTATAACAGTATTAAACAGGCTTGACTGCCAAGTCCTGGCCCTGAATGTTCACGGCTCTGAAAGATAATATTCAGCTGTGAGGGCAGGTTTTGTATTTCCATAATCTGAAGCCTTGGAGTCAAAGAGCTCCGCGTTCTTGGGCCTGAGGGAGATAGCTCAGTTAGTAAGTGTTTCTTACACAAGCAGGAGGACTTGAGCTCAATCTCCAAAAACCACATTAAAAACAAACAAACAAACAAACAACAACAAAAACCCCAAAACGTGTGTGTGTGTGTGTGTGTGTGTGTGTGTGTGTGTGTGTGAGATCCGAGTGCTAGGAAAGTGAAGACAGGCAAGGACATTGAGCCAGATTCCTAAGTGCCAGGTTATCAGAGACCCTTTCTCAGAAAACAAAGCAAAACAAACATGGAGTGTGATTGAGGAAGACACCAGACTGGACCTCTGTCCTCCACATGCATGCATACCCAGTCACCCTGTATACACATGTGTATGTACACACGTGTACAAACACATGCACATGTGCACACACACGTAAACACACACAGGCACACGTACACACACCAAGCCTTGTGCTTATAATTCTGTCAGCCTTGTTGTAGCTGTGGAGCCTCTTGCACACGATGGCAGCTTTCTGAGTCCCTCTGGCTCTGCACATGCTATTGCTTGTTATTGTCGCTGCTGCTGAGGACCAGGTCAATTCCTGGATTGTCCCTGGGTTGCTTTAAATACGATGAGTAAGAAACAACAAAAGTAAAACGACACTGGCCTCAGGTTTTAGGCCAGTTCTTTCTCCACTTCTCTGACTAACGCCCCGGGTGCCTCACAATACAGAGTGTGCTTTAGTTAGTCATTCCTAGAGCCCTGATTCGCTGCTTCTTCCAGAAGCGAAGAAGGATAGACAGTTTTCAGGAGATGTGGGCCAAGCCCTGCCTCATCTCCCCTCCACTCCCATAGCTTAAGGCAGGCAAAAAACACCTAATAAATCAATGCATGTTATGGGTTCCTTTATGCTGACTTAGACTGACAGCTTCTTGGCTCCTCCTACCTGAGCTAAGAAGAGACAAGACAGAGAGTTCCCTGGACCTTGCTTTACCCAAGTTGTCAGGATAATGTCAACTTGAAAAATGTCAAACTGTAGTGAGTGATGGCTCTCCAGCATGGCAGCTGAGGGGTCAGGCCCAGCGCTAGCCACCATGAACTACAGTCACAATCAAACAAAGAAGGTGAGCAAGGATTTGTCAGTGGTTTTAAAACTGTTTTCTGCAGGTTTGACAACAGTGCTTAAGGGGTCTCATTAAGGGGTGGGGGGTGGTGACGTGTTGAAAGTGTGGGGTCCCTTACCTGTCCACCTGCTCTCTCAAGCTACCTCTCCTTGACTACAGCAGCCCAGGCCTCTGTGTTAGCTTGTGTGGAGTGCTGCTAGGGCACTTCATTTATTGCTGTCTGCAAAGCCCTTGGGCATTTCTGAAGGCATTTTCTTCAGGACAGGCCCAGGAACAGGGCTCTTATTAAGCATGCAAAGACAGATGCCACTATTGATTGTCCTAATGGGTTCTGGCACAGGAAACACGCTCAGAGGTAATTACTGTCTGCACCCCTTTGAGAGAGCACAAGAGCTGGCCAGGCCTGGCACTTCCTCAAGCACCTACTTGCAGCTGCTGGGATAAAAGCCTAACACTCTCAGCGGGGGGCCAGGGCCGGGGTTCTACCCACCAAACATCTCAGAGAAGGATACCCTGTGGCCTTCGAATGGCAAAGGAAGAAGGTTCTCAGACACAGTCTGGGGAGGTTTGAATACGGTGAGCTGCGGCCATCTGCAAGCCTTCCCAAACATGTGCAGGAAGCTCATGCCTCATCCACGCTGCTGCCTTTCCTCACGCGTGCATATGGTCACAGCATGGTGGCATTCAAGAACGAATACAAGGCTGGAGTGCTTGCCTATCACCACATCACTTGTGACACTGGGCAGGTGCTCTTTTCATTTATGTATCTTCAACTGCAAAGTGGTGACACTCCCTGTTTCGACCAGGCGAAGTTCAGAAGGGAAAGGAGAGGTGTGCATCCAGTCACTTCTTAAGTGACATCCAGTCACTTCTTAAGTCACTTTGTTATGGCAACTACCTGGCACACTTTTTAAGTCATTTTCCGTCCTTTTCAGTAGTGTTGCTGTGATAAGTACCAGATTCATTTAGCTATTTTTGGTAATCTTGCCATTCTTCTCGACACGTTAGAGAAGAGCAATTCAAGGAGGGCAGAGGGAACGTTTGATAACAACAGTTCCCCATGTGGGCTGCAGGTCTGGATGTCAAACTGGGAGCTGAAACAGAGAAAGAGGGACTTCACCCACAGCGCTTCCGTCCTTCTCAAAAGCAGCGTGAAGAATTTACCTCTTTTCAGATGCTATAATGTATAAATGCCAGAACGTTCTACCCTCGGAGAGATTCACCACATGGTAGCTCTTTTCAGAGGAATTTCAAAATCTGCACAGAGCACACCAGGGTCACATGCAGCCCTGAACTGGCTGTCATCACCTTCGTGATGGCCCTGAAGGCTCAGTCAGCCTGAATTCCACGGATACTTTATTACCTACAGGAATAACGTTTTGAAGGGAGACACCAGCTTATCTTTTCCAGGGGCCAAGGGAGCAAACAAAGTCTCACAACGATTGTTCCAAGCCTTGTCTGAGCACACTCCTCTACAATCTCACTCCTGGGGAGTCACGGGCCGGGGGGCCACCCTCATCCCTATGCAGCCCAGTAAATTTAACACACCTGCAGTTTTCCAGCTGCCTGCAGCAGCCACAGCAGGACAGATGCCTGTGCTGGCTTCTTTCTCCACAGCCTGGAAGTGGCAGCAAAATGTGACACAGTTGCTTCTTGGTATCAAAAACACAATTATAAGCCTGGGAAAATGAATCACTGTCACTTAATGGAAAACTGAACTCGGATGCCACCATTAAACACAATGAAAGAAAAGTGAATGAGAAAAAAAGAATAATCCTTCATTTGAAGTATTTTTTATCAATGGGTACCACTATTTGTAAAATTCTATGGCACCTTCTTCTTTTCTTCTTCTTCTTCTTCCTCCTCCTCTTCTTTCTTCTTTTTCTTTCTTCTCTTGCTCCTTCTTCCCCTAGTTCTTATGTAGCCAGGGTGGTTTCAAACTCACTATGCAGTTGAGGCTAAACCTGGAACTTGTGATCCTCTTACGTCCATCTTCCAAGTGCTAGGTAAAGGTGTGTGCCACCACACCCAGCATGCTATGGGAAAATTCCACTGGAGGAATTTTGTTTTGAAGGATATTAGAAATCCTTAAGGATGTTTAAGGATGCATTTTGGTAGGCTGTCATGGCCCCACCCCATACTCCCTCTCACCAGATGTCTACCCGTCCCCTGGAAACACGGGAGAGTTAGGAGCCTGGACCTGAAGTATTTCTGCCACTTAACTCACTGTACCTCAGCAATCCCACCTGCAGAATGTGATGGTGGCAGTTCCAATGTCACAGTGAGGACTAAAAGAGTTCCTATTTTGAGACACTCACATGGTTTCATGTGAGCGCATATCACATTCATAACTGCACATACATGCATATAAGTACACACACACACACACACACACACACACACACACAGTGCTTCAACTCTTACTGTTACCATGACCTCTCACCAGATTCTCCTGTTATCATCTTCCTTCTGCAGGATTCGTTCAAATTCTGACATCAGCAATGTTAATGGAAACATTTCAACGCAGAGATGTTGCCACCAGAAGCAAGGTTGTTATGGGGTTCACTGCTGACCTGGATTAACGTTTTCAGTGGCTTGAAATCCTCCTTGGAAGTCCACTCTGAGAGGCCAAACGACAGCAATAAATGAGGATGGGAGTCTAGGGCCACCATGCTATTGGGCCTCTGCAGTATGTGCAGCTCAGCTGCAGGTGATGCCCCCAGGGAATGTTTGTAAAGTCTGGACATAGCCAGGAAAGGAGATGTCATAGCATCTGGGAAGTAGAGCTACAGACGACTCTAAACAACCCACAATGCACAGGACTGCACCCCTCCTGCCACAAAATCTTGTGTTAGTCTTTGATTAAAGCCCATCATGGGGGTCTGGGAGATGGCTCAGTGATTAAAAGCATATACTATTCTTTCGGAGGATCAAGAGATCTGTGCCTAGCAGCTCATGGCCACCTATTACTTCAGCTCTGACACCTTCTACTGGCCTCTGCAGGAACCCATATACATATAGACACAGATATACATACATGTAAAATAAATAAATGAACAAACAAACAGAAGCAAACAAATTCTGCTGGCTAGTTTTATGTCAGCTTGATACACGCTAGAGTCATTTTGAAAAGGGAACCTCAAGCTCAGGAGATCAGCCTGTGAAGATGCTTGTGGTACATTTTCTTTATTGATGATTGATGAAGGAGAGCCCACTCCACACACAGGAGGTGATGACACTCCTGAGCTGGTGGTCCTGGGTGCTTAAGAAGTCAGGCTGAGCAAGCCATGAGGAGCAAGGCAGTAAGCAGCACTCCTCCACGCCTACTGCTCATGTTCCTGCCAACAGGTTCCTGCCTTGATTCCCTGGAAGATGACTAAGGTGGTTAAGATCCAAGGATTAAGCTGAAATAAACCTTCCCTCCCAGAGCTGCTCTCAGTCATGGTGTTTTTACTATCGTAGTAGAAAACCTTAACTAAGACATACATAATCTCAAAACAAAAAAACAAAGACACCACCATGGCCCCACACGAACCATGTGCCCATAGGAAATCTCACTTTAGGGGCTAATCTGGCTTCCAAAAGCACCTCACCTACTTCTGAAATGGTTTGTGCAGGATGCTACTTCTGGAGTAGAGGGTTTTATTACAGTATGTTCTTAGCAGACTGAAGACCTGCCATAGACCTCAAACACCCATATAAATCTCAGCTGCCAACAGTGTTTTTAATTCACCCACTGAAGCATACATCCATACCAGGCCCTGAACCATCTGATTTCTTTCCCTTGCTCTCTACTATGCATGTGACCCAGTGTCCCCCCACCCCGCTGTTGTTTCAAATGAACTTCAAATCCCTTACCATGCCCTCCAAAGCCTTGTGTTAGGGTTCTAAAAGATGGCACCCAAAGCAGTCTGAGGACCTGGCACTTTCTGGATCCGAGGCTCTGGTGGGACAGCAGTCAGCTCCAACTTCAGTGTTGCTGACACAAGCTGGAGCTTGAGAACCAAAGCTTGCTGGGCCTCCCCTCTGTCTTCCCTCTATGCTCATGTGCTATCCTTATTGTTCCTGCTCATTACTCCCCAGGCAAACAGACTTCTTTCTAGTTCTTGGTATGATCCATGATCCCCTGTCAGGTCTTCGAAGGCTGTGATAGCTGTGACTACTCCTGGGAGTAAAGTGTTCTATCTCCTCCACTTCTCAGTGCTTATAACCAGATGCTTTTCTCCTAACTCCCCAGCATGAGATGGCTGCTATGTTTGTTTTCTAGCTTACTTGTTATTCTGAGAACTCTCAAGCTGCCTGTAGGGGTTAACAGGCTAACATTGGTTCCCTAATGTACATACAATGTTAACAGGTTAACGTTGGTTCCATAATGTACATACAATGTTAACTGGTTAACGTTGGTTCCATAATGTACATACAATGCTACCACAATGCTTGCCATAGACTAGTTATCAATAAAGAACAGAAAGAGAAAATGCAGGGTTTGTGCTCTGACTCCAAATCTACACAGGCTCTCTCCCTTAAGTTTGGAGACAGCTTCAGTTTTCAGGCACTGAAAAGAGAAGAAAGGAGAAGAGAACAGAAAAAAAGAAAGAAAAGAACAGAGAGAATAACAGCAAATAAGTGAGTTGGAATAGAAATGGAAGGGGTAGTAATAAGGATTTCAAATTCTGATTGCTAATTTTAGTTCTTTGACAGACACTGCTAATGCTTCCCAACCATTCCTTCCCACACAAGAGTTGTTGGTGAGGGAATCTAGACTATAAACCAGCAGTTAGACATAGAATAGTGTATGTCACTCACGGTCAGCTGTCAGCAGATATTATGGTGTGAGTATGTGTCCGCTGAATTACTGTCTTGAAAGTGTAACCCCTAGGATTTTGGTAGGTTGGGGGAACTTTTGAGAGCAGTCATTGGCTCATGAAGGGGGAGCCCTCGTGAACGGAATAATGGCCCTTTACGAGGAGAACACCCACCTTGCTCTCACCACGAGAACATACAGGCAGAAGGCAACCTGCAGCTTGTAAGATTGACTTTGGTATCTGATCGTGGTGTTCTAGTCTCCGGAACAGTGAAAAACAAACCGTGTTATTAAGCCACCCTGCCTATGGGACTTGTTGTCACAGGCAGATGGGTAAGTCAGAGGGTCCCCAACTTCCCATGCTTTTAAATTTAGTCAGGTGGAAACATGGTGAAGCACAGGCATACACACGCTTGTCTCAAAACACTGGTCTTCACTGGAAAGAGCTTCAGTAAACTGTATATATTTACAGGATGACGGTTGGCTGAAAATATTTTATTCAGAAGTTTGGGATGTTGCTGGGTGGCTGTCTATTCCAGTGGAGCCAGAGGTGGGTGGATCTCTTTGAGTCTGAGGTTAGGCTGATCTATAGAGTGAGACCCTGTCTCAAACAAATAATCAAAAACAACGAACTGAAACAAAACAGAAGTGATGCTGCTATCTGTCTTTTAGTGATTCTCTCTCCTTCCTTCTCTTCCTCACTCCCTCCCTCTCTCGTGTGTGCGTGTGTGTGTACGCACAAACACTTGCCCGTTTGATCATATTCATGAGCATATACTCATGTACACACACACACATAGAAGCAGAGGTCGACTGTAGGTGTTTCCCAGGATACAGCCAGCTTGTTTTGAGACAAGGGCTCTTGGTGGCCCAGAACTCACTGATGAGGCCTGGCAGAGTCAGAGCTTCTCTGGCCTCTGCCTTCCTAGCCCTGGGATGACCAGTGTGTGACATGCCTGGATTTTCCTTCATGGATTCTAGGAACTGAACTCAGGTCCTCTTGCTGGCAGAGTGAGCACTTTACCAATTGAGCTATCTCCCCAGAGCCACCTTTACATGCTCAATGAGGTTCTTTGTGAATGTTGTTGGCAGGGCATTGGTTCTCAGCAGCTTATTTGCATAAGCAAATACGGCATGGTAGGCAGGGCTTAAAGCGTCTGCAGGGAATGCAGCAAGCTTTCAAGTAATGTCCTGGATAAACCAGTGCATATTTTCTAGGTCAAGAATCCATTTCTGAAGTAAGTGGCACTAACTTTGGAAGACCGCTCTGCCCTGAAAAAAAGTGGTGAGAGAAAAGATTTGGAAGGTACAGACATAGTTACTAATCTAATTTAATGGAAGTGCTTATACTAAATATCCTCTTTAGGATTAAAAAGTAGCAACCAGGGGCTGGAGAGATGGCTCAGAGGTTAAAAGCACTGGTTGCTCTTCCAGAGGACCTGGGTTCAATTCCCAGCACCCCACATGGCAGCTCACAGCTGTCTGTAACTCCAGTTCCAGGGGATCTGATACTTTCGCACAGACATACATGCAATCAAAATACTAATGCACATTAAAAAAAAAATCATTAAATTATTTTTTAAAGGAGCAATCACTCTGAGGTGTGTTGACACAGAATGTCCGTATGAGGTGGAATATGCAGGCACACGTTCACCTCCATGGCAACCAAGAGATGTCTAGCCGATGACTGGGACTTCCCCGGGGGGCTGGTGATTCAGCTGGGAGGAAAATGCTCAGTGAAGCATGAAAGTGATTTAGAGGCCAGTGGGATGGCTCATGGTGTGAAGGCGCTTGCCACCAAGTCAGACAACCCAGTTCTAGCCCCAGGACCCACAAGCTGGGAGGAGAGGGCTCAGCCCTGCAAGCTGTCCTCTGGCTTCTGCAAGTAAGATCTCCACAGACACAGTAAACTTAAAATGTACGGGAAGTGTGTGTGTGCTTTGTATATGCTTGTATGTGTGCATGTATATGGAGGCCAAAGGTCATCATTAAGAATTTCTTCAGTCACCTTCCAGCATAGTGTTTTGAGATGTCTGTCACTGACATGGTTGCTCTAGCTGTCTTGTCTCATTCCGTTCCAGGACTGAGGTTACAGGCGTGTGCCGCCATGCCCCACCTTTTAAGTGGATGATGGCTATGGAGACTCAGATTTCAAGTTTGCATAAAAAGCACGTTGCCAACTGAGGGACTGCCTAGCTCCAAATGGAAGGGAAATCTCCAAGATGACTCCTACTTGAGTTGACTTGGGCAGGTGTGCTTAGCACAAATCAGTTGGTTCTGCTCCAACATCTCAATGCAAAATGGATGCAGAAACCTTACGCAATCTATACAATCCAGCTTGGCCTGACGCCATGCCCTATGGGAAGAACAGAGGATTTCTCACAGGGAAGTCCCTGATTATCAGATCAGATGCATTTTATTGGAGAGTCCTGGAGAATTCCACCCCCAGGCCAGCGGCAGAAGAGTGCCTGCCCTTCCATGAAGTGTTATCAAATTGTCAACTTTGCCAAAATGGCCAATTTAAAAGAAAAACGAGGAATACACCCAGCAGGAACCATGACAAGCTCTGAGGGGATGATGGAAGAAGTCAACACTTTAAAAAGACTTACAGTCTCTTCTAAGCTCTGTCTCTTGCTGCCTGAGCAAGTTGGGCATCTCTTTTTTATAATTGATTTGTCTTCATATTTTTTCCCTAGAAAAAGAGGATGGTCATCACCACTGTAGTGTTGAGTGGCTTCATGGAGGGGATGAGAATGCTTCCTCTGGATTACTTTTGTGTGGATCTACGGTCTACCAAGAGCCTTATTGGACTGAAAGATAGAGTTGCTTAAGAAGGACCAGAGGCCACTGAGCTGGTCGCCTCCAGTGTTTTATTGTACCTCCTCTCTTAAGATTCCGAGGGCATTTGTCTCATTAGAGAGGGTCTTGGTCTCTGTGAACCTGTGTTTGGAATAGAAGTCCCGCTTAGTTTATCACAACATGTGCAGGGTTCAAGTGAGTACTTGGCATACCTGTTTCCACTGCTCAGGTCTCTCTGATCTTTTGGTATGTGTAGCTGAACTTGCTCAAAGTCAACACAGGCTAGACCAGAGGGGAGTAATGTGTTTGCTGTATGAAGGGCAGGAGGGAGAACACTGGAGTCACACCTTGTCTCATGAACCAGTGTTAACCATGCTCCAAGAAACTGTGCAAAGTAGCTGGGCCGCGGGAGACATGCAGATAAATAGCACCCCGAAAACAGACCCCTGCACGGCTGTCCAAGGAGTCTGGTGAAATGATGTTTTGTTTGCATTAAGTGTTTTGCTTTCAGGGACTGTTTTAAACTGTCACAGATTAGCCTTCCCAACAACAGTACTATCAACACCCCACTTTCCACAAGGGGATACCAAGTCTTGGGCAGACATCTGCTCAAGGTCGCCAAGCCTGTGGACGCACAGGCAGAACTGGAAAGTCTCTGGAAATCCATAGTCTGAACTCTATACCACTATGCTTGGCCGCTCTGCACCGGGGGTGGGTGGGTGGGGAAGTAGAAGGAAAAGCTTGATTAAGACTCCAGCTGTTCGAGTGGGCTGTGATTGCTACTTTCCTTCCGTGTGAACTGCAGTTGGCTAATCCAGGTTCATCATTTACTTCTGTGAGGGGAGAAAATGAAAGCTTCCTGAATACTTGGTTCACTGATCCCTCTAGAAATGGCATCCCTACCCTACACCATGCTCTCAGATGCACTGGTTGTGGTATTCACTGAAGGGATGCCCTCCCTCTTCAGCCTGCCGGCTGAACTAGTCAGAGAGCAGTAGCCCCGTAGCCTGTCATCAGGCCTCCTTCACAAGAAGTGGTTCTCCTGGAAGCGGCTTTGTTAAGCTCACTTCATTAGTTACCACCAAGAGCTAATAAAACATGTCAGGAAGTCTCCGTGAGCTGTAAAAACATTTCCAAAGGTCACTGCCAACACTCCGGACTTCAATGACTTTTTAAAAGAAAAGAAAACAAAAGCAGAGAGCTAGGATTTCAAAACACAGAGTAGTGATCGCAAATGGGCTGTAAGGGCTGACAGATTCACCCCAGGGCAGCCATTGAATGAACCCAATCCAGAGAAGTCATGAAGAAAAGCTCTGAACACCTCAGTGTGGCAATGAGGACAGTGGGCAGGGAAAGCAGGACATCCTAGGTCATCCTTCAGTATTCTAGGGACTATCTTCCAGACCTGTGCAGATCCCAAAGGCTGATGCTGTTCAAGCATCTCATGGAATGGCATCAGCTGTGCCTGTATCCCATAAACATCTTCCGTGCGCTACAAGTCACCACTATATCACATTTAATACCTAATATAATGCAAAAGTTATGTAAATAGCTGTGTTGTTTAGGGGAAATGCCTGTGCATGTTCACACAGGTGAAACTACATTGATCTAACCACATTCCCTCCATGATTGGCTGAATCTAGTGATGCCGAGAGCTGTGTTTGTCTTGCTTATTTACAAGTGGTTGGAAGGCAACTATTAATAGCAGTTATATCTACTTATACCTCACGGCTTACAACAGACTCCTGTACAAGCAAGAGTATGTGTGACATAAGTGATTAATTGCAGATCAACCACACTGTATCAGGCATTCTTATTAGCATACAACCTTCTATGTTATAAAGGTAAATACACAGTTTAATTTTTTTTTGTTTTGTTTTACGTGTGTATGGGTGTTTGCTGCATGTATGTCTGTGCACCATGTGATTCCAGTGCCCGAGGATGCCAGAAGAGGATGTTGGGTCCACTGGGACTCGAGTTACCAACAGTTGTGAGCCACCACGAGGGTGTTGGGAGTTGAACCTGGGTCCTCTGGAAAAGGAACCAGGGCTCTTAATTGCTGAGGACTCATCTCTGCAGCTCCACTGTTTAATTTTTAAAAGTAGAAAACCACAGAAAGGAGAAGACAGTCACATTATGTTAAAGCTGGCATATGGTGACATGCTCACTGTTTATTTCTTGTGTCAGGAGTCATACTTTAACATCTGGACATCTCAGAACAGGAGATTGTGAGCCACTGGTTCCTCTGGGTTGGAAATACTGATAATCATTGAGATTTCCATCCACTGCTGTCCAGAGAGCTCAGAACAAAAGATATACACCATTTTTTTAAAAAATCCTGTATTAGGATAAATTTTGAGACTTAAGTCCGTGGTTTGTTTTGGGGGTAATGAAGTCATCTGAGAATTGCAAGGTCTTCAGAAATGGAAGGACCCCTGAGTGGGGACATGATAGCAAAGGATGCAAAGCTTCAGTTAGACAAGAGGAATAAATTCCACAGACCTGCTGCACAGCGGGTGGCCAATGATCATGGACAGTACACTTGAAATTCCTAACAGAGTTTTGTTGGGGGCAAGTTTGATGCTGGTTGCTGGTCCTCAAGATCAGGTTACTCCATGGATACACCTAGCCTTGCTGGATAAACCTGCCTAAGACATTATACCTGGTTGGTTGATTAAAAGCCTATACCTGGGCAGGGCAAAATGAGGTAGGCACGGCTAAGGTTCTGGGGCTTTGGGTTCAAGAGAATCATGGGAAACAGATGGGAAGAGAGGAGGAAGGAGGATGCCACAATGGATTGGTGTGGAGAAGAAGCTATATGGGCTGGGAGGAAGGACTCCAATAATGTTGTGAAAAGGCCCAGGTGAAGAGTACAAGCAAGTATCTCGGGACTATGGATGAAAGATAGTCCAGATGAGGATGATTAAGGCAGATGACATTGAATGGGGGCTGGGGGCAGATGGTGAGGTTATTGTGATAGAAATATCTCAATAGGTAGAAATATCTACCTGGTGCAAGGTAATAAGGCAATTATAAAATCTAACAGGTGTCTGTGTCTTATTATTTGTGATAGCGGGTCAAATAATACCACCACAATAATTATACAGGTAATAACAAACATTATATAGTCCAACACTCATTTTATTTACTACAGCGGTTTCAATAATCTTGCTACAAAAATAGTAAGTATGAAGGTGACATATATTTTAGGTAGATTTAAGCATCCCATGTATGACTCAAAATAAATCATTTTTACTTGTTGATCAATAACTAATTTAAAAAAGAGGTCACTGTTCCAGACAGAGTGGGGCAGGTTCTATACTGTCTTGGGGCACAAGGTGCGTGGTCATCTTTTGAAATTTATTTCAGGCTTCAGTAGGGAGTAAATGTGACTCAGCATGTGCTGGGATTTGGTCAATAACTGGAGATGCCACAGGGCAGAGCTGCGCCTTCCATTTTGCATTCCTCTTTTCTTTCACCTCCCCTATCTGTGAATAAGATAGTAGAGGAATAAAAGAGCCTAGGCCTGAAGCTGGGAATAGAGCTCAGTGGCAGAGTCTGTACCCAGCATGCCCAGCCCTGGGTTCAATCCTCAGTCACAAAAAGAGAAATAAAGAAAAGTTTAGGATCTGTTCAGCTCTGCCAGCTTCCTCCCTCTGGGTCCCTTCTGTTGTTTTTCTGACTGCATCTTCCAATGCTGAGAAGGGATACAGGAAGGTCTAAGGGAGACAGGCACTTTCAGCAGTCAGGTGTTCACAGCCTTTGTGCTGTTGGTCTGAGTGCCTGAGGACAGGCAGAGCATTTCAGATCCAGAGGACAACGTTACTGGAGCCCCAAGGGGACAGTAATAAATTTAGTTGAATTTATTTCATTTTCCTGATTTTTTTTTTCTTTCTCCAAAATGGTAAACTATGTGTTCTCATACTTCAAACGGTTATGTTATGGGAGGAGCCAATTCTATCATTTGTTCAGGAAACATTTATTCCTTGTATATTTTTTGGTATTCAGCACACCTCTCTTCCCCTCTCCCTAGTTTTTATTCCTTGTGTCACGGGAGTTCCAGTAAGCTCATCCATTTTATTCCCACTCACCTGAACAGACTCTGGTTTTCACACTTAAAATCACTCTTTAACTGATGCACATTCTTCCTCTTCAGGAGGGCAATCACTGCTTCTGGCTCCCCCAGGCTCCTAGCTGACAGGAATCTTCTTTTAACTTCCTCTAGTCATGTTTGAGCTCTGTTTCATGGGAGGCTTCTGTCTAACTCACTGGCCACTTTCTAGCAAACCCAGCCCCCCTCTCCACCAAACATGGTTGACTTCGTTCCATTCTGAATGAGGACATCAACTCTCTTTTTGCTAGGTTCAGCTGTCCTTCTAAGCAGCACAGTGTCTCCATGAAATTCAGTTAAACTCAAGGTAGCCTAACTTTTTTCTGAGCGGCACGTTCGTGTGAGCTCCCTAAGCCCTGAAGACCCGGCCACCACAGCTGTAATGCATGAATGCACAGGAAGCAGCTACCACCCGTATCATACTCTCTTAGAGTGAGGAAAAAGGAGAAAAGTCTTGAAGGATCGTGTGAGGCTGAACTGCCAGTAAGGGTCAGGTTAGACTCTCCTGACCCTCGGTAAGGCACCACCGTCACCTTCATAAGGAGCTCATAAATAAGCAGATTTTCTCTATGGAGCAGAAAAGGACAGTGATTTCTACAAAACAGTCTCTTAATAAAGGGTCTAAAGATTCTCCAAAGTAAAAGAAACTTAGAGAGGGAAGCAATTCACGAAGGAGGCAGAAAATTCTGGGAAAATGTCTGACACTATCTCCCTTGCAGAGCTGAGACCCTTTCTGCTCCATTCGTTCTCAGTCACGGTAGGCTGAGGCTCATGGAAGCGGACAGGAGGGGCCAAGACTGTCCTGTTAGCAATTCCCTCCTAACTTAAGGATTTCGCTTTCTTCTGTCAACTCTTGGGCTAGAGTTAATACACACTTCAGAAGACTATACAAGTGGATGTGACGCAATAGCTCAATAGCTGCTGCGGTCACCGTGCAAAGCACACACGTTAAAAGGAACGAACCAGTAGTGCCTTGACTGATTTCACTTTTCAGAACCACCGAGTGGTTACCTCCTCTCTCTGCTCCAATCAGTGGAATCTGCAGGGTGACACGGCACTTCTTCCATAAAGGACTTTCCTGTCGTAGCTTCCAGAACCCCCAAAGACTCTCATGATAAACCGCCTCTACGGATCACACTGTGATTAGATATTTCATAATTCTACGAATAGATGCACATAACACTGTGTCCTCCCAACATACTTGGAAGCTTATCAAATCAGCTTGCAAGCACCCTGTAGACTGGGCCTCTTCACCACAGCCAGGGCACACGTGGGGCAGACAATTGTCAGCGCTCAGGGTGGTTTGTCGTATTCATCCATTAGGTGCTCAGGGCACTCTTCCTGAGAGCGAACCTTTACACGATGCTCAGGTTGATTCTCACTCAGTTGGAGGCTAGCCTGCTCTAGATACCAAATTCCAGGCCAGCCAGGGCTACACAGTGAAGATGCAGACTTTAAAAAAAGAAGAAAAGGTTAAGAGGAGTTGCGGAGGGAGGAAGCTGCTTATATCGCCTCGGCAGTGGGAGAACAGAGAACAGCTGGTCAGAGGAAGAAGAGAGCCACTTGGTAAATATGTAACGCCCCGAATACAGAATGAACGACCATTAACCACTGTCGTGCCTTTTCAAAGTTATGTGTGAGTGACCTCAGTTAAGATACTTGGGAACGTAGTGGTGGGTTCAAAGCATGCAGAAAGTCTCCGATGTTCACCTCATGGACCCCATCCTTAGCTCTTTGTAAAGAGAACAACATGATATTGCTGAGAGTCAACTGCTTTTGTTTGTTGTTTGGCTTGGTGTGTGTGTGTGTGTGTGTGTGTGTGTGTGCATGTGAAAACACACACATGTCCACAAATGCACCCTTGGGAAATAGTTTCTTAGAGTTCTATCCAAATTTAGGGGACGAAACCGACTCTTTAAAATATTTAAAATTCTTCAATAGAGGTCAAATAATTTAATCTTAACTGTGGGAGGAAAACTGCAAGGAAAGCTGAAACTGAAAGTCCAAAGGAGATCAGTTATGATAATTTGCAAAAATTTCATCCTCCCTCATCTTTTCTTCATAAACCCAAGATGCCAATTTATAGAACTCCCAAAAGACCCTTCAGCCAAAGAGGCAGGCGCTTTATCTCAATTCCCAGCAGGACTCTGAATTAATCCTAGGGAGAAGGCACACCTCATCTGCTAATAAGCTATTCAATGAGACTGGCTGTGCGCGTCATGCTGAGCGAGACAAGAGAGCAGGCCACGCAGCACAGAGTAGCAGGTGGAAATGCAGCCAAGTCATTGCAGCTCGGCACAATGCGTTACCCAGCTCCCTCCCACTTAGCTTTCCTGTTAGGGCAGAGAAAGGACTGGGGATACAAGTTACACTCCTGGGAACTTAGCTGGGAGGCAAATCACTGAAGGGCTGTTCCAGAGTATTGGATTTGACAACTGTACCTCCAACTGACGTGACCTTGAGAACCCATTGGAAATACTAATTTTGGAAACCACCTTGTGTGCCTTTTTAAAGCCACCTGCCAATCAGAAGGACAGGATAAACTCTCCCACATTTATAGATTCGATCTTATCCATTTCCCATGCCCCAGGCTTCCTTACCCAACTACCAACAGATCTTCTCTGTCTCCATATCCTAAGCATATCAAATTTGTCCCGTCCTGGAATGAAATCATACCTCCTGACTTTGTCACTCCCAGATTTCAGGGTGACTCATGTGTTTACCTGCCTTCCCAGCAGCAGATGTGGTACCCACGTCATCAGGCTATCTGTGGCATGAGCCTACGCTGAGAATGGCTGTCACGGTGGGTGAAAGATACGGCCAGGTAGGGTGGAGAGACAATGGTCGCAGTGCTCCAGGAAGTGTGGCATTACTCTCTACAGGTACTCCTCTCACCTGCTTCCTTTTGCTTATTGTTGCAAATTCACCACCTGCTTGGAAACCTGTGTAGAGACCTGTGCATGCTGGATAAGTCACGGTGGCATTTTCTGCAACAAAGCATGGCAACCTGGATGAGGCAGTGGTAGCTGACAGGTGGGAACCGAGTGCCCTTTTCTTCCCACAGGCCATGTGACCTCACTTATGAGGTCTATCCCGGTCTCTGGAGATCATCTTTTCTTTCTCATGCTTTGGGGCTACAGTCCCTTTTCATAGGACATGGAGGCAGGCCCCCAAATGGCAATCTCAGCCTGGACTCAATCACTTCCACTTCCAAAAGAGGACCCGGCTCTTTTGTTGGGTAGCACGTAAGTCACATGGCACAAGCCAGCCTACTGGTGGACCTGCCTCAGGTCAGTTGGGTGGGGTCTTGGGGACCAATGTCCTGTTAGGTAGGCCTGTGAGCACAGACAAGCAGAGGATCTGGCAGGAACCACTGCCGGTGAATGGTCCAAGTCTCTCTAATAAGAGTATGCCCCTTCTCCCTAGTGGGGAAGCCTGCCACGCACAAGTTTCCCTCACCCCTCACCCCTGGCAGCTCTCCCAGCTTTCCACCCTGCTAGCATACAAGGGCCAAACACAGCACATCCGGATGCCAAGAATTAAATCCCCTTTATACAGTAATGGGAAATTAAAACCATTAAAGGAACTTCAAAGCGAGGGACACGAAGGCAAGCATATGGGTAAGCCAACGGGGTGAGCGTACAACCTAGTGCCTATGTGACAGCAGACTTTGAAATATGAGCAATGCAATACTGCTGGGAGGCAGACTTCACCAGTGACATCACAGGACAGGTGGGCACTGCGCTCTTCCGGCTTCGCCTGCTCCCTTCCAACAGCCTGGTTCACAAGGTGCAGGTGCTGCTGGACCGTGAAGAGAATGGCGTCTGCCGCCTTATACACATGACCAGCAAAAGCGCCCCCAAATTCTGTGCCAGCTTCCTCATCTACAGAGTGGAAATGGTAGAACTCTGCGGGGTTCTTGAGAACATTATTGGTGAACTTATAAAGCATATATCCCTGAGTCTGGGATATGGGGGTTCTCAATAAACAGGAACTACCAGGTTGAATCACAGGAGGTTGTTGATATTTTGGTAGGTCAAACTAATAGTATACCTCCTTCCCCTATCAGCTAAATCATCATTTTTATTATTGCCATATTTTTATGTGCTTTTCCGAATAAAGAGTGAGCTCTTTGACAGCACAGACTCTGCTTGTTTCACTTCCCACAGATAGTAGGTGTTTTACTATACTTGCTGAATGAATGAATGAATGAATGAACATTGTACTATGAGAAAACTGGTGGTGATGGTGGTGGTGGTGATGATGGAGACACATCTGGGGATCATTGCTGACAATATAGTCCTTTACCTCATTATCTGGTATATGTTATCAGATAATTAATGTCTTAGAGGAATGGATAAGTAATTGAATTTTTCAGCCCATTTAAAGGAAGTCCAAAGAAATTACCAAGTCAATGAAAACTTCTATTTGTTTGTTTTTGCTTTTTTCAAGACAGGATTTCTCTGTGTAGTCCTGGCTGGCCTGGAATTTGCTCTGTAGACCAGTCTGACCTCAAACTCAGAGAGCCATCTGCCTCTACCTCCTGGATGCTGGAATTAAAGGTGTGTGCTGCCACCACCTAGTTTTGAGCCTGTTTTTTGTCTATCGCCACCAACGGCTGGCCTTCAATGAGCGTTCTAGAAGGCTGTTTGGCATTAGGTGAAAGCAAGAATTCCTTCAGTCCCATGGACCCTCCAGGAAATTGAAAGACATGTGACAGCCAGAACAGTAACAGGTTGTAGTGTGGAGATCCAAGCACCTGCTCACTACAGTCTGCCCAGGAACAGCCAACAGCTGCAACCGTGCAAGAGCCTTTGAAAAGGAGGACTCTCCTAAGGTGCTGTGTGTGGCTGTGGTACTTATTTATCATGCTTTGTCCTGAGGACTTTCGAGGCTGACTCCCTGAGTCTCGCACCAAGCATTCAAGGAGGGAGAATGGTCCTAAAAATAAAAATAATTAAAAGAGCCTATGTAAGGCTACCAGTGAACTAAGAGGCTCAGGAACATGGATTAAGCAAGAAGACAGAAAAATAATGACAGAATTACAGTGAAAAGGGAAGATTTAGCCTTTCTGTATGAAACTTTGACATTTCAAGTAATGACTGGGCTCTGTTTTAGAATAAAGTCTGATTTAAAGGATGGGCACGTTCTGTCTAGTTCTGACAACCCATGAGGAAAAGAACAAGGTGAAAAAGCAATTCATTTGAGAAAGAAGCATTTACTTTACTGAAGCCCACACTCAGCCAGTGACGTTACCTGCTCAATGCTTAACCACTGTGGTGTCTAACAGGGCAGGGAAAGACTTTGCCATCTGAGCATCAGGGAATCGGACCGACAGAGGGTTTTTGTGATTTCTCATTGCACTGGAGCTGTTCTTTTCAACTCAAGCTACTGTTTACAGAAGCATTACCGCAGGATTATAATTATGGGGTTACAATTGCTCGGTTACAAAGGGTCTGAGTCTTCCATCAAAGGAAAAGGAAACAAGGTACTTGGCATACTCTGAACCTTCTATGCTTGCTGGTTAATGGAAGTCTAGTAGCCTGTAGTGGCAGCAAAAGACTCAGGCATAGAGAGTTTGAGGACTTGAAGTTCTCATCTTCTTCCCACTTTTCTTGGAGAAGTAAGGGTCTGGGGAGAAAACAAGTCTTGAGTGCTCACTGGGTCAGTCCTTCCATCCACACAGACCTCCACCTGCTCCAAGGAACATGATAGGTTTCCCCTATCTTCAAAGCATGAAACCAGAGTTCTCAGGACCTCAAAAAGAGGCCATCTTGTTGGCATTGAAATGTTGGCATTTCTGGCAGCACTTGGGATCCTTCCAGTGTCTGTTTATGGATCAACATTGTTTCCGCCCAGCCTTGTTACTTCTTCCTCCCCACCTTCCCATCTGGGGTATAACCCTGAAACTTATACACTACATTCCTTGATAACTATTTCCTGTCTGGAATTTAGGACCTGAGTCCCAGCCCTGGCCCCCTTTCCCTCTTTGGTACCCTCACTGAGGACTTACAGCCATTTTCATCTCTAGAAGTTGTTGGACACTGATTCTGGTACATGGGACAACTCCGAGAGTTCACAGCAAACATGGTACTTCTGAAAGAACACAGTGAGTGGGGAGGACAGTCTTCTGGACTTGTGTCTGTCCCATGAAAATGTCACAGAAAATACAATACAATACAGATGACCCAGGCTGTGGAATAACACCTATATGGTTTCTGAAATGACACCGCATGTTCTGCCAAGTTGATGAGGCAGAGAGACTGGGTGTAAAAGAACTATCTGCCTTCTCAAAGAAATGTTTTCCAGACCATCCAACATCAGCCCCTAGATACACAGTAGATCAAATCAGGACTTAGTCTTGGTTGGAACTGAATAGCCCAGAATCTACATTTCTATACCTGGATAGATGGATTTCCTGTCACTACCCGAGCAGAAGGGACACCAGAACCTCGCCTTCTTGAAGTTATCTTTGTTTCATACCCAGAGCATTACATTTAAGGTTATATGAAGCTATTTTTCCCACCAAGAAGGAGGTAGCTGTACTCATAGGCCCACCATCAGGCACCAGTCACTCACTAATGGTTCCTTCATTCAGTACCTGACCGTGCCTACTCTGGTTAGGAGCCAGCTGGCTGGGGCGACTTCCAGGCTGAGAACAGGTTTCCTGACTCCCCACTCTGCACTTCCTGCAGAACTGCTGCCAGAGAGCTCACTGGCTCCAGGATGCTCTTGGCTTAATGGGTTTTTCTAGCATTTCCCCTTCCTTCCTGCTACGAAGCCCTAGCTTAGCATGACTCCCCTCCCCCAGACTCCTGAACCAGTATGCTGACTGTCTCACAGAACTCTCTGCCATGCCGCAGACCTACGTAGCCACATGTAACTCTGCGTGGTATTGCACATGGAATCCTCATAGGAGCCTGGCAGACAGCACATCTGTTCTTTCTATGCTAAACTGAGGTCAACTTACAACTCAAGTCAGCTTACATAGGCAGGGAGTGCTCTGTTCATGCACTCAACAGACTCTAACTCTTTACTATAGTCAGTCAGGAAACATTCATGAAGAGCATAGCGTAAAATGTGTTCCCACATAGAGCTGACTCCCCACTGGGGCTTAAACCCAAAGCTGCTTGATCTCAGAGCTGTTTCCACAAACATCACACTGCACTGCTCAGATCAGAGATGGCCACGACCACACAGAAAGAAATGCTTCACTGTTTGAAAATCTGGGGGCCGAGAAGATGGCTCAACAGATAAAGCACACGCATTATGCAAATATGCAGGTTTCTTGAACCCATGTAAAGCCAGATGGATAGTGGAGACGGGAGAATCCCTGCAGACTGCAGCAGGAAAAGCGAGGCCCAGTACCTGAGGCTTCCCGCCAACCTTCATGTACTATGGCAAGTGCATGCCCATATTTTCAACACATGCACACCCACACATGCACACACACGGACATGCCTCGCAAAGATAAAGAGAAAAAAGTTTACCAGTTCATACTTATTAGGATAGCTAAATAAAGAAATAGATAATGACTTCGGGCAAAAATATTCATGGTATGTATAAAGGTGTAACATATGAAAAATATCTTGGCAGCTCATCAAAAAAAAAAAAAAAAAAACCCCAAATACAAAAGAATTGTATGTTCCAGTAATTCCACCTTTAGGTATAAACTCAAATAATTGCAAGGGGGGAACATGAAAACATATTTGCATATCAAATATTCAACACAGATTTACCCACAATTGCCTACATGTGGAATTACTCAAGTACCCGTGACAACTTTGGCATTGTAGAAGGACTCATGACCATAGTCCACACCTCACTGCTAGAAGACTGTGGATGGCCCCTCTGGAAAGCTGTGGCATGATGGGTGTGGGGCTGCCTAGACCATCATCCCTACATCCACTGGTGCTGCCAAGGCCGTGGGCAAGGTCACTCCAGAGCTGAATGGGAAGCTCACTGGCATGGCCTTCTGTGTTCCTACCCCAACGTGTCTGTCATGGGTCTGACATGCCAATTGGAGAAAGCTGCCAAGTATGATGACATCAAGAAGGTGGTGAAGCAGGCATCTGATCCACTAAAGGGCATGCTGAGGACCAGGTTGTCTTCTGTGACTTCAACAGTGACTCCCACTCTTCCACCCTTGATGTTAGGGCTGGCATTGCCCTCAATGACAACTTTGCAGAGCTCATTTCCTGTTATGACAATGAATTCAGCTACAGCAACAGGCTGGTGGACCTCATGGCCTGCGGGGCTCCAAGAAGTAAGAAGCACTGAACCACCCACCCCAGCAGGGACATGAGAGCAAGAGAGAGGCCCTCAGCTGCTGAGGAGTCCTTGTCCCAACTCAGCCCCTGACACTGCGCATCTCCCTCACAGTTTCCATCCCAGACCCCCAGAATAGCAGGAGGGTCCCAGGGAACCCTACTCTATTAAATAACATCAATAAAGTTCATTGCACCCACAAAAAAAAGTAAACAAATAATAAGGAGATGAACATGAACAGAAGAAGTGTGTGTGTATGCACGTGCGTGTATGTGTTTTAAGGAACTGAAATGATTTTTGTATAAAGCAGTACTGGCAGATACATGACCATATACATTCTTCAAAACTCCAACTCATACAGCATGAAGAATGAACACTATTGGAAACCACAGACACTAGCTACCACGATGAGTCAAGTTTTGTTCAGAGCCTCTAATCCCATTGCTGCAGTGACAGGGAGATCCCCGAGACTCCGGTCAGCCAGACTAACCTAATGGGTAACTTCAGGTTCAAGTGGGATGCTCTGTCTCAAAAACTAATGTGGAGAGCAATCCAAGAATCTTGTGTTCACCTCTGGCTTAAGCATATGCATGCTTACGGACACTCTCACACACATTCATACACAGATACACATACACACCAATACTCACACAGAGACATACATACACACACACATTTGCAGTTACTTTTGAGATGGATGTATGCTTCCTATCTTCTTAGAGTTAACACAGGGAAGTGATGACTCCAGGTCAACAATTTGACCAGGGCTTTGCATCTCTCTGATGCTCACATGGACTTACAAAGGTAAAGGAGGATGTCTAGCAGGTCTCAGACCAAGTGTTATCTCCCAGAAATCATCACCAGACAGAACACTATTTTTTTTTTTAGTTGTTTGTTTATTTTTTGTTTTTTTGAGACAGGATTTCTCTTTGTCGCCTTGGCTGTCCTGGACTCGCTTTGAAAATCAGGCTGGCCTCAAACTCACAGAGATCCGCCTGTCTGCCTCCTTAAGTGCTGAGATCACAGGTGTGCACCACCGCACCAGGCTCGCTTGCTTATTTATTTGTTTGTTTGTTTATTTATTTATACTTGAGTTTTAAAAAGTTGCCTTTTCTTATTATAAAAGTAATAATGTTCCCTGTAGAAAATTTGGGAAATATGGAAACAAAAAAATTCTTTATGGTCAGCTCAACTAATACTCCATATTTTACAATAGTCTGCAAAAATATTAGGGTGACTCTGACTGTAACATATAGATATTGTGTGAATTAGCACTATGAATGACAAAGAAAAGCCAGGTAGAAACACAATTGAAGAAAATGTGTTAGGAAATGATCCTCTTGTGCTAAATGCATGGAATTCTTCTTTTTCTTTTTCTTCTTCTACCTCTTCTACCTCTTCTTTTTTTCCTCTTCCTCCTCCTCTTCTTCTTTTTGGTTTTGAGACAGTGTTTCTCTCTGTAGCCTTGGCTGTTCTGCACTCACTCCGTAGACCAGGCTGACCACGAACTCATAGAGATCCACCTGCCTCTGCCTCCCCATGTGCTAGGATTGTAGGCGTTTACCACTGTGCATGGCTGGATTCTTTTTATATGGATATTATGCTTAATATAGGGTTTGCTATGATTATTGATTAAGGCATGGATCAACCTTGAACTTGTAGGCAGGGGTTTCTGGGAACTGGTGGCCTCTTTCCTGCTCAGTGTGCCTATTAGAGAAAAAGCACACTGCTCTCTCAGTCTGTAATCTAGAGCTGAGCCTGAGACGGGAGATGTAGTCAACTCTATCACTCTTTGTCTAAGTCCCACAGAAGATTAAAAATTCCTGAGAAGAAGAAATCTCATGAAAATCAGCATCCTCCATTAGATGCTTTTGGATCTGTACCAACCCCTGGGGATTACAGCATGCCAATCAGAAGCCAGTGTGAAGCTGCACACAGGGGAGGGAGTCTGGAGGTGAAAGACAGCAACAGCAGAAGACACATAGAAGCTATTTTTAGACTTCCAAATCGTCTGTGTTTCCTTGTTGCTTTTCCTAAGGATTTGGCAGAGGTTTTCAAACATTGGAAGGAATATAGAGTGTACCAATGGGAGGGCTCTTGCTCATCACAGAAACAATAAAAAATACAAACAGTAAAAAAAAAGGAGATGAATAGAATTGTGTGTGTGTTTTGAGAAGTAAAATTATTTTTGTCTAATGCTGTGCTGGTAGATACAAGCCATTTACATGCTCCCAAATTCAGACCCACACAACAAGAAGAATGAGTTCTATTGTAAACCACAGACACTACTAGTAAACATGACAAGTCAAGTTTTCTCCAGTAATTGTAACACACATAGCACGCCAGGGCAACACATTTCTAACAGGAAATGATGTGTGGGAGAGGCATAGGAAAACTCTTCACTACTCACTTCCTTTTCTAAAGACTTAAAACTTCTCTACAAAGAATCTGTTAATTGAATAAGAAAGGGGAAATGCCCATAATTTCCAGATCATTTATTCCTAGTGGCATTTTACGCTGTCTCAACAAACTGAACAATACAATTCACACAGTGTGTGGTAAGATAATATGGAGTACAATGATTAGTTTTCTAAAAAAGCCAGTCCTGTCTGGCGGGCACTGCATCTGACAGGGACTCTCTTGCCAGCTTTTTGATCACTTCCCACTGATGGGACTGCCTCGTTGGGCCACAGGTGAAGAGGACCTGATCAGTCCTGATGTGACTTGATGAGCTGAGGAGGATGCTTTGGCATTGGGAAGGAAGGTGGGACTGGGAGTCAAGGAGGGATGGGGCCACAACCAGGATATAGAGTGAATAAAAAATAGATATAGAGATAGATAGATAAATAGACAGACAGACAGACAGACAGACAACAAACGGGAGCTAGGTGTGGCGGCACATGCCTTTAATACCACCACACAGGAAACTGCAGAGGCAGGTGTCTCTCTGTGATTTCAAGGCCAGTCTGATCTACATAGTGAGTTTCATTGTGAGCCAGGGATACATATAGAGAGATCCCATCTCAAAAACACAAGAAAATAATTGCAAAGGCAGGACAGCATAACCACCCAGTGTACAGGCTACAGGCAGAGACAGGCTTCTTGGGCAGATCTCTCTCCTTACCTGTTGGCAACAGAGCTATCATCTTAAAACTTCCTGGCTGGCTTCTCACAATGGGTGCAGGAATCCCGTTATGACTGCTGGTTTTCCCAGATTTCAAGAGGCAGCAGTCACACAGTGACCCATTCCTACCATTCCCCTTACACGTCATGTCAGGAAACGCCACACCAGAAGCCAATTTCCTTTTGGCTTCTGTACTTATGCAACTTACCCTTTTTCTTTGTCTTTTGCTGTATGAGTGTTCTGTCTGCATGTATACCTGCATGCCAGAAGAGGGCATCAGATCCCTTTTTAGATGGTTGTGAGCCACCATGTGGTTGCTGGGAATTGAACTCAGGACCTCTGGAAGAGCAAGCAGCCAGTGCTCTTAACCACTGAGCCACCTCACTAGCCCTTTTGTCTTTTGAATTGTCTTCCTTCTGTTTTTCTTTCTTCTTCCCTTCCAGCGTCCCTTGCTTGTTTTGAAACTTAAAGCAAGACAGCTAGATTTATAGCTTCTCATCAAACATGAAGCAAAGACCTTTAGCTCTCTCTCAGGAAAGAATGCGGACTGTCGTTGCTGAGGTCCTATGTCCAATCACCTCAGGTGGAGAAGAACAGAAGGCAGAAACCTATCCTGCCTTAAACAGAAATCCTGTTCCTGATCACACCCTGTCACTCCAGCCTACAGCTAGACTTCTCACAACCCATTCAAAGACAGGACATGCCCTTTTGCACAACCTCTGCACAATCGCCCCTCGAGGGGGACAGCTGATCGAAGCATGGCCAAGGTGAGGGAGCTTCACTCTTCAGAGCGGGGAGTTCAGTGTAAAAAGCAAAGTTCAATGTTGAAAAAGGTCTTTAAATCCATTATTTTGCATGCAAGCTTAAACAGTTAATAAAAATGAAACAGTAGCTTAAAAATGAGTTAAGCATCTTCAGAACCAGACAAAGCCATCCAACCACGAGACAGCATTTCTAGCCTCTGTCATCTCTACTTCTACACTGCAACCCACGCAATGGCCCAAGTGGCAGCCAGAGGTGGTAGAAGGAAATCCTGGAGGAGGAGCAGAGAACTTCCCTAGAGGCAAGGTGCTCAAAGGTAAATCCTGGCCCAGGAGAGAAGTAGGGAGCCAGGAGCGGGGATTGGGTGAGGGCTCTTTGGAATGTCATCCATTTCTAGAGCTGGACCCTTTCCTGCTCAGTTGGGACTCTGTGTGCCTTCAAGGGACGCTGTTTCCCCAGGGTAATTAGAAAGGCCTTCAGAATGTTAAGTACAAAAAGAGTAAGTCAACTAAAGGATAGTAGGACAGTAAGAATGAAATTGCATTTGGGTCGGTTCAGTGAAGAAACTAGTTTCGTTACACTGCTGGATCTGGTTTAACGGCTTACTGGTTTGTTTTGAAGAGAGAGCAGATTAGAGAAGGCATGAGCGACCTTGAAAGCAGTTGTGTAAAGGTCCACAGTATTCCAACAGATGATTTCAGCAATGGCATGGAAGTGAAGGGAGGAGTCTAGCTCCTGGTGGTTAGCAAGCACGAGCAACAGGATTTGAAGGCAGACGGAAAGTGGAGTGGTTTAAGAGATATCAAAGTCGTCTCCAGGTTTCCACCCAGGAACCAGGCAGAAGGTCTCAGAGCTGTGTCTGGAAAGCCCTTTTGCAGAAGTAAGCCTGGCATAACTAGGGAGGGGGTTGGCTTGTAATAAATCCGAGCTTTAGCCAGTTCCTGAGGTTATTTTAAGATAGCTCCAAACAGCTTTGGTTGCTCTGAGATGTCTCAATGAACAGAAGCCAAATGCAAGAGTCTGAGATGTATTTTAAAGACTGAACTCAGTGTTGGCTAGAGCTGAGCTTTTGCTGAGTTTAGGAACAACAAAGTCTTGCATAATATCCTCATACTGTGCCTAGCTCTTCAGGCTGGGCCAGCTCTAGAGGAGAAATACGTGTGATCTTTCTCACTGCTGTTTCCTGAAGAAAAGCCTTGCCTTTTTCCAAGCTGAGTGCCTTGTCTACTCTTGTCAGCAGATGCCAACTTTGACAAGTACCACTAAGTGGCTTCAGAAGACCCAGGGGTAGGACTGAAAAACCATCATGCTTGGCAACAAGTAGAGAAACTGCATGCATTTCTCAGTGATCAGAGCAGAAACAACTGTCTAAAGCCAAAAGGTAGCTGGGAACCGGGGTGCGTGGTGGGTGGGGTGTGGACACCCACACACCCAGGGCTGGTCAGCAGGAGGAGTCGGGGACTCCCAGCGAAGACCCACATCTCACCTCAGCCAAAGTAACAGGAGGATTTGGTTCAAGATGTCAGAGTCTTGCACCAAAGGCAAATTTCTTGGCTCCTCCTCTTGAAGCTATATGCCCCATGCCCCAGATTTGGTGATAAGGAGCCAGTTACACACGCTGTCTTTCAAAGTGCTGCCTCTCTATTTAAATCAGCAACACAAATATTTGGAGAGGCGGTCAGAGGTCAGAGGTCTTCCAAGCAGCTGCTTATCTGCCATTCAGGTCTTCAAAATGCTTATCCAAAAAAAGGACAAAGTCCGCTGTGAGAGTTTGGCTGTTTCAACTGTGGGTTTAAAAGAGACTAGAATGAGGGGAAGGTTGGGGACTGTTTCTTTGTTGCAATTTCTAAACACGTAATGCCAGGTTTTCCTCTAGTGGGCGCTAGCAAAGAGGCTTGTTCCCTTCTGGAGAAATCATGAGAATTTATGAATTAATAAACGCCAATTTTCTAAAGTTACCACAGGTTCTAAAATACAATTTTTAAAAATTAGGAGCTGGTTCTGCAGTCTCTGAGCTTTTGCTCCTATTATTCATCTCTGAAACAGTCTTTTGTTCATGAAAGAAAAATGAACGTGATTAATTTTGGATAGACTTATTTTTAAAAAAAAACACAAGAAAAACACTGCATTTTATAGCAGCTCAAACATCACAGTAAGTGTCTCCAACATGCCAGAAGAATACCATTAACTGTATGAAAAAGATCAATTCTCAATTCCAAATGGAAAAGGTTTTAGATCTGAAAACTTGCATGTTTTGGGAATAACCAGCTAAATCCGTCTACTCAATGAAGAGCCACCTTCCTTCGTAAAACACAATTTCATCATGTTTTGTTCTAAATTGCCAGATGAACTCATACATTTTTAATACAGAGTTTGGGGCATTAAGAATTTAGCTAATTCATGCAGTAACAGAAAATTGTTTTATTTTTTGCTGCCGCCCCTGGATGAGCCATAGATAACCCTAAAGGGAGAAGCATTTAAATCTTGTTGGTGTTATAACTGGCAATACTTCTCACAGGCCCTTACGGGCCCCAAACTAAATTTGGGGTGAAGATGATAATCCAGCTGATAAAAACACTCTACAGCTAAATGCTCACACAGACAGTCCATCCCAGCACGCAGGAGGCAGGGGTGGGCGGATTCCCAGTCATGGCCAGTCTGCGCTACCTAGAAAGACTACCTCACAAACCCAGGCTGGGGAGATGTCGCCGTGAGTAAGAACACTCATGTGCAAACATGACGATCTGAGTTTGGATCCCCCAGCACTCATGCAAATAGCCAGCTGTAGCCATACTCACACCTGTACGCCAGCTGGGGTATGTGGGTATGGGAGGACTGTTGGGGCTTGCTGCTTGTCTGTGTAGCTCCGGGTTCATCGAGAGAGCCTGTCTCAGAGGGCAGTGCTAGACCGGGACAACTCCACACATATGCTCACACCTGCACACACATGCACAGATGATATACACGTACACAAGACAATCCTGCATGGGCATATACAGGGAGCCCTGAATTCTAAATGATTAGGATTCAGTGAACTACGTGTGTACAATTAACGAACCATTTCACTTCCGGCTTCCTTTCATGATCCTGAAGGCCCCACAGATTTCTTCTTGGGGATCGGATAGCACAACTATGCAGCACACGGCCTAGCAAAGGCCTCTGTTGGATTTGAATATAGGCAACTCTGGCAAACCAGCAGTAACACAGTGACCTCGGGAGCATCTAGTCTCATCCTCGTGCTTTTGGATTTTTCCCTACAAGTTTAAAATGCCTCCTGCTCAGTTTCTGGGTGTGGCAGGGAGGCCACACTCTGGAGAATCTAATAAAGCTAAAAGCAGCCTGCCTACAAACTATATTATTAACAAATTAGACATACCGTGAAGGATTCTGAGAAACTTCTGAAGTCATTTTTCTCTTCTATAAAACAAATGACAGCCACCACCACAATCGTGTTGGACAACGACAGAGTGAAAGCCTCAAGGAGGGTGCACACCACGCTGTGCCCTTCTGTTCTGGGTGGATTGAAAGCAGGAGGGGGTGGGAGGGAAGAGACTTTTATTAAGACTTTAGGCACCAGTATCCCTTAAGGCGTTGTTAAGGAGACATAGGATGAAGTTTTAAACATAAATGGCTGGAATGAAATGACAGCCTGCTCTAAGTGGAACAGTTATTTTGAGTGATCTGATTGAAGTTGCTCAGAGCTGCCTACTCCCGAGGCTCCAGAAATAAGTGATTCTCTTCACTAGAATGATGCTAAAAAAAAAACTATGTAAGGTTCTCCTGCTGGAGTCCAGGGAAGAAGGAAGCACAGGGGAGGTAGATGACAAATGAGTCCAGGTTGAGCGCCTAGTGGGGCTTTTCCCATCTGAGTGTGCTCTCACAGTATCCTGATGACAACCTTGGAGGTGAGAAAAATGGAAGGTCAGCAACCCATCCCTGACCCAGAGGCCAGCAAGGATGGAAACCTAAGCATGAGCCCTTTATCAAGACATGCTTCTTCCTTCCTTCCTTCCTTCCTTCCTTCCTTCCTTCCTTCCTTCCTTCCTCTCTCTCCCTCCCTTCCTTGCTTCTTTCTTTCTCTCTCTCCCTACCTTCCTTGCTTCTTTCCTTCCTTCCTTCTTCCCTTTCTTTCTTTCTTTCTTTCTTTCTTTCTTTCTTTCTTTCTTTCTTTCTTTCTTTCTTTCTTTCTTCTTTTTTTGTTTTGACAAGGTTTCTCTATGTAGCCGTGGCTGGCCTTCCTTCCTTCCTTCCTTCCTTCCTTCCTTCCTTCCTTCCTCTCCCTCCCTCCCTCCCTCGCTTCTTTCTTTCTTTCTTTCTTCTTTTTTTGTTTTGACAAGGTTTCTCTGTGTAGCCGTGGCTGGCCTGGATTTGCTTTGTAGACCAGGCTGGCCTCGAACCCACAGGGATCCACATGCCTCTGCCTCCCCAAGTGCTAGGATTACAGCCCTGTGCCACTGAGAGATGTAGAAATGACTTCAACTTTCAGCAGAAAATCTGCTCGGCCTTCCTACTCAAGTTCCCTACTCAACTTCAAAATAAAACCTGAAAGCTTTTCCCTAGGCCTTTCGAGACGCGACTTCCTCCAGCCTTCCCCACTTCTGAACTGCAGATGCTGGGCTTCCTTGAAGTTCCTCAGACATCTTCCCACTTGGTGGCCACCGGAGGGAAAAGCTAAACTACCTCTGCCCTGGGAGGTGGGTGGGTGGTTCCCAGGGTATTAACGACTTTCAGGTGCTTCTCAGGACTCTTCCGGGCACTTCTCTGGAGCTGTTTCTCTGCAGGTGTTTCAGCGCAGCTAACGCTGCCCGCCCCCCCCCCCCCCCCCCCGACGTCAGGCCTTTGCCTCGAATCCCCATCTACTTCTACCTTTGATTATGACCTTTTCCTCCAGCCCCCGACTCAGCTGTAAACACAAAGAGAGAAGGATGTAATCTCTATTAGTTTTGCTGTTCCTAGAAAGTTCAGGAACCTGGCAGGGGCTCTGTCAACAGTTGAGAAGTAAATTAATGAATATATTAATAAGCTACAAATGAAAAGCAGTGAAGAACAAATATCCAATCCAGCTTGCAAATAGCAGTGATTCTGTTGCTTTCCTCTTTTTTTTTTTTTTTAAGATTTATTTATTAGTCTTTTAAAAATTATTTGTGTGGAGTATGTGCATGTGAGGCCAGAGGTACCACAGCATCTTTGGAGCTGTGATTACAGGTCACTGTGACAGCCACCTGCTGGGCACCAAACCCGGATCCTCTGGAAAACAGCTACATGCTCTTAACCTCCGGACCATCTCTCTTGCTCCTCCCTTCCTTCTTTAAAAAAAAAAAAAAAGATTTTGGGCCAAAGTGATAGTACTGGCTGTTCTTGCAGAGGACCCTGGTTCAATTCCCGGTACCCAGAATAGCTCACAGATATCTAAGTCTAGTTCCAGGGAAATCCAACACTCTCTTCTGGCCTCCAACGACACTACACACATGTAGTGCTCAGATGTAAATGCAGGCAAAATAACCATTCATATAAAAATGGATAATTTCTAAGGGACCTTCAAATGTTTTTAGTTTTGGGTTGGTGTGAACGAGTATCACGTGAGTGCAGCCAGGGCACCAGAACTGGAGTTAGCCGCAGTTGTGAGCTGCCTGATACGGGTGTTAGGAACGGAGCTCAGATCCTCTGGAAGAACAGTAAGCGCTCTCAACTACCGAGCCACCTGAACAGTGTCTACATCTGTACTCTTCCCTCTTTCTTCCTGCGCTGATCCATTTCGTCTCCTCTACATCCAAATAAACCAGCCACCCATCTTTCACGCATAAAGTGCATTCAATATGCTCAGTTCAGCCCCATGCCTTACTTTCTGAGGAAACTTTTGCAACATAGGCATTTTTGGAAGGGCACAATGTGTCCAACGCCTAACTTGGTGCCACTTCTCAAATTCTGTTGATGCAGTGACTTGATTAGAAGAGACGCACTATGCAAAGTGTGCTACGGAGACAGTGCCGCTAAGGATGGATTTTTATCTGTTTTCAGGCACTTTAAATATATACTTTTGTATCTTGCCAAGTATTTCCAGGGTGCTATGCCATTTGTGCTTTTCTTGTATGACAATCTTTGTGACAGGAATGGATATTAATGATGAATTCTGATAATATTAATGAGGTACTCTGAAAAGTATGGTTGACATGCATCGATCACTATTCCAGTTACAAAAATAATTATCCCCAAAGCAATGTAATGCAATTAAAACCTTAAATGATCAATCCCGGAAACCAGTTTTCTTTGTCTTGAATCTAATTTGTTTTTCTTTTTTCTTTTTGTTTTTTCTAGACAGGGTTTCTATGTAGCCCTGGCTGTCTTGTAACTCACTTTGTAGACCAGGCTGGCCTCAAATTCAGAGATCTGTCTGCCTCTGCCTCCTGAGTGCTGGAGGTTTGCACCACCATTGCCTTTTAAAATTGTTTTAAAAGTGCCTCTCTATATCTGTAAGTTTAGAAAATAAGGGTTAGTTAATGTTATTTAGAAAGATGTTGGATACTAGGCAAATCACCCCCATAACAAAGTGCATGAAATGTGAAATTCCTACACCTCTGAGGTTTGGTGTGCATTCTATGCAGAGAACCAGAACGAGAACACTGGGTATGTGAGAGTCAGGAGCCTCACAAACTGGCCCATCCAACAAACAGCACCAGGGTTATTTGTGTCTGGAACCAGACTTCCTGGTGGCTCAGGGTCTGGATCGGTGTCTTTATCTACAGATTAAGGGAAAACCCTGTTCTGCTGACATCATAGCTATGCTCATCAGGAGGAAAGAAGACACTGCTAAGTGTTTTGAGTCATCTGTTATGATTAATCATTGCAAGCGAATATGCTAATTTCATCTGTTCCATAAACAGCTTTGAGCCCCCCCCAACACACACACTGTAAGAACTATGGATTGCTCCTTTTTCTTTTAAAACTTACCCAAGATTTAAGTTACTTCTTTCCCCAAGCAAGCAACTAATGATAGGACCACTGTTCCAAGTCACCCTTTCCTTTTTGTCCCTGATTTTTGGGAAATGCATGGGGTGCTTAAGGTGGAGAATTGAAAGAGAAAAGACAATGAGACTGGATTTATGATTATTTAACTCTGCCTTTCGCTTTAGAGCTCCGTCACAGCACTCATCTCGCATGCAACACGCTGCCTTCCCACGGCAGACAAAACATTTAAAAAGAACTTCTTTAATGGAGTAGGTAAGATACTGAGTCTGAGCTCAGATGAATATACCAGATGAATATATCAAACATCTAGCTAGAATACTATAAGCCAAGTGCTTTCTAGGTGTTTTGTGGATTTTAGTGCATTTAGCACTCATTACAGTTATGTAGAGGCTATGGTAGTATGTGCAGTCTGAGGTGAAGGACTGAAGGCACAGAGAGGTCGCGTGACTGTCTCAAGGTGAAACAGCATATGATGGAACTCTAACACAGAGTCAGGCAGGGCATCTCAAAAGTACAAGTTTCCAGCTTCCTGACAGTTGGGTTAGCCTCCAGACGTCCCTGTGGCTTATGTGTTAAGTACTAGATTAGTGAAGAAAAAAAATGAGGGAATGAAATATTTCTGTGGTTACTTACATACTAAGACCAAAAGACAACACACCTAGAAGTGAAAAGAGTGTGTTGATTTAGAGGTTTATCTCGAACATACCAACAGTCAGAAATGAATAAATCCAGGACGTGGTAGAGGATGGATGTGGTTGAGCTCAAACTGTAGGAGGATAGAACAGGTCCACAGGGAGAGATTCAGTTCAAATCAACTGCTTTTTGTTGTTTTCTATTCCTCACATTAAAAAAAAAAAGATCAAAACCCAAAAGTGTGGAGGATGATCAACTCTCAGTGATTTCTACTATGCTGACTGCAGTGAAGGAACCATGGGGACAAGGTCACAAACCATGTGTACGTCCACTGTGATGCTCTGGAGACCACAACAAAGAAATACCACAAAAGATGCCTTCTGGTGCAATTTGAAGTGGTCAGAAAATCAATAATATTCAAGACCAGAAAGTCCACCTGCTGATCAACATCTTCCTGTTAACCCTACCACTTGCCTGTCAGATCTCCATTACCCCCCATGTGTTAAAAGCTTAGTCTCCAGGGTGGTCTTAGTGGGAGACGGTAGAACCATTAGGAGATAAGAGGCCTAGAAAGAAGTCCTCGGGTCTCTGAAGGCACGGCCATGAAATGGTACCTAGGGATCTGAGCCCCTTTCCTTTGTGTGCTTTTGTTCCTTGGCTCATGGTTGTAAGGAGTTTTGCTGTAATTTGTTCTTATCAAGATGTGTTGTTCTATCACACACTCAAAAGCCATGGATCTGGTAGCTCAGAAAGTAGAACCTCAATGCTGTGAGCCAGAATGATCTTTTTATAAGCTCTTCATCCTGGGTGTTTTGTTACAATCACAGAAAGCTGACTAAGATAAACTAGAGCTCTAGAATGTGGATCCTAGGTCCCCAAAGGCTACCTCTAGACCCTTCTAAAATCGGCTGCATTTTTTTTCCTAGGGGTTTTGAAATATGCCTTCGATTATTGATATGATGATTGTTGACCACACTGGTTTGCTTAAGTTAGTCATTGTGACAGAAATGTCCCACCTCAAAGCCATGGAGGCAGGCTTAGTTTCAGTACTCAGTGTTGTTCAGAACTGGGACCAAATACATTAGTGCCCTTGTAGGGAAACATAAGTGTATTATACTCTGCTGAACACAGACAGTAGATTAGCCTTGTGCCAGGTAAAGAAACTTGTGATTTTTCAGACCTTTTCTTCACTTCAAAAGAGTTAACAGTAGACTGTACAGCCAAATTTATAACCCAAAGTCTAATAGAGTAGACTTCATAAATCTGGAAAGGGGTTAAGGTGGAATGGAAGACAGGGCCCCGTGAGTTCATCAGAAAGTTGGCTGCCTGTGGTGGTAACACGCCTTTAATCCAAATGCAAAAGGCAGAGGTAGTTCAAGTTCAAGGCCAGCCTAGTGCACAAAGTAAGTTCTGGGACAGGCAGGGCTATATAGCGAAACTGTGTTGCAACCTTTTCCCCACCCCAAAAGAAAGCCTGTGACTTTATTGCCCTCTCCTCAGTTCACTTCTCTTTTCCCAGTGCTTCTTCCTTAAGGTCTTTCCAAATGTATTTCTTCCACATATTTTGTCATCTGTTCATCAACCAAATCACCGAAGCCCAAAACATTGCCCAAAACATTCGCCTGGGAAATCGTAAGTTTCAGTTAGGGTTTCTGTTGCTATGAAGAATTACCATGAGCACAGCAACTTTTATAAAGGAAAGGATTTAACTGGGGCTGGCTTACAGTCCATTATTGCCTCGGCTGGAAGCATGGCAACACGAAGGCGGACACGGGCTGGAGAAGGAGCAGAGAGCTCTATCCCGGGGTCAGCAAACAGCAGGAAGACAGCAAGAGCCACCGAACCTAACTTGAGCTTCTGAAACTTCAAAACTCACCTTCCAGTGATACACTTCCTCCAACAAGGACACACCTACTTTTACACAAGTTCTAATCCTTTCAAATAATACCACTCCCTAGGAACCTATGGGGTCCATTTTCATTCAAATCACCACATTAGGTAAGAAGAAAGGGTAGCTGTAAACTGAGTGTCCATTAAACATTAGACAGCATAGCTCAGTTCATCCAAGAAAAGGAGGAAGGCAAGGAGCTTGGATTCCAGTGGGTAGCAATATTTACACCCTGTTTACCACGGCAAAGCAGGGCACTCAGCCTTTCAATATTGGGTCTCACCTCATCCTTCTAGTAACTCACAGGGACATCTTCATGTTTCTGTGGAAACACAGAGACTCATTAAGGCCAGTGGCAGAACTAGGATTTCAATCTAGGTTGATACTACAGCCCACAGTTGGAAACCGTTTAAATTCAGTGTAAAGCTACCTACCCTGAGTATTACTCATTTTTCTCAGTGTCAACAAGTACCACATAGGAAGGAAAGAAATCTATACATTTGGTTGTTCTGTTTACATTCTTGCTTGGCATTAGCAGGGTAAGTAGGTATGTACTTTAAGATGCAGAGTTGTTTCAGGGTAGAATACAGTTTTTCAAGCCGACATCCATTGAGATACCACATAGGTTAGCAAAGCTTATTCACACAGAGGTTGGGGCAGGTGAGCAAGCTGCTGTTGGGGACTTCTGAAACCAGTTTGAGAATATAAAGTCACTCACTGCCATGGCTTGTCATGGCATCCAGTTCACATCCAGGCAGCTAATGCTGCCTCTCCAGAGTCTAGACCCAGCTGCTGAGCTGAGAACATACACAGCCATCTCCTCTGTCTCACAAGGGAATGGGAGGCTGTCCAGGTTGACTGGGACTCCTTTTCCTTCCTTGCCTTTTTGCTTCCTAGCATTCTTCTACTAATATTTATCTCTAACCAAAAAAAAAAAAAAAAAAACCTCTGTGTGTGCGTGCGTGCGTGCGTATGTGTGTGCGTGTGTGTGTGTGTGTACATAAGGTGAAGTCATTAAAAGAAAGGTTGGAAGGGTAATGGAATAACCAGGGCACTTGATTTTTGCTTACTTTTACTACAGCCCCATGCTTGTGCAGGCAAGATGGAATTTGCAAGAGGACACTGGACTAAGTTTGCCAGGAGCAAAGACAGAGTGAGGCAACAGGCTTCCCTGAGGGCAGAACACAGCATTCCAGGGCAGGGAGTGCAGGAAGCCCCAGGGCTGGACCTCTCACTACTGCTCAGAAGAGGTTAGGGCCCTTCCAGGCTATCTCAAGATGGTGCTAGTTCCGTGTGCTCCTTCTACCAGGAGTCCAGTATCTCAGGCAGAAGACAGCTAAAATTCAATAGGAGGAAAATGTTCAGTACCTGATATGACCCCAGTATGCAATCATCTCCAAGGGGCATCTGGCTAAAGCTGAGGGAAAAGGAAGTGTCAGCATAGAGGCACTGCACACAAGTCCCCTGTGAGTAGTGTCAAACATTCCTTCATGGTGACCAGTCTGAAGAGAGATGTCTGCACAGACAAGCAGGCTCTTTTTATAGCTAGCCACTTCATAGCTTAGTTACTCTAACAGTGCCTTAAGGTCACTCCAAGTTGTCTCTTCTTTTGACAAATAAGTGTATAAAAGCCAGATTTCCTAACAAACTAGAGCCATGGATGTAATTCATTGTTTTGACTCTTCTCTACCTGTCCGCAGGTCAAATGAATTCGAGGGATGTACAGAATAATAATGGTTCAACTACTTTTTCACCTTGTCTTTGATCTAGTCTGGGTTTGTATCTCAGGAATGGGAAGTGTGTTAGCCACTCTCATCACTGCTGCAACAAAATACTGGACAGAAGCATCTTCAGGAAGGAAGGCTGTCTTGGCTCACAGTTCAAGAGTCCAGTCCATCAGGCAGAGGCAACAGATGGCAAGGCTGGCAGTCGCATTGCACCCCCAGTCAGGCTGCTGTGAACGCTGGGGCTCAGTTCCCCCACCTCATTTTTTAAATCCAGTACAAGACTCCAGCTTGTAGAATGAAGCTATATTTTAAGGTGGGTCTCCCCTCTTCACTTAAACTTTTCTGAAAACACCTGTTGTAGAGCATTTTCCTTCTTAAGTTAAAATCTCCCATCTTGGAGTTTAAGATACAGAATACAGAAAGGAGGTTTAAAAGCAGGACATTCGAATGCTTATTTTCACACAGATGAAACAATAATATATTCTAAGAGGAGAATGAAACACTCTGTCCTGCAGGGAATCTTGTTAGACCTTGAAAACTAGTTAAGACAGAAAGTAACAACTGAAAACTACTTCAGGAAGTCCCTGAAACTGACCAGATTTTCTAATCCCCCCCCCTTTTCCCAATAGTACATAAGCAGTGAAAAATCTTAAACATTCTCAACCTGAAAAAAGCAGAAACTGGCAGAACTGCCAGAAGCAACTAAGAAGCCAAGCTGTGTGAAAGACGCTCAGACCAACTGAGCCACCTGGAAAGGCAACTCTGACTTCTTGAGCTGCCCACAGCCTGGGCAGTGTGCTCCAAGTCTCCGGCTTTGGTGAGCTGTCAACCACGCTGTAGTGGACTTTGGCAATGCAGCTATTTGAGTCATTTCTGGTTCTGTAAGTAACTCCTCACCCATATTCCTATAAGTAAGCCAAAGAAAACTCCTTGGTCCACCCAGCTGGACTCCCTACCTGAGAGGAGTAGACATTTGTTCCCATTCTTCCCAGAAGCAGTGTCTCAAAACAACACCCTCACAGATGTGCCCAGCAGCTTGTCTCTTAGGTAGTTCTAGAACTTGTCAGGAAGGAAACCGTTACAGGTAGGAAATAGCCATCTTTGGGATGACAATCTACCTGTCCCAATTTATTCCTAACCATTCAGGGAGAAAGTCTCACAGAGGCTGACACACCCACTCCCTTGCTCTTTTGGTTCGGTCTTTGCTGCCCTGGATACAGGTCCTGCTCTCATCAGGCATTCCAGCTCAGCCCACGTGGCTCCACATTGTCTGTTAATACCGGTTGTTACATCCTTGGACCTGGCCAGAGCCCAGCCCGGTAGGTCTAGGTCCACTAAATGTTTTCCACCATATTTTCCTCTGTGGTTTGGCCCAGTTTACTGCCATGTAGATGACAGTAGGTACAATTCCTCTTCTGATACAGCCACTGCCGAGTGAATATTTGTTTATATGATTACAGTCTCATTTATACATGCAGTATTTACTGAGGAGCTACCACAAACCAAGAAGGACAAACCAAAGTCCTTGTCTTTAAGAAACTGCTGCTCTAGCAAGTCATCACTTCTTAACGTTTAATGTGCATGGGGCTCTAAAGAAGTATTGTAAATAATCTGATGTGGGGGCTTGACTTCACATTTTTAACAGTCTTCCAGCTGATCCCAGTGCAGACACACTTGAAGCAGAAAGTAGGTAGGAAAGTGCACGGGCAGGTAGGCAGAGGGGGGCATGGCCACACAGGCACCTTAAGGTTGGCCCCGGAAAACCAGCTGAGAGCCAAAGGAGTTGGTCAGAACTGAAGGATTAATCTGTGGGAGGCAGGGATGGTAGCAGAGGCAAAAGATAAACAAAGGAAATTATTTCCATTTAAACCTGAACTGAAGGAAGCATTTTATGATGATTTATGGCCAGGGAGGATGACAAGTTATTAGAGGCAATGGCTGCAGCTGGGTAGCAGGTACCAGGGTTCTCAGTAATGTCCAAGGATCCTGTGCCCACCCCCTCCTCCATTAGCTCAATACAGTAAACTCAGGCAATGGTGCAAGCTAGGACGGTGGTAGTGAGGGCAGATAAAGAACTGTGTGGGCTGCTTTGCACTCTGACACCAAGCTAGCCCTGGAAGCTTTGCTGCACTGGGAAACAGCAACAAGTCTTAGGAATGTCGGGGCGGGCCCTGTCCCTTTATGGAGTAGAGCAGTATAGTTAAATTCAAGTGTATTACATGAAGGAATGGACCGTATTCTGTTCATATTCTGGTTTTCGTTCTTAATTCACACATGTATCAGGAATTCAAAGTGATGAAGCTGTATAGGGCCGCCACGGTCTTCAGGAGGCAAAGACACCAGCATTAAATCTGTTACAGATGCCATGACATACAGGGAAAGGCCCAGAAATGGCAGGCAGGCTTGGCAATGCTTGACTGTAATCCTGGTCCTCAGGAAGCTGAGGGAGGAGGATTGTGGAATCCACACTACCATTGGCTCCACAAGGAGTTTCAAGCCAGACTGAGCTACACGGTGAGATCCTGTCTCAAAGACTGAGATCCTGTCTCAAAGCCAAAGGTGGAGAGCTTGCTCAGTGGGCTAGCGTGTCTAGTACACAGGCACGAGGACCTAAGTTTGGATCCCCGCACCCATGTGAGAAGGCTGTTATGGGCACGCAGGTGTCCGTAACCCCAGCACTGTGGATCATGAGGCTTGCTGGCTGCTTGCTTAGCTCCAAGTTCAGTGACAGACCACGTGTCAAGGGAATAATAAAGTCAGTAACAGCACATCATGTGCCCCTCCGGCCTTTGCACAGATACATATACCCGCAGACACATGTGTGAATAAAACACATATGCTGTATTCACACGCATTCATAGTCTCTCTCTCCACACACACAGACACACACTCCACCACCACCACACCAAAGTAGATAAAACCTCAACACTTGGTGTGGTTTACAACTCTCAAGACAACTCAAGACAAATTACTTGAAAAGTCCAATTAAATTAAGACAGTCAAAATATTAATAAAAGCCACCCCACTAGCCTTGCATAGAAATAGGTCTGTGGAGGAAGATGATCTCACAGCAGACGTCAGCTGAAATCTGACAGTACAGGGGGGCATCAGAATGAAGGCAGACTGTCCTAAATATTCTAATCACAGAGCAGTTCACACTGGGGAGCTGCTAAACTCCATCCTAAAAATCATTAAACAGAGTCAGTTCTTAGAAACTAAACCAACATTCATTTTCTTGGTTTGCTGTGGCACTTCATTAGTAGCAACAAGAATCTGGGCTTGGCACTGGAGAGTTAGGATCGAGGGAGGTGAAAAAATTACTGAAGAGTTGTGGTTGAAGCCAAGGCAGACTATGTCCAGGTGGGAGTCAAAGGAGATGGAAAATTCCAGAGTGGTCATTGTGAAACACGAAAGCTTGCTGAGCCACTTTTGTCGCCTGCAGAGTATTGTTGTGGTTGTCAAGTATTTTCTGTGAACGAGGGCTAGCTCCTGGTTCTTACTATGGCAACGCTAACCTTCTGAACTCTTTCCTCCATGCCATTAATCAGGCAAGTTCTGTTGGTGTTTGCTAAACTCCCTTAGACTGCCAGTAAAGAAAGAACTTCCCAGTAATGGCTCAGCTTTCACCAGATCCTCTTAAGCCCCGACAATTTGGCTGGGGCTAATTTAGCCATTCCTTAAAAAGGCTTCTCCAGTCAGGAAGGGCTCAGATTTTGAAAGGTGGTAGAAAAATTGTCTTCTTGGACTAGGAAAAATTCTACCTTTATTTTTTCTTTAAAGAGAGACACTTTTTATTTAAAAAGAATGTCTCTCTCTCTCTCCTCCCCTTGGGAGTCCATTCTCTATCTATTCTCCAGGGTAGTGATTCTAGTTCACCCTAAAATTTAAAAATACACAAACAAATCCATGACTCACATACAAAGAATCAAAAAGGTTAAACAAGCATTACTTGTCTCACTGAACTAGAGACATGACATGTGGGCTTATTTTGGTGTTAAACCACACTCCCAACCTCCTTCCCAGTCTGCACCAGGCGTGACCGCCGAAGTTGAAAGGACAGTGAGAAAGAAAATCGGACAGATGAATCCTTTTGGGTTTCACAGGTGTAAGAGGGGATCCAGCCCATCAAGAGGAGAGCCTAAGTACCTTCTAGAAAATCAAGGCCTCCCTTGGGAAGGCCAGCCTGACCCCCAAGTTGCAGCAACAAGAGCTAACTACTAGAGAGAAGTCCAGGCTATCTATAAATCTGTCTCACTGAGCAAAACAGGTGGGGAATGCCCCTCCTCACCCTGCCATCGTCTGCTTTTAAAGTCATGGGGTCTGCTTCCTGGGGAGGTGTGAAGCTGGGAATCTAGGGATTCTGAAATGCAAAGCTCTAGAGATGGCCCCAGAGGGAGAAGAGAACATTCTTTCCTAAATGACACCAACCAGACGTAACTAAATTTATTCATTCAGGAAAGGTCAGTGAAGTCGTGCTTTTCCCATTAAAAGCTGTATACAACCAGTCAACATGAGAGACAGACACAATCCCATGCACCGAGAGCTAGCAGGCTTGTTCGCTGCCCCCCCCCCCCAGCTTGCCAGAGCACCAGGCTGCTGCAGCACACTCACAGCAGATGAGACTACAGTGTGGGCATCACAGTGCAGTGCCAGGTCGGATCCTGCCAAATGCACTTTGGAGGGTGGGGAAAACAAAGCTTGGGAACAAAGGGAATAGTTTACTATCCATTAGGAGTGTGCCGCAGAAAAGCAAACAGCTCGGACAACCAACCACTACTGTCAGAGAACTAAGGCAGGAGTGGAACAAAGAGAGAAATTAATTAAAGAGTAGAAGGCAACCTATAATTAACAAGGTCAAAGCATTAGCAATCCAAGGTTTCACTTCTGGTCATTAAAAGACAGGCTCTCTCACAGGGTGGCACACGCTTGTAATCCCAGCACTTTGAGAGGCGGGGTGGGTGGATCTCTGTGAATTCGAGGCCAGCCTGGTCTACAAAGCAAGTCCAGGACAACCAAGGCTAAACAGAGAAACCCTTTCTCAAAAAACAAAACAAAACAAAACAAAACAAAACAAGGTAAGCACTTTCTTATAATTATATAACCTGCCCTGCCTCTTCCTCCCTTCACTTCCTCTGCTATCCTCTTTTCACTCCCTTTCTTCTCCTTGTTTTCCTCTTCCCCTCCCACCCTCTCTCTCACTGAGTTTCTTTCTTTTCTGTATAGTAGAAACAGTTACAACTCCTTTGAAGAGTTACCGTCCTATGACATATGAGAATAACCTATAAAATTAAAACTCTAATCCGTATTGCCATAACGGTAAAACTCTTGATTAAGTAGTTTATTTACTTGTTTGTTGTGTGTGTGCACGAGTGTGTAGAAGGAAGAGGATAACTGTCAAGGGTTGCTTCTTTTCTTCTCCTGTATAGATCCTAGAGATTGAACTCATGGTCAGTCAGCAACCACTGAACTACCTTGCTTGCCCAAGCTTGCCCCGTTTTGAGAGTGCAGTGCTCATGAGGATCAGGGCTTCCTCCTGTGTTACTGCAAGGTAACAACCAGTATGCCTGTTGAATCTAACCTGAGTCTCAGCCAGGGTTCCGCTCATGCCTCATGCTCAGTAAGTGCTGTCCCCGACAGTCTTTGCCTGCGGTAGAATGCCAGAACTGTGTAGATTCTACAGTTCTACTCTCTTCCCTTTCCCTCCAAAACACAGTTTGGGAAAAGAAGATTCATGCAAGATTCAAGACACAGTTATCCAGTCTCCCTGGAGGAGATCCAGTGCTCTTTTGAGTTTTCACAAAAGGTGTAAAAGTGTGTGTGTGTGGGGGGGGGGAACTTATGACTCCAAGAATGAAGTAAAACAGGAATAGGAAAACCAAGCTATTTTCCCAACTCTACTAAAAACAAGAATTACTTCCCAATTACATTACTTTCTCAATCCATGTGGGACACAGAGAAAGACGCCAGAGAACAGATTTAGAAATTTTTTTTTTTTACTCTTTTTTTTTTTTTTTCAGAAGGGAAAAAATGTTTTTTTTACTCTTTAAGAATATTATCTTTCCTTTAGAAAAATTAGCGTTTTCCTTTTAAAATATTTTAAATTAAATGCTCATTTTTCAGTCATTTTCCCAAATTTTCAGTCAGAAATCGTTTGTCCCCATCTCTCTCTTCTAGCTCCAAACACATTTTCTACCTATGTCACATCTGAGCCATAGCTACGGCCTTCATTATCTTAAGCTGAAGGATGATTTTAAAATGAGCCATAGTCAAAAGTGAAGAGGCACAGAGTGTGGCGAAGAGCTCCACAGACATCAGGGATGCGAGGGCCAGGGGACACAGCAGAACAGAGTGCTTGCGTGTTAATCTCCAGCACTCATGTAGAGAGTCAGGCCAGGCAAAAAGTGTCTACAACCTCAGTGCCAGGGTGAGGGCGAGAAGACCGGAGGCAGGGGGATGGCCAGAGCTTGCTTGCTGGCAGCCTAACTCCAGGTTCGGTGGGAGGCAATAAAAGAGAGTGAGGGAGCAGGGCACCCTCCTCTGGGCTCCACTTTTATTCACTGAGCATATACTACACGCACACACACAAAGACGTGAAAAAAGTTAAAATATAAATAAATCAGAGACAAGCCTCTCTGTGATAGGCTAGTCCCACAGCTCTACCTCTACCTTAAATGAGGCTCATTTCCCTCCATCCTTCATGGCACATGTGAGCCTACAGTTAAAACACATTTTTAAAAAGAGAGGGTCTGGAACAGAGCTCTATCCCAACCCTTCAAGCCAATCAAGCCATAAAAAATTCCCAGAAGCAAACAGCTAAGCGAGATAACACTGAATCGTCAAGACCTTTAGAGCTGCTGTGATTTATCGATGAGAAGGAAGCCTTTCTGTGCACATTGAAGGGACATGGGCGTTGTAATTTATGGCTTCAGGGTCGCAGGCGGTGGCAGTAAACCTGCTAAGCTACCCAATCACTGCCAGGCTGGCCTTTGTGCTGTCTGAGGAGGTCAAGCAGACATTTTTCAGCAGGCCACAGCTCCCCACTGACAGCAGGCTCCTCCCACTGAAGGATAGAGAAAGCTACATGAACAAACAAACTAATATAGATGTTAGAAATACACAAGAGCAGGACTACAACTCCAGGACTGGGGGAAACCATGCAAAAGCCAAAGCTCAGGGTCAAAGTTTGCCTTCTTTGAAGATGGCTCATAGCCCCTTGTTACCTTTTTCTGCAAACTGACTTTCCTGCTCCGGAAGTAGAGTGAGATACCCTGGCTAGACTGTGTTGGACCAGACTATCTCTGAGAGAAAAAAATGCTCCCTCTCCCTCCTTCTCCCCCTCCCCCTCCACACACAGTTTTGTGCCCTTTTCAGTGTTTTGTCCTACTGTCTGGACTGGTCTATCACTACCTTATTTCACACGGTAGAGTCTTCAGCATCCTCTTCCTTTGGCTCTTATGACACCACTCTTTTTTTGGTTTCTTACTACGTCTTCAACTCAATCCAGACCCCTTACCTATGACTCCCCTTTCTCTACTCCACCGTTAAATGTGTAGTCCCTGAGAGCTCTGTTCCAGACCCTCTCTTTTTAAAAATGTATTTTAACTAAATAGAATTATATCCCTTTCCCCCTCCCTATTCTCCTTCCAACCCTTCCCAGCTCCCCTCCCTCTTACCATGTCCATGCCTCACATCCAAAATTGATAGCTTATTTTTATTATTGTTACATATAATAATATGTATGTATATAATAATATGTATATAATACATATATATGTCATGCACACACATATAATTTGCTGAGCCTATTTAGTATATATGGCTTCAGGGATGGCCATTCTGCATTGGACAACCAATAAGGGGGCTCATCCCTACAGGAGGCCAAGTCTCCTTCTCCCAGCAGTCATTAGTTGCCTCTGGTTCTCTACCTAGGGGTGTAACCCCATAAAAATTTCTTCTTTCCATGTAGTCTACTAGTGTTGCCATTATTCTAGTCTTGTTTGTACAGCTATTTCTAAGAAGAGACTGTTTCACAGCAGACTCCTGGGCATTCTGGCTCTACAGTCTTTCCTTCCCCTCTCCTACAGTGTTTCCTGAGCCATAAAAGCTGGGATGGATCTACTGACTCTGGGCTTCCCACAATCCATTGATCTCTGCATTGAAAGCCATTGTGGTTTTCTGTGATGTACACACTCTTTTTATTCACTGAATTTCTTCAGTGATCTCAGCCATTCTTGTGATTGACACTGAACACCAGGCAAGACCTGTGTTGAGTGCCAGCCTTGTGTGTCAACCTTCCTTCTTGGATGCCTCAGAAGTACCTCCAACTCAACTCACCACAACTAGTTACTCTGCCTACTGCCCCCCCCAAAAAAAACAAACAAACCCTCCTTCCAAATTCTCAGCAATTAGATAAGAAAGCAGCTGCTCAAGCTGGAAAACCAGGAGTTACCTCCATTCCTTCTGTGATCCGAATATTCATCATCCATCCATCCAACCATCCATCCATCCATCCATCCATCTGTCTATCCATCCACCCATCCATCCTCCATCCCTAACTTAGCCTCCTCATCCTGCCTCATTCCATCCACATGAGTCTTTCCACACTGGAGACCAGCTTTCTTCTCCATCTTATATGGAGCACTGCAATGGACTTAGCATTAGGACTCAGACACCATTCCAAACCATGACTGGAAGAGTCCAGAATACCTACCCATATATGCCTTTTGGAGATGGCTGTTTGGAAAAAGACTGCAGATATTGGAACAACACCCCAGAGTTACTCTCTGTAAGAGAAAAATGACATCTGCCACAATGACTGACTTATGAGGAAGTCTCTCTACACCAGGAAGTCGAAGCTGACACAGCTTGCGTTGAGACTTGTAGAAAGAATCCTTGTTCCCACTTGTCTTGCTCTTCATGGCTTTTGCAGTTTTTTGTTGGTCTGTTTGTTTTTGCTCCTAGAGTTTTTAATCTTTGTATTAGCACGTGACAGCACTAAAATCTGAAGGATTTCTTTTCTGGGAGAATTTATCCATTTCTCCCTTGTGTAGTATGAGGCACACTCGATAACAAACTTAGTTTGATTTGCTCTTGTTAATCTGGCTTTTCTTACAGGGAGTTCTCATTAAAAACTATAAAATGTTTGTTTTTATCTCTCCTGTCTTGGTGTCCACGTCCCTCCTTCTCCCAGTCTGTGGAGAGAACAATCCATTCAATACCAAGTCTTCTCTCGCCATACCCCTGGCTCCTGTGAGTATAGCCAGTCCTGCATGGACACCAAGGCCCTGCCACCTCTCTGGACTCTTTATACCATTTCTGTCTCTTTCATGCGGTTTTCACAATTGCCTTGTGTTTCAAAGATGCTACACTTTTCTCACTTCAGGGCCTTTGCCAAGTGGCTCTCTTGATGTGCCCAGCCCTGCTCTCCAACCCCTCTACCATTGTGAATACCACTTGTCCTCCTGTTTTACCTTAAACATCACGTCTGAGGGGTCCCTCTCCAGTATTTGTGTGTGTGTGTGTGTGCGCACACACACAAGTACGATTGTGAGTGTATCTGTACCTTGTGTGTGCAGTACCCCTGGAAGCCAGAGGAGAGTTCCAGTCCCCTGGGACTGGAGTTACAGACTACTGTAGATAGCCATGTTGGTGCTGGGAATCAAACCCAAGTCCTCTTGGAAAAGCAGCCAGTGCTCTTCACCACTGAGCAGCTTTTCCAGCCCCTTCCTTATTTTTTGACAGAAAGTATCTCACGGAACCTAGGATTCACCAGTTTAGCTGGCTTAGCTGACCAGCAAACCCAGGGGACCCCCTGTCCTAACCTCTAAGTACTGGATTATAGGCTCATCCCCGGCTTTTACATGTGAATTCTTGGGATCTTGGGTCCACATGCTTGCATGGCAAGCACTATAACAACTGAGCTTTCTCCTCAGCCCCTGATAAATTTAATTTTATTGTTTGAATTTTACTAAAGAGTTACTGCTTATCTTGTCTGTTGTAATAAATTAAACAATATTCAAGACAAATAATTTCATTGTGAAAAATATTAAGAAAAATTAGGAGCTATAAGTGTAGCTCAGCAGGAGAATGATTGCTCTCATATGCAAGACACTGAGTTCATGTGCAAGACACCAAGTTCATTCTCTAGCAACAGAAAATACAGGAAAAAAAGAAGCTGTAGTGCTATGGCTCATGACTGTAATTCCAGTACTCAGGTGGCTGAAATGGGAGGATTTTCAAGAATCCGAGGCCAGCCTAGGCTACATAGTAAATTCCAGACTAGCTAACCAGAGCTACACAGAGTCTCATTTTCCCCCCCAAACCAAATTAAAAACAAAAAACAAAAAAGGAAATTTGGCTGCTCTGTCACATTAGTCTAGACAGTAAAAGAAGTGTTCTCCAAGGAAGAACAAGTTGGCTGAGGTTGGCACTGGAAGTAAGCAGCAGCAGCCAGGCCTGGAGATCTGACTGAATTGGTAGCGAGTTGCCTAACGTGTAGGAAACTCCAGGTTGGATCCCAGTACCACACCCTAGGAATGGTGGATATGCCTGTGTTCTTAGCATGGGCCTGACGGAGGCTCTCCTGCATATGTGTTATGGTTGTGTGGCGTGATCTTCTTGTGGGACTCCTACCAGTGGGGGCAGGGCCGTCCCTGACTCTTGCCTGCCTTGGGGAGCCCTTGCCTTGTATTGGGTTGCCCCATCCAGCCTTGAGAGGAGCCTTTGTGCCTAGTTGCTTTGCATCTCTTTATATTGTATTCAGTTGATATCCCTGGAAGACCTGCCTCTTTCTAAGGGAAAGGAAGTGGAGTGGATGAGGGTAGGATGGAGGGAGGAAGGAGGGGAAACTGAGGTCGGGATGTGATATGTGAGAGAATAAATTAATTATAATAACAATAAAAAGAACAGGAACAACAACAAGAAAAGACAAGGTTGACAGACTGAATAGTCTAAATGAAGGCAGACTGAGATTCCAGACATCAGGCTGATACTAAAAGTCAGAGGATTTGAATTTTACCAGTTCTCTCAAAAGTTAACTGTGAGGCCACCAGCACAATTTGTAGCTAGTTGGAACATCCTCATTATTTCTAAGGTTATTTTCCTCCCTTTCTTCCTAGCCAGTAAGATTTTTTTTTTTTATCTTTAAAAGACAATACTCCACACACAATCAACCTTAGCACATACACAGCTACTGAACCACTTGTCCAGCCTTATTAGTGGGAGGTTATACCCATTGCAGAGGCCTCCTACTCTCATCAGATCCTGAGTAGAAATCCATGTATTCCAGCTTGGTCTACAAAGCAAGTCCAGGACTTCCATGACTCTGTTACATGGAGAAACCCTGTCTCACCTCACACCCACCCCCCCCCACCTACCCACCCCCCCCACACACAGAAAATCCCATGTATTAAAGAAAAGCAAGAATGCAAAGTCATGACAAGAAATTTCTTACCTTAACCATGCAAAGTTTCTTGTTCAAGGGCCTTATGTTCAGTGTGATAACCATCTACTTTTCAAATTATTCTTTCCTCTTACACTGCTTATGCTGAAGTCCCCCCCAACATAGTCCTTGTATATATTAATGTTCAAGTGTTATACAAAATCATGCAAGTATGAATCAAGAATATTCATATCCTGGATGTTCCTTTGAGACTGGAAAAACAGTAAGAGAGTTGGGCATTGTGACCCATGCCTGGAATTCCAACATTCATGAGGCTGACAGGGAGATGATATACAAGGCCAGCCTGCACTATGTAGCAAGTTCACGCACATCCAGTCTGGGGTACATGGTGAGACTCTGTCTCAAAAATAAAAGTGATGAAACAAAATCCAACCAACCTACCAAATGACAACAAAAATCCCAAGAGGAGTCTGAAAAATCTGCTTTAGACTTTTATAATCTCCTGAACCTCAGTGCTGCTCTCAGTTGGAAAATAGGCAAAAATCTATTTTTGTAAAACTGTTGGGGAAAAAAATAAGTGAACACTGTCAACATATAACCCATAATATACGGTCAAGGGATCATATAGATGTGACATAATCGTCTTGGCAACCTATGTGTAGGATAGGCCTCTAACAATAAAATCAGCACATTTAGTCCACAGAAGATGTACTGTATGTACATCCCATTAAGAAAGGTCTGTTCAGAGGGAAATTCCTATCTGCCCATCTGCCGTATAAAGCATTGCAGCCATGTTTGTCTAATGCTGATGGTGTCTGCTGTTCATAGAGCCTGGTTAACACTGAATTCAATTACCTGTGCTGATTGGAAGGGCAAGGTCACAGGTAACCCCTTAAGGAAAATGCTGTACTTGCTAAGTCCTTTTCTTTTCTTTTCTTTCTTCCCATAATAACTACTGTACAGGGTTGCCCTGATCTTGGCTTGGTGTTTGACATTCTACAAGAATATGTCTTGCTTCATGATGGGAGTGTTTTAACCTCACTGACCCAGACAGAAAGCTAACCTGAATGTAAATACTTACTGCATAAAATTTGCAAGATGAATAACAGTGGTGGTCTCTAAAGTACTTGCTAATGTGTAGTACAATAATTACATCCCAGTAAAGCCATTTAAATTTTAATATGCTTCCAACATGGACATCAAGTACCAGTAATTGGTGCCTACTCTGGACTTCATGGCTCATTAGGTTAGTGTGGACATGTTATAAAGGAAATTATAAAAGTCCTACTTTTTCGGAGGGTAATTAGCATCTTTCTTTCTTTTGGTGGTCTGAAAAAGACTGTGGTAGGGTGACAGCATGATTATGGAGGTGAAAAGCTATCAGTACTGCTGAGCAAGCACCATGCAATGTATGTTCAAGAGCAGTGCTTTTTAATTGGCTTAGATTGCTAGTATGAAGCACTAACGAGAGAGAGGGAGGAGACAGAGAAACAGAGAGAGAAAGAGAGAGATTAATTCTATAAATTAGTTTCTCTAAAGAACCCTGACTAAACAGGGAATTTCCCTGCCTGTAATTCACTTCAAACAGAAAACTAGCACCCCTATGGCTGGACAGATATTACTGTCATTATCAGACATATCTGAAACTGAGGCTCAGGGAGAATTAACTTGTCCCACAGAAGTGGGTCTCAGACTCAACCCTGACTCACAATTACCTGGAAACCTTCACAACACAGACTTCCGGATTACCTCCAAACTTTTCTGATTTGAGAAATCTAGGGTGGGGCATAGCTTGCATTTCTCACAAGTTCAGAGGCAAAGCTGACGCTGCTGGTCCTGGAATCCTGCTGAGGACTCCTGTGCTAGATGGTGTAACTGGCAGGCACCAGGGCCCACCCTACGTCCCTTCTTTCCACTGCGCCTTACAGCTGAAGAGTATTTGATACAAGCTCAGCAGTGAGGAAACCTGCCCTAAAAATGGCCACATACAAATCAGCCTGAGACCAGAGTCCACATGAGTACCCCATCATTTGGCCAGTCTTCTCTTGTGGCTTGTAAGTTCTTGATTCCAAGTACTCCCTTCTTTTGCTCCTCTCACACTGAACCTTCTCAAGCTTTAAAGATGTGCCATAATCGGCTGTAGCAGAATTTATTAGGGTGAGATCAACAGTCTGACCCAGCTGCATTTGTCTTGTAAACTTTTGACCTCTTACTAAGTAGGTCAAGGTAGCCCAGCCATGTGCCCTCCATCCCCACTGTCCATTCTCTGGATAATCTATTCTAATATATATTTCCTCAGTTGCCTCAAGGACTGGGCACTAAGATTTCAAGACTTACCATCTGGGTTTTTGATAAGAAAATGACCTTTCAGTTTGGCGTTAGTATATACTTCCTGTTCATGCCATAGCAGTAGGCTGGACTTTGTGGGTACCAATCAATATATATATACTTGGGTTTTTTCCTGAGTTGTCAATGATCGTCCTTTAAAAGCAGGAACTGTATGTGTTTCTAGATATTGCTAGTCAGTGGTAGAATTTGCCCCAGTCTCAGGTCAGAAAGGCACATAACAGCACTCTAAGAGAACAAAGCCTCCATGATGCCTCACACCCCTCGTAAGCCTGGGTCTAATTTCTAGTGAATGAAAACGTCTGCTTTTTACTGTTCTCATCTTTGGGGGTAGTGAGAGGAAAGAAAGCATAAATCACCCTAGAGTCATGTGATTTCTCCAACCTCTTCATCGAGGGAAGATGAATGTCTTCAAGGTAATCATGAAGGTATTTCCACAAGTTTAAAGATATACACGGGAAAATGGACCTAAAATTCCCAGCTAGAAGAGAAATGCCTTCCCCTTCATCTTTATCGTTTTCAGAAGGCAGGAGGAAACAGACATTGCTTTGATCCCACTTGTTTCTAAGCCACTTTTTTTTTTTCGGGGGCAACTCTATAATGTCATTGACTGCAGTATAACCAGAAGCATTGCAGTTGGGCAAGTCTGGATTTTAAGCCTGGGTCAACCAATTACTACAAAGGCAACTTTGGAAGGAAACTTATTTATGTTTCTTCATTTGAAATGGGGCCAAGAATAATAGTTAACCAGGGCTGCTTGGAGGATTAGAAAGAAAAAAAAAATAATAATGAAAGGCTTAGCACACCAATGAACCCAGACTGGGAGTAAATTCAAATTAATGTAATTATTACTCTATTTTAAATTTTGAAATTCCTGCCTTACTTAAAAATGGATTCTACTACATTCATCTGATACTGGCCTTGATTAAGTGTCATCTTAATGGATGTGAAAGGTTTTTCCCCTCTCAGATTACTGTAATTATGACAGAAAAGAAAAATTTAGGCAAAATTTTCCTTAATAATTAAGCAGCATAAACTACAGTAAATCAGGAGTCTTATGGTTTAATGTCACTCGGAGAAGGAAATGAAGGTAAAATTTATTCAACATTTAACTCTCTCACACTAAAGGTTTAATGTGCACCCTGTCTTAAAACGTTATAGAGACCATATTGCTGCCTCCCCAGACGAAAAGCCAGGCTCAGAGAAGCCGATGTCTCAGAACACACGAGGAACAGAGATGCTGGGATGAACGGCCAGCCCCTAACCTGTACATCATGTCTGAAAAACAAAAGCAACGCCAGCACACCCTGTACTTTGACAGTTCCAGCCTGCAGCTGGTTTCCTAGGGAGCTGGTATCTGTTGGTGAAATATTTGTTCGTATTTCTCCCCAGAGACATGCAAAGGCAGCTGCCCTTAGGGTAGGCCTTTCTTTGTTTCCATTGAGAAAGCCAGTAATGAGTGGTGCATCTGAAGGCCATAACAGGTAAACACTGGGTAACTAACCATGGTTCCTAGTTCCTCCCTCATCTCCTGGTGGCTGGGTGAGCTTGGCAATTGAGGTGATACGGGAGGAAGTCACCCTCCAGAATCATGGTGCATGGGTCTCTCTTCCTATGTCTTTCAAGGTTCTATCACTTCAGTGAGACCAGAAGCCAGGGAGAACCAGCTGCTGCCTAGAAGATCTACAGGACACAGGAAATGGGAAACAAAAGTAACTGACTGTGGCAGGCACTTCTCCCATAATTCCTCACTGTTATCCACTGCTGGTTACCTGGGCTGGATGGTGAGAAATGCCTGTGTTTCTTCAGAATTAACAACTTCAGTTTGTCTCTAGTTGAAGATACACGTTCTTATTTCTAAATGCATGAACTGAGGGTCAAATAAACATATTACTAAAAGGAATTCATGTACTGGAAGAATGCCTGAGCGACTTTTCTTTCAATATTAAACTTAGAAATGAAGATGGCTCAGGTAGTAAATGCTACCAAGCCTGGCCACTGAGTTTGATCCCAGAAACCCACATGGTGGAAGTAGGCAGACCAGTTGACCTCTAACCTCCACAGATACACTGTGCCACACAAAATATTAGCCACATCACAAGATAGGTGCCAGGTCCTCACAGTTTTATTACCAATTTCATGGGAATAATTCTTTCATTTTTGGGCTGTTTTATGTGTTGTGTTGTGTTGGCTGCTGCCTCCTGGAACAAGAATGGGGGAAGGACAGCTGTGAAATGCCTTGTGCAGTTCAGTTATAGACAGTCCTGCTTCAAGCTATGGAAGCCAAGTAGAGTCATCCAGTCTCATAAATGTTTACCTTCTACTGGTTTCTTAGAACAGAGCAAAAGATGGATGACCACCTGTGTGGCCAAAAGCATGAGAGACCTGAGGAGTCTCAGAACACTCTCACCCTATGCTCTGTCACCCCAGTTCACCCCATGAGTCTATTTGATCACTGAGACTGTGTGGTATCCAGGAAACTAACTTTCAAGGGCATCTTTTCTGTGTCCCAACTTTGGGCCAGCTGTTTAACAGGCAGCCTGTGACTGAATACCCCCAACAACTCTGTGAAGTAGGTACTTTTATGAGTATTTTGTAAACAAGGAAGCAGCCTCAGAGAGACTTAACATTTGGCTAGTAAAGGTTGCTAACTAAGATTCAGACGGCTCAGTCTCAAACTAGATCATCTTCCTGCAGCATCATTTTATTAGAAGACTTAAGGAAAACCCGATCATGTTTTATCAGAGATCACTTAGACTGGGAAATTAACACGAGTTCTTAAAGCTAAGGCGCTGGCAAAGCCTAACCTGCAGAGGCCCTCAAAGATCATAGGTCCCTGCATATACACAGGTGTTCTGAACACAAAGCTGTGAACCGCTTGCCACAGGTTAACAATTAGACTTCTTTCATAATAACAGCCTCATCTAAGTCTCTGTGTAGTATGTAAAGGCCAGGGTTCGGAACACTGCTGATGAGGCCTCTGGAGTTAGGGCCCTGCTGAGCTGCTCCTTCAAACTTCAGGCTGCCCCTCCATAGACCACTGGCCCCACAACGCAGCTTCCCCACAACACAGCTTCCCCACAACACAGCTTCATTCATGCCGCGGCTCTAACCAGCTAATAAACAATGGGGCGAAGCAACAGATGTGTACACACCCACTCAGTGACGGCCTGAGTTTTAAAGATCTGGCGTCCTCTAAGCCGCACATATCCCGTTTCCCTTCCCAGCTGGTGCTGAGCTGTGACAGTGTGTCACCTGAGACACACCCATTAAAATTACATAGCACAGGTAATGGAGAGAGCTAGGCACTCCAATAATTAGCCTCGGTTTGCAGGGCATCTCCAGGCTTCCAGGGCTCCCTCCTCTCTCTATGCCTCTTCCTTTCAGCCTCTTGGCGCACCAGGGGCCCTTTTCTGAGGTATCTCTTGGGATCTGTTGAGCGGGAGGGAAGGAGGGGGTTATTTAACACTGTCCTCATTAACTCAGCCACCAAGTTGCCGTATTGGGTTCTCCATATGGAGGAAGAGACTTGTAACTCTCCATAACAGACCATCAGTTCTCTAATGGCTGGTGGCCAGTTGTAGCACAGTGGATTCAGCTGTCTCTGCAAACAACTGAACAAACTTGGGTGGCAACAGAATCCACAGGAGACATTTTTTTTTTTTTTTAAGGGAACAGGATCTTAAAATTTCTCTGTTAAAGTGCTCAGTATAATCTATGTCAGACACATCGGCTCGGCTGTCTTCAAGTCTCTCCCAGTGACTGGTGATTCTGGCTCTGGACATCCAAAGAAGAACTCACAACAGTCCTGAGTAAGCCAAGAATGTTGTGGATTCTCAGGAAGGGACACTACATAGTTGGGCTACCTCCGGACCACAGGGTTCGAAGGTGCTTTTATGAAATACTGTAACTTAATGCTTTCGAGTCACGTGAGAAATGGCAGTCATACTCTAGACCTTATGTAGTTTTCCACATTAACAATGGTGTACAACAGTCACAACACATATTCAGAAAACAGCTCCTTTCATGTCACACCCCCTCAAATAGTAAGTTCTTAGAAAGTCAAACAGTTTACCAGCTCCCAAAGGTAAGTCATGTTGCCAAAGCTCCGGACGCGCTTGCGCATTGGCGAGGCTCTTTGAGGGAGAGGGGGATTTTGCTGTTGGCAGAAACAAAGCCAACATCCACAGAGGTGCTTTGACAGCACTTATCCCTCCTTCAGAGATGCGGACCAAGCTGCCTTGCTTAGCACCGGCTTTGAAGAGTGCACTGTCCTGGGTGAAACCACTGGGCTCTGTCCCTGCTTGTCTACCTAACCTGAGCTCTCCTGCTGACGTCAACTAATATGACATTGAACATGTGCAGAGTTCATGCTCGTGTTTTTTGGAAATCAGGTGGGAGACCCTGGCTAGTGGTAGCTTCTCTAACGATTTAGGTGCTCTTCCCTGAAGTGGGAGTCGCTCTGACACCTATAGTTTTCCAAAGCCTTTAAGAGATGCCCTGAAGTCAGAGAACAAAGACCAACAGTATCCGTAAATCTTGCTGAGCCTATAAACCTGTATTATTACCCTGAAGATATTTTTACAAATTGTCTAGTAATTTCCATGAATATGGTTGATGGTTGGGGTGTAGGGATGGGAGAGAGGAGGAAAGGGAGAGAAGATTAGAGGATGAAAGATCGGAGGAAAAGAAAAGAGGGGAGGAGAGCCGACGAGTACCTTCACATCTTCAGGATCTTTTATGCCCCAGATTCTAATGTGACCCCCCCCCCACACACACACATACATACATATACTGCCTCATTTGATCCTAAACAGCCTCATGTCGTCAGACTTATAACCTTGGTTTACAAACAGAGAATTGGTAATTCAGAAATGACACCACACAGCAGCTTGGAAGCAGCGGCGCTAGCTGAATAAGCTCAAGCAGTGCCCTCTCCATTCTGCAGAAACATCATGTCCATGCATAGCCTGCTGGTTTCATGCATCTAACCTTGAAGATACAAGTGAGACACACAATGCAGAAGCAGAAAACAAAAGGTTGAAAATTTAATGTTAATCATAAATTTAACTTCTCAAATTCTGAGTCTGAGATGCTCTTTCCCGTGAATGTTTCTATATGGGAATGTTTCTATATATGTATGTACGTACGTACGTATGTTTTAGTAGTTTGGGAGATGATGAAATCAGATGTAGAAACTGAACCTGACCATGGTGGTAGCTTGGTGGTAGCCGCCTCTGATCTCAGCACTCACTGAAGGCACTCATAAGATCATGAGTTTCAGGCCAGCCTGAGCTTTGAAATAAGTTCAACACTAGCCTGACCTACATAGTGAGGCTTTTTTTAAAAAAAATATGGAGGTGGGGAATGCAGCCCATTGGTAGAATACTCGTCTAATACGCTTTAGCCTCATGAAAAGGGCGCTCAAAGGGATACGACTATTTCCACAATGCACTTAATAAAATATGCAGAATAATTTAAATAACTAGACATCATGTAAATGGATCAAGGGTAGGGACTCTGCCTGCTTCGCTCTCTGGGTAACTGAAACAGGACCTGGTCACAAGCACACACACACTAAACACTCACTGAATGGATGAACAAATGGTAAATGACCATTTGGCAGTCACAGCCCATTGTGGACCAGAGGATGAGTTGGTCTGTGTCCAGTCTCAGGATTGAGCAGAGGGCACCTGCAGAACCTGAATGTATGTTCCAGACATTTCAGTACTGATTTTTTTCCCCAAAGGTACAAAAGTCAAACAAAGCTAATCATTTTTAAATTAAAAAAAAAAAAAATAGACATGACATTTTCTTCATCCAAATCCTCCTAAGAGCTATTGAACTAGTGATACATTTTCTGAGTGATATTGTAGAGAAAAGTGTATATAGACTCTTGGCCACTATTGCTCACATTGACTCCTAAATTATGTATTGGCTGTGCAGTCCAGACAAAGCCTTAGGCTCCTAGCTGCTAAAACACAATGGTCACTCCATTGAGCTGTTGCGAGAACTAAGTAAGATTAGCAGTGGCGGTGCAAGCACTTAGCAGGCTCTGCAGACATGACTTTGCTTTTTCCCTAACTTTCACGAATCTTCCTTGCTGACTCCCATTTATTCTGTAACCGTAGATGTAGGTGAGAGCATATAATTGTGTCTTACATACTCTTTTTCCTCTTTTACAAAGACTGTTTCAAAGCACATGAGTCAGAAGGGTTCTAAGTCTTCAAGTCTTCTCTCTATTTTTTGAGGACCAGATCTACATTGTTCAATACTGTTATATAACAGAAAAGCAGGGAAGTCGGAACCAGAACAGAGAAGACATTTTTGTAATTAGACAATAGTTGGGTTTTTTTTGTTTTTTTTTTTTTTTTAAGTCTGTGGCTTTCTGTTTTCTGTTTTGCTTGTACTTTTTAAATTTTTAAAAAAGGTAGAATCAAAGGGGAGGTAGTCTTTGCTTCTGCAGTTACTGCTGTTCAACAGAGACATTGGCTGGGTTTCTACCAGAGGAGGCCAGAGAAGAGTTCAAGGGAGAGAGGAGGGGACTGTGGCTTACGAGGGGCCACATCTGTTTGTGTTCACCCATCTGAAAAAAGCCTGACTTCTGGCACAGCACAGTCTCCTGCTTAAACTGGAATCTAGCAACAGATGAAAGGCTTGCTTTCTGCCACGTCTCAGCGGTGGAGATCAACAGCTGTTTATGTCCTTTACTACCTAACTAAGGGTGAAGCCTTCACATCTGTCAGGACTTCCCAGTTCTATTTCCTTGGATCACAGTGGGGAGGAGGTTAAGTCTGAACCCCACTCAGTTCCCAGGCAGGCACATTGACACAGGCCCAGGTTCTAATTCTAAGCAGATTTCCCTGTTTCTCATCCTCCTAGGATCTGGTGTTTGCCTAAAGTTCTTCTTTTATTTTATCCTGACACATTTTGATCATTTCTCTGAGAATGACCCAGGACAGCACAGAGATCAAAAGGGGAAGGAAGAAAGCACGATGGACACAAGGGAAGGATGAAGGTTAAAAGCGTAGTGCACTGGAGAAAGTTTTCCTAAAGTAGGATCTTCTAAAAAAAAAAAAAAAAAAGCACCAATAACACCAGAGAATGAACCCCAGATAAGCAGAATGCTGGTGAACACTTTCACAGTGATGGTGGATGTTGGAGCTTTTCATTGACTTCTAACATGACATGTTAGAAAAGCTAGACCAAATGAAGCCAAGCTAGAAAAACCTTTCCTTACAAGCGTGGGGACTGATTTTGATCTCAAGAATACACATAAAAATAAAGCAAAACCAAACCAAACAAACAAACAGAACTGATTGGTGGCACATACTTATAATCCCAGTGCTGGGGAGGTGGAGATGGGTGAGTACTTGGAGCTCATTGGTCTACCCAGCCTGGCTTACCTGCTGAATTCCAGGTCAAGAGGGATCCTGCATTAAACAAAGGTGAACAGCAGCTGGGGAGTGACATGGCAAGTTGTCTTGCAACATGTGCACACACACACACACACACACACAATCACACATGCAGACATACACAAGAGAAAACTTTATAAAGATGACTGTCTAGTTACTAATCCATCCCACATCGTGAGGCCTTAGAACTCCCTTATTACTCTTACTACTGAGATGCTCAACTAGGGCACATTCTGTAGCTTTAGTGAGGTTATACCACAGTGAATGGAAACATGCTCAAAGAAAGGAAGACCTCAAAGGAAACAAAAATCACTGGGGGAGGAGAGTGTGGGTAACTATACTGTAGTGAGAAGTAGATTGTTTCTCAGGAAGAAAAATCATTGTGAATGGTTACAATAAAAAGACTTTTAAAACTAAAGTTTCATAAGGAATTTAAGCAATTCATTGGTAAAAAGGCAACTCAAACAATGGACAAAACACCATGACCTTAAGAAAGTTAAGGAAGGAAAAGTGTTTGGTTTATACTTCCACACTGTACTCTGCCACTGAAGGAAGGCAGGGCAGGAACCTGGAGGTAGGAGCTGATGCAGAGGCCATGGAGGGGTGCTGCTTACTGGCTTGCTCCTATGGCTTGCTCAACCTGCTTTCTCATAGAAGCCAGCATCACACACAGTGGGCTGAGCCCTCTCCTACTGATCAGCAAGAAAATGCCTTACAGCCAAACCTTATGGTGGCATGTTCTCAATTGAGGCTCCCTGCTTTCTGATGACTCTATAAAGCTATCTGGCATAATTGTCAATTTGACATACAAACAACCTTTCTTTTCTAGATCACCCCTCCCAATCACACATTAATACGAACATCACAATATAAAATATTCCAAGCTTTAAAAGTCCTACAGTCTTTAACTTTAAAACATCCATACTCTTTTAAAACCCAATGCCTATAAAACTCCAAAATCTCTTTACAAGTTTAAAGTCTGTCAAACTGTGGGTTCCTGTAAAATGAAAAACTAAATACTTCCTTACTTCAAGAGGGGAGAATCAGGGCACAGTCACAATCTGAACAAAGCAAAACCAAACTCCAACTGTGTAAATAACTCAGTGTCCAACGTCTTGGATCCACTCACATTCTTCTGAGCTCCTCCAAAGGGCCCTGACCTCTGCAATGCATACAGATTCTCCAGGCTCTAATTCACACCTGGTCTGTGGTTGTCCTCTGGCACTAGAGTCTCTAAAAGCACTGTACTCTTCTGCTGCAGCTGGGCTGCACATTCACCAGTAGCCTCTCCTGAGGTCTCTTCCGGGACTCCAGCCCTGCCACTCAGTGCCAAGCCTCAGCTGCTCTCCAGGGCCCCTTCATGCCTTCAAAACCAGCACCACCTCAGTGACTCCTCTACTGCCAAGTTTGGTGTTAGAGCCAGCAAAAGGGACAACCCTGGCCACCTGTGAAGCACAGTTGTGCGTTGACCCTGAGGACACACTTCCCAGAAAACTTTACCTCACTGATACTGGTATCTTCTTATTTGGAGCTGATGCTTCAATCCCCAACAGGGAAGCATCCATTGTCCCGGCAAAATGAAGGTTTTACTTTAGTGGTTCAGGACTCTTGTTAATCACAGCTGATTCTTCAACTCTTACTGACCAAACACTACATATCTTTCACACACTATCATCTTTGCTTCCCTTTGAAACTTCACAAGCCAGGCCTTCACATCTGCATTGCTCTCAACATTCTTACCTTCCAGGCTCCTACAGAACAGCTCACTGAGCTCAACACTCAATGGCTTTTCTAGCCCGAGGTTCCAAAATCCTTCCACAATTCTCCCCCAAACAAGATAGTCAGGTCTGTTACCTGACTAGCATTCACCATGCTGTTTGTTTAGACAGCGTCTAAACAAACCCCACTATCCTTGTACCAACATCTGCCCTAGTTAGAGTTACTATTGCTGTGATGCGCCACCAGGACCAAAGCACCTTGGGGAGAAAAGGGTTTCTTGGCTTACACTACCACATTACTGCTCATCACGGAAAGAAGTCAGGACAGGAGCTTAAACTGAAGAGGAACCTGGAGCCCGGAGCGAATGCAGAGGCCATGAAGAGGTGATGCTTACTGGCTTGCTTATTAGTCTGTTTTCTTATGAAACCCAGGACCACCAGCCCAGGGGTGGCCCCACCTGAAATGGGCTGGGCCCTTCCCTCTCACATGAAGACGCCCTACAGGCTTGTCAACAGCTGATCTAATGGAGGCAGTTTCTCAGTGGATGTACTTTTCTCTCAGGTGACTCTAGTTTGTGTCAACTTGACAAAACTACCCAACAGAGTGGGCATTTCTCAATAGAAGAGATGCAAATGACCAACAGGCATATGAAAAAATAGGATAGATATTATATTTATATTTCAGTCAATCAATATCCAAATAGATGGCTGAATAAGGAAAATGTGGCATTTGTATACAATGGAATATTTTTTTTAGTCTTTAAAAAGAAGAAAATTGGGGCTGGAGAGATGGCTCAGTGGTTAAGAGCACTTACTGCTCTTGCAGAAGACTCGGATTTTGTTAGCAAGCATCTACGTGGCAGCTCACAAACACCCGTAACTCCAGCTCCAGGGAGTCTGACATCTTCTTCTGGGCTCTGCAGACTCCTGCACACATGTGAGTCATGCAGGCTCACACACATACACATAAATAAAAACAAGTCTTAAAAGACCATCTTAGCTAACTGTGGCGTCAGACATCGATGATCTCATCACTTGGAAGGATGAAGTGGGACTGACTTGGCCTTTATAATGAGTTCCAAGCCAACCTGGCCTACACATGGAAACTTGTCTCTCCCCCGCCCCCATCATTTGCAACAATGCATATGAAATGTATGAATCATATATGAATTGAGTTGGGCACACAAAGGCAGATATCATATTATCTCATATGTGGAACTTAAAAAAAGCTAAGACTAGAGTAGAATGGAAGTTACCAGGGACTAGTGAGAGATTTTGTCCCAAGGATACAAAATTTCAGCTAAAAATGGAAGAAGTTCTAAAGAACGATTATACAATGTAATAGGTATACTTTTTGTTGTCTGTTATTAAGTTACAGGGTCTCAAGTCTCATCTAAGAAATCCTTTCTCCTTTTTATTATTATTTTTTGGCAAGCATAGAGGACCAAACCCAGGACGTGCTAAGCAAACATTCCTCCGCTGAACTCTAAGCCCTCATTTAAGATCAGGGAGTCTGCATTTTGAATAGAAGGCCCAGGTGATTTTGACAACTTTAATCTATGTAGGTTAGTATTTCCTTAAAATTAAAAGTGCTAACTGAATGTGGTGGCTCTAGTATTTAAATCCAACACTCAGGAATAGAGCAGGTAGACCTCTGTGAGTTGGAGGCCAGCCTGGCCTACTAACAAGTGCCAAACAGCCAGAGCTACTTAGAGAGACGCTGTCTAAACAAACAGCATGGTAAATGCTAATGGATTGTATTGGTTAACAAAAGGAAGTGCTACATCAAACTTGGAAACACAGAGACTGAAAAGTGGTTTCTTGGGGCCTACAGGTAAAGCTACTTTCCCATAAGCTGGATAACCTGTTTCTATCCCAGGACATATAGGCTGAAGGAGAGAACCAGACTGTGCAAATCGTTTGATCTCCACACACACATACACCCTGGAATGTATACCTATACATATACAGACACACAAAATAAACACATGTTTAAAAAAACATTTTAAAGTACTCTTGTTGGAAATTTGTAAAATACATATTGACATACAATTAAACCTGCACTAAAAAAAAAAAAAAATCAGCTTCCTTAGAATTTCTTAAACGTATTTTTTCTCAGGAGGAATCCCACTAAGATGCCCTAAAACATCAGTGCTGTGGAGCAAAGAAACAGAGAACGCAGTTTGTGTACAGAATGATGAAACGAAAGGAAAATTCTTTTCCATGGCAAACATGGAGGCATCTGCTACTGCCCAGAACAAAGTCTAAAATTACCCATGATGCTGTGTTCCCAAACCAGATATCCAGGAGTTGCCTTCCTCTCCAGTAACGCAAGGGTGCTGTACTGGGATATTTGGCCAGCAGCTCAACATGGCAGCTGTAACTGCCAGCAGGCAGGAGTGCCCAGAGTTCAAAGCATCCAGGAGGCAGCACCAGAATGGTGATGCCATATCATGACTGCTATTATATGTTCTGTACATGATTAGCTGCTTATAAGACTTCTCAAAAAGAAAATTTCGACCAGCACAAGCAGACTCTTAAGAGTGAAATGTAAGTGAAAGGAGTGAACCAGAGGGGTCAGGGAGACAACAAGAAGACCCACAGAGTAAGCAAACCTGGGCCCACAGGGGCACACAGAGACTTTACCACCAACCAAAGAGCATGCACTGGCTGGACCTAGACCCCCTACACATATGTAGTAGATGTGCAGCTTGGTCATCATATGAGTCTCTTAATAATTGTAGCAGGGCTATCTCTGACTCTGTGGCCTGCCACTGGATCCCTTTTCCCTAGCTGGGCTGCCTTGTCAGGCCCCAGTGGGAGAGGATGCACTTAGTCCTGCTGTGACGGGAGGTGCCAGGATGGGTTGGTACCCCATAGGGCCCCACTTCTCTGAGAAGAAGGAGAGAGGGGAAATGGGTGAAGAGGGGTCATGAAGGTGGGACTGGGAGGAGAGGGGGAGAGCTGGTTTCAGGGTGTAAAGTGATTAAATAAAATAAAAACAAGAAGATAAAAGTAAAGGGTTTCCCACTTTTTGGAGATGCGGAACACCTGCCCAAGGGAGTTTCTGGGAAACTCCTAGGCTATACCGGATGCCTCACCTCCTTTCATAGGGGATAGGAGAGAGAGGCACGAGGGGACTAGACCGGAAAAGGCAAAGTCGGCATCAGTACGGTGACAAACTGGCTTATGTGCCGACCACCTCAAGACGCACCTTACTGCGGCAATCAGTTCATGTGCTTTCTTCCTGTATAAGCCCGATGGCTTCCACACATCCCTTCTCGACCTGAGGGCACCTGCCAGCGGCAATAATTCCAACAGACTCCGTGCGTGTTTCTCATGCGCACGCATCATATGCCTCACATACATGTGTGCCTAACTCAGCTATCCCAACAGCACACCATTCTCTCATCTTACAAATGCTTCGAGGTGCCCACGCAGGTTCTGGCACTGTGCTAAGCACTGGGGACAGCACAGCAGAAACAAGGGCTCTCTCAATCCTACTCAGCTTCGGATATAAAGCAAGGCGTTCCATTTCCACCCTGTTCGTACCCGGGAATCCAACAGCTAGCAAATCAAAGAGGTAGGAAAGGCTGAAAGCACAAAACAAGCAGAAATATCTGTATTTCAAATGCTCCAGCCCATCTAGCAGTTAACAGAAAAATATAACCTACAACTACAAATCCTGTGATTAGAAGAAAGGCAAATGCCCGGATCCTTGTTTCCTCAGGACATAGACTCCTGTGTGCTCGTGCCCCCAAATAATCTATGATTCCCATACGGTGATTCCTAATCATGAAAGGTTAATACTAACAGCAACCACAATCAATGCAGTCTTGTATGTCAGTTCACCAAAAATCAAAAATCTTACCAGGTCCAGTGGATTTGGAGTCTGGCTGTAAGACGGCCAAGAAGATCCTAACTAACACTTTCCAGTGTTCCCAAGCAGGTGGAATGTATACCACTAGGGTCCACAAAACCACAAATAGACCATAAATGACCCCTATTTCAATCATGTTCTTAAACTGGCATATATATATATGTATATATATATTTATATATAATTATATATACACATATATAATATATTATATGTATAATATATTATATATATTTATACATACATATATATAGAATATAATTGGGTTCTTAAATATATATGTATGTATATAAATGTATATACATACAATATACATTTCAGATGTATAGCTGATAGAATTTAGGAAAACACAGGCATGAGTGCTATCTGATATTTGAAGTCAGTGTAAGGCTCACATTGTGAAAACTTCCTCAGCTCAGGGAGGAATGGGGCAAAACAGTAAAAAAAAAAAAAAAACCACACAATCAGACTTGGAAGGCTGCCGTGCACTCACCAACACACGTTGGAAATATGTCCTCATTGTTGATCTGGACTTCAATCCAATCCATGAGCAGGTTCATGTACTGGGGAGCTGGCAGTGCAGTTGGTTTCTTATACTTGAGGTCGTCCTGCCACCGATACTCATATTTGGGGCCCCCTGACATCACAGGGCAGGTCCGCTCCGTGCAGAACTCACAGATGGTGCCGTAGATGAGGTTGATGCGATTGAAGAAGTCCACCACGTGCACCGCCACCCAGTCGTTCTGGTCCTCCCCGCTGGGCAACTGCACAGCTGCCCTCAGGTCCACGCCTGAGTTGAGGGATGCCTGAGCTCGTTTATGTAGCTCAAACCTCTGCGTGCCCGGTTCAAACTTCCTCTTGGGCCTGAATGTCTTGTCCTTGTTGAACACCTGCTTCAGGGCTATAGACATGGTCTCCTTCTTGTCTTCCTTCCTTTTGCAGGAAGCAAAAAGGCACTTGGGACTTTTCAGTGAGAGATCACAGCCCAACAGAGTTTTCCACTGCCAGCCCTCAGGCCCCAGTCTTGCAGCCTGGTAGTCTTTACTCTATTTTAAATGGCTCCTTCCATCGTCCTCTTGAACAACCTCCGGGGGAAACCTCATGTTCCTTCCTAAAGACAGAAAAGGAACAAGAGCATGTGAGTCCTCAGTTTGCATTTACTAACAAAGGCTTATGTTTAATTTCCACCTGACGTTACTGGCTGTGGGTCTAAGCATATGAATGTGGAGGGTAAGCTATTGCCCTGTGGAACAAACTGGTACTGTGAATTATGAAAACGACTAAGGAAGAAAAGATGCTACCCTCTTTTTCTTGGTGGTGGCTGTCACATCTTTGCTGGCTCTTGTGAGATTATCAGCAAAGAGGTTTTCCAAGGTACTAAGGTGTAGGTAAGTGATTCAGTCCTATTGCATAACTACTGATTCTTAAAGACAAATGAGTAAGCATACATGGTCTCTGTCTTCCCAGATGAAAATGATGGGACTGGGTGCCTACCACACCAAGCTGGCTAAAAACAACCAGGAGTCTGTATCTGTTGGATCTGTAAGAAGTGGTGACAGTGGTCAGCTCAAGCTGTGTATGGGTCATGTGAGTGTGTATGTGAAGTTGAGAAAGCTGGAGTATAGAGCTGAGAGAAGAGGGGGGTGTGGAAGGAACAAGAAGGCAGGGCAAAAGCCAGGCCTGGTGGCGTGTGCTGTAATCCGAGCACTCTGGGAGGAAAAGGCAGGCAGATGTCTGTGAGTCCAGGCCATTCTGGTCTACAAAGTGGGTCCAGGACAGCCAAGGCTACACAGAGAAACCCTGCCTCAAGGAAAGGAAGGAGGAGAAGGTAGGAGAAGGAGGAGGAGAAGAAGAAGACAAAAAAGAAGATGAAGAAGGAGAAGAAGAAGAGGAAAGAGAAGAAGAAGAGGAAGAAGAAGAAGAGGAGGAGGAAGAGGAAGAGGAGGAGGAGGAGTTCCGGCAAGATTTACTGATTCACAGAGTGTAGTAAAGTCACAGCAAGTATCCTTCTTCCTGGATCTCTAGGTGATACACTTACTGGCTTAACAACATCCTGTTAAGCAGGAGGCACAGCTGGCACCAAGTTTGGTTTGCTAACCCCTTGTAAAGGCACTTTCCACATGGCCATATGCTCTGAACTGTGATGTCACTCATCTTTTCATTCCTGCTCATTCATGAAGCCCACTACCCAGAGCTCTGTCCCTGTTCCATTTTATACACACATTCCCCCAAAGGCTACCAAGAAAAAGCAGGCTGAGGTGAAGGCTGTCCTGTGACCTTGACAGAGAGGTGGTAACAAGTCCACTCAGGCCAAACAGGAGCCAAGTGAGCCCAGAGCTGAGGACAGCCTTTGAACAGCCACCACAGAATCTGCTGCAGAGGACTGGACTATGAGCTCTCTAAACTGCTTTATTCACACCCAGAGGGGGTTCTGCCACCCCTACAGGTGAACATGGTTTGGTTAGGACATTAAGACTGGACTGTGTTCTCAAAGATGCATTTTCAGTTTTCTAAATTAGCAGGCACAGTGGTAGATTTCATCATGGCATTTTCAAACAACATTAGTTTCTGTTCATTTTTCCTGAGATATGATTCCCTCTACAGACTGCGCTCTTGGCTCAGCAAAGCCATGGTCCTGCTAGCGGGTGCCTCTTCCTGCCTCTGCCATAGCCTGCTACTCCATCCCTCTCTTCTTCCTTTTCCTAATGGCTTTCCCCTGGAGTGCTGGGGAACATCTTCTCATGAGGTATTAAGCAAATTCTCCCCGCTCCCACAAAAAGATCCATGTGGAAAAGGCCCTGCCCGAGACCTTTCATGAGGTCATACTCCAGGACACTCTTAACTATCAGCTGCATGGAGAGCAACAAGTTGCAAACTCTAGGCTGTGGACACGTGCAGTCTCTTTACAAATGAAGACCATCTTGGGGCTCCATTGTGGGGCATTTTCTCAGAGAGCATGTAGATTCAACCTCAGTGCCACAGAAAAGGCGGGGGAGGGGGATATGGAAGGCGAACTCCTTTAAGACTTAGTTTGCCCGATAAGAGCCTGAAGAACCTTGAAACTTTAAATGGTCATTTCCCAAACAAAATGCATGAGTGGGAAGTTGGAATGAGGGAGAAGGAATGGTGAGACTTCTTCCTTCTTTTCCCTCACTAAGTCAGCAGCAGTCCCTCTTGGCAGCACAGGAGTGACAGGTGGCTCCCACCCTTTAGCGAAGAAGACTGGCTGCCCCCGTTCTGATGATGGGGTCCCATCAACAACCATGGTCCTTAGAACCGTCCTCTCTCCCCAGTTCCTCGACCCTGAGCATCTCTGATTCTGCTGCTTGTGTGTCTGCTCTCATGGCCACCACCAACAGAGCTATCTGACGTCCCTCTCATCAAATCCCCTAAAGTTTCAAGCGATTGGCACAAACATGTCAAAAAGTAACCAAAACTTGCTAGAATTTGGGGCTTTTTTTTTTCCCTCTGCTTATTCCTATGACACTTAAGTAACAGATTTCGGGATCCCAGAGTTGAAGATCATTTATCCCAAACATTAACCAGGTTTAAAATCACCATCTCAGGGCTGGGGAGGCGGGTCACCGGATAAGAGTGTTCTCTAAGCACGCTCTGTCTGCCCTGTGCGATAAAACTCCAGTCTGCTCTATCCAACGGATAAAGCCTCTACTCTCCTTGCTCACTCTCCATGCATCTTCTGCGCAAGTCATAACAAAGAGACTGAGTGCTAGCGAGGTTAAACAATTCCCCAGAAGGCATAAAGTTGACAGGCAGGGATTTGAACCCCTATTTCTCTGCCCCTGAGATGTACCTGATGTTTTCCTCTGCAGCTCTGATACCGTCCCACGGACATCCTCAGGTACACTTTAAGCACCTCACCCCAAGGGTCAAAGGGAGTCCAGGGCACATGATAGTGTTGGTTGTGTTGACAGGAGAGACGGTCTCCTGGCACCTGAGGCACACTATCACACGTGCTGACATGGTCAAGACATGGGGATGCCTCTGCTGGTGTGACTTTTCGTCTATAATAGAGTTATTCCGAGGAGAGTGCCTTTTTGCAGGGTGAGTGCCCTAGATACAGAGACAGGGGCAATTGGGATGGACAAAAAAAGATCCTCTGAATTAGTATCCTCTGAATGCTAAATGAGGGCATCCTTCTATGTATTTTTCCAGGTGTCAGAGCTTGGTGAAAGAGTTTTAAGGTAAAAGCAGACAGGCATGGCTGATGCAGCTGGCCTTCCCTTCCAACCCATGTCTAACTGAGATGCTGCCCACAGCGTAGTCTTCCATCCCACTCAGTGGCTGTAGCTAGCCAGGGTTCTGATCTCACATATTTGGGAAGCTGAGCCCAAGGACCAAAAGCCAGCCTGCATCACTTAGCAAGTGCCTGTTTAAAAACAAACAAACAAACAAACAAACAAAACAAAACAAATAGAAGGCTGGAGACGTAGCTCAGTGGCAGGGCACTTTCCCAGCATGTGCAAAGTCCTGGGTTCAATTCTCAATCTGCTACAAAAACCAGAGAACGCTAGCATGGTGCTTACCACATGTGAACACACCTGCCCGAGGTCAGGTTTAAACACTGGTAGCAGCTTCAGGTCTGCACTGCAGACAAGCTCCAAATGATGTCAGCTCTGATGATCCAAAAACAGGTGATTCGCTGCATCAAACCTGAAGAATCTCCGGCTTTACCCCAGACACTGTCTAAATCTGCACTTTAACTACCTCTCAGAAGGAAACGCTTGAAGCCCTAGGTAGGAGGATGACAGGCTGGACAACCAAAGGGATGAAGACATAAATTTGTTCTTGTGATTTCTGTCAACAGTAAACAGAGTCTGAAGTTGAATGTGTTTCTCGGGGAAGAATGACAAGAGCCTCACAGCTTCCAACTCAGCTGCTCTGCTTGAGTTGCCCCGTGCTAGGTGGTGACAGGAGGGTAGGGGTTGGGGGTGGAGTGGGGCGTAGGGTGGCTGGGTGGGAGCTCTGATCTGGATGGCCCTGGACAGCACCTCCAGGCCTCAGGGAAACCACTGTGTGATGGTACACGGGGAACGGCTACTGCCTTGCAGCCACACACCAGAAGTTTCTCAGGCTAGTAATGGCATAGTTGTTATTCCCTGTCTTTGTCCAGTGTCTGGAAAGAAAAGAGCAAGTCATAAGCTCTGGGCCCTGGATAGAAACACTGAGAAAATTCTGTTATGAACAGCACCCATTATGATGCTGGTTCTCAAAAAACAGTTGAAACCAACTGCTCATTTAATTAAAAAAAAAACAAAAAAAAAAAACAAAAAAAAACATTTACTAAGGCCTATTTATTCAACAACCACAGGATTAGAATGCATAATTAATTAAAATTTGGCCTTGATCTCTGAAGACTTCACAATTTGCTGTTCCATTTGTGGTTAGTCTGAACTTTTGCTTTTCATGCCCCAAAGCCCAACACACTGATGTGGACACGGTCTCATTCCTACAGTGTGTGACTGGAGTTGGGAATGAAAACGGCACCAAGGCCTTTGGAAAGAGAAAAACGGAAATCCAAATAAACGGCGTAAAGCTGACAGCAGCTCCGTGTGTTCTCCATGTTTTCCGCTTAACAGATCAACTTTAGCAATAAAACAAATGCACAGAGAAAATCCGCAGAGAGAACTCTGCTGGGCTGCGAAGGAGTGTTAGCAAGGTAACTAAGCAACCCTGGCAAGGGAACGGCAAGGGAAGCTCTTATTCCTCTTTTCCTATTGATGTCTTCTGCCTCATTAGTTGAAAAACCAGAGTCCTTGCCAGGGATAAAGGAAGAAATGAAACAACTCTCTCAGTGACTCCTGAGGAACGCAGCTTCTCTGGCAGTGACCGCATCTTAGAGGCCATCTTGGTGGGGCGGAGGGCTGACAGTGACAGGAAGAGGAACAAAACTGATTAATGTCAACAACTGGGAGCACGTGGTGGCAGAGGACAGCTGGACAGGGCGATTCACTATGGAAAAGCCACAAGAAAAATACCCCCCCAACACCCCACACACACGAGGAGGTACAGTCCGGTCATGGCCTTTGCTGGGTTCCGAGAAGCTAGGATGGTGACGGACGCAGAGCTGACCTCGCTGAAGATTTGTTGGACACATGGGTAAATGACATGAATGAAAAACATTTTGCACTAAACCAGAACCACAAAGGTTAAACCAAATTGCAGCTTCTAATTTGGGGATTCAACGTCAGTCAGCCTTGGTATACTCAAAGCCAGTGACTGAATCTGATTATACCAGTTACTTAGGGATGCTCTGTAGTGACATGCCAATCTCCTTCAGGGACAAGGTTCGCCTTCCTTTCTAACCCCCCCCCCTTCCTTGGTGCTATCAAAACTTTTAGTCTCAGAACTGAAGAACAAATATCTTTAGTTATCTTCCTACTAGTATATCTTCTCACTATGGCTGGAATGGTCTGCAGAACTTTCCTTACACTGTCAATACTGAAGAGTTGCTGTGTGTGTGTGTGTGTGTGTGTGTGTGTGTGTGTGTGTGTGTGTGCCTGTGTAACTAGAGGCCTGAGCAGGATGTCTAATGTCCAGCTTTATCACGGTCCTTCTTGTTTGAGAGCGTTTTTCACTGAACCTGGAATGAAGCCATCAACCAGCAATCCTCGGAGTTCCCTGCCTCCAAGGCCTCAAAGCACTGGAGCTACAAGGATCCCATACAACCAAACCTGTATTTTGATTTGTTTCTCTATTTCTGTGATAAGGCACCATAGCCAAGGCAACTTGTAAAAGCAAATATTTATTTGAGGCTTATGGCTTCAGAGGGTCTATGGCAGGAGGCAGGCAGGCATGGCACTGGAAGAGTGGCTGAGATCTCACATCCTAAGACACAACAACCACAAGACAGAGGTGGGTGGGGAATGGCAGATGTCTTTTGAAACTCTGAAGCCTGCCCTCAGTGACACTCCTGATCCATCAAGGCCACACCCTCTAATCTTTCTTAAACAGTTCTAAAAACTGGGCCCAAACAAGAGTATATAGTGGCCACTCATTCAAACTGCCACAATAGGTTCTGGGGATTTGAACTGGGGTCCTTATACTTGCAAGTAATCCTATTTCCTGAGCCATGTCCCAGCCCTATGTACCTATCACACCGACGTCATCTGAGTTTGTAGGCTCCTTAAAGGAGGTGCTCATTGACTCCTTTCTCCTAACCTTTGTGCATCCTTGCACTCCTGTATTCTTCACACAACCCCAGCAAATTGGAGATTGCTGTCTGAGAAGTAGCTTTGCTACCTCTACCCCCCCCCCCCGCCGCCCTCCACTCAGAGCTGCTTCATCCATGCAATTTGTTAGATTAGGTGAGAGAAACACTATAATCTTCAAACGCATGCATGGCTTCAGAAGCCGGCATTTCTAAACACAGATGAGGTCAGTAAGAGCAGGGCAGCCTTGTGTAAACCTCTCCTGGGTACCCCACTGCCCATCATCCGTAGCCCTTCAGTGGCCAGTCTTACTCCTTGACATTTTGTCTGTTGACTTATTTGGCCACCAGTAGCTACTCTAGCATTGAAAGTTTGAACATCTCAACAGTGAAAGCATCACCTATTGCTCTGGATGCTGTAGCCACTGCAGGAGTGGACCAGTGCAGATGAGCTCAGATATAGCCCATCCCAGACTCAGAAACAGCACTCTTCTTAAGAGGACCTGGTGCTCAGAAAGAGCAGGAATGAGAGTAAAGAGAATAGGCTGAACACACTACGTATCACAGTTCACAGAAGAAACACAGAAACATCTTAAATAAAGGCCTTGAGGATGCCAGAATGGGGTCATCAGGATTCCCAGCAATGAGGCAGATGGGGAAATCTTTCGCTCAACCTCAGATAGGCTTGATCCAACCTAGCCTACTTTTAAGAATAAGTAGTGAGCCAGGCATGGTGCATGCCTGTAATCCCAGCTCTCAGTGAGACAGAGGCAGGCAGATCTCTGTGAGTTAGAGGCCATCCTGGTCTACAGAGTGAGTCCAGGACAGCTAGGGCTGCACAGATAAACCCTGTCTGGGGGAAAAAAAAAAAAAAAGTAGTGAAGGAAAATCACTGCAAAAGCTCATCTGGCCGACTGGATTTTATAAAAGATATTCTGATGATTTTATTTTATGTTTATATTTTGTGGTTGTTGTTGTTGTTGAGACAGGGTCTCACTATGTAGCTCTGGCTGACCTTGAACTCAGAGATCCACCTGCCTCTTCCTCCCAAGTGCTGGGATTAAAGTTGTGTTCCACCAGCCCAGTACTGATAGATTTATTTATTTCTCTTTAATAATTAATTAAGTATATGGGTGTTCTTTGCATATGTGTCTACACACCAGAAGATGCCCTCAAATCCCACTGGACTACAGGTCTTGATGGTTGTGAGCCATGCGGTTGCTGGGAATTAAACTCAGGACCTCTGGAAGAGCAGCTAATGCTCTTAACTGCTGAGCCATCTCTCTGGCCCTGATGATTTTATTGAAATCTTAAAGAAAAGAGGAAAAGACAAAAGTTTCAAGTTGGTAAAAAACAAAACAAAACAAAACAAAAACCTGTTATTTTATTTCCATATTTTTCAGTTCTCAGAAAAATACTCATTTTGTGGCTTTACAAGAAGCATGTTTTTAAAATACAATATCCATGTTAGGCAAAGTAGGAGGAAGGTAGATGAGAATGGCATGAAAGATGAAGGTAATATAATGATGGCTGAAATAAAAAAAATTAAGGCAGGTAAACTATGTAAGTACTTTTACATTTTAAGTTATCGGTATAAAGTAGGTGGTATGACTACTAAGAAGCTCCCGCAGATAAGGAGATGGAGGTCATTGTCAACTTTCATTTCTCTCTGTCTTTGACACAGGGAAAGACAACCATTTCTTGGAGAAGTATTACTTTAAAGCAAAAATGTTCATACTTGAGGAAGTCTGTTCCTGTAACTGTCAACAGACATATTTACCCTTAGCCATTCTAACTGAATTTGAGTCTCAGAGGCTGGGAAAGTTATTCCTGGCTTGACGGGACTGATGGGTGACATCTGGAACTACTGCAAGAGGTCTTTGAAGGCGAGTAGAGGAGCCAAGCTGGGCTGAAGACTGGAAATCGGAAAATGCAGTTCTCATTTTCAAAGGAGCACAGTTTTCAGTTCAGAGGGGCAGGGGAGGGTTAGAACCAAGAGCGTTCACAGGCAGGGTTTTAAGGTGGTCAAGGCCCCAGCTCCTGCAGGTTGGTGGGAGACCTCAAGGTGTGTTCAGGGGTATCCAACCTGTGGTCCACAGGACACATGCATTCTGACACAGAAGTAACAGCCTAACACATAGATGACAATGATGAGCCACTGTAACGAGAGGATTAACACTCCTCATAGTGGACTTAGCACAGAGTAGGTACTTTGTTAAAGTGGTTACTATTATCTTGACATTATTTGATTCACATCATGATGCACATTTTAATAGAAAGTCTGGTTCTTAAGGAATCAAAGAGACCCAGGGGCCTATCTTAGGATACTGAAAATTCTCCTCTACCGAATTACCGAATTAATGGAAGGTAGCAGTCTCAGGCAGCATTGACTGAGGACTTACTGGTTATTGTAATTGTCACAACCCAATGCATAGGTATTATTATCAGTCCTGAAGAGGACGGGAAGACATAATATACAAACTTTGTTGTACAAGCCAGGTATAGTAACTAACACGCCTTTAGTTCCAGCCCTTGGGAGGCAGAGACAGACAGATCTCTGTGAGTGCAACTGGTTCAACATAGAAAGTCCCAGGCTGGCCAGGGCCACCTACTGAAACGGTGTCTTAAAACAAACAAACAAACAAACAAACAAACAAAACAACAACAACAACAAAAAACAGCACTAACAACAAGCCACCTATCTTTGTTCAACAAAACGGATCAATGTTCAAGAACAAAGAGACCAGAGTAAGCTCACGCACACTGGAGTCCAGGAAGGAAGGAGGAGAATTGGGTGGAGCCCCATGCACCATCCTATGATGCACAGATTGTCCAGGTAAAGCTGCTCCAGGTAAAGCTGGTCCTGAACATTATTGGTCCTGAGTGTGGCTACATCTCTAGACAAGATGTATTGTATAAGCCTCTGTTTTTGCCTTCTTTAAAGAGAATGAGGGATCTCCTTCAAGATGCTGTGAACAGTAAGAGCTTCTGTCTGTGGACACTTAACTATGGCAGGCACAAAACCTGCTATTAATGGGAGATACAACTGTAGACCTAAGACCTGGGAATGACAGAAGTCACGGAAGCTGCTTCGGGGCAATGCAGGTGTGCTCTGTGAGCAAGGTAGGAGAGGGCAGGGCGGCAACAGGGACCTGGAAAGGATAAGAAAGAAATCAGATGGATTCCTTCTCACTTGATTCGGGTGGGCTTTTAATTATCAGCTCAAAGAAAATAATATTAACCTCAGCAATATAACCTCAATATTCTCCTCTGACATTTAAAACACATTTATGGGGCTGGGAATGTGGCTCAGTAGTTAAGAGCCCACACTGCTCTTACAGAGGACTTGGGTTCAGCTGTTAACACCTAAACTAGGTGGCTCACAACGACCTGTAACTCCAGTGCGGGGATGGAGGGTGGGGGGTGGAGAGGAATCTGACATGCTCTGGCCTACTGGGGTACCCTTGCTGCACATAACTCACATAGGCACACAGGCATGCACATAAATGTAAAACATGCATATTTATGCTGTTATTGAGAGAGCATTTCAGTACTTTCTGTCTGTAATAAAATGTAGCGCACATGGTTGATTTCGTGAGTTTGGGTACAGCGGGGCAAATCATACATCTCATGCCCTCCCACTAATCCTTGAAAACACTTTTCAGAGTTCAGTCTTTGCACACCCTGAACTTTAATGTTACCTACACTGTACATATCGCCCGAGCACAACAATCTCCTGTTTTATCAGGGACAACTCCCTACACCGTCTACAAAGTTTCCCTGTTATCAGGAAAGAGCCTCTGTTGGAGGAAGAAGGTCACAGCCTTGGAAATAGGAGAGAACAGACTGGCCAGCACTGCAGTCTCTTAGATGCCAGCAGGTAGGGGCAGATAAGCCTTCGAGAAAAAGAAAGGAGACAAATAATTAATATGCTAGCTGCTCTAGCCTCCTGAACAGGTCCGTAACAAGCAAGACAAGACGTTTGAAAGAAAACTGAGCCCAGCATGCCTCTGCCAAGCCTGTGACAACCACGGAAAGCCGGGGTGGGAGGACCACCCCCACTCTCAGAGGCGCAAAGATGTGCGCTGGCATCCGTGCTCGGTCTGTGGGCCACCCTTCTGAGTGAATTCGTTACATGAGCTATCAATTCCGTATCACAGTGTGTTCCGGGAACAGAGGAGGTAATGTAAGTAAAGATAGGCAAGCGGCAATGTTACATTTATTGACCCAGATTCTTCACATTCCCACATTTCAGGCTGACTACATCTGCTCTGTTCTTTGACTTGTCCTCTGTCATATTTCAGCATCTCAGCTTCAAATACACAAAGCCATGGACTGTGTTGTGGGGGTATCATTTATGAAGCTTTTCCTTTAAGCCCACCAATAGACTGCCTGTCCTAGCGTTGCCTCTGGGAAAGAAGGCATCACTTAGTTGCTAATTATGAGAACAATAAACTGACAACACTCAGCTCACACAGTCTTACTTTCTTCCTCTTGAGAAGCATCTACCTTCAGGAACTGTGCTATTTCCTGCTGCCCAATTGCTGGGACATTTGAATGGAAGAGGTCACTTTCACTGCCACTGCAAAGAGAAATCTAGGTACATTTGGGACTGGAGTTTACAGGCCTGTCAGCTACAGACCTGGGCTGTACTTTCCACTGACTTCTCGCTCCAGTTTTATTCTGTTGTAGTGATAAACACGGCCACCATGACCAAGAAAGGGTTTACTTGGCTTACAGTTACCGTCCATCACCAAAGCAGCCAAGGGACAAGCCGAGGCAGGCAGTGGGGAATGGAGGGCTGCTGCTCACTGGCTTGCTTTCTCTGGCTCACACAGCTGCTTGCCTTCTGCAGGCAGGACCACAGGCCCAGGGTTGGCACCGCCCACAGTGACAAGCTTTTAAGGGATGCCCCCTCCCCCACTGCTCTGAAGGAGGCAGCTCCTCGTGGAAGCTCCTTCTTTGCAGGTGTGGCACTACCATAAGCAATAAAGTTGGGGCCAAGTGTGTTGGTGCACACCTGTAATCCAAGCACTGAGGTGGCTGAGGCTGAGTGATTGAGAAGTCCAAGGTCAGCTTGGGCTACATAGTGAGACCCTGTTTGAAGAAAAGAGAAAAGAAAAGGAAAGAAAAGAAAAGAAAAAAGAAAAGAAAATGGATGTATTTGAGCTTTTTAGTTGTTGTTAGGGCCCATTGATTAGTTTTTTTATGTGTATCAGTGCTCTGTCTGTATGGACATCTGCACACCAGAAGAGAGCATTGGATCCCATTATAGATGGTTATGAGCCACCAGGTGGTTGCTGGGAATCGAACTCGGGACCTCTGGAAGAGCAACCAGTGTTTTTAATCAATGAGCCATCTCTGCAGCACCTCCCCTCCATCTCCCAGATTACTTTATAAAGCTGGGAAGGTCTGCTTTTGCTGTAGTTTAAGACAATCGGACATCTGCTTTTCTTACCAGCTTCCTCAAAGCTAGCAGAGAGCCACGCAGGCTGGCTTGCCCCCACAAGTTAGCTGTGTTGGGAGAGACTTTCAGCGGAGACTGGTGACAAAACTCACTCATCTGTGAGTGACACAACTCACTCATCTGTGGAAGCTCACCACACATCAGGAAGCACGGTTTTCTCATGAGTTTTCTTTGATGAGAGAAGACCTGGTCACAGACTGCACTTATCCCAGACGCTGCCCGGCCCCTAGCACAGTGGGCGGGGATACACAGAACACAGAACATCCCATCTGTGAGTCAACTCCAGGTCTCACATGCACATGCTGTTTCAGGTGGCCTCCACTCAGCAACCTGATACCAGAAGGGAAGCGGTCTCCACGGGGACTGGGAACACCTTCCAGCCGTCCAGGTAAAGCTGCTCTGTCACTTGGCCTCAATTTTCCCAATGCTCTCTCTGTTTTGGCTCTAGTTATCAGTAAGGTAGGAAGGAGGCAGAGAAAGAGGTGGCTGGTGCATGCTACACAGATCTGGCCTGCACCTCTCTGACCCACTCACTCTACTGCGCTCCTCACTTCCTGTGGCCAGTCATTCCTTAGGTGACTACAGAACAAACACGTGACACAGGACAGCACAAAGAGAACTCAGGGACCCTCATGGTTAGACTGTTCATCTGAATGATCGCTGACCAAACACCAAGCAGTTCTTTCTCCCGTCCACACTACAGTGGGTCCCACAATCGCAAGTCACAACCTACAAAAGAAATCCTTTCAGAAAACAGACACCTCTTACAAAGATCACCAGGGCTCTGCTGTTTGCCAGGTCACTGTAAACAGCAGATGTATTTTCGTGATTTGACATTCGGTAAGAAGGCATCTCCTCTGTGCTAATGCTCAGCTGTAAGACTTGACAGATACAGGACCAGGGCTGGGGGTTGGCTCTGTTGGTAAGAACACTTGCTGTACAAGTATGAGGGCCTGAGTCTGGATTCCGCAAACCCATGCAAACACACTGGGGCTCAGTGACCAGCTAGCCTGTGGAAACATACAAGACAGCAAACAATGGGGGGCTTCTCCAAGTTCAAAAAGAGGCCCCGTCTCAAGGAAACACGGTGAGAGTGAGAACAAGATAGTCATAGAGCCCTTCACACCTCTTTGCCCATGTGTGCCTCAATCCATGCATCTCTCTCTCTCACACACACATACACACCACCAGCAGTACCACCACCAAACCCTTAGCGTACAAGTGTAGTCAAAGACGTGCACCAGTAAGCTTGGAGCGCTTTTCTCCTAATATGAGAAGGAGATAGAGCACAATCGCTTCTGTTACCTTCCTGTCCTACCCCCATGGCATCTGTGCCACCAAGCAGAATCCTGATACTAGTTTTCCTCCAGCTCTGATCCTGCCACCCACTCCCACAAGCACGACCGTAAAATTGTTACTGACAATATTTTGCAGCATGAAGGACACTTGAAAACTTGTTTGATACAGTCTAACCTCTAAAATAAAAACAAACACTAATACCCAGAAAAACGACAATTTAGAAGGCCAGCAGTTACGACAGTGCTAGGGCCAAGATTGTAACCTCTACTTCTGTGTTATTGCTATACATATGGGCCTCTTAAACCCTGGCTGACTGATAGATTCACACAGAGAGAGAGAGAAAGAGAGAGACACACACACACACACATAAATTTAACCTCTGCTGATCTTCAAGCCTTTTAAAGCAACATAGATTTTTTTTTTTCCTATTCAAATGAAGTCATATAGAGGACATCCATGATATAAAAACATGGAAATTCTCCTCTCGGAGAATAGAAGCACAGAGAGTCCAGCCCCTCCCAGCTCAGATCTTCAAGAACCAGAAGGTTTGACTTTGTCACTTAGATAACCCACAAGGCCCTTCAAAGCCCAGCCTCCAAGGCTTGGGGAGTTTCCCCTCCTACAAATGACTGGTCTTCACTGCACCATGAGGCAACAGTTCTCGGCTGGCCTTTGCCCAGCAAAGCACTGCATGTGTTGCCTTTTCTCCATACCAAACAGTTCAAACCAGTCTCCTCATGCCTAACTCCTCACTGTAAGGTCCAGCTATCGGAGCTCACCGGCACCCGTCAGCTCCTACCCATCAGCGCAGTCTCAGCCCACACCCTGCCTCATCCTTCCCTTCTCTCCCGACCCTTCTGGCATTGTTCCTGTTCACCTTCTCATTGCTATTTTTTCACCTCTGCTCCTGTAAATATTTACAACTTGAATTTTGACTCTGCTCTGGAGTTGTACTTTTCCCTAAGCCCTGCCTCCTGTTTCTCCTCTTACTCTTTCACTTTTCTCCCTGAGGACTCTGGTGGAAAGGACAGCTGCTGAATTGAAAATATGTAATCCCGACTCACCGCAGTCTCTACTAACCAGTTCTACTCACCAGTTCTCTACTAACAAACACATTCCCTTGGGTCTCTTCTCTGGACCCTCAGAACTACCAAAAACACAGAGATCACCTGAGGTACAGGCCTGAAGTACATTCATCTTAGGTCCTCGCCTCTCTTTTCTGAATGCACTGACTGGAATCCTTCTAGTAAGTAAGAACTCTGAGTCAGGGGGTCTGATACACCAGGCCTGAGCCAACACTCAGATACTCAGGAGGACAGGTAGCATAGAAATGTCATCTGAGGATCTGAAACTTCAGGAAAAAGAATGACAGCCAAAGTCCTTGGAGAGCAGGAGGACTAACCTGCACCAGATTAAGAAGGGAGCATGGCTTCCCCACTTCCGGTACATCAAGCTACACCACCCACGGAGGGGGCAGCTCAGCCTCTGCTGGTCCTCAGTTCCTACAGACTGGATGCTATATTGTGCACCCGAGAGATTTGATTCCCACAGCTGCTGGCTCATTAATCCTTGCTTTCCTCCTCCTCCTCAAAACGGAGATAATGAAGTTACCCATCTCCCTATGTTATGTGAGGCTTTCCTTTGCTCTCTCATACCTAACTCTTCTCTTTCTCATATAACACTCGGGGCGGTTATACTAACTCCAGGATTTCAGTGTTGCTCGGTCACGATGGTTAAGTGAAACCATCTGCAGCTGGTGTGACGCAGCATAGGCACCCAGGGACCCTCAGTGACAGCAGAAGAGGGCGGGCTAGCCACCTTGTTCCCCAACTGGGAGGAGGAACAGCCATTCTCCTGTTAGGCCTAACGGGATGGCACCCCCCTTCTGCCACAGTCAACCAGCCGACCAGCGGAGCCGGAGCACAGGCTGGGAAGCTGCCAGAGAGTGTGTGCTTAGCAGACACTTGTGCTTTTTATTAACTCATCCTGGGTCAAGGCGTGCTTTTAAAACGCAGGAGATCTTAGTTCTGATTTTCTTACGTAACTACGATGTGTAGACTTGCCAAAGAATGTTAAAAATAGGACCAAAATCGAAGAGGAATGTGCCCCACAGTTTTCTGCACCGACTGGCATAGAAACAGCTGCCTCACAAAATCGAGACGGGTGTGAGGCTTTTCGTTGTCAAGGGGGATTGTTTATTGGTTTTCTTCTCTATTCTCTGGGTGTTCCATTTGTTTTTCCCACACTACTTTTTAGTGATGAGTCAGGGTGCCACCACTCTTCTGAAAACAAACAAACAAACAAAAACAATAAAGGCTATGGGTGAGGAGAAAAAAAGTCCTCACAAGTCTCCAGAGGCTGAAGGAACTTTGCCAAGGGGAGCTCTGTCTGCTTCAAGGGACACGGAAAACAACAGCCTCTGGAGGCGCCAGGCTCAGCCAAACCTTGCAGCGAGGACTTGCTTTATTTTGGGTCCAAGCAAGTCCAGCAAGCCATATGCACTGGCTTCTTTTCCACCTAAATTCTATGTTTACCAATATGTGAGAGTGAAGGCATCTGCAGTAGCTTACTCCTCTGTGTGTTCTCAGAAAGGAGGTGAGAGACACAAGCCCTAAGAAAGGCATGGGTTACATAACAGTTCTTACTCCCTCTCCTCTGCTCCCCTCCTGTCCCCTCCTCTTTCTCCTCCCTTCCCTTGCCCTCCCCTTTGCTCCTTTTCTCTTCTCTCCTTCCCTAACCCCATCTCTCTTTCTCTCTCCAGAGTTCAAAATGCAGCCCTGGCCTAGAACTTGCTATGTAGCTCAGGCTGGTCTGGAACTGAACAGTGATCTGTCTGCCTGCCTGCCTCTGCCTCCCACGGTCTGGGGTTAGACCTATGTGCCACCACACCTGACCTCCTATTTTCTTAAATGGCACTTTATTCTAAAAAAAAACAAAAAACAAAAAACTGAAAAGACATAGATTTCCATAAAAATTCTTTTTTAAAAATTGTGTTTGTTTATTTATTTATTTTACATCCCTATTGCAGTCCCCTCCCTCCTCTCTTCCTGATCCCACCCTCCCACCTCTTCCCTCCATAAAAATTCTGAAGGCCCAAGAAATTTCTATAGGAATTTCAGTCAATAAAATAAATAAATAAATAAACTCAGTGACCCAATATAGGCAAGAGTTGACGACTGCAGTATGCCACAAAGAAGGAGACTATCAGACTAGCATTAGAAAAAGAAGAGGTATCTAAAAGGCTCTTTAGCACATCTCACATGCAGACTTCACAGAACCAAACAAAATACAAGCCACTTGCAAACATTTGTATTTCAAATCACATAGCCAGCCCCAGAGGCTACAGATTTTCAGATTCTAAGTGAATGTACAAAGAGCGGCTCCCCATTTGATCCCTTCCAACAGACCCTACACCAGAGCAGGTGCCAGAAAAAAAACAAACCCTGACAGAGCAGGGCAGCACAGCGAAAGAGCCCTGATTTATTTCAGCTTTGAAGGGTTTCTGCACTTGGCTTTTCACTTCTTTGGGGCATGCAGTCCACACGACTCAGCTTGCTGTCTGAATAAAGCGCACGTTTTTCTCATTTAGCAGTGCAACCTTATGAAATGTAAGGACAACCTGCCCTGGAGTCTGAGAGAGAGGCAAAGGGGAGGGGGAGGGTAAGGTCATGCTGGGACACGAAGGGTTTAGAAAGCTTGGTTCTCGGGCACAGCTTAAAGAGCACTGACAGGGAAGGGGCAAGGTCCTAGTTTTCAGGGCACCCAGAAGAGTTTCTTTCTTTTCTTCTCTTCTCTTCTCTTCTCTTCTCTTCTCTTCTCTTCTCTTCTCTTCTCTTCTCTTCTCTTCTCTTCTCTTCTCTTTTCTTTCCTTCTTTCCTTCTTTCTTTCTTTCTTTCTTTCTTTCTTTCTTTCTCTCTTTCCTGTCTTTCTCCCTGTCTCTCTCTTTCTTCTTTTAATGAGGTTTCACTATGTGTAGTTTAGGCTGGCCTGGAACTTGCAATGTAGACTAGGCTAGCCTTGAACTCACAGAGATCCACCTGCCTTTGCCTAAGTAGTGAGATTAAAGGTGTGTGCTGACATAGCCAACAGGAGTAGCTTTCTAAGCAGTCACCAGCAGAGATGAAACAGATACCTTGAGACCTAAGTCCTTAAACTCAGCCTTTTCAAAAAGCCACATGGCCTTTTGGGTGGCAATGCCGGGACTGCAAAGTGGAAAGTAAAGACAGAGCGTGCGGCTAACTGTAGCTCCTTCTCCACTTAATATTACCCTTTCAGAGGGATCACTGTTGATGCCTCCATGAAGACAGGCCCTCAGCCTGATCAGAAACCATTAAATCCCCCGACTCCACAACTCATAAAAGGCAGCTTGCCATGCATTTAGGAGGCTTCTAAGGTGGACTAAGCAAGCCCTCATTTGGGGCAGATAATCTATTGGCTACAGTAATTTTACATACTAGAATCCTAACCCTCAATGTGGTAGTATTTGGAGAGAGGGCATCTGGGAAGTGATCATATGATAAGGGATCTACCACCGATTCCTTTATAAAAGGGATGCCAGAGAGCCCTGTTACCCCTAAAACTGCCCAAAAATGAACGACATCCTCGTCTCAGAACTGTGAGAATTAAATTTCTGTTGTTTATAAGTCATCTGGCTTATGGTACTTAGCCACAGCAGACTGAACCAAGATCTGCAGACATGTGGGATGCTAATTCCCCCTTTTCTAAAGTCTGGGATTAGGATGTGTTTAGCTTTATAAAGCTACCTCAAGTTGTGTGGGAAGAAGATAACAGAATCTTACATCATTTGTATTTCCGCCAGCCATCTTGGAGTAAGCAGAACAGGGTCCTTTTATGAAAATTAAGTCTTGTGACTTCTGAGGAAACAAACAGTACTTTCCACTCCACCTACTCCTGGAAGTTCATGAGCACTGAGGATACACAAGAGATGATCCAAATGGTGCTTCCCTTGATGTCACGGGCCCACCTGATGCTCTGTTCAGGTCGTGGATTTTTAATCCCTCTCCTCCAGGCTGGCAGAATAAATCTAACCCAAGGCCAAAAACAAGTAAAGACAATGCGTTTTTTTTTTTTATAATGGCATAGCCAGGTCATCATAACCCAGACTAGGTACCAGGTTGACAGGAATGGCATGTACTGGCTGATACCTTTGTATCATAAGACACACAGCTATTTCCTGCTCTAGGGCATTTTGAAAGGGTGAGAAAAAGGAAGCCAGGAAGTCAAGAAAATTGTATGAAATCTGTCAAAGGCTCTTTCAAGATCTCTCCATCTCAGAGGAGGAAATAGCAGGGGAAAAAAATCCAATCAAAACGAACTAGAAACCTGGAATGAAGCTTTTCTTTATTTAAAAAAAAAAAAAAAGAAGAAGAAAGAAAAGCTAATATATAGGAGATCTTTCTCTTAAGACATAGGGTCTCATGGATCTCAGGGTCAACTCAAACTTGCTTTGTAGTTCCCCCCGCTTTTGGTTTTGGGAGACAAGGTTTCTCTGTATAGCCTTAGCTGTCCTGGACTCACTTTGTAGACCAGGCTGGCCTCGAATTCACAGCCTCTCACTGCCTCCCGAGTACTGGCATTACAGGCGTGTGCCACCAATGACCTTGAACTTCTGATCTTCTTGCCTCCAGTTTCCAGTACCCAGTTACAAACATGGGCTACCATGGCATCCAGATGCAATCTTAAAATGTGTGTGTGTGCATACATCCAGGTGTGTGTGGCAGCCAGAAAACAATGGGGTGTCCTCAGTTGTTTCTCCACCTTATTTGTTGAGAGAGGGTCTCTCAACAGACTTGGAACTCACTATTTCTGCTAGACCAACTGGCCTGGGGCTTCTGAGACCTGCCTGTCTTGGTTCCCCAGAGCCGGTGTTACAGGTGCACACTGCTGGAAATCTGATCCCGGGTCCTGTGCCTGCTTAGAGTTAATGGGCAGTGAGGAATGGAGGTCCTTAGACCAACAATCCAGTGAGCTGCATCCTGCTGGTGATCCTCGAGGGATCCTGCTGATGATCCAGAGGGAGCTAGTTCCAGAGTGGTGCAACCATTCAGAATGTTGGCTAGCCCTCAGAAAATGAGGTTTGCATATCTGCAGTGATACTGAACAGAGCCAGTGGACACTGGTTGTGTGTGTATCTGCACACGGGTGTAAAAAACAACACACTACTTCTAAAACATTCCATTCCTGTGCATGCCAGACAAGCTCCATACCTAGTTCCAGGCTCAAGAAGATTCTAGTTCTTCTGTACTAATGCATATCTGTGTGTGTAGAAGCACACACATATATTGATTCCTGACTCTTTTCTTCCACACTGCTTATCCAGTCCTTCCATAAATTCTATAGTCTGCCTTCTAAGTGACAACACAGCTCATAGTTCATGCCACCTACCCAGGAGCTGCTCTCATGCAGACCACCACTCTCCTTTCTTTACTGATTCCACAGGCCGGGCTTTTCTGCTTCTGTTTTTCCACGATGATTTATTTCCAGAATGGGGTGAAATCAAGCCACGCCCTCTCCCATCATACCCAGAATAAAAGCCAGAGTCTGTATGTTAATCCATGAAACCAGGTACACAGACCTGACCCCGGACCCTTCTCTTGCCTCTGCAGTTCTTCCTTTACCTGCTCCATCTTCTCAGCCCTCTTTCATGTTTCCACAGCACGAAAATGCTGCTCTTAGTTTAGGCCTCTGGTAGTCTGCTAGGGCTGCTATAACAGGGCACCGAAAAGTAGCTGGCTTTTAAAATGGAAATGTGTTGTCTCATTTACGGAAATCTGAAATCCATGTGTTGGCAGGACCATGCTCTCTCGGGTGGGGCCAGGGAACATCTGGCCTGTGCCTCTCTCCTTGCTTGTGTGGTTTGCTGGCACTCCCCAGTGTTCCTGGCCTTGAAGGCTCCTCGCCCCAGTCCCTACTCTCATCTTCACCTGGTGTTCTTGTGAGCACACGTATCTTCAAACATCACTTCTTAGTCAGGCAGCTGTCATTTGAGATTGGAGGCCCATTCTACTCCAGTGGGCTTCACTCCTATTTCCAAATAGAGTTGTATTCAGAAGTGCCACAGGTTAGGATGTCAACACGTGAATTTCAGGTGGGGACCACAACTCGGCCAATAATAAGACCCTCTGCAGTCACCCACCGCTCCCTCTCCCTGAAAGGACACTGCAGTGTGGCTGCCGCAGGAATGTGCCTTATGGACTTCTAACTTGCAACTGCCAGGGACAGCTGTGTGCTTAGAAATCCTTCTCTGCGTTTGTATCAGGGCTGTGCTTCCCAGGGACCACTGCTAGTGGATGACTTAGCATGGCGATGACACCAAAGCAAAGCTGCTTCCGGGAGATGAAAACCAGCCCAACAGGTGGCTTCGGCTCCAAAAGCCTTGCCAAAATCCCTGAGTAGCACAGTCCAAGGATGCTCCCACTCAACTTCCCCCTCCTCTTATTGCAGTCTGATGAATTCCCCGGTGTCCCAAGAGCTACTTCCCTCTTTCCTCTCACAGTCAGGCAGCACAATCCAGAGAACTTTGCACTTGGTTGCATGCTCTTTTAAGAGTCATGGTAAAATTTTGAAGATAATTTTTAATATGGGGAATCAACATTTTCCTTTTGCACTGGCCTTAGATCTTACCCAGGCTCTAACATGAAAAATTCCCCATAGGCTCAAGTGTTTCAATGCCTGGTCCTGAGCTGATGGCTCTGCTTGGGAAAACTGGATCCTTGAGGAGGTGGAGGTTGTAGAGTCCAGCCTCACTTCCTGTGTACTTTGTGCTTCCTGGCTACATCGGGACGAACTATGAGCCTTTGAGCTGTAAGCCAGAATGAACCTTCTCCTCTTGAGTTGCTTCTAGCCAGGTATTTTTGTCATAGCATTGAGAAAAGTAATTTTAAAAACTCTCTCGCATTGTTAATCCCATCTTGGGGCCTGCTTCTTGGAGAACCTGAGCTAATATCCCAAATATCAGCATGATGCTTCATCTCTGACCAATGGTACTTTTCCATCCAAAATAAAATACTCTCATCCAACCTGGTCCTTCTTGTTTCATTTCTATAACTTCATCTGATTTTATTGCATTTTTTTACTTATTATTCCTCTTGCATCATTTTTTAGGGGACCAAAGACTTTGAGTTGTCCATTTTTACACCCTAACGATTACAGCAAAGTCAGGAACATACTAGGTAGTTAATTAATAATTTGTGAATATGTTTATTTTATAAAGAAATGTCAGACTGAGTTCCCCCTCAATTTCAAACATATAAAATATAACCCCATCTTCAGAACATACCTCATAAACTTAGAAAGCACAATGCTCTATTTAATATAGTCCACAATGGAACAGTGAACACAAAACCAAAGCAGGAGGCCAAAGAGCCAGGGCTGAATCTGGATACAGCTACTTTAAGCCCTACAAGGAGATTAAAATGCCCAAGTGAGGAAGACAAGCCAGAATGACAAGACTACAACATCAGAATTCTGGAAATACTCCATGTACATGGAAATAGAGCTATAAAAACCACCACTGTACCCCACGTCTGTTTTGTGTGTTGCAGGCAAGTCTGTACTGTGTGTTGCTTACAGTATCATGTTTAAATAAAAAGCACATCCAAAGGAGCTCCTCTACCAAGCACCAAGGCAATGCCTTGAACAAGCACGTCACCAAGATTTACACTGCTTACACTGTACAAGAATCCTGAACCAATGTACCACCATAAAACCTTCGCGGAAACAAACTCAGATTGCGCAGTAGGAAGACTTTTCTTTTTCATAGCTCAAGGTTCACCAAGCTCTCTCCTGGTGTTGGGGTTTGGCCTGGTGCTATGTATTTTAATATTAATTACTGGCCCCCAAGATCTGGTCCCTGTCCAGAGGGAAGACATTCCTGTCCTTGTTGTGTAAACCTTGCTCCACCTAATTTAAAGCTGGTTGATAAAAAATGCTGAAGTCTGGGATTTGACAGAAGAAAGGGAGGTGGAGTTTGGGGTTCAAAAGCTGAGTCGAGGGACCACAAGGACAGGAGAAGAGGCTTGAAGGAACCCGACCTGCACGGGAAAGGAGCACATGGCCAGATCAGCGTGGATAGAGGAAACGGAGAACATTAGTAAGTATTTTGGGACCATGGTAGGGAGGAAGATAACGTTGATAGTGGGATGATTATGTTCTCCTCTGTGCTAAATTTTGAGAGAACCGTAGTCTCAATGTGTGGGTCTCTGGGGGAAGTTACTGATTAATGAATAAATAAAGTTTTACTAATTATATGACTGAATAGTAATTATTCATATTCATCAACACTCCAGATAAACCATCCCTACTGAACAAATCAGACAAAGGCCTGAACGAGCCAGAGAAGAAGAGCCATGTCCACAGCAAGCCGAACAAACTGCATCCCAAGAACTGGGGTGGGGAGGGGAGTGGTTAGAGAAAAGCCATGAGCTGGGGGATCTAAAAACCTTCCTGACGGCCCAGCAAGATGGCTCCACAGGTCAAGTGCTTGCCAACCACGCCCCACAGTTTGCACTCAACTCTTTGGACCTACACGGTGAAAGGAAAGAAATGACTCCTATGACTTGTCCTCTGACCTCCACACAAGTGTCTTACCGTACACACCTGCCTTCCTGTGCACATACATGCACAAAAGCAGAGGTTTTATAATAAAAGTATGTGTAAAGAAGAGCCGCAGGAATGTGGAAAGTTATGATAGTGAGATATAAAAAGGATTAAGACAGAATGTGTAGTTACGTGAATACGTGCATTAACTTTATAAAGGTCGTGTGGGGTTCTAAAGACAAGTAGGCCGAAGTCGTGAGGAGTTAGGATTAGAATTGGAGGCACACATTTGAAGGCCGTGCAAGGACGGTAAAGGTAACAATCACTTTAGAGCTTAGCGAGTGAAAGGGGCACACTGCAACTCCTAAAAGAGGAATAGGTGGCGTGACTTCCAGAGAGGCTCTGAAGGAAAGCTGATGACCAGCCCAAGAAGCTATAACAAAACAGGAGATGGCCTCGAGAGATGGCTCAGTGGTTAAGAGCACTAGCCGCTCTTCCTAAAGACCCGGGTTCAATCCTCAGCACCCACATGGCAGCTCACAACTGTAACTCCAGTTCCAAGGGATTTGACAACTATGCTAATGCACATAAAATAAAAATAAATAAATAAATAAAAATTAAAAAGAAATAAAGAAAACAGGAGAGAAGAGACTCCGGAATTGTGCTGCAAATATGAGATGGAAAAGTCCCTCACAGACATAAACTGCAAAATAGCCGTAAGGATAACAAACACAGATCAACTCAGTGCTACAGCCTAAGGACAGCTCCAAACTGAGATGCTTTCGTGGGCCGAGGCGACCACACCAACGAGTCAGCAGTTAGGAAAGAGAGGCATCAGCTCAAGGAAATGGTGCTGGTGTCCTCAGTCCAGAGCAACAGGGCTGGGGGTGGGTGAAACAGTGAGGTTGCAGGACTGCAGCAAGACCCAGGAGGGAACAAGGCGGTGTCAGATTAGTCAGCTTTTAGACAAAGCTCAAATTCACAAACAGAAAATCTGATTTTGATAGTATATTTTGAAACACACGTGTGTGCATGCACAGAACACATGCACACATGTAGGGGACAAGAGAGCGCAGGAAAATAGAAAAATTGTTACAATTCAGTACACAGATGTAAGGGGATAAAGCAGAATAAACACATGAGAAAATGCAAAGCAAGTAAAGTATCAAGATGAAAACCGAAAAGGTCAAATGGAAAGACCAGCCCTGCAAACCTTGCTCTGTGAGTGGAAGCCATGCCTTCTGCCGAAGCTTAGGCTGGCAGCCTCGCCCTGCAATTTCCACCCTGCTCAACCTTATCATTTGGCTAAGAGACCTAATATTACCAGGTAGGAAAAATGCTGGATAATTCCAACGTAAAACACACACAGCCCCCGTGGTCATTCCAAACCTAAAATAAAGTCTGGAGGTTTGCTCTGCCAGTTCTGCTTACACCAAGTCTCCTCTGGCCCTTCCTGGACACCTGGATTTCTAGGCTCTAAGAAAAGGCATGTTGTTAAAGGTACCTGCCATGCTGGGAAGGCCGGGGAAGTGAAGGAAGAGAGAGGAAAAGAAAAAAGAAGCTTCTTAGCCCAGGAGAAGATCTGAGAGGGCAGGGGCTGGCTCAAACATCAGGGAGAAGATACTCATTTTTTTTTTTTCTTTTCCTCAGGCTTGATGGAGGCTAGTGCTGGCACATGGACCCTTTGAGGTGCAGAGGCTGCCTTGACTGTAGGAGGGCCTGCCTTGACCAATGACTGATGGTCCCCTCTGCTGTTCAGTTTGGGGCTGACCTTCCACTGGAGAACTGAGTTGATCTGTCTTTGCTGTAATTGCCTCTATTTCTCAGTTCACATCTGTGGCGGCCTTTTACGCCTCACATTTGCGTCACGCTTGATGAGTTCCTCTTCTGTTTTCTTATAAGTACTTGAGCTTCCCATCTGCTTTCCTTCACAGCCTCTCTGAAAGTTAGGTCACTGTTACTCGGTTAGTAGTTACAACAGTTGTCTTTCACTCACTAAATTCTAAAGTGATCGATACCTCTCTTTTCCTTGGAATCACGGCCTTCAGATGTGTGCCTCAAATTCTGATCCTAACTCCTCATGACTTTTTGGCCTACACATTGTTAGAATCATACAAGGCCCTCTTATAAAGTTAATGCACCTGTTCATTTAACTATTTTTTACTTCATTCTGTCTCACTTTTTCTTTTATTTCAGTATCATACCTTTCTGTATTCTTTGTTCTTTAAATGTAATTTTTTTCATACATTTGGATCATTTTTCTTTCCCCTCCTCCAACTCCTTCCAGATCATTCCCTGCATCTACCCAACTGCATGTTCTCTCTGTCTCCCCATCTCTCTTTCAGAAAACACAAACAAAACAAAAAAACTAAAAACCAAATCAAACAGTGCATGAGAGTGGGCACAAGCATGCTCACACACACGCACGCATGCACATATACATACATACACACACACCAAAAACAGAAAACATTTACCCTTTCCCAACAAGTATCAATTGCAAATATCTTCTTAATTAAGGGTGGGACTTTGTATCCACTTCCCTTCTCAGTACTGGGCCTTTGTCTGACTTCAATCTGTTCAGGTCTTATACAAAATGTCACATATGTGTCACGTACCCATGTTTTACTGTACAGGATGACACTTTTCCTTGGAGTCATCTATCCAGCACCTCTGGCTTTCTTTTCCTCTCCACAGATTCCTGAGCCATAAGGGAGGGGGTTGATAGAGACCTCCCTGTTAGGCCCCTAGTGCTAAGTCTCTCACTCTCTGCACCCTGTCCGGTTGCGAGCCTTTGTGTTCATCACCATCTATTGCGAGAAGAAGCTTCTCTGATGAGGACTGAGCAAGGCACTAATCTGTGGGTACAGCAGTATGTCATTAGGAATCATTTTGTTGCTAAGTTCCATTAGCAGAATAATAACAATAATAGGTTTTCCTTAGGGTCCATGCTCTATCTAGTCTCGGGTTCTTGGGCACTTCAGATGTGGGTTCCCTCTCGTGAGCTTTAAGTCCAGCCATAACCTATGGTCCAGCCAGATCGCCAAAGACACAACTTAGTTAAACCATTAAACATGGATAATTCATGGTGGGGCACGCTTTTAATCCCAGCACTCAGAAGGCAGAGGCAGAGGAATCTCTGTAAGTTTAAGGACAGCCTGGTCTATAGACAGAGATCCAGAACAGCCAGGGCTACACAGAGAAACCCTGTCTTGAAAAGCCAAAACAGACAAACAAAAAACAAGACAAAACAAATAAACAGCAAAAACAACCACCACCAACATGGAGAAATGGAGCTGGTGCCCTACACCCAACTAGAAGCTTCACCTCTACTAGTTCATGGTGCTGGAGGCAGTCAGCAGGCTACCACGGGGGAAGAGTAATCGCCAGTATCACCCAGCTACAAACTCTGAGGCCTACAACAATGACCCCCTGTCTACGAGACACACTGGGACAACAAAGAATGTGACGGGAGCAACCAACCACTTTCCACCTTCCTACGTTGGGGCAGCTCTTCCTCACAAGTCTTTTTCTTCATCCTTATTACATTAAAAATCTCATTTTTTGTATATGCATGTGCGCATGCAGGCTGCTGTGCACACTAGGCCACTTGTGTGAAGGTCAGAGGGCACCTTACAGCAGCCATGTTTCTACTTCCACCATGTGGGTCTGAGGCATTGAACGCTAGCTGTCAGGCTCCGTGGCACCTCCAGCTGAACCTTTTCTCCGTGTTGTACGTTAAGATTTGATGGTCTGAAAGAGACCATGGTCTCCACAGCGCAAGAAAAAAATACCAGGAAATTACTCAAGATTGAAGTAAATGTCTACAAATGTATGATAGTCACCCCTTTGCTAAATCTATTATTCAAAAATGTTATTTTACATGAAAATAATCCATAGGATAATTTTATTTTTAAGAGCTCTCAAGTGTATAACTCCTGAGAAATATGAGCCAATCCTAAGTTGAATGAGATACTTACAAGTCAAAAGATTTCAAAAAGCAAATTATAAACAAGCTTTTCGTGGCAGGAGGCAAAAACTACAGTTAATGTGGGGTGTGAGTAGATGCTGACGTGTTCGGAATGTGCGTGGGTAGAAGGGGACCTAGGGTTTCAGAAGGTCTCAAAGATCTGGTCCCCTCTATGGTTTGGAGGTGCTGGAGAAAGTACAGCAACGCCAGCCTAAGTGGAGGGGCCCATGCTCAGCTCCCCACCCTCCAGGAAGTCTCCAGAAAAGTTACAAATCGGAGGAAAGGCAATGAGAATCCACTAGATTTCTCACAGGGCTGAAGAAAGGACATGGCTTTCAGTCCAATCCAAATTCTGGTGGAAGGAGGGGCCTGATTCATTTAGGGGCAAGAGGAGAACAAAGGAGATCAGGGTACAGGCACGCTGAGCTCCAAAGGCTAAGGGTCAAGTTCCACCTGAGCTAGTGGGAAGCAGAAGATGCCTCAAGAGAGAAGTGTTACCTGAGGTTCCTAAGCAACCTTCTTTTGCAAAGACACCACCTCTCAGGGCTGTCTAGGGAGTGGGCTGAAATCAGATGATGAGTCTTTTATGTATACTTGCATTTAATGTGGAGAAAAGGGGCATTAAGGCTAGGAGAGTTCAGTCATTGTAACATTGACCCAACAAGCCTCCTAGCCAGTTTCTTCCAGTTAGCTTCCTTAAGACTACTCTAAGGCCAGTTGGTGGGGGCACAGGCCTTCAATCCCAGATCTTGGGAGGCAGAGGCAGTTGAACCTTTGTGAGTTCAAGGCCAGCCTGGTCTACAAAGCAAGTGCAGGACAGCCAAGGCTACACAGAGAAACACTGTCTCACAAAACAAAGACTTACTCTGAAATAAAAATAAAACTGTAGAAGCAGAAAGACATTGGAAGTGGGCATTTCTCTGTTTGCACAAATGACTAGTGAGATACAGCCAGTGGAAAGCACAGGAAAGTCCATCAGCTCTAGTTTCACTTGTCACAACAACAATAACAAACAACAAACAAACAAAAGCCCCAAAGAACCTGGAAAGCAAATGCCGTAATCTAATCTTGGAGTCCCCCTCACCTTCCCACATTAAGGGCTATGGAGAAGCCTCCCTGGGCAGTGATCCCAGGACCATTCCCTTGACATTGCTTCTCCCATCCCTGTTGCTTTTCAGGCTCCTGGGTCTGCGCTTACTCTGGGGACCCAATACCAGAACACATCAACAACTCTGCCCCACTTGCCTGCCAGCTAGTGTGTGCTATCTCACTCTCCTCCTCTTCCTCTCCTTCCTCCTCCTGCCTCTCTCCACACCTCCACCCTGAAACCTCAGTATCCAAGGCGTCCTCAGACTTTTTCTGTAGGTATCTCATTTCCAGGCAGGGGCTCTCTAAATGAATTCCATGCATACAGTCAGGTTGAGGTACCTGCCCTGGATGTGGACTCGCCTTGGGGAATACAATAACAGAGACCTTTAAACCTTAGTAAATGGAATGTGACAGCTAGCTTTTAACCTTGTCAGCACATGAGTCATCCCAGAAAGTCAGTCCTGCCACAGGTTTTCAGACAGTCCGCTCATCCAAGCCCCGGGCTGGTGGTTTCTATTGCTAGGTGGGCAGTTTCAGCTGGTGTCTCAAAGATATTCAGTCTCACAAGGTGATAAATTGTCAGGAACAATAAGGACCATGGCAAATCATTTATTTGCACATATCTCTTACTGCATAAAATTAGTTGATGTAATCCTCATAATACCCATGAGGTATTGTTGTTGTTATTATTATTATTCCCAGGTTTCACATAAGGAAACTGAGAACAGTTACCTAATCTGGCCAAGACCACTGAAAAGCAGCAGAATTGGACTCCAGCACCATCAGCCCACAGCACAGCCCCTATGCAGCAAACGCAAGCACCTCCTCCCACAAGGCCACTGCCCTTTCCTCCTCCAACAGCAACAATTCCTAGTTTCAAACATCTGCCATTGCTTACACTGCTTGGCCCTCACAAGTACCAGGAGAAGGGAGAGGGGCTTAGGTTAGGAGACTCCCTGGCCAACCTTCCCCTTCCCCTGTGGTCTCCATTACCCACTTCCTTCCCAGATGAAAAGGGACGCCCCCAAGCTACTCGCCCAGCCAAGGGCCACGTCGCCCCCCCCCCCCAGTCACACAGCCCTAAGCTCGGCCTCCAGCAGTCCCAGGCTCCTCATTTCCCACGGGTGGCATGGCTCAGTGCGTTGGCCTCTGGATCCTGCTCCTTCTCTGTACCCCAGAGCTCCTGCCTTACCCTAACTCTCTACGGGATGGGAAGAGCAAAGCTGCTGTGATTTTTTTTTTCTCCTTGTTCTCACTTGGTGTTTATTGAGTTGGAGGCATTGTGAATATATTGATTCAGTGATAGAAAAAAAGCATTAAGACACCATCTGATAATGTAACTACTCTGTCTATAAAAATGCAAAGCACTTAAGCGCAAACTCACTGAGTTGATAGAAAGACTTTTTTTTTTTTTTTTACATGAAGAGTCAAAAATCGACAATGAACTTGTCCAGTCAACATTTGTGACCTATTGGATCAGGATAGGTTTGTTGTGAGAGATAAAACAGGCAGAACTCGTTTCTTAATGGAGTCTATAGTTAATTTTGGGGGGGGGGTTGCTTACATACACACAGGCACACATGATTTATGGTTACAAATTATGCCATGTGCTAAAGGTGACAAGAGAAAGCACTATTGGCAGAGGAGACAGAAACTGGTTTAGATGGTGGTCATAGAAATGTGTCTTTAAACTTTTAAGTTACTTTTAGTTTTGTGTTTCTATGTCTGTTTGTCAGTCTGTGCATGTATGGATGGATGCCTGTAGAGTTCAGAGGTGTCAGGCCCCCCAGAACTAGAATCCAGGCAGTTGTGAGCCATCTGATGGAGGAGCTAGGAATTGAACTTGGGTCCTCAGCAAGAGCAGGACATGCTGTCCAGGCCCCTAAAAGTGTGTCTTTGAAAGGAGAGCTTTGCCTCCTAACTACAGGGTTTCAGGAAAACACCCCGCCCGGTAAGACATAGACTGGAAGTGATTTCCCATGGCCATCTGAAAAGTGAAATATCTGGGGACAGGTCCCCTGAACTCTTCTAAAATCTGTCAAATGCAGAAGTCTATAATCTCAGCATTGTTCCTCACAGTCTAGAACTTTTAGTGTCTTCTGTCACATGTCCATCTTCTTATGTCCTTAATACCCGCCATGTGCTACAGCTTTGCTATGAAGCATCCTTTCAAAGCACTCACATGATGAAGGCTTGGTCACCAGCCGGTGGGAGCTAAGCTAGCAAGCCACGATTGGATCTTTAGAGGTCTGATGGAGGAAGTGGAGTAATATCCAGGTATATTAAGAACTTGGCAGGTGGTAACAACTATAGAAGATGGGACCTTACTAGAAGAAACGGGTTGCTAGAGGTATGCGTTTGAAGGGTTATCTTGTGTCTGGCCTTGTTTGCTCTCCTTGCTTCCGGACTTGCATAGCGTAGGCAACCCTGTCCACCCTTTTGACCACAGCCCAGAAATAATAGAGTCAGTGACCTTGAATTGAAACTATAGGCCAAAGGGGAAAGGGGAGAAATCTTTATTCCTTTAAACTGCTTCCCTGAGGTATTTTGTCACATCATATGTATGCACTGAAGGACTTAATTGCCACTATTAAAAATAACTCAGATAGGTGAAAAAGCCTGTGACAAATGACTATGGCCAATACTTTAATTTGGTAGGACTTTAAAAGGTGACGTAACCAACTTATGACCTACCTTGTTTTAGTTCCCAGAGATTGTGCACACTTGGCAAAGGCTGTACCACTGAATTATATTCTCAGAACTCTTTGCCCCAATTTTATTCATATATATGTACATATAGAAATGAAATATATGTGTATATATTCATATATATGAATGAAATATATATATATCTATATGAGGGAGGGAAAAAGGGAGAGGGAGAGAGAGAATACATAAGCACAAGTGCTGGCAGCTTCAATCGCATTTACATTTATTGGTTGTGTATAAATAAGAGAGCCCAACATTGTCTTTCTTTCTTTTTTCTTTTTTAAATTTATTATTTATACAGTGTTCTGCCAGCATGTATCACTGTGCTCCAGAAAAGGGCACCAGATCCCATTATAAATGGTTGCAAGCCACCATGTGGTTGCTGGGAATTAAACTCAGGACCTTAGAAAAGCAACCAGTGCTCTTAACCTCTGATCCATCTCTCCAGCCCAACATTTTCTTTCATAAGCATCAAAGTTTCATTTAATTAAATGGATCAAGCCTTTATAAAAGAGATCTGGAACAAGGCAGTCTGGCAGTTCTAACTCTAAGAAATAAAGTGGGTTACTTCTGACTCGTTTAAATCTGAGGCTTCATTGATGGCACATGGAGGTAGACTACAGAAAGGATGCTGTGATGAGTCAGTCCCACTCCGCATGGACACTGAGGGAGTCAGACATAGCTGAACTAGTCCCAAGACATCCCAAATTTTAGAATTTCATATTTATTTAAATACTTTACCTAGCATTCAGAATTCTGAGGGCTACCTAATTTCTTGCTCTATGTTAAGTTTTCTAGAAGCAAAAAGAAGAAAAATACCCAGGACAGTGTGACTAACAGTAGTACTTTTAAGAATGTAATGCAAGAAAGAACATATGGATTTCTCATTAGTCCAAAAGATGAGAAACGGGGCTTGGCTATGTGTAGAGTAGGAAGTGACGAGGCAGCTAAAGAGTTCTTAGTGCTGGACCACAATTCTCAGTGATGTTTCTATGAATCTGTGCCAGGTTATCCTTTCTGCGGTATTAGCGCAGCAAATAGCCTGGAGAGCTAGAGCTGCTGTGTGCCTGCAGATCAGAGAGTGCACAGATTTCCCCATCATCACAGTGAAGAGAGAGGCATCATCTACCCAGAGACTTTTCACATTCCAGGGCAACAAAGATAATGGAAGTGAAGATGTGTGAGACCTCTTCGAAGACAGGGATTTCCCTGTCTCATGGGGTTCAGCTGTAAAACAGAGCCCTGTGTGCACAGAACTCACTTGGGCCCACATCAGGCCCCTGAGATGTAGGGGGTATGGGTGGGCTGAAGCAAGCATGTCCTTTGTGCTGTCCTCTGAGTCATGGACTGAATAAATGGGTCTGTTTTCCCTGTTTTGTGACTTGTGGTCCAGCGGCTTCCCACTGAACGCTGCTATGTCAGGGCTGTTAAACCACTGACCCTCAGAAATCAAAGCTTTTGTGTCTGCATCTGAATGACCCCGAAGGGTGCCAGTTTCTTTGTAAACTTTCTCACCCTAAGGCTACTGAGTTTCCTCTGCCTCTTGATTCTTTTAAAATATTAGGGCTTTTGCCTTCCCACCACTTGGCTTTGTCCTTCTATGGCTGATAAATAATTTTTACTTCTAGATCAGAGTTCAAGTGAAGCAGCCTAGTGTAGCAGCTAGCCTGAGTAGAGAGAGGTCTGCAAGCCAGATCAATCCGGAGACCTAACAAACATGGAGGCTGGCCACCATCCTGAGGACCACCCATCCGCCATCTCAACCTCACACTTGGCCTATGATGCCCTGAAGCTGGAAGTCTGCAAGCTTTCTTATATCCTGGTGGCATCATAATATGTGGCATCCATGGGAGGTAAAAGTGGGTGTGTTGACTGCATCTCATTTTACTTTTCCTCTCCATTCTCCTCTTTCACATTGTGGTTTTCTTCCCCTGTCATTAAGCTTTTTTTTTCAGCTATGCATAGAAATCCAACAGAAAAGCCTTTTCTGTGTGGCACTCCCTCACTCTCAGGCAGTTCTGAAGGCGGCAGGTCCCCTAAGCAAAGGCTTCTTTCTCTTAGATTCAGCTGCATACCCAGTGGTGCCTAATCCGGGGCTCTCACTGTCAAAAGCACGAAATGGGCTTAGGGCTCGTAGGAGTTACTGCCGGTCCTCTTGAACTAAAGTCACGCTTGCCTTGAGTTTCCTCTCATTCACATGAATCTCATTTCTCCATGGGGAAGAGAAGCTGTACCACCAGTATAGAATACAACCCAAGCTGGAGGCGGCAAGGCAAGGGCTTTCCTAATTAGGAGAAAAGCGGCCAACTGTGAAGGTTCTCTGTGCGTAGAGTGGCCCTCTAGGTGAGTGGAATGGCCTTGGGGTGGCTTGCTGGAGGGACATACACGCTGAAGCCTACGTCCTAGCTTGAGGTAAGGCCCTGGAAAGGAAAACATCACACCACAAAATGGAAAGAACTTATGTCCTGTTTTGCTCAGCCAGCAGCTAAGGCTCAGTATCATCCTGTGAGGTACAACCTGTGGAAGAACAAACTATGTTCTTGCCACCTTCACTGCAGATGAAAAGTCAGGAGAACAAAGAACTAACTGTTCTTCCAGAAAGCCCAAGCCCAGTTCCTAGCACCAACATATTGGCTCACAGCCACCTGTAACTCCAGCTCCTGTAACACCCCCTTCTCACCTCCATTAGCACCAGGCACACATGTGATATGCATACACACATGTAGGCAAAACACTCATACACATAAAATGTTTAAAAAATCTAAAAAAATATATATGTACATGGAAGCCAAGAACAGCAGCACATGTTTGTAATTCTATCTGTTTGAGAGGATGAGGCAGGAGGATTGGGAGTTCAAGGTTAGCCCGGGCTACTTAAATTTCATCATCTAAGCTGGGCATGGTGGTGCACACCTTTGATCCTAGCGTGCTGGAAACAGAGGCAGACGGATTGCTGTGAGTTCAAGCCCGGTCTACAAAGTGAGTTCAGGACAGCCAAGGCTACACAGAGAAAACTTGTCTCAAAAAAATCAAAACAAGCCCATGGCAGCTCAGTATTCAACTGGAATCCCTAGTAAGGGGAACAGGGACTGTCTCTGACATGAATTCCCCCAAGAGGTGGGAGCAGCCTTACCAGGCCACAGAGGAGGACGATGCAGCCACTCCTGATGAGACCTGATAGGCTAGGGCCAGATGGAAGGAGAGGAGGACCTCCCCTATCAGTGGACTTGGAGAGGGGCATGGGAAGAGATGAGGGAGGGAGGGTGGGATTGGGAGGGAATGAGAAAGGGGGCTACAGCTGGGATACAAAGTGAATAAACTGTAATTAATATAAAAATTAAAATTAAAATTCAAAACAAAACAAAACCTATCATCTACCTAATAGATAAATGCTAACTAACTACAAGGTAGATGTTAATGTTGGACAAAGAAACTGAAAAAAGAATGGTGGGGAGAATGAGAGAGAAGAGACTAACCTAATCATATATGGAAAAGTATTTACCTCTGTCAGATCAGAGTGCTGCATATTCATCCTATACGATTTTCTATGTCTGTGTACCTGGGACATTTCATGCTGTAAACAGTTAGGGTCTGAGAATGGGATGGTAGAGGGGATTCTCCAGGTCACACCCCTTCCTTTAAGCTCTGGCTGATGAGCCTGACAGAAAATATCATAAAATTACTTTTACTGAAATGTATTAGAGGGCGGAAGAAGACCCAGCGCACGTCTGCTTTCAAAAACTGACCGCATCCATCTTCCACACTGAGCAGCCAGAGTGGTCCCTCTAAAGCACAAATATGATCAAAGCCCAGCACCCTCCAGATGCTCTGCAGCCCTCACAGCACAGTTAAAGCACCTGGCCATAGCCATAGGGACCTCTCTTGATCTATCCAGTCATTTCTCTTTACATTCATTTCTTCAGCCAGAGACTCCCGGCATCCCCTAAGGCCATCTTCTCTGCCTCCAGGCCCTTGTGTGTTTTATTCCTGGCCTGTGTATTGTTCTCCTCTGGACCCTGCCAACCCTGCCTATGGCTCTCTATTGCTCATTCTTTAGATCAGAGATTAGAGGAGTTTCTGGAAAGCTGTTCTTGCCTCCCTGGATACGGCTGAGGCATCCCCCTCTGTACTTATGCACCCTGTCATAACTTTTGTCAAGATGAAGGCCAGCTTTCCGGTCTTCCCTTTTCCTAAAAGAGAGTGAGATCTGTGTCAGAGGGGCTGTGCTTTGTTGTTGTCTGCTTGCATGGTACATAGCATAATGCCTGGCACCCAGAGAACCTCTGGTGAAACATCTGTTCATGCGTAGGATGAGCCTATGGATAAATGAGTGGATCTAGAAGTGGAATTAACCAGGTTTCCTAGTCACTTCTAGTTCCGTGTCAAGAGGCACCATAGTCTATTTATCTTCTGATGACCATAAAAGCTTTACTAGAAACCTTTCAACAAGTTTATGATCCCTTAATATGGCTAATCAAACTCAGCAGGCCAACTTAAAATAGCCACAAAGGAAGAAAGATGATTCAAGACAAGTTGTGTTGTCTTTGTTAGAATTTTTATGATGTGATCAAACAACACAGAATGCAGTGTGGGGAGGAAAGGGTTTATTTCATCTCATAGACTGTAGGCCATCCCCCAGGAAGTCAGGCAAGAACTGCAGGCAGGAACCGGAAGGCAGGAACTAAAGCATAGGCCATGGAGGAGTACTGCTCACTGGCTTGCTTAGCCTACTTTCCTAAACATCCCAGAACTGCCTGCCTAGAGGGCAGGGGGTTAGGAGGTGGCACCACCCACAATGGGCACCACCCATTAAGAAAATGCCTTCCAGACTTCCCCCAGGCTGATCTATTGGGGGCCATTTTCTAAACTGAAGTTCTCTCTTCCCAAATGACTCTGGCGTGTGTCAAGCTGACATAAAAACCCATCCAGCACACTGGGCAAAGAATAATCTAACATTTGATAAACACATTAGAACAAACTAACATGTTTCTCTGTCCACCAGGGTAAAGTGGCCTGGCAGACAAGCTTCTCACTGCACTAGCATGCTTTCCCTCTGTGTGCACAGGCAAGCAGGGCTCACCACATACTCAAGTCCTCTTATTCAAGGCCTTTGTCCAAACAAAATTTCACACAGTGTTTTAACAACATCTGGCTCAGTCCTCTTATTGTATATTAACCAGATTCCTACCTCTAAGGGAGCTGAGGTCAGTGCCTTTAGTGAACAAACACTTACAGTGCACTAGGGCCCTGGGAAAGCAAAGAAGAGCAAGGTACAGATCTTCCTGATAGAGACACAGGGGACCATCTTTATACATTCCCACCCCACCCTAACATCCTCAATAATGAAATACTGAAAACATCATTCCTGCCTGCAGAATTATGAGATTGCTCACAGAGGAGGCAGCAAATAACAGCGTGTAAGAGAGAGGCTCATACTTAAAATGGGAGATGAGATTTGAAATTGGTGATTAAAGGGAAGCAGGGATTTGGTAGGAGACAAGGAAGGACACAAAGTCAGAGGAAACAACACGTGCACACGCTGAGTCTGTCAGGGGCTGAGCAGTGGCAGAGGAGGTCTGGGCAGCTTCCATGAGTTGCCTTCACAATTCTACAGGTCAATGTTTCCAACCAGGACATTTCAGGTCTGATTCACATGCCTTCATTGCTCATAGCATGCAGACATGTGAAATACCAACCATTTTTAATAAATGCCATCAAATGTTGTGGGCACAGTTGGAAGGTCAAAGGGAGGCCAGATGTAAGCCTACAAAAGCAAATGAGAAGGGAGGGTGTAAGCGGGAGAGATGGCTTGGTGGTTAAGAACACTGGCTGCCTTTACAGAGCACCTAGGTTTGGTTCCCAGCAGCCACATAGGGCTCACAATCCTGCAACCTCAGTTCCAGGGAATCTTACACCCTCTGGCCTCTTTGGGCACTGTATACAGGTGGTGAGCACACACACACACACACACACACACACACACACTAAAAAAAATCTTTCAAGAAAGATTAAAATAAGCAACCAAAATATTTTTTTTAGCCAAAGCCCCAAACAGCATGGTATATGATGATTTTTTTTTTAAATTCAGAAACTGACACATACCAGGGAGAGGAAGATAGGAATAACAATTCTGCATATGCCCTTAGTACAGGATTCACTTCAAAATCCTTGCTCATACAGGACATAGTACTTCTCTATAAAAATAAGATAATTATTCAGTGTGGACAAAATAACCACAGGGAACAAGTAACATTATAGCTTCATGTGAGGCTATCATAGATGTCAAAACACAAATTAAATACCTTCGTGATGAGGGTGTGGGACCAGTTCCAGAGATTATAGAAACAGAGATTGAGGCAAATTGTGCTGCTTATTAAAGAGAAAAAAATGTTTTTTTTACAAATCACAGGAAACCTTGAAGTTCTACAAGACAGCTCGGGAAGGTGTGCCTAAATAAGGGTATTTTTCTCTTCCCAAATGGTCAAACAAACTGCTTTACAGTGGAGCGTGGAAGAAAGAACAAACACCTGTACTGATCACTCCTTTCCATATTCTAGATTAGAAAGATAATGCCTTAAAGATGACCATGGGCATTTCCTATGTTAGGAACGCCCTTTATTTGACACCCGTAAGGGACATCTTAAACTCCAATTTGAGACACCGAAAAGTTGAAAATCCTTTTAAGGAAGAAAAGAGACTTTTGTAAATGAGATTTGAAAGCAGAGGGAGGGGAGGTCCCTGACTTCATAAGATTCTGTAGGACTGTAAACTTGTACATACACATCTCTGAGAAATGTTTTTCTTTTAATCGATCATCAAGAATTCCCTGAGCAAAACTTGTTTCCTAGCAAAGAAACAGGTCCAGGCCAAATACCTAATAGGGAATCCCTTCCAATGGCCCCAAATGAAGTGTACCTGAAGATTTTCGGAAAAACAATTAACATTTAGCATTACAAATTAGCAGACAAATAGACTCAACCATTTACTGGAACTGCATGTAGGAGCCAACAGCTGCCAGGCATCACACCAGCCAGAAGAGAACAGCTAGCAATTTGTATCAGAGCAGAAGGTAATTAACTCCAGTTTCAGAGCTGTTTGGGTTTAATTCACTGAATTTCCATCGTGCAACTGACAGATGAAAGGGAACTCGCTGCAAAGCAAGCCTGCATGACAGTGGCTCCAAAATTAGGGAGTCTGTGTGCACAGCACATGGGAAACAACAATGCAATGGAACCAAGCAAACCCACATTCCTGGGGTGAAGGGGACATCAGATCCCCTGGAACTGAAGTTAACCGATTATGAGTTACCATATGGGTGCTCGGACTTGAATCCAAGTCCTCTGGAAGAGCAACAAGTGATCTAAAGGCTGAGCCAGCTAGCTCTAAGGCCCAGGAGGTTACACTTCTAACTAAGAGCTGTTCTGAACTCTCTGGCCAAGCCTGAGAGCTGAGGCTGCAGCAGAAAGCAGCAGAAACAGTCTTAAATGGGTGACTCCGGGAAGGGGTGTGAGGCAGGGCTGGTCAGTTCCATCCATTGGTTGGATTCAGCACAGAATTCACCCACCGACCCCACTGACTTAGAACTCTAGAGGTCCACAGCACTGGGAGCCCCTTCTTCCCTGGCCAAGGGGCTGCTGCCCTAAGGGAAAACACTCCATGAAGGATACAGGTCAATAAATAAATGAAGGAGTGAGGAATGAAGCCTCAGAAAACAGTGGTTGGCTTTTGCATAAAAATATGAAGGAGTTCCCGCTTTGTGTTTTTCAGTTCCCACTTCATATTTTTCAATTACTGAAGTAGCTCCATGCACTCTTGTGCCAGATGGGCAGGTTACCTGCCTCTTCACTCTAGCCAATCTGTTTCTGCCTGTTTGCGTTTTGACTTCTTCCCCTATGTCTCACTCCCTAAATAATAAACCCATAAAGTCAGCCCCACCTGAAATAAATCAGGGGAACCCTCAGCAAGGATTATCACATGTCCCTCTAATCAGGAATCTTCTTGGAGGTTTACAGGAACCAGGAATGCCTGCTGATCTGTGGACAACACCAAAACCACGGCAGGCATGGTGGGGCACACCTATGAACCCACTATTCAGAAGGCAGAGACGGGTGGGTTTCTATGAGTCTGAGGCCAGCCTGTTCTACACAGTGAGTCTACATAACCGTGACCTCAGCTCAACCCCCCAGACCATACCCCAAAATCTCAGATGCATCATCAATGAAAAAGCTGAGTTTCATAGCAGTTGTCATAGCTGATCCAGCTGTAGAGCATGGCTAAGAGCTTGAAGGTCTAGCTACCGGCAAGTCCACAGCCCGTCTTCCCATAACTCTTGTTTTCAAAACTGGGACATCTAAACAGTATGGTATGGACTTCTCAACCCCTCCAGTTATGCGCAAAAATTTAGATTTACAAGATGAATGTTGGAAAGTAACTGTGACTCATCCCAGCAGGTACCATGACTTCAGAGAACATGATAGTGCATCTCATTCATAACAGGAGATGGCGAATTACGTGTGTTTTAAACAAGCCAGGCCAGTCTTTGCGAGTAAAGGAATCCATCCACTCTGAACTCTCTCGCTAAGCTACTGGGGAACTTTAAAATCATTCATTAATTAATGCCTTCAGCACCCCAGTGGCCTCATTACGCCGTTGTTATGAAGTACTTATTTTCTTGATCCCAAGGGTTCTCATAGCAAATAGATGCTCCCCAGCAGTTATTTCTGTTTTCTTGCAGAATTACCCATTCTGTCGTGCATCAACACAGGAGAGAAAACAAATGCTAATTCAAGTGGTGGTTGGCATGGCCCCCACTGTTTGCACTCTCCCAATACCCTTAGCAGGCCACACTCTGCTTTCTTTTTCCTGTTGTCCAAGAAACACTGGGAAGTGGTTGCTCTTCTTCCTGTGGTGAAAGCACCTGGAGGAGAGCAGGTTTGGGAAAGGCTCTTGCACAGCCTTCCAGTTTGGGGCCTTACAGTGTCATGGAGCTCCATGGAGGTCACTTTGAAGTTCAAATACCCTTCTGACTCACAAATCCTTCTGAGAAGCTTTTCTCAGGAAAGACCATGTGTTTCCACAAAGCCTATTTGCAGAACTTTATGATCCAACTTGCTAAAATTTGTTTTACAAATTTGGAAAACACAAACTTTCCAAAAATCACAGAATACCCAAATAGTGAATTTCTGTGTAGACAAAATTTCCAATGACATGCTTTGATATGGAAATATTTATGATTTAGTATTGCACACAAACAAGTACATGATGATGTAGAAAAGGCTATGCCTTACCCTACATTATTCTGTTTCATTTTTATGTTGTCGTCTGTGTTTTTGGAATAGCATGCTCCCGACAGTATGCCTAAAATGCTCCTGGCTTCCTAAAATATATACATATGCATTTCCCTGGGACTCAATAGCAATTGCTGCTTACTGCTAATGAGAGTGTTTTTTAAATTCCTTCTTTGTACGTTATTTAAATGCGGTATTTTTACATTTTTTTGCACTGAATATGTACAGCTCCCTAATTAGAATATAAATGCTTTTCTGGGGAAGGGGTTCTCTTGTCAGCATGAAAGTAGTTTCCATACAAGTAGAACCAATTAATCATTAATTAGTGGGAAATTAATGGAATTAAATAACAACAGTGAATATAAAGTTATACAGATTGGGCTATAACTTACTGCATTTAAATAAATTCTTCCCAGTAGAGTGTCTCCTCACTAGCTCTAAGTTTTCTGAATCGGTCCAATGCTTCCCTATAAATCAACAAGAAACTCCTAGAAAGACAAGGAGTGAAAGGTGCAAAGGGAGCTGGCCTGGATGCTCCACAGCACTGAAGCCATGAATATGAATGGAGGGCGCCTTGGGCAGGATAATAGCAGAGGAGGCAAATGCTATTCAGACGAGACAGCTGCCGGCTGCAGCTGCCCACCCCCTCCGCAGGGCCTTGATTGCCAGCCCAGAGGAATGCTACAATGCAAGCAGCAGCCTTCATGGTATTCTCACACTCCAAAAGTGCGGAGGATAAAAGGCTGCTGTGTTGAAAGCTTGGTCCCCAGAGAGTAGCAACAGTGCTAAAGTGTGCTTAAAAATACGTTACTACTTTTCATATCAATCACAGCAAATGCCAAGCAGCTTCCCAATCTACTGGGAGGTACAAGGGTGGGCATTTTTTAATTGGCTCTGGGAATCTTAGGTGCCTGTGAGACCTTTAATTAGAGGAGCTGCTGGATTGTGTGATACTTGCGTTAGGGAGGGGCAGACTGGTCCTGGTAAACTGCAAATTCACCTTTGAACAAACTTAAAAGAATCCACTTATAGTAAATGAAAAATTCAAGGATAGAGTAACCCAAGTATTTGCTGACAATCTTAGTGTCTTTACATATTAATTAGATTTGATGACACTTAAAGTGTTTATTTTCAATTCAGAATTTCTTATCTAGGCCCAAAGGAGCAAGCCTTGAGCCCTACTACAGATGGGGAATCTGAACTCAGATGCACTTAGCTGCCAGGTGGGTGAGCACCATGGGGTGTGAGCACAAGCACGCTCAAGTGGGGCCGTGTGCAGCTAACGTTCCAATGTGGCTGCATCTAGCTTCTCCAGGATACCTCCGTATTTCGCTGTGACTCTGGGTTACGGGATGACAAAGAGGTAAAACCCAACACCTCCTGTGAGGAAACAAAAATCTCAGAATAGCCCCGTGGATTCAAAAGAAGCAAGGCCTTCGCATGGGACTGTTTCATTTTGTGTGTGAGTGTGCACCTATGTATATGTGTGTGATGTGTGTGCACGTGTGTGCAGAGGTCCCAGGAGATGTCGGCAGGCCTACACTGTCGCTCTCCATCTCATGCCTTTGAGACATTGTCTCTCACTAGGCTGGCAGCCAGCAAGCCCAAACATACAGTGGAGCAGTGTATGTGCAGCCATCGTTTGCTTCCTATGCAGGTCCTCAAATGGAAGAAGCCATCAATCACTCTTGCGCACTGAGCCATTCCTCTAGAAGACTCCTCCTCCATAAAATCATATATGTATATGATTTTATAAAGAACACCAAACTCACCGCGTGTGCTAAGTCATCATTCAATATGTAGACTGAGAACTAGAAATGGATCATGAATTTTAATTCAAAATTGCCTGGTCAGTTTACCTTAATCAAGGGGGCTGGAGAGATGGCTCAATGTTAAAAGAGCACTGGCTGCTCTTCCAGAGGTCATGAGTTCAGTTCCCAGCAAACACATGGTGTCCCACAAACATTTATAACAGGATCTGCTGCCCTCTTCTGCCATGCAGATGTACGGGAAGACAGAGCGCTGATACACATCAATAAATCTTTTAAAAATTTACCTTAATCAAGTTCCTTACATTCACTTTAGGTGTTTTCTTCCTTTTATTGAAATAATAATGATGTACTAGGGCTTATATTTTAAACATATTACCCAAGGACTTAAAAGGCAAATGCGTTTACTTCTGCAGCTCAGTTATTACTGGCTTATCTTTCATGTGTGAGAAGGCTAAGGAACAAAGACACATCATGATTAAACCAGAGGGACAGTCTCATGACTCAACAAGAAAGCCCTGCAGGCCCATGACGCAGCCTCATGTAACCAAGATGCCTTCATAGCAGCCCCAGCAAGTGCTGCTTTCATGTGACATCATAGCGATCAGATCTGTGAGACTGTGGGGGAATACCCTATTTCCTTACCTATGACTGTGGGGTTTCAGACCACATCAGAGAGGACCTGGCCTGTTGCAGGGCCTGGCTGGCACACCCTGTCCTCTACCCTGAACTTTCCAGCCCAGACATGGGGCTTCCCCTCCCTCCCCCCTCCTCTTTACTATATAATCCAGACATTTGGTTCTCTTCTCTCTTTCTTCACTTGCTCTTTTGTCTCTCTTTCTAAGCCTCTCTTCTCTCTCCCTGTAGCAGCAGGTTCAGTTTCCTAGGATCTAGAATGATCTTAGTGTAGCCATAGATCTGTGTCCTAAAACACTGTCCAAACCCAGACACAAATCACTCTCCTTCCATCTCTTCCCTTGTCATATATATTTTCAGATTTAGTTTATTCTCTAGTCTCTCCCAGAGTCCAGGAATCAGACAACTAACTATTCAACCATCACTCTACATTCATTCATTGTTTTACTTCTGAACAAGTCAAAAATTCCAGTATTTCCCACACTATATTGAAAGTACACATGGGGGGGGGCTGGAGAGATGGCTCAGAGATTAAGAACACTGACCGCCCTTCCAAAGGTCCTGAGTTCAATTCCCAGCAACCACATGATGGCTCATAACCATCCATCTATAGTGAGTTCTGGTGTGCACGCAGAATGATGTATAAATAATAAATAAATAAATCTTTAAAAAAATAAAGTACACATTGGATATAGTTTTAAAAATAAAGGACCCTGAGGTCAGTCATAGGCCACTGTGTTGATTCTAGTCCAGTGACAGGCACTCGGGTACATTCAAGTTCAGCGTCCCATCCCTCTCCGGGTATACATCCAGGGCAGCCTAACAGCTCCCAATCAGACAGCAGCTTTTTTGGACTTCAAAATCCTTCTCAATACAACCTCTGTAGGCTGCCATTACTGATGGGTCTAACTTGGTTTGTCACAAGGCCTCCAAACTCTCCAAATACCAGTATGTTAAAACTAAATGAAATCACAGACAGGACCATCTACAGCCTTCTAAGGACAGCAGCAGCACAAGCAAATCTCTTCTTAGCTACTGTTTAGCCCAAGTGTTACAATGTGGACCTATTAAAACAAGCTGTCAGAAATCTGTGGCAGTCTCCTATTATTGCTGCAGTCTCCTCTTAGCAATACCACCCTCAGAGACGGCCCTGACTCTTTCTGAGTGCAAGCGCTTCCTACAGACATGGGAGCTGATCAGTCACACCAGCCATCAAAAGGGCTGACCCCCAGGGCAGAGAAGCAGCAGTCAAACGCCAAGCACTGTCTGTGGATAAAGAGCTGAGGGAGAACAAGATGTACAGAACAAGATGCATATAGGGATCTAAGAACCAAAAGGGGAAAGCAACCGGCTCCCACAGGCTCAGACATCTGAACTCTTGGCTCCAGTTGGTGGCAAGGTCTGGAGAGCTTTAGCAGGTCTGACCTTCCTGAAGGAAGTATGTCACAGGAGGTGGAATTTGAGATAAGCAGGCACTCTGCTTCTGGCTTTGTCCTCTGCCATCCTCCCTGCTGGGCTAGATCCCTTTGGTGCTGTAAGACCAAATAAACTCTTGCTTCTTTAAGTGGTCTTGGTCAAGATGCATGAGCAGTAACTACATATAACAAACTGTAATAAATGGAAATCAAAGTGGAGGCTGAAAGCTGGAAGTTGAAAGCTCTCAGCGGAGAGAAAGATGACTTGAAGGAGCCGGCAAGACTGTGGGGATACAGGCCACCTCCACACAGAGGCTAGCTGGCAGAGGGACGTAAAGACCAGGCCCCTAACGCTGAACAACTCCTCTCGGCTCTATGAGCCTCAGAGCACCAAGCGCTTCCCTCGGTCTCTCCCTTGCCCAATTTCGAGGCTCTCATTACCTACTAGGCCTTGTTGCTGGGTGCTGTCCTTTGTAAACCTCCACACAAACCTCAGGGTTCCTCTAGAACTGAAGTATGATCACCAGAAACAAGGTTCGACTATAAACTTGTGCAGTTTACTGAGACCTCCAACATTTTTATCAGCCATGCTTAGACTCAAGGGAACACGTGAAAGCATGGCCAGGTTGTTCACCTGCCCCATTCCACAGTGGTTCTGCTGGGTCTTTGTCCATGCTGGCCTCATTGTCCACAGCTCTGATGTGCATATAGTGACCACAGGGCTAGTAAATGAATGAAGTACAACCTACTCACTGTATGGCACGCCGCAGCCAGCGGCCGATCTTGTTACTTCTTTCAAAGCACTTTGTTACTGGATTGGTGCTACCCCTGAGTTTTGTGGAATTACATAAAGAAGGTTCTTGGAGTGAGTTCTTTCCCCCACCACAGGAACAGCAGGGACCAGTAGAAATCCACATATGCTTGCTTTTTATTGATTCCATAACAAACTTCCATAAGCTTAGACAACACTTTTCTTTACACTTTATACACTGGAGTTCAGGACCTTACAATAGGACTGTACTTCTCTTGGAAGCTGAGAGAAGAATCCATTTGCTCTCCCTCTTGCCAACAAAGGCTATGAGCATCCTTGCATCGTGGCCTTTGCATCACACTAACCTCTGATTCTGTCACAACGCTGACTCTTATCTGATGACCTCCTGTTTACAAAAACACAGTGATTTCGGTGGGCCCACCTTGATAAACCCAGGTAATCACCCCCTTCTGGATCTTTACATGATTACATAGGCAAAATCCACTTTGACATGCAAGTTGCATAGACTCAGGCTTGACAGGCTAGAATGGACACCTTTGGCAGAGGGAGCACTGTTCTGCCCTCCACACCCTATCAGCTTTCCACAGACAGCTGATGCTCTCTGGACAATGTTCAGAATTTAACTGCAGGAAAGACACAGTGTTTGCCAATATCTGTCTGTCTCTGTACTCGCTGAGAACAGGTAGCAGCAAAAGAATGACTTGCCCTGGTGTTCTCTGGTTGACTTTTCCAGGAAGGCTATCTCAATCCCTGGTTTCACTCTGCACTGGAAAATTCCATTTCCAGAGTACCAGGGATGCTGGATTCATCGTCTTTCTCTTGGACACTCACAATTCATACAAACATACTGAGTTCCGGGTTTTCTAAGTGTGCTTTCTTACAGGGAACGCTGCACTGGGTTACAGTCCAAGTCTGGACAGTGTCATGAAAACAGCTCTATGGAAAGACTGCAGACCTCAGGCCTCTGGAAAGTCAATGGCACTAAGTTTCCCACCGCTCCATATCACCCTGTTAGACTGGCCTCTCTCACCAGCCCTGAGCAGCAGACCAGGAGCCCGCATACTGAGCAAAGTATGTGAAGTCCTGGTCTTCGGTACCTCAGCACTGCCTGGAGATAATTTCCTGAAAAGACTGCAGTCCCGTCCCCACCCAACCCCCTTCTCCTTGAATCTGGCTCCCCAAAGCTAATTTAAAAAGTCAAACAGGAAATAATATGTCACTAAAAATATCCATAAGCTTTCACCACCACTTATCCATCAACTCAAATACTTGGGCATATTGCCAAGTGAAACTGACAAAAAAATGTTTTCTTCTTTTAGAAAATGGATTGCTATTGTCAAAACAGAGAAGAAGGCATTGCTGTGCCGGCGCAGTCCAGGCTGCAGCTGGGGTCTCTACTGAAATGGGAATCGGGGGTTCATCTGGTCGTTCTTAAGCATTGTTAGAAACGCTGGAAGAACAGAATCTGAGTCAAAAAGAAACTCAGAAACCGCTCACTTAACTTTCTCTTATAATCCTGGCCCCTTCCTTCAGCGCACCTAATTTAAAAGCTCTTAGTTTGAGTTTTGCATATTTTATAAACATCATCTGCCCCTAGGGACCAGGGGACTTGCAGGGCCCAGTGCAGGCGATGTGTTTCCTCCCTCGATTTCTCCTCTCATCTGTCTAGAGTTCTCATCATAACAATAGTAAATATTTATTGTGTGCATCCATATCCCATGTGGCAAGCACTCTTCCAAGCTGTGTAATTATGTCATCTTATTTGTGCTTGCCTGCAGACCCACAGAACTGCTGCTTTATAGGCAAACGGCCACTTACTGAACTTTACTGTATTCACTGGGCCACACATCCCTGTACTCGGCACCTGACACTTTTACCGTCACGTCTCCAGCTACCTGCTGTCCCTCTCCTTGAGATGAATCAGAGGCTTCCACGTGGTAAGGCATCTTGCCGTGGTCACACAGCTCATAGCTGGCAGGGCTGGGACCCGAACACTGAGGCACCTTCTACTCATCTGTCACTTACTCCTCTTTGCTTTGTTTCCAGCCAGTAGACTCCCTCTGGCTCCCAGTGTCTCTGAGCAGCCCTGAATTCACAGAATATTTGTTTTATCACCTTCTCTGGCCACTTGTCACATTCTGGACAGAGGTTGTAATCTCTTATCCTATGTATCCCTTAAGTACGTTGCCCGAAACATTTGTTCTGTAAATGCAAACTCGTCTAGAACAAATCTTATGTCAACCGGAACAAGTACAAAAATCTACTTTGTTTTGAGGCTGGGTCTCTCTGTGTAGCCACGGTAAGTCAGAACTCCCCCTGTAGATCAAGCTGGTCCTGAAAGCAGAAATCCACCTGCTTCTGCCTCTCCAGTTCTATGATTAAAGGTGTGTGCCACCAAGCTCAGCTGAAAAACCTGTGTTTGATGGAGCGTTCCCAGGTCTCAGTTGCTTATTTGTAGAAGCAACTCTAGAATACCTTCCGATACAGTGGGTTAAACTGATAGTTTGTTTTGCAGATATTTGACTAGAAGCTGCCATAGGAGACAGTGACTGCTGGTTTTGGTCCTTTCTGATCTAGAGTGAGGTCAAGCTTGGAAAACACCTCTATCAGTCACAGTTTTAGGTCCGAAACCCAGGAAAGTGTCCAGAACACAGCAGATGATGAAAAATTATCTTCTGAATGATGGTCAGTTAAAAAGGCATGCCCTTTCCTAGCTGAGAAGCTAGTGGTAGTTATGGTTGCAGGGGAGGGATCGTGGAGAGTCAGTTTCCCTATGGGATTGTGGTGGTTTGAATGAGAAAGGCCCTCAGAGGCTTCTGTCCTTGAATATTTGGTCTCCAGTTGGCAGAAGCGCTGGGAAAACATTAGGAGTCGAGCCCTTGCTGGAGGACGTATGCCACCAGCTGCCAGCTTTGAGGCTTTAAAAGTTCACACAATTCTCTGCCTCCTGCCTGAAGATGAGGATGTGAACTCTCACTTTCTGCTCAAGCTCCATGCCTGCCTTCCTGCTGCCATACTCCCTGCCATGATGGCCCTGGACTCCACCCCCTGGAATATATAGCCCTAAAGCAAACCCTTTCTTTCATAAGTTACCTTGGCCATGGTGTGTTATCACAGCAATAGAAAAGTAACTAAGACAGGGATCCAGCCCCTGACACCCAGGCTCCAGTGGATGGTCCACTCTCACACACAGACTAACTGAACAAAAACAAAGAGCACATGAGGTTGGGAGGACAAAGTGGTTGTAGGAAGAAGGGGAGGAATTGGAGAGGAGGCAGTGGAGGAATAGGTTTAATCAACACACACTACATGAATATATGGAATGAAATCCTCGAACAATAAAAAAAAAAAGAAAGATGTTTTTTAAAAGTCATGTCCTTCTGAGGGCACCGGGCACACACATGGTACACAGACAAACATGTAGGCAAAGCACTCATACTTATCAAATTAAAAATGTTGAGATCTGATAGACTAAGATCAGAAAGGAGAGAAGGACCTCCCCTATCAGTGGACTTGGGGAGGGGCATGCGTGCAGAAAGGGGAGGGAGGGTGGGATTGGGAGGGGAGGAGGGAGGGGCTTATGGAGGGATACAAAGTGAATAAAGTGTAACTAATTTTGAAAAACTGTATTAAAATAGTATTTTAAAAATGAAAAAAATTCTGAAGGCCATAACAGCCTGGGGCAGGCAGAAGATACCCAAGCACCTGGCAGCAGTGCCACTGTGGGTACATACATGATGGAGACAGGGAAGATGGAGAACGTGGTGAAGAGATGGAAGAGAAAGCGATGCCAAGCGGTTTATACACTGTGGAGAAAGGTGGAACTGTCAGGAGGAACAGGCAGATATGAGGAGGCATGGTCCCAGCTGCCACCAAGGCCATGTCTGGGTCCACAGTCATGCTGCAGCTGGGCTCTGTGTTAGACTAGGGGAAAACCAGCACAGTTGTCAAGTGACAAATCAACTTAGAGTCTGGTTTTCCTTCTGCTCATTATTCACATAAGATACATTTATTCATGCACTAAAAATACAAATTCTTCATATATTAAGAAATAATGCTTCTGCTAGGCGTGGTGGCACACGCTTGTAATTCCAGCACTCAGGGAGGCAGAGGCAGGTGGATCTCTGTGAGTTGGCGGCAGCCTGGTCTACAAATCGAGTCCAAGACAGATAAGACTACACAGAGAAACCCTGTCTCAAAAAAACACCAGAGATATCTGAGGACCATGCTGCCAAGGTGGGTACATGCTGATCTGAGCAGCCTACAATGCCCCTTGTGGCCATGGGGACATCCAGGCCCACGCTATTGTCAGGGACCATGTCTGGGTGTGTATTCCTATGGCCTGAGTAACCCCCAAAGGCCATGCAGATGTCCCTGGTCTGGACTGCAACGTAAGGCAGTGTGCTGACTTGGCCCTGCCCATAGCCGGCCACCACACACAGAAAAGCCTGGCCACCCTGCAGTGGTATGGGTGAGGAAGAGATGCCCTGCCCCCTTGCCCCTTGCTGTCTGCAGCAAGGTGCTCGCTGGCCCTGAGAGGGAGAGCTGGCCCCACCCCTCACTGGCTGTAGCACTCGGGGGAGTGGGTCATAAACCTGGCCTAGGCAGCACGGTAGAGCTGGCCCTGGTGGCAGAGGTAGAGGTGAGCCAGCCTGAGGGCAAGAGAGAGGGAAAGCTGACCCTACCCCTTACCAGCTGCAGCACTGGGTGAGCTGGCCGGGGCAGTGCTGGAGAGCTGGCCCTGGTGGCAAGGGTACAAGAGAGCTGACGGGCTGACCAATGCTGCTACCACCCAGGTCCCAAGCCAGGGCCTTGAGTTGGCCCACCCAACATCTCCCCCTTCTAGGATCTGCTGGAACACGTGAAGGGGCCAGTCCTGCAGGTCCAAAGCTACAGGGTCTCCATGACACAGGGCAACAACAGGATATCCAATATGAGTCTTCATGAGGATACAGTATTGACACTGTAGCAGAAACCAGAGGCCTCAAACCAAACCAATGTCTCACTGCAATGAACATTCACAAGTACAGATGTGTAGACAAAAGGGTGTCCTGTGTGACACACTGTGACACAGTTACAGCTCCTATGAAAAGATGGGGTTTTTGTTTGTTTGCTTGCTTGCTTGCTTCTGTTTTTTACTCTATCTTATTTTATTTTATTTTGAGGGGGAGGGTGCAAGGGCAGAGGGCGAATACAAGGGACAGGGAGATGAATGGAATTGGGGTGCATGATGTGAAATTCACAAAGAACCAATAAAACGTTTTAAAATTTTTTAAATAAGTCATGTCCAGTCAGTTGTAGATGACTGTAATCCTAGCAATCTGGAAACTGGATCAGGAGGCTCAGGTGCTGAGCAATCAAAACACAGGGACTGCCCGAGGATCCCTGGCAGGATATCGGGGAGCGTGAAGGGGTGGGAAATGGGAAAATCTGGCAACAATGAAAGGTTTCTGAACACACAATGACCAAAATTTAACCCTGAATCAAATACACAATGAGTGTGACATGCTGGTGGCACTCAGTCTTGCTTCATGACTTCACTGCAGCCTGGCTCTGAGTACACAGAGGGATCCCCGTGGCACTGGGCAAGCTGTCCCGCCGCAGGACGCCAGCACCTCGGACTCCAGAACACCACATGGTGGGGAGTGCAGGGCATCAGGTGTGCTACAGAGACCCCCGCTTTTACAGAAGCACAGTGGCTTAAGGGGAGGAGACAGCCGCGGCTGCACTCTGTTGCCCCACTCCTCTCCCTGCAAGGGTTTTAAGGGGTAAATCTCTGGACTGGATTCTCCTGGATTTGATTTTCACGATGTTACTTGAGTTGCTGACTTGAGTTTCATTAAAAACTTGTTAGAGAAATTCTGGCTTGAGATGAGCATAGAATGGCCAACAATTTCTGAAATGGCCTTACATGTACTTCAGCCATTTTGTGCTGTGAATTTCTTTAAACTGGCATCAGCTCAAGGTGTTCTTCATATTAGAGAATCAAATATTTGCCCAAGATTCAATTCTTTACATAAAAATGAACACATCCATCTCATCAGCGCAGATTTGCCTCCGTCTTTAATAACTATAATACTATATATAAAGATTTCAATTGCATGCCTACTTTATATTTCTATATATCCACAGCTGTGTAAAAATTTCATAGTCAAACAAGGTCACAAGTGGGAAAAGTTTAAGAAGCGTTGCTCTAAAAAGACTCAAGAGGCTGTGTCATCAGATGTAAGAAATCAAGACGTCAGCCAGGTGCGGTGGCACACACCTGTGATCCCAGCACTCAGGGAGACAGAGACACTCAGATCTGGATGAGTTCGAGGCCAGCCCAGCCTATAAAGCAAGTCCAGGACAGCCAGGGCTACACAGAGAAACCCTGTCTCAAAAAACAACAACAATAAAACAAAATCAAGATGTTTATTCTTCCATCTTGAAGGCCCTTTCTCTAAAAATAAATGACAATATTAAAGGTGTGTTAAATTATTAACTCATGCAGAAAACATGAGGAGGATGGGGATTGGAGGCCTCCAATAAATGCAAACAAAATCCAGTGGAATTCCAGCTAGACAGGCTGAAAATGGTACTAAGCTTATGTTTTCCTCTAAGACCGTTCCGGTAGGCAGAAAAGCAACATCCGTGTAGAAACTTAACACAATACAGAAAATCACGCCAAAATAAATGAAAAAAGAAGTGGGCCAATATTGCTGCTTATTAAGGCTAGACATCTCACTGAAACAGCCTCCAGGCCTCCTAAAATTCTAATCTTTCCGTCACTCCAGCAAACGCAATGAGCTCCAGTCCCACGGGATTCAGGATGCCCGCCTGTAACGTGAACAAGCTCTCACTTGATTAGATTAGCAGGAATAGCACCACGTGTGCCTGTGTGATGGCAAGAAGGAGGCACATGTGCTACAGGTCCGCCACCACAGACTGTGTCACACCACCTACGTCCCAGACGAGGGGAAAGCCAGCACAGTTGTCAAGTGACAAATCAACTTAGACTCTGGTTTTCCTGCTGCTCATTATTCACGTAAGATACATTTATTCATCCACTAAAAATACAAACAGATTCATATATTAAGAAATACTGGTTTTGCCGGGTGCAGTGCTACATGTCTGTAATCCCAGTACTCAGGGAAATAGAGGCAGGTGGATCTCTGTGAGTTGGCAGCACCCTGGTCTACAAATCGAGTCCAAGACAGCTAAGGCTACACAGAGAAACCCTGTCTCAAAAAAAAGAAGAAAGAAAGGAAGGAAGGAAGGAAGGAAGGAAGGAAGGAAGGAAGGAAGAAGGAAAGAAGGAGGGAGGGAAGAGGGAGAGAGGAAGGGAAGGAAGGAAGGAAGGAAGGAAGGAAGGAAGGAAGGAAGGAAAGAAGGAGGGAGGGAGGAGGGAGGACGGAGAGAGGAAGGGAAGGAAGGAAGGAAGGAAGGAAGGAAGGAAGGAAGGAAGGAAGGAAGGAAGGAAGGAAGGAAGGAAGGACAGAAGGAAGGACGGAAGGAAGGACAGAAGGAAGGAAGGAAAGAAAAATGCTGTTTCTTAGTCAGGTGTAATGGTGCATGCCTTTAATCTCAGTCCTTGTGATGCAGAGACAAGCAGATCTCTGTAAGTTCGGGGTGAGGCTAGTCTACATAGTGAGGTCCAGGACAGCCAAAACTACATAATGAGACCTTGTCTCAGACACACACACACACACACACACACACACAGTTTCACAAGAATGAAACCCAGCAGGGCAAACTCCAAATCCTGCAACTCCACGTCTGCGGTCAGAGGGCTTAAATGGCTCTGCCCCTCTAATTCTGTGACTGCAGCAGACTTACTTCTCTTGGGATGGTTCTATGCCCCCCTATGCAGCTCTCCTTGGCAGGCACCCCATGCCTCTGGCACCTGTAATATTTTGGCATCTGTTTTCACAGGACTCCATGGAGGGACCCCCAGCCACTATCCTGGCCTCAGAGGATCTCCTTAACCTCGGAGGAAGATTCTACCAAACCTTTACTCTTTTGTGCTTTTGGGGAGCAGAAAAATACATCAGGCCTTTCATTTTCACAAGCAGCAAACTTAGCTGAATGGGGTCTTTCCCTGAGGGTACCATTCCCTTTATTCCATTTTGGATCAGGCCTTAAAAAAAAAACAAAACAAAACAAAAAAAAAAACAATCTTCTCATCTCTTTCAGCTCAAGCCTTGTCTCCAGCATTCAATTCCTGGTGCTGCTTTTCTTCTCGAACTGTTCATTTTGTATTTCTCTTTGCCCCTCCCTTGCACTTTTTCATTGTAGAAACTCATAAGAATGATTACTAATGACCACATGACACAGAAAATAGTAGGCTGTCTGGAAATCTACTCTAAATAAAATTAGTTCATTACTTTATAATTTAGCCTCAGCTAGATTCTTAGGACACTGGTAAAAGTCAGCCACATTCTTTGCCAAAATCTTGCCAGAAGAGTCTCTAGGCCAGTTGCTAAAAGTTTCCCACTGAAAACTCTTGAGCCAGTTTCTACATTGCTCCCAGTTCCTGCTGTGATAGCCTATTAAGCCCACTCACAACAGCCAACCATTTTTTCTAGTCCAAAATCCCAGAGACATCCATATTCCTCCAAAATACAGCAGGCTCAGGCCTGTCAGAGCAGCTCACTCCCTGGTAACAGCTTCTGTTTTAGATCAGATAATAAATACCTTCAGCAAAGATGCAAAATCAACATCAAGGAAAGAATCAGCGGCTTCTCTGTAAACCAAAAATAAACATGCTGAGAAAGAAATGGAAGAAGAGGAGGAGGAGGAAGAAGAAGAAGAAGAAGAAGAAGAAGAAGAAGAAGAAGAAGAAGAAGAAGAAGAAGAAGAAGAAGAAGAAGAAGAAGAAGAAGAAGAGAAAGAAAGAAAGAAAGAGAGAGAGAGAAAGAAATCCTATTCACAGTAGCTTCAAAAAACAAACAACAAATCAAGCAAAAAAACAAACAAACAACATCACCAACAACAAAAAGCATAGGAGTAGACCTAACCAAAGGGGTAAAAGGATTTACAATGAAAACATTAAGATAATGGAAATCAGAATTTAAAGAGACATTAGAAAGTAGAACGACTTCCTATGTTCTTAGATCCGTAGAATTAATGTCATGAAAATGGCTACATTACCAAAAATAATGTATACATTCTAAGCAATCCCTATTACAATTCCAGTGATGCTCTTCACAAACTATACAGACAAAACTAATAAGATTGACGTGGAAAAACAAACAGCCCCAAACAACCAAGACAACCCAAGAAACAGTGCTGCTGAAGGCAGTAGAATATCTGACCTCAAATTATACTGAAGAAGCCAGGCCATGGTGGCACAGAGTTCCAGGACAGTCATAGCCACAAATGGAAAACCCTGTCTGGAAAACAAAACAAATTATGCTAAAGAATCATAATGACAAAAGTGGCATAGTTCTGGTACAAAAAAACATGCAGAGCAACAAACAGAACAGAAGACCCAGAAATAATCCCAGAAATAATCCTAATAGCTACTTCTGACAAACAGGTCAAGTATACACACTGGAAAAACAACTGCCTCTTGGACAAATGGTCCTGGTGAAACTAGACATCCATATGCAGAAGAAAAATAAAATTATATCTCTCTCCTTACAAAAAAATTAAAAATGGATCAAAGACCTTAATATAAACACTAAAACTACTAGAGGAAAATGCTTTCAGGCATAGGTAAGAACTTTGTGAACAAAACTTCAGTTGCATAGCAAATAACCTCAAAAAGTGACAAATGAGATTTTATGAAATTAAAAAATTTCTTCATAGCAAAGGAAGCAATTGGCATGCTGAGAAGATAGCCTACAGAACAGGAAAAAGAATCTTTGCCTGTTTTATTTCAAATGGAACATTACTATCTAGAAGAACTGCCAAAATTAAACACAAAATTAAAGCACCTAAATTTTCAAGTCAATAAGAGGGTCAGTGAAATGAGCAGATAGTTCTCAAAAGAAGAAACACAAATAGTTACGGAATATTTTTTAACATCTTAGCTAAGAGGGAACTGCAAGCGAAAAGCTCTCTTACCATTCTACCTTACCTGAGTTAGAGCGGGTGTCATTAAGATAGCAAGGAGACTGGAGAGATGGCTCAGTGGTCAGAGTGTACACTGCCTGTCCAAAGACCTCAGTTCAGTTCCCAGCACTAATAGGGGCATGCCACAACTGCCCATGATTCCCATGGGTTTGGACTCCAATGGCTGACCCCTCCACAAGTCACACAATTTTTAAAAATAAAATAAAAGTGAGAAAGAAAATAAATGACAACAAATGTTGGGAAACTGGGAGACTGGAATGCAAGCTGTATATCCATTATGGGAGGCAGTCTCTAAGAAGAAAACACAACTACCATATGACTTAGCTTTTGGGCACAAATTCAAAGCTCTACCGCGGACACACTCAAACATCTGTGTTTACTGCTGCACTGTTCAAACATGTAGGAAATGGAAGCAGCTTACTGGCCATCAACAGCTGAGCGGAGAGTGAAAACACGTACAACGAAAGTTTATTCAGCCGTAAAGAAAAATGAAATTATGACACTTGCTGGAAAGTGGTGGAATTAAAAATTATTGTATTAAGGAAGGTGTTCCAGATTCAAGAAAGTCAAAGACCACATGTTTTCTATCACGGCAGACTCCAGAGTTTAACTTTCTTGTGTATGTGTTTGTGTGGGTACGGAATAGGCCATAATAGGGGAAAAAGGAGATCTTACAGTAAGTGAGGAGAGCAGAGAGGGTGAGTAACAGAACAGGTGTGACACAGAAGTGGAGCTGGGGCTACTTTGAGCAGGAAGGGGACAAACAGGGAGAGGCAGGGATTTGAGGGAAGGGAGTGGGGGAGGAGCACCAACAAAAACAAGATACGCATGAAAATGCATTATGGAAACCCAATATACAAAGAAAGAATGAAAATGAAGGGAGGGAGGAAGGAAGGGGGAGGCAGGAAGGGAAGGATGGAGGGGAGAGGGGGTGAGCCGGAAAGAGAAAAACCATAGGTTTCATTTTAATTACATGAGGCTTCTGGGCCTGCCCACAACTTAGCTCCACCGTAGGATGAGATGCCTGAATAGTGCAAAGAATGTGACAGATTCTGGCCCTTCTCTCTCAATGGGCAGCAGCCCCTGTTACACTGGCCACAGGGGACAGAAGTGAATCCCACCACTCCCTGGAGCATGTGTGAGATAGAGGTCCCACCTGCACGAGGCTGGGTTTCTCACACAGGTCCCAGCGTCTTCCTGAGCGCCCCTGAAGAAAGGCCCTGCACTGCAAGGAGAGAGAAGGGGATCTCTGCCAGGAAGCCTATAAAATTCTTGCTTACAAAAATATTATTTTTGGCAGGCGAGGGGTGTCCCTGCTATTAGGGGACAATTTTTTTATTAAGAAAAAACAAAGCATCATGACACATTCAAGACATTTTTTACTTAAATAATAACAGCTTGACAGAAAACCACACAGACTAGTTTTGTGTGACTTTTGCCAAGTTATGCAATCCTTGTCAGCTGTGGTTCTTCAACTATTAAAATATCCATCGTGCAGAATTTTCTGTTATAATAATGCAGTGTTGTGCCTGAGTGCCAGAGTGCTAAGAAGAATGTTAGTGATGGCCACGCTCAGTCCCTGCCCACCTGTCTTAGTCAGGGTAACTATGGCTGTGATGAAACACCACGATGAAATTTGACTTGGGGAGGAAAGGGTTTATTCTGCTTAGAAGTCCACAGCACTGTTTATCATGAAGAAGTCAAGACAGGAACTGAGGCAGGGCAGGAACCTAGGGGCAGGAGCTGATGCAGAGGTCATGGAGGGGTGCTGCCTACTGGCTTTTTCCCCATGTCTTGCTCAGCCTTTCTTACAGACCCAGAACCATCTGCCCAGGGATGGCACCACACACAATAGACTGGGCTCTTCCCCATCGACCATTAATTCAGAAAATGCTCTACAGGCTTTTGTACAGCCTAATTTTAGGGGGACATTTTCTCAGTTGAGGTCCCCTCCTCCCAATGACTATAGCTTGTGTCAAGGTGACATAAAATCAGCCAGTACACCACCCTTACCTCTCTTTCTGACTGTGGTGCTGGGCATCAAGCCTTGTGCATGAGGTACATGGCCATGAGGTCTACCACATCCTCCCTCCTTCCTTCCTTCCTTCCTTCCTTCCTTCCTTCCTTCCTTCCTTCCTTCTTTCCTTCCTTTCTTTTTTCTTTCTTTCCTTCCTTGTTAGCAATCTCATGATTATTTTTAAATTGACAAAATAAAGTAGGTTTTTATCATTTATAGCCCAAACATATACTATATACACGTACATACACACGCACAGCAAGGTATAAAGAAAGCAAATGGTAGTACTTTTCCTTCTTGGGGAGGGCAGGGGGAGATGTGTGTTTCTCTGTGTAGCCTCGACTGTCAGGACTCACTTTGTAGATCATGTGAGTGCTGGGAACGGAATGGGGGTCCTCTGTAAGAACAAGAATTTGGGGCTGGAGAGATGGCTCAGTGGTTAAGAGCACTGTCTGCTCTTCCAATGGTCATGAGTTCAATTCCCAGCAACCACATGGTGGCTCACAACCATCTATAATGTGAACTGATTCCTTCTTCTGGCAGATGTAAATGCAGATAGAACACTCATATACATAAAAAAATAAATAAATCTTAAAAAAAAAAAAAAAAGAACAAGAATTTTTCCACTAAGCCATCTCTTCAGGCCCCATAGACTAGATTCTGCTACAGTTAATCCACACAATATGCCAAAAATTTAGGAGAACAATGAAAGCTTGCTTAAAAATATGAAATTTTCATTTCAGTTGACATCTCTGATTCAAGGAAAGCAGCCACAGCTTAACTTCAAGTAAACGGAGGTCCCGTCCCAGCCCAACCCCCGAGCAGCAGTGTTTCATGGGAGTGTAGACTGAGTTAGATGATTTAAAAATATTTCTGGGGTTTTCCTTCATAATCAAATTGGAGGAAATTTATGTTGTTAGATATACTCACTTATATTTAATAACAAATAAAGATCATTTTCTTTTCTTTTAAGACTTTTACTTAATCTGTATGGATGTTTGCCTGCATTTATGTCTGTCCTCGACATATATGCCTGGTGTCTGAGGAGGTCCGAAGAGGGCAATGCATCTCCTGGAAATAAAGTTACAAAGATTTGATTTATATGATTTGACTAAAGAATGCTGTCATTGGCTGTCCAGTACACATGAAACATCCTATTTAAATATTAAAATATACAAGGATATGACTATTATTATTATTATTATTTTGTCTATACCTAAGAACTACTCCAAGGGCATATTCTCAGGAGCTCAAGCCTATAAGGAAACATGAGAAATCCAAGTCCCAAGCCCTGCCTAAGATCAATTAAGTAAATTATTTATAGTACTGCCTTAGATGTTAGGCACCAAACCTAACTTAAGATCATCCAGCTAAAGATGAAATGCTATGAGAGATTATGTTCTGACTATTACAAAGCAATCATGCTAATTTATCATCAAAGGAGACCCTCCTTGAAGATCACAGAAGTTAGCGTGGACCTAATCCATCAGAGGCAACTAATAAGAACGTGCTTCATGTCTTCCTCTCTCCACCTCTGCTTCTATCTTTATCTGTAGGAGCTCATCAGGCCCAGTGAAACATCGTTAGGTTTGGACTCCTTACTTCCATGTCTGCTCATACAGCCCCGCAAATTATTTCTCAAAACCACATGTCACAGGATACCGTAGCTCTCCTGCTCAAAACTCCTTCCATGTAGTTTCACTGGTCTTACAGTAGAACATGAACTGTGTTTGGCCTGCTGTGCCTCGTGCAACACCAACCACTCTGGTACCTGCTCTGTTTCCTTCCTTCCTGCCATCTACTCTCCTGTGTTTAAACACCTCAACTTTATTGCCCCGCCACATTTAAGCTTCCTGTCCTTTTAGACCCAAATACTTTCTTTTCAGCTCTTTACATGGCGAACATGTTTCTCCTCGAGTGTGAGATTACCTATCCCTTTACCCAGTTATCCTCTTGCCCTGCTTGTTTTATTCATAAAATGTATAAAATCCTGTAATTTTATTTTTAGTCTGAAATCCTGGTTGTTTGTGATGCTATGAACCTTCAGCCATCACCCTTTCCCATTTTAATACCTTGATCAAACATCATACCCTCAAAGAAGGATAGCTGAACAGATGAAATGTGCCAGCAACACATATTTTCAACTTAGATGACCTAGCAATGGGGACCATCCAGGAAAAACTAGATTATCAATTTGGCAATGACTGTTACTGTCCTGTCCTGCTTTACAGGGAGAGCCCAAGGGTGCAAACTAAATGGCTTGTCACCTGGGAATACAAAACTGTCTGAGGCCATTCATATAGTCCCTTTCACACTGAGTTTTACTCTTAACAACAGAAGTAGAAAACTGGTAATTGCAAAATGCGTGTCAAAATTTAAGTAGCTGTTGTAATTGGAGACATGAAGCTGTCCTGGCTTTGAACTTTACATCATCCAACTTGTAAAGAAACTCGGAGAGAGAAAGAAAGATTGTTGCACATAGGAACATCCTTGGAAGTTGAAAATATGTATTGCAGTATTCCCATCAAATCCAGGAATGACATAGAAGTCCAGCATGACTTTCAGCTCTGTTTGTTAACGGCTACCGGGTCATTGTGACAGGGTAGCCCGTTTTCCAGGTCTGACTAAATGGTAGAGACTGGTGCCTACAAATTATTTCCTCCAAAATCGCTGGTGCCGCTAATGGGAAACACAGGCTTGGACCAGACTCTGGAAACATAAGGGCAGTCTCTCCACATCAAGTGCCCCTGAGAATGCCAGCGTGTGAGCGCAGTTTTCCTTGCTTCGGAAGACAGAGAAATGCTTCCCCAGCCCAGCGAACTGCTGGACTCTCTCCTGCAGCTGAACAGGAGAGAAACCACTGAGCTCCACACATGGCCTGCCAAGGAGCTGGCAGTGACAGCAGCTTGCCCAGAGCAGTTTCAAGAACCAGCTCAGCAAAGTTCTTGGGGGTGACATTCCTGTAAGGAGGTAAAGGGAGGGGATCTTGGCTTAGGCTGCCTCCAGAGCTCTCTCTGGAAGGCCCTTAGAGAACATTTCTGCCAGAAAAACAGCACCAGGGAGGGGTTTGGCTTCTACTGAACACTTAGCCTTGCTCGCCTCTTCATTTGACATACTGTGAACATTTTAACAGATTATATTATCTTTTCTCAGTGTTGGTGGAAAGCCCAGAGACACATTTAAAACTGTCTGCAGTAATGGCATTGCACATTACGGCATTCATACATCCTGGTTAGATCCCTGACTTCCTCTTATTTTCCCTCAAATTTGATTTTTTTAATTATTTTTCTTAGTGACTTTTTTTTTTATTATGTGCACTGGTGTTTTGTGTGCGTGTGTGTCTGTGTGAGGGTGCCGGACCCCCTGGAACTGGATTAACAGACAATTGTGAGCCACTACGTGGGTGCTGGGAATTGAACCCAGGTCCTCTGAAGAGCAGACAGAGCTCTTAACTGCTGAGCCTTCTCTCCAGCCCCCTTTAATTACTTTCTCCCTCGCAGTATGTATTCCTTTAAGCAGCTTCACATGCTTTCAGGAGTCTGTTAATGCATAAGTACAGTGAACTTTAAACTCGTTCCAACCCTGGCCTCTAAAGAGACTACGTGGCCGTACAAGTACTGAAGATAGTTATGGTGGATCTCTGCTCCTGTTACCTTGGTAAGTTGCTCAGCACTTCAAATCTTCCATTTCCTTCCTTTTAAATTGAGGACAATGATTCTTAGTTGTATGATGGCTACGGGAATTTTTAAAAACTCAGGTAAAGAGCTGGGAATATATATATATATTAATGAAGAGCATTATATATATATTATTATATATATATAATATATAGCTCAGCGGTGGTTGAGTACGTGCCTAGCATGCACAAGGCCTCGGGTTAGGTTCCCAGTACTGCCACCAACTAAAACAGAAAACAAACAAAAACAACAACAACAGCGAAAACCAGTAAAACGCTAGGGCTTAGCGTTCGCTAACTTACTAGAAGCCTTTATTACTGTTGACACCTGTACAGATGACTCTGCAAGATAACCTATCTGGTCATGTTATCAGATTGTGAGCGCTGCCACTAGTGAGCGTTTCCTCTAGCAAATGCTAACCGCTCCCTAGTTGCAAAGCACAAACAGTTCTAGAGATGTACTCATAGTCACACAGGTCTAATGAAAGCTTAGTTATTAAAATGATCTGAAATGGAAAGTATATGCGGGTTAACATACTACAATATATTTATTCATTCTTTAAATGTTTATGCACGCTATGTGCTCAATGTATAAGGTAAGTTTAATGAAACAATTTTATGCATAATTTGATGTATCCGATGATATACTTTGAGACAATAAGGAAAAAAGAAAATGAGCAAATAAATGAATTTCATATAGGGAAGAAAGTTTGGCGTCTCTCAGGCCACCCTTTCTAAGCTACTTCTCCCAGCACATGACTTTGGGGCTAAACTGATACTTGTGTTGTTTCTTGTAAATATGATATCATCAGGTCCTGGAGACTGAGAAACTAAGTTTTAATTCGTACAATTCAAAGTAAGATTAGAGAGTATTGGGAGTCTCAGGCCTAGTTCAGCTTCCGTTATCAAGAATCCCTCCCAGAACTGAGAAACCCTTTGACAGCTGAAGAAGCTTGGGTGGCCACAGAGATAACCTGGAGTCTCTACAACGCCCGTTCTTTTAGCATGAGGGAGGCCCCATGTGCAGAGACAGAAGGAACGGAGATCGTCACACAACAATGGGAAACTTAGGCTGATAAAGTCAGGTGAGGACTCCCTGGCCCAGCCCCATTTGCCCTAAATAGCACAGTGACCTTTAGTCAGTCACTTCACCCCTCTCTCCTCAAGGTTTATATACTCCATGATTAAGAGCCTGTGCTTCAGTGCTGCCTCAGGTCAGGAGAGCAGACAAGAAAAGACCCCCTTCTCCCCTCCTGCTGGAACCAAATTATCCCAAGACCCTACTCCCACTGCCACCATTGCTAAGGTCTATGATTTGCATTGGATGAGTCAGCATTCTGCCGATCTAAAGAAAGCTCCCTTGAGTTTTTCTACAAAGCTGCCTGCTCTTCATTAATGACAAGAAACACGACCACAAACAAGCCAACAGTGATTAGGAGAGGACGGGGCCTCTTCCATGGACCAAGAAATGAACCATCCTGTCCCATTGCTCAGCCCACAATCAGCGTTTCTCCTCCACTACCAGATGGACACCCTCGTCCACCGGGACCCGCTGCAGAGAGATAAAGATGGTCCTGGTGGGTGACATAGTTTACCACTATCCTCTGAAAGTCTTACTGCCACCCCAGGGCAAAATGCCCCAGACAGGAGAACAAGGAAGCAGGTGGAAGCTAGTCTCACACCCCCCAGGTCAACATGGTCTTCATTAACGCTGCACATTTATTTCCTTACACACGTACTCCACCATCACACATTTCTTTGGTCAGGGCTCAGTTTCTAACGTTCTGATCATTCTTGTGCAGGAAGCTGTAATAATGCACAGCCTTTAGAACGGTTGCAGAAGAGAACTGGTGTTGGTAAGTCTAAAGGGCCTCTCTCAAGTGATATGATGAATGATAGCTGCTGCAAACACTAATACAAAGCCTTGGTCAGTGAAGTCAGCATCTTTCACACTTTGCCCATACAAGGTGATATACAAGCAGACTTGAGAAACATAGGAAATCCCACAGCTATTTTTGTTCAACAAACAGCTGGTGTTCTGATTGCAAAACTGTGTAAGTCACATTTCTAGTCTGGAGAAGAAGACATGAATCAACCCAAAAACATGAACCCAAGATATCGCTGAAGTTACAAAACTGTTTATGACATAACTAGCCTTGAGCAGTTCAAAGAAGTGCCACAAATAGTGATGGCCGCTTCAGTTGCCGTCTATCATTCTGTGAATTCCTCAGTTACCCACAACAACAACTTGTCCTCCTCCTCCCTAAACAAAAAGGAAGCCAATGTCTAACACCCCATCATCAAAACATGGCTTTGCTATTTTTATTTAGTCACTCAACAAATATTGGGCACTTACCATGCGCCAGGCGCTATACAAGGTACCTAGGTCAGTCATGGGCCAGACCTGGTGAACTATCTGTCCTGGGCTCATCTTCATAAAGAACTTCCAATCTGTATTTTAAAACCACTACATGCAGATGATAGCATACAGTTCCAGAGGCACACTTCCAGGGTGAAGTGTCAAAGCCATCACAGTTTTGATAACCTTGTTTTCAGGATTTAAGAAATCCAAGGGCTCCTATCCGCATCTGTCGAGATCCAGATCTCTCAGTTTCTGTGGTTTGTATAGGACATTTGAAAGGTAGCAACCCACAAACCAGCTGCTGCATCTGCCATCCCGGACCTGGGCTTAGACAGGAGAAAGACGGAAACAAGGCCACCTGCCAGCCTGAGAACTACCTGTACGATGGGGAAGGGGATTGGGGAAAGCTGAGAGGTAACCTTCCTTCCCTTTCTGGCCTTGCTTTCCCTGAAGGGACTGAATCGTCACAATGTGCCGGTATTGTGGCTGGTACAGTCATCGATCCCTTACACTGGGTGCAAGGGATCCACAATCAAGGAAGGGACCAATGACCCTGTGAGGAGCTAACCAGGCAAGGGGGGCAGGAGGATGATCTGGCAGAGCCCACGAGCTGCTCTGGCATAAACACGCTGCGCAGCCAGGCCCCACCTAACAGAAGCGTACTGCCTTTGGGCTCGACTACCGCCAACACGGGACAGCTGGAATGACCCACACTGAGCTACTGAGTAACAAAGATGGTGAACACGTTACCAGACTGGAAACCTGTCCTTTCAGAGAGAGCAATAAATCTCACCAGACACCACGGGCCACCCAGGCAAACCCAAACTGGTCTGTCTCCCCTGAAATGTCCAATGAAATGTCCAATGTCCATTTTGTCAAAAAAAAAAAGTGTCTTGCTCATCAGCGTTGGCCTTATACTCCGCAGGACTGCACACACAGCTCATCTGGTTAATTGTGTTCCCTCAGAGCACGCTAGGAAACAAAGGCAGGTATCAAGGGCACAGAGTTGGCATGGTCCTGCTAATGGCAGTGTGAACAGCTGTGACAAATGTGTATATGAAAAAGAAAACGTTTCCTCACTAGTCTTTTCAGTCTCCAAATTCTGTGGTACATTCAGATGGCCTGAGCAAGTCACTGATGATACAGTCATGTTCCCAATTAGAGCAATTAGCAACTACGTATGAGCGTGCTCATGTGTGTACACACTCGCCCCCTTTGGAGCATGCGCTGACATTTGTGTCGGTCCATAGTGATGTCAACATTAAGAAATGAAGTGACATGAAGCTCTCAGGAGATGGAGAGAAAAGGCTTCTGGAGGGAGTGTCTTCTTTGAGCTCCCTCAGAGATCAGTGGGAGCTTTCATGGTCAGTGAGGATGCCAGATAAAATAGAGACAGCAAGATAAATTTGGATCTGAGTTCAACGGGAGACAGGGTTTTCTTTTAGTGCAGGCATATCTGAAACACTGCAGGCTTATTCTATGGATTTTCTTACTGAGTCAGGCAATCCTAACGGCCAGACAGAAGCGAGCATGCAGGCCAACTACCTTTTTTTTCTTTGTCACGAATACTGGCAGTACTAGCCCACATTAATATTTACAGCGCCTGGAGAATGTGGTCCATCCACAATTCCATGTCTGTAATTGTGAGTTTCTTGACACCAGGTAGAACACTGTATTCTTCCTTCTGCAGGACCCGGGTCATGAGTCACATGTGCCAAACACTTACAGAGAGGTTTTGAAGCAAGACAACTGCACGTCATTGAACTGTCTAAAACAGGTACAAAGTATAGTAAGCAGCAGAGTGAACTGGGGTGCTTGGAGAGGCATGTTTTAAATTTACTTCGAAACGTATAATTAAAGAAGGCAAGGCAGGCAAAAGCCCCAAATGATAGGCAGCTCTACCTGGAACTGCTTGACCTAGATGGTTTAGGTAGAAATTACACGAGCTATGTAAGAAAGCACAGCCTTCGGGGTGCTTGCCCCTTATGGACACTGTGTGTATGTGTGTGATCACAATGTGTATAGATATGCATAGAAGTGTTTCTGTATAAAAAGCTATGAGATCAGTACCCTCGGCTTTCATATAATTCTACGTTGTTAACAGCAACTCAACTAGAGCCAAGACTTAGGGGAATTTACATTTTCTTTTTAAGTAGATAGGTTTAAGTTTATTGATTCTGTGTCACATATACAACATCTTTCTTTGTTAACTATACCTTCTCTTAAAAACATTTGCTTTTTAAGTAAGAATACACTTGCTGACCACAGAAAACTTAATAGGCAAATAAAAGTAAAAGAATAAAAATCACTAATTTTTCCAATCCAGTGATAAGACTCAAAACTTTTGGGATATATATCTCAAGGTTCTTTTCTGTCCAAGTATGCAAATACCCACACTTAACAAGAATGCAACTAGACTCCATCCTACCAAGAAAGGTTTTTTTAAAAAAGAAAATAGAGTCAGCCAAGTGGCCAAATATATTTCCAGACATACCTTTTAGTGCTTGTGCAGAAATTGTCTATGGATGTTTTTACCTAACCAAGTGTCTATTACCTTGTTTTCCAAGTCTTTGATGACAGCATCATTCTTCGGGCAAGAGGATGAAGAAACTCTCAGAGAAGGAATTACTGAGTCAAAGACAATGCATATGCAAACTATAAATGATTTTGATCAATGTCACCATTTTGTCCCCTATGACAGTCAAATGATTGAAATCAATGTATAATCTCATATAAAAAAAAACTCTTTTCCTGATTTTGTTTTTAACAATCAGCCATGCAGAGAAACTATCTATGAAATTAGAATTTACATAAAGAAGAATATAAGCAACATTTCCTGTTTTGAAGAAGCCAGTCCATAATAACCAAGAGTTCAAGAAAGTCATCCACAACTAGCTTCTGCTGCAACCAAATGCTTAAGAAGAAATTTTAGGCCAAATTTTCAGTCACTGTCTGCTATTGTTGAACTCTAGTTACTTCCCATTTCAAGAGAATGCCACTGAAAATCCATTAATTTCCTTGTTTTAAACAAAAAATAACATAAGCTAAGTCTTTTAAAGTCATCCTATTTTACTTTCTTAAAGACAGGAATCCATTTGATAAGACCATAATCCAAAAAAGATTATTTGGCCAAACACAGCAAACAGCACCGATGGCAGACAGGCATCATAGCGTAGTCATAGCAGACTGGATATGAGTTAGCTGGCTGAAGTGGTGACCTTCTACCTAGATGCCTTATGGGTGAAAAACAACCAGAACAAATGAAATACTCCACAGATTCCAGAACCAACAAGTAAGAAGGAAAGATGATGAAGTAAGAGTTTTTAAGCACTCTATCTCCTCTAAATCTGTATCCAAAGTGTACAAGAAAGAAACTTCATGACGCTACAACAGAGAAACAAAGAAGCAGAAAAAAATATTCTCAATATCCAACCCACCAGAAGACTGCTAAGATTAGGTATATGACATGCAACCCAGAGATGAATACAATGAAAGGAAGGGGTGGCTATGAAGATTCATCTCCAGTGTCAACAGAAACTAAGCCAACGTCACCCTGCATTTTTTAGAGCTGTGTTGACAACTATGGCTCATCATCTTTTTTGAGATCCAGAAAAATTAAGAAAAAAATAAAAATTAAAAAGGAAAAAATAAAAAGAGAAGAAAAGAAAAGAAAAAATTCTAAATACAGAAGCTTAATTTGTCAAGATTGGGGGAAACTAAATTATGTTATTGCTAGTGATCTTTAGTCATCGGTAATCACAGTCATTTGGTTAATGACTAATTTAATTAAAACAGAAATTTGACTATAGGAGTAGATTCAAAAGTATATTTCCCAGAAGGATCATTATGCCTTTGATATGAGTTTAGTGACTTTTTTTCCAGTGTTGGGAACTGAACTTGGGGGCGTCGCATGTGCTTGACCAACATTCTACAGCTAAGCTACACGGCCAACCCCTGTGTGTCAGTTTTATTATGATGAGTCTTCCTCAGTGCGGGGATGGGTCACCTGGGAACCTAAAGTAATGCCTTACTCACTTAAAAAGAAAAAGTATGCCTGCAGGCAGGCAAAGGACTGTGAAATCTACGGGAGAAAACTCCTCCTGCTGATGGTATATAAGACCATGAAAGAGAAGCGAAAACATCACTGCTAATCCTGGATGTTGTAGATTTGTTGTTGTTTTTTTGTTTCTGTTTTTGTTTTTGTTTTTTTAATATTGAGCACCAAGGCCACGATGACCCCGAAGCATTTATGGCTGGTGGTCCTTGTGGCTCTATTCATTTTGCCCATCCAGTCTCTGAACTGTGTTCATCTGGATAATGCCATCTTGGAAAGTGTGAAACTTCTGGGCAGCATCAGCAGCAGCTCTCCCCTGAAATGTCTAAAAGAAATCAAGGATTTTGAGTTTCCTAAAGAAATTCTGTCATACATCCAGAATGTGAAAGGGGACATGAAGGAGGCCTTCTATCGTCTATCTATTGAGGCACTAAATATTTTCAGTCACAACGGCTCCATCTCCCCTGTGACAAAGGAACGCCTGCAACGTATCAGAATGAGACTTTTTGAGCAAGTGCAGCAAGCTCAAGACTGCTTTATGGATGAAGAGAAAGAGAACACAGAGGGGGACAGGAAGCCGCAACATACTTCACCAAAGGACCTCCAGAGGGTCTACCTGGAACTGAACAAGTATTTCACCAGAATCAAAAAGTTCCTGAGGGAGAAGAACTACAGTTTCTGTGCCTGGATGATTGTGGGAGCAGAAATGAGGAGATGTTTCATGATATTCTACAACTTCAAGAAACTACTCAAAATGCACTGAGGTATATTTTCAGAATTACAGCTCTCCTATAGTTCCCTCCTTTGTCTTAAGCGTGGTGGTGCTGTATGTGACGTGGCAGTATCCTCAGTGTCCTTCCTGTAATGTCTGGGCTCTCCAAGGCTCGACCTTGGTATATCAACCATACCCATCTCTTTAAGAAGAGGCAATGCTGGCCCCGTTATCAGTGCCCAGGTGACCCCAGGAATTTTCTTAGGAAGTACTAGAGAGTGTTTAAAAGGAGTGAGGTTTCCTTTCCATCTTCTCTCTTGTCTTTTGACCATTTTCTTTCCTTTTTTTTCCCTTTTATTTATTTATTTTATTTCTTTATTGGGTTTTTGAGACAGGGTTTCTCTGTGTAACTTTGGCCATCCTGTACTTTGAAGACCAGGCTGGCCTCAAACTCACAGAGATCTACCTACTTCTGCCTCCTGGAGAGCTGAGATTACAGGCATGTGCCACCACGCCTGATCTAAACTTTTCATTTTTTACCACCTCCTTTCTAGAGAGGGAAAAAAATGTTAAGATCATTTGTCAGTTCGATTCTTTGAAATGATGCAGTTTAAAGTTGTTGCTTTAAAAGTCAAGCTCTGTTGTGAAATTTGGATAGATGTTGAATCAGCTGGCCAGTAAGCCCCTGGAGACCTGAGAGCCTGTCTAATGTGCTTATGTACTACACCTGGAGCATGTTATTTAGTTTCTAAACCTAAAAGGGTGGAAAAAGCTGCGGGATGTAGCCCAGTTATAGGTAGTACTTGTCTATCATGCATAAGGCACGATATGATGGATTGACTGGATCCTGAGATCTGCAGTGGGAGTTAGGGAAAAGCATAGAAAATGCCAGAGGAATCAGTAATAGTCTCTCAGAGTGGGTGGTTTCCTTTGTGTACGCACCTAAAGTAAATGTATGGAGTCATATAATGGGAGGATTTTACATTCGTGTTCGACTTTTCCAGTTGGAAAGCTATGTGCTATCAGTTAGGTAAACTGGGTATTCTAGTAATATCTGGTATCTAAATCACTTACCTTTTTGAAGTCTGTTTGTATCCAGATTGCTTAACTCTTCTGTTTTGACTTACCACCTAACTAAGTGAATTTTCTCCTCCTTTTCCCCTCTACATATTTCAGAATCCTCCATCTTCACGCAAGAACTTAGATAAAGGTTATGACTGTTCAAATGCCCTCCAGGACATGTTATGCTAAGGCTATTACCAGCATGTGGCTAACCTCTTCAGAGTCAAGACACTCCGAGTACACCATTCAAGACAGTGTAGTCAAAGAAAGTCTGCAGCAAGCAAAAGAAAAAGTTCAGTGAAAAAGTTAGAAGAAACGTTAAAACAAAGCAAGTTGTGGATTGTGGCATTTAGGTCACTGGCAAAAGAATCAGACAATAAAATGAGTTAATATAATCTATTTGGTAAAAACACAATCACATCGGTTTAGATTAGGATCAGGGCAGTGGGGAAGGAGGCTGGACAGACATACAACTGCAAAGCCGCAGACAAACACATTCGTTTCCCTGTCACCTTTGCCTGGCCTCCAGCAAGTGACTTTAGTCAGTTAGAGCTGCTGCCCTCCCCATCCTGTGTCTGCTCTGTGCAAGGGAAGAGAACTAGCTAAGTGGCATGCAATTCAGTGGACGAGCAGATGAACAGTGAAAGGGCCCTGAAACCGATCCCCAAAACTTCGAGGAGAGAGGAGAAAGAATTGGAAAAAAAAAAAATCAGAGACCAATCCTACCAAAAAGACATAACAACATAAAGAAATGTTAATGTATCATATAAAAATGTTTTCCCTCACTTCCAAGTTTTATAAAAGTGCTAAATAAGGTAGCAATAAAATATTCCTCTCCCATTACCACGACCAAAATGGAAAAGCAGCGATAACACTGAGAGAGGGTACAGTGTAGGCTCTCACATTACGGGAAAGAGAACAAACTGGCATGTGCTTATTGTGGGCAATACTGCAGGCTTCAGTAGCCTAAAAAGTGTATCAATCCCACCATGTCTCCAGAGATGGATTTCAAAGAAATAAGTGGGTAAGACTGCTCTTCACCGGAGCGTGGCATATATAGTTTTTAACTTTTCACCTACAAATTTTCTATTTTTCCTACGTTTTTTTTTTTTTTTTTTTTGGATAAGTCTTTTAGTTCTAAGATTAAAGAAATTGAACACACTTACTTTCCTCTATAATGATTGTTTCCCTCCTGGCAGGCTGGGCCAAGCCCTGAATTTAGTTTTAATGATGCCTTCTGGTATTCCCTGAGCAAACAGAACCTAAGCAGCTCTTCATCAGCAGGTCCTGTTTGTTACTTTGTTGCTACTGTCAAATTTCAAAGAAATCCGATTTTGCCGCGGCCCCTATCATGAGTGTGTTGAGTACTTCAGAGAACTTGCTGTTACTCTTTTCACGCCCCACCGGCAACACGTAGAAATCGCGGGTTTCTCCAGATACCCTCTTTTACGTTAACAGTCTCTCAGAGTACCTTTAAGTTAGTAAAGAGCAAAGCAGACCTGCTCAGAGCCCAGAATGTCTGAATGAAGCCTGGAGAGTAAGGCCGTTTGCTTAACACGCCAGCAAGGGTGGAGGAGAGGTACATAGGTCACAGGTAGCCCCAAACATAAGCCTCCCTTCCTCCACTGGGTGGGAGAGGGTATCAAAACCGAGAAGCGGAAAAGAATGTTTCTGCATCTCCTAGAAGGACTAAGATTGGGAATTCTACAGGAAAGAAAAAAGACATCGGCAGCACCAGCCCCAACAGTACAAGATCAAACCTCCTCTGGCCAATTCTCTGGACGTTCCGGTCCCTGCCGGCTTTGGGAGGCGGCTTTGCTCTTGCCAAGACTTCTTAATAAATAACCCACACTCGCTAACTGCTCTAGGTCTGAGCGCCTAATTTGTTCTGGGAAACCCGACCTCTGTAGTCTAACGGGCGCCTCCCTCTGGAGAAGCAGGGCCTACCCCAAACCACCTGTTCTCAAGCAACTGAAAACCAGTGCTCTGGCCTCCTCTGCCATCTGCAGTGAGTACTCGTGGCCTGCTTCTTCTACATCGCTGGGAGGACCCTGGGACTTAAACTTGGGGTCTTAGGTGAAGTCAGAAGCCCATTTCACAGCTTGTCACGACACCACTATTTCCAGGCAAGCTCTGCAGCCTTCCCAGGTTATCTTGTGGTCAACAGCCTGCCCCGCAGCCCTGGAGAATCCCCTGAACTCTAGGTCGAGATGAGATGCCCCGCCCGTCGCCCGGGCTGTGGGACATCCACACGCGTCTGGCTAGCCACTGGAAGTCCTTTGGAGCCCTCCCTGATCTCCTTCGCTTCCACTCCCTCAATCCACACCCGACACCCGTCTCAGAATCGCTGCGGATAAGATCTGAGAAATGCGCCCTGGGCCACAAGCAGACCAGGAGGCGGGGCCGGAACAACTTTCCCTCCGCCCTCTAACCGCAAGTCCCGGGTGGGGCGGCCTAGCCCAGTCCCGATCCCCCTTCTTCCCCGGCGGGGATCCCTGACCTGAGCCCGCGCAGAGGCCAGCGTGGAAGGCCCCGCGAGGGGCGAAAGGGGTTTCTCTCTCCGCCGGAGCCCCACCAGATGTGAGAGGCGCAACAATAGTGGAACCGCGCAGAAACAAAAGGCCATTCACCCGGTTAAAGGAGATCGGCGCTCTCGCCTGGTCCCCGCCGGGAAGACTTACAGAGGGGTCAGAAGGGGGGTTGGGAGGGATCCTGAGCGGTCTGGAGCCTCCGCCACGCTCCTGGAGGCGGGGCCGCTCTTTATCACTAACCACCCAGCCCTGGGGGGTCCAGAGGTGGGAGAGGAGGAAGAAATGAAGGCAAAGTTTTAGTTTTTCACCTTCTCTGGTGCAGGAAAGGGAGGGGCTGCGATTCCAGAGGTTTGACAGTTGTTGGTCCAAAAGTTGAGCAAGACTTATTTTTTCTTAAGACGTTCCCTTCACGAGGCAGCGGTAGCCCGGGGACAAGCCGAGCCGGTGAGCCGTAGCCCCACGCAGCCGAGCCTGCTCTGGGGTCCAGGAGCCCGGGAGCGTCCGGGCGCACAGATGCACTTGTATAAAAGTTTCTCTTCCCGCCGCCTCAGGCCAAGCGCACCCTCCCGCGATTCAGAATGGTTCTGGGCGAGATCTGCACCCCGAAGGGGGCGTATTTCAAATCAAAGCCACCGACCCCTGGGTGGGAACTGGCCTCGAGTTCCAGCCCGGGAAGTGCGTACCGGGAGGCAAGGAGAAGCCTAGGAGCCAGCTCCGGTCCAAGCCAGACTCCGACCCCGGAAGCTCGCGGCGAGCAAGGGCGCCTGGGGTCGGCGCGGTTGACCCGCCCTAAGTGTGCCCGCACCTCGGCCCTCCTGGACAGTCCGGAGCGGGAAGCTGCGGGACCGCGCCGCCGCGCCGCGCCGCGCTCGGAAGGGCTTTCTTACCGTGGGGTTTTAACCTCCCGCCTAGGGCCCTGCTGGCTTCCTCCGCGCGGGCAGCAGCTTCTGGAGCCGGAGGAGAAGAGAGAGTTCTCTCGGCCGGAGCAGCGAGGCTTGCAGATCCACGCGAGGGCTTTCTGGCCGGCACGCGCGACTCCAGATGCAGCCGCCGCGGCTCTGCTGCGGCCCCCACATGCACCCAGCGCGCCGCGCAGCACGCCCGGGCGCCACTGCAGCTCGCCGGCTCAGAGCGGAGTCCCCTGGCGGTCTTCTCTGGAAAGGCAGCTACGTGGGGGCAGGAGGAGCCGCGTTGCCTTTAGGATCCTCTAACCTGAGCCTGGGACAACGTGCTTTGATCCACTGGCCAGTTTGGCTGGCTAAAAATATGTCAGACTAGAAAGGGTGCTGTACTGCCTGGTCTTTGTCAATCTGACACAGCCTGGGACCATCCTAGGAAGAGGGAATCTTTAATGAGAAAATACCTTCATTCGATACCCTACTGATAAGTCTATCTAGCATCTTCTTGATTAATGATTGGTGTGGGAGGGCCAGGCCGCTGTGGGCGGTGCCAATTTTAGGCAGGTGGTCCTGGGATGTGTAAGAAAGAAGGCGGAGCAGGCCACGAGAAGTAAAGCGGCGAGCAGCATCCGTCCATGGTTTCTGCTTCAGTTCCGGCCTCCAGGTTCCAGTCTTGAGTTTCTGCCCTGCCTTCCCTCTAAGATGGACTGTGATCAGAATGTGTAAACCACATAAACCCTTTTCTCCCCAAGCTACTTTCGGTCATGCTATTTTTTTTTTTTTTTTTTTATCACAGCAGTGGAAACCCTGACTAAAGTCCACAAAAGCTTTCTCCAAGGCACTCAGAAAGGGCCAAAGGACTTAACCTTCTTTAAGAGTTTATTACTGTTGTAAAATGCCTTAGGCTGCGTGACACACCTTAGAAAGTAGGATTAAATCATGAAAAAAAAATGCTTGGAAGTCATACCTACTTTGCAGGGTGATTAAGAGTAAACCAATTACGAAAAGTATTCTTAGTTGTTGGTAGCAATCTTCAAACATGAGTTGACTTTCTGAGAAAAAAAATGAAGTGGATTTGTCTACATAATATGTTAATGCATACTCATTGGGTAGTTATTGCATTCCATAATGTCCACTATACATCTGAAGGGATGGAAATAAATTAGGTGGAATCTAATAGTTTCCATGCCCCACCCCCACTAGCCTTTCCATCGAAACTGTCTTGCTATGTGTGATGCCCTTCTTGGCTCCGCCAAATGCTAGGAAAACTCCTGCCACAGCAAGGTAGTAGCACTTGCTGCGGCACAGCCTGGGGTAGTCTTCTGAACTGCTCAGTCATGTCATGGCTCAGAAACTACCTTTTTCTTCTAGTACTTGAAGCCCTTCCCTTTCAGCCCCGTCTACTCCCTTGGTAGTATTCCCTACCAGATGCTCTGCTTCAGTTTTGCCACAGACTACTAAATACTAGACTTGGTTCACTCCCCACATTAGTTTTCTGTGGGGGGAAAAAAAGCGCAGAACTATAAAGCTAAAAAACAATATGAACAGGCTGCCTCGGGAAGGCAGAGGCAGGTAGATGACTGTGAGTTTGAGGTCAGCCTGGTCTACAAAACAAATCCAAGACAGCCAAGGCTACACAGAGAAACCATGTCTTGGAAAACAAAACAAAACAAACAAACAAAAAAACCAAAGAAACCAAAAACAACAAAACAATACAAAAAACTCAGAGTACCTATTGCTCTTCCAGAGGACCCAAATTTGGTTCCCAGCACCCACTACCAGCAACTCACAATCACCCATAACTCCAGTTTCAGCAGATCAGACGCCCTTCTAACCTGTGCAGGGACACATACATAAACATTCATAATAAATCTTTAAAATATATATATTATATGATAACACACGGTCCAGCCAGGTTTCTCCCTGCATGTGATGGTCAGCTGTTTCACAAACTCAGTCTTATCTGCAACTGAATTCCCCTTTGCTACGTAATACAATATAGCCACAGGTTATAAATATACACTATGTAATTGTGGGACACCACTGTGTCCATAAATGCTAATGTACTTTTTTCTGATAGAAGAAATATAAATAGGGAATTTTGTCTATCTGTTCATTACTATGTGCCCTGCTTGATCCTGCCTGGACTTCCTTCAGCGATGGACTGCTCTGTGAGTGCAAGGAGAAGTTAAGCCCTTCCCTCTCCTGGTTGACTGTGGTCATAGTGTTTACTGCAGCAACAGAAGGCCAGTTAGAATAACAAGCGTGCGTTCTATCATTTCCCTTTCCCAGAGGAAGTAACTCGCACAACTGCTAAGACTGGAACACTCTTACGCCCTACCCTTATGTCCTACCCTTATGTTCTTAATTGCTCCACGGGTCTTGACATGTGAAGAGGCCACAAATGCATATTTGTCTAAATGTACAACCTGGCCAGATTCCAGGCTGTTTCGGAGAGTCCTCTCCAGGTTTTTGTGGAATATAACTAAGAAATTTGATACAGGGCGAGGACTCATAAACCTTAGCTGTAAGCTCTTCCATGGGAAGGAGAGGGAGCAGCTCACCTCATCTGAATGACTCCAGAGAGACAAGGTGGCAACTGAGGGGTCAGCTTCCACAGTCAGAGACCCAGAGTCAAACCTGGCTGAGGCTCAGTGGCCTGAGGTTACAAACTGTAACAACAGTATAGGTATCTGTGTGGCTTTAACAGAGAAGCACACAACATGCTCAGCAACTGTGTGTCACCTGATAGGTGCTCAAGACAGGCCACCAGATGCTCTGAGAAGCACAGTTCTCAAACCTCTGCCTGTAGTGCCTCCCTCTAGGGTATGTTCCAGGGGACCTAAATCCAGAAGCTTCCCTGTCTCTTGGGATGCCATTTTTTGCAACTGACAACAAATGGGGAGCATTTTCAAGTATTTTGATGCAGGTTAAATAAACTTCAGTTGCCTGGTCCCAGGCAGCACATTTCCAACTTACACATTTTATAATGAGAGGAATGACAGCCTGGTAACACTTCAAAAGAGTCTGTTACCAAACCACTTCCGTTTCGCTTCCCCTCAAAGAGCAAAAGGAATTGGGAAAGTGTCACCATGGCAACCTTCTAACAGTCAGATAGCACAGTAAAAGTAAAGAGCAAGCTTATTTCATCTGGAATGGATCCACAGTCAAACTGCTTGAGTAGCTGTGTTTATTATCTATATGTTAGCTTAGAATTTGGTTATCCACTGTGGCCGTGTTCCGAGTACACTAAATATAATTGTTCCAGGTAGTAAATAACAAACAACAGGGCTTCCCAAGAATTTTTAGCTCAAGCGAAGAGAGTTCACAGTTCTAGGTGATCAGCTAGCACGTATTCAACAACAAGGCCACACTTGCTTCTTGTCTTCTTTCACTCTATTTTCAAGACCCTTGACTAATCACAAAGCTCAAGAGATTAATCTCTGTTTATGGGAGCATCTGTGAGGACAGAATTTATGGTAATGAACTCTGGGTCAGAGAAGTAAGTGTGCATGGCTCCTCCTGAACACTGCAGTGATGGCAATTCAGACCCAACGGAATGTATGATCATTGTCATGGTTTGAAATGGCTTTAAAGGATCTATTGTATATTGCCTAAAGCATTTTTTTCTGCCAGCACTATTGTTAACACTGAATGATGACTCTAGATGCCTGCAGCAATTTTCTCTAAAATCTTAATTACACCAATCACATGCCCAGAAGTATCATCAGCCAGAGAGAGGTCAGAGTTGGGAGCAAGGAAAAGCTGTGGTACCCACAGCAGAGACAGCTGCAAAGATGGAATCACCGTGGGCAGTTACACCCCTTCCATCCTACAGGACAGCGTGGAGACTTTCCCAAAGCTACGTTTTAAGTAATTTCGTTGAAAAAAGACTTTGTCTTGTGCTCATAGAATTTGCTGGACCATTGCTGGTGATTCCATGCTGCTTCATGTCTCCCTAGTAGGCCCTTGTTTTTCTTTCTTAAGGAATTTGAATCTTTAGCGAGTGACTAAGGATAAAAGCCTGATGCTTTTCTCAGTGGTACTCTGGTGGTCTGCCTCAGTGCCTAGAGTAATGGAGAGGAATTTACTTGAAAAGAAGCATATTGACTTAGATAAAAATCCAAGGCCAGATACTTTCCAGGAGAACTAGGCACAATTAAAGACAGCCTAGCCTTGTCCCCCAAATTCATTTCTAGAGTACGGTATTACCACCTTTCACAAAAGGAACAATCAGACCACTGTATGCTCAATGGATTTGGGAAGCAATTAATACAGAAAAACAGGGAGAAAGAAAAGCAGCTATTGTGTGGTGGAAACGTCTAACTTAACAGAATGGTTCTTTATCCTCCACGTAGGCAAATAATGAGGGTCTCAAATGTGCTTTCTCAGTGATAAGCACAGCCGTCCTGCTGCGGCCAGTGCCCACCACCACCAACAACAACTCAGCCATTGTCACCCAGGCTATCATGGACAGCAAACAGAAAACTCTTGCCTCTCTCTCTCCTTAGCTCTCCTGAGGGCCACGGCCTATAGGAAGGAAGGAAGGAAGGAAGGAAGGAAGGAAGGAACCCTCTCCACTGTCAAAGGAAGGTGTTTTTTGATGAACTGGGAACTTCTCTAAAACATCCTCTGAGGGCCTGGCATAAAAAAATAAACAAGCTTTTCTCTTTCACATCATGATGAAGGCAAGAGATGGAAGTAGGCTAGCATTATCCTAATCTTCTTTTTCCTCCAGCTGTTCCATCTGCTAAGCCCCATATTTTCTCAAGATTCCAATTATGTTGGATCCACTGTTCAATACCAGTTTCCTCATAAGAAGCTGCCTCACCACGGGGAAAGCCCATTGGGTTGAATCACAGGGCGGGGATTTCTAAGTGGATAGTGTTCTGTGTCTAGTAACAAGAGAGATTTGCTGTGGGTATTAATGGTTCTCAAATACCATCTGAGGGAGAAAATCTTCTAGAAAGTATTCTTGTTAAAGTTTCAATTGATTTTTTTCTAGTTCTTGCTACCTAATACTCAGTAATTTCTGTAAAGATAATTTCTGACCTTCTCTCTCTCTCCCTTTCTCTTTCCTCTCCCTTCTCTCTCCTTCCTCTTCCTGCTCTTGCTTTCTTATTCCTATGAGATTTTTTTTTTACAACTGTGTAATTCACCAACATTTTAATTCTGTTTTTTTTTTTTTTTTTTTTTGCATCTTCACCCCACCCTCTTTTTTTCTCTCCCTGTATTCTGTTTTCCAGCAAATGCCACTCAGCTTTTTGTTTAAAGCTGATCAGCACTGTTGCTCAGACTATCAGTGCCGGAAGCCCAAAGGCAAGCATACTTGCTGTGTGAGAGTCCGAGGCATGGAAAGGATCTTTAGCCTCAAGCACTCAAGGAAATGGACACTATGACACTAGCAGCCACCAGCAGGGCTCTCACAGCTTGCTGGTGACACTGGACCCAGATCTGGCTTCTAATCCAGGCACCTTTCTTGGTCTGTGAGTGGGCTTTCTATGTCACTGTTAGCCAGTAATCATGGCAGTCTCCTGCATATCTTCCTCGCAATTCCTACTCCATTTCCTCCTCCCTTCCCTCCCCTCCCCTCAAGGCAACAGTTCATCCAGTCTTCTTAATGACATGGGAGTATGGTGTAATCTTCCTTTAAAAATTCCTTCCTTTGAGAGGTTTGTTTGCCAACCACCCTTCTTTCACACTACCTTCAATTTCCCCATTCCTTAGTTTATTTTTGAAAGAACACCCTGATACTCTCTTCCTTTACTTTCCCCTCTTACGTCACAAGTAGTTTAGCTAAACTGTGTTGAGCCCTATTAACAGGATTATTCAGCTGACCCAACAACTCTTGAGCAATAATATCTAAGTGGATTAGCTCATTTCTTTAGTAAAACGCTGGTTCTGGCTTAGCTAGTAAATTCTGTTATTTGTTTGATGCCTTTCTCTTAAGAAACACCCAATAAATGTTTGCCGGACTAGACTTAACTGGCAGAAAACTTGGTATCTGCCACCAGAGGTTTGATTAAATGTACCCGGGGCAGCTTGCCAGTGGAACACTAAGCAGCTGTTAGAAATTGTGACTGCTCACGAATGGGGCACACACCTGTGGTAGGAGAAGCACTTGACCCAGGAATTGGAGACCAGCCCATGTAATAAGGTGAGATTCAGGGATGGCTGGAGTCTGCAATGTCCCCTTGGGCTCAGGTGCTTGAACACTTAGTCCCCAGGTGGTGGTGCCTTGGGGGAGGTGTGGAATCTCTAAGACATGGGGCCTAGTTTGCAGGAGGAGCTCCCTAGGGCTGGGTCACGAGCTCTGCAGAGCCTTCCCAGCACACTCTTCTTACACAGTGACCATGCCTTCTCAGCCCAAACCAACCGCTCCGCACTCAGGTATTTTGGGCACAGTGGCTAAAAGTAACTAAGGCAGGCCCTGTGTAAAATTAAGTAACTAATCCATTAAAATGAAAACATCGATTGATTAATTGATTAAAAAACAAACAAAACCGCAAGAGGCTGGAGGACTGCCTCAGCAGTTAGGAGTAGTTGCTGTTCTTGCACTGACACAGGTTCCCTGCTCAACTCACAACTGCTCGTAGCTGTCGTTCCAGGGGGATCTGGCTTCGGTGGGCACCAACCACACGTCACACACATACACACACACCACACACACATCATACACATACACCGCACACACACCATACACCACACACATCACACACACACATACACACCACACACCACACACCACATACACACACCACACACCAAACAATAATTAAAATAAAACTACAAAATACTCAAAACCAAAAACAAATAAACAAAAAATGAATGAAAATCTAGTGAGCTGATGGCTGGGGCTTTGTGTGTTTTTCTGTTCTACATCATACGTCAGAGAGGAAAGCATGTTATTGGACAGCATGTTCTGTAGGACCCCAGTTCTGATATTTAAAAATGCTACTACCTAAAAAAAAAGTACATACATCATATTGATAAAAGTTCATTTCCTTTTTTCAGGAGATGAAAATAGATAATTTTTTCTTTTACTTATTTACCTAAGTAAGTAATTAGGTGAATATTAGGGTCAGTGAGATGTTCAGTAGATAATGGCCACCAGATCTGATGGTCTGGAAGCCTCCTGGTAAGAGAACCAAGTCCTGCAACTTGTCCTTTGATCTCCACAAGTGTAACATAGCATGCATGCTTGTGTTTGTGCACGTGTGTAGGTGTCAGTATACGCACGTGCGCACACAGTAAATAAATGCAGTTAAAAGTTTTGAAAGTTTCTGATTATGTTTTTTTAATAATTAATTTTAAAGTCTATGTGAAATCTTTTTTATTGCTCTAAAACACCTAGCGTGAGCCACCCTGATGTGACATTTCTGGTTTCTTTTCCTACAGCCCTGGTTACTTCTCTGATTCGGGCACCCGGTAAGAGGGTGACACAACCAGGCTTTGTTTGCTACCAAATGAATGTGCTGAGTCCTTCCATTGTTCCCAGACAGCACTGTTCTGAAGCTCAGAGCAGGCTATGCTCGGCGCCCGGGTGGAAATCTGTGATTCTGCTGGCGCTGCAGGGGCTGCAAAGGAATCTCGCCTCTCCAGAGTGGCATGACCGCAGGGGCTGTCTCAGTGTTTCTATTGCTCTGCCAACACACCAGCCACTTGGAGAAGGAAGTTTATTTGGATTACACTTGCAGGTAACCTTCTACCACTGGGGAAGTTAGGGCAGGAACTCAGGCAGGGCGGGAACCTGAGGCTGGACCTGAAGCAGACACCATGGAGGGGTGCTGTTTATTGGCTTGCTTCTCATGATTTGCTCAGCCTGCTTTCTTATAGCACCCAGGGCCACCAGCTCAGAAGTGATACTGTCAATAGAGAGCTGGGCCTTCCCACACCATCAGTCAAGAAAATGTACTGTAGCCTTGGCCACAAAGCCAAACTGGTGGGGGCATTTTTTTCAGTTAAGTTTCCTTCTTCCAAAATAACTCTAGCTTTGTATCAAGATGATATAAAACCAGCACAGTGGTCTAGCCAGGAGACACTCCTATTGACCAGGGGTCCCACTTAAGTCCTACCTCTCGTGTTGTCTTAGTGATTGATGTTTGCTAGTAACCCTACTGTAGAGGAATTTTAATTCAGAACATGGCTGCTCTGGCAAGAGATCACATCCAAAGACCTAGGTCTGTGTGACCTGGATGGAATAAAGACACACCTTTAATCCAGGAGACAGAGGCGAGCAGATCTGAGTTTAAGGTCAGCCTGGTATAGAGCAAATAACAGGCAAAGAAAAGCTTAGGCCCAGGCATGGTGGTACATGTCTTTAACCCAAACAATGAAGGCAAAGTTAAAAGAAAACACCCATGTTTGAAAGTGATAGTTAGTTGAATGGCAGAAAAAGTGATGAATCAGAGAAAGATTTGACGGAATAGGAAGTGCCCAACTCTCACGAGAAGAGAGAGGAAAGGGAACCTACTTAAGGGACAATGCAGAGAGAGAGACAGAGAAAGAGAGAGAGAAAGAGAGAGAGAGAGGAGGCAGTTTTAAAACCAGGACAGATATACAGAGACAGGTTGAATGAGAGAATAAAAAGACAGAACAGGCCAGAGAATGGAAATGACTCAGCCCAGACCTCAGTAAGAACAAGCAAGGGTGAGTTTCTTAAGCAGTAACTCTCAGAGGCTGAAAGCATGCTAGATTGTACATGGGTTAGATTGTACAGAGGCTAGAAGCTTCCAGGACCGGGCTTGGGTTAGCAGAAGGAGGTAGTAAGCCTTCCAGACAACAATTGAAGCAAGCAAATAAAAGTTCCTTTTATATTCCTCTCCTATATCCTCTCCTGGCAGGACTATGCTGCCCCAGACCAGCTAGCTGCAGTGACTTCAGACCTCCTTCCCCACTTTCTGTCTGTCATAATCTAGTTGGGACAGGCTGAAGAGGCCTTCCCTCCTGGGAATTTATACCTCACCCATTGAGCTCTCTAACCGAGAGTGATGCACGCTGGAGCTTTCTCACCATCCTCAAATAAAGGAAACCACCCACCACTACGGGAAAAGACAAGAGTAAGAGGAGCCACTGAGTGGACACCAAGAGAAAGTACTGATGACATTGTTGGAGTTCCTGTATCCAATAGCACCTGGGAGCAGAAACACACATCAAGCGTCCTGTGGGTTTCAATGTACTTTGAGAAGGCTGCCTGTAACTCGCTACAGGGAGTGTTCTAATATACTTAACCTGTATGAGAAATCTTAGAGCCATTAAGAGATGGAAAGACAACCCTCCCCCAGGCATCTCCCTCTACGTCTATTGTAGTTGGAAAGGCTTCCTTGATAGAGGGTAGAAAACCAATGCTTCCTGAGCATCTCCTATGTGCCAAGGCCTGTGCTGGGCATTGTCTTGTACAGTCTAATCTTCCCAGTGTTCTTGGATCGTAGGTACATTACCTGCTTTTTGGAGTTTGGGAAATCTGCTCAAGGTCTACCCTGTAGTTCTTTGGTGCTGGTAGTCAGGACTTTGTGTCTTTTCACATCCACCAGCCCTATAAAAATGCTGTGAGTGGTCGGGAAGCCGGGCTTTGTGGAGCAAACATCTCCAGTGCTCTGCTCACAGCTCCGAACACATTTCTGATTCCAGCGCGTTTATGAAATGGCCGGCTTCCAAGATCTCAAGTGCACATTGGATATCCTCTCACTGTTACAAGACTGTTTCCACAGCTGCAGGAGCTTGTTCAGTGCAGGGGCCAGCACAGTGTCTGCCTCACAGAGGGAGGCTAACACCCCCAGGGACAACCAAGCGGAAATCAGAGTCAGGAAGTGAACAAGGATCTTCACGTTTCTTCAAGACCACAGCAAATTAGCTTCACTTGCATGAAGTAGCCGATGACCAAATTCATTCAAGACAAATTTATTCAGGCAAAACCCTGGGTTTTCCCTCTATGTTCCAGTTGGCCTGATCTCTCACTCCCAGCTCCTAGAATTGCTTCTCAGATAAGCTACTTGCACTGTAATCATCACCGTTCAGGTTGATTGGTGGCGGATCACCAAATCAGCAATCTTAGGCCTCTTGGAAATAAATAGCATCTGTGCTCTGACTCAGGAGGAAAAGGCTGTTGATGTGGGGCCTAGCAAGAAACAAGCCCGGGCCCAGAGAGGACAGGCCCTGGAAGAGAGGTCAGTTGCAAGCTGGGGACTCTCCTAAGAAATTCTCCCTTCACAGAACTTCCTTTGAGAAAATACTCTGAGGGTGGATTAAGCATGCTGGAAGGAAGTAGAGCAGTGTTGACTGCTTTTCCTCTCCTGAGTGAACCTTCAGTGGAAGATGCCCCATCCTTTTCGTTTATGTTACACAACAGTCTTGGCTAGCCCCTCAAGGAACCTTCGTTCCTGTCACTACAAATAAGGACTATGCTCCTCGTGAAGAAGACAGTTAGCTATCATTCTCCACCCAGAAGGAAGCACAGCACGGTAGTTTGTGGCATGGCCAGCACAATTGTGATAGCTGCTCTTGGAGGTCAACTTGACTGTACAAAGAAAGAACTTGGTACCAGTGAAATGCATCTCTATGTGCCTGTGTGGATATTTCTAGGGAGGGTTGATACGTAGGAAAGTGCTTTTCATGTGGATGGCATTTTCCAGGGGGCTGGCGGCCTCGATGGAAGTCGGGGGAAGTGAGCTGCATGTGAATTGCAAGCATGATCCTTTCTGAGTCTGAGAGTGTATGTCTGCTGCCATCATACTCCAGTTTCTTTCCCCTTTCAAGGTCCAATACCAGCAACTCTCCAGGGAGTTCCCTGGCCATTAGTGGAAGTGGACTCAGATGGTTGAAGTATCTAGCATTCTCTGCTTCTCTAGCACGATATTAGGAAATTATTGGATTACCCAGCCCTTATTATCCAATCCAATAACTCCCCTTTTATAACATAGATTCTATTGGTTCTGTTCTTCTGGAGAACCCAGTTTAATATAATGGAATAATGTTTTGTAATCATCTGGGTGACTGTTTGCTAGTCAGTTTTTGTAACAGAAACAATGACCTCTTACAATGGTTGATTTTGTGATAAGCTTGAGTTAGGTATCACTCAGGTAGCTAGCTAAACATTAACTCTGCATGTGTCTATGAAAATACTTCAGGAAGAGGTGAGCACTTGAATCAGTGTCTAATCCATGTGTGTGAGGACATAATGATGGAGAGATAAAGAGGGTCCATGGAGAAGTTTGCTCTTTCTTCTGGTGCTGGGATGCCCCACTTCAGCTGTCCTTGTACATTGGAGCATTGGGTTCTTAGGAGCATGTACTGTGGATTTCATACTGACTGCATCTCCATTCCTACCAAACACACATCCATCAGCAGCCATTAGGCTGAAATACATAATGGTCTTTCCTCCATCTCTAGCTTGAAAATAGCAGATTGAATTACTCAGCCCCTGGAAACATGTGCCTCAATTTCTATAATTCCCACAATAATCCTGTCTCTAAAGCTATCTAGAGATTCTCTCTCTCTCTTTTTAAACATTCATTTATTTATTAGTATACAGTGTTCTACCTGTAGGCCAGAAGAGGGCATCAGATCTCATTATAGATGGTTATGAGCCACCATGTGGTTGCTCGAAATTACACTCAGGACCTTTGGAAGAACAGCCAATGATCTTAGCCTCCAAGCCACTCTCTAGCCCTAAAGCTTATCTCTTATTGACTCTTCTGTGCAGAGCTATGACTTATTTCCCCAACTCAGTGGCTTTAAAGTGCAAACCTTGTGGCATGCACATCTTAGTATCTTGGTGGGAATGGGAACAGGCTCTGCTCCAGCAGCTCCTATACAGGATTTATCCTGTGACGCTTACCATGGAACAGTAAGAAAGAGGCAGTACTCACACTCTCCAACTCGCTCTGAGCCCCCCCATCTAAAAGTGATATGCACTGTTCATGTTACATTGGCCAGAGTCACATCAAGATGAGTTCTACTGCAATCCAACTTCCAAGTTGAGAAACGAAGAGCTGAATGACTTAGTTTGCTGAATTGCTGGAAAGAAACACCATGGCCATGGCAACTCTTATGAAAGAGGGCATTTAATTGGGGCTTGCTTACAGTTCCAAGGGTTTAGTTCATTATTTTCATGGTGGTATGAAGGCAGATGTGGTGCTGGAAAAGCAGCTGAGAGTTCTATATCTTGATCCACAGACAGCAGGAAGAGAAAGTGACACTGGGCCTTACTTGGACTTATGAAATCTCAAAGTCCACCCTCTGTGACACACTTCCTCCAACAAGGCCACACATACTCCAACAAGGCCATGCCTTCTCAAATAGTACCACTCACTGATGACTAAGCATCCAAATATATGAGCCTGTAAGGGTCATTCTGATTCAACTTACCATAATGAGTGTTTTTGGAAGTGTATAGAATGTTTTTGGAAGTCTGTGTAGCTGTTTAACCTATGCTCCAGTGTTCTGGGTACCCTCGGTATAGACACTTAGAACAAGGCTGTTATGAAGGTTAAATTAAAAAAAAAAAGTCTGTAAAAGACTTGGCACATGACCATTATTCAACACATGAATCATGTACATTTTGTTAAATTGACTATGATTTTTTTCACACCTGAAATACACTGCCAAGATTCACCCCAATCTTTCCAACAGTTATGAAATATTGCCAGTCCTTCAGAGACTTCAACAACTGTCCCTTTTCTTTTTCTCTCAATCTCCCCCAAATTTGTTCGTCCTAAAACATGGAACTGGCAGAGTGCTCCCCACATTAAAGGGAGCTGAGTACACTGAAGAATGAGAAAACACTTTGAAGGAGAGCTTTACAAATAGAAATTATGACTGTACTTCTTATATATAGCAAGTATTATTCTAGTACCTAAGATCCCTGTAAGTACTAGAACGGTGTGGGCTTCACTAGAAAGAACATAATCCTGTCACAGTGCTTGAAAAACTAGGCCTGAGCATGCGGTTATTATAACAGTGTGGGCTCTGCTGGCCAAGCATGTTATTACAGTTTCAATGGAACCATTATCTTGTTAACAGAACACATGGTGAGACCTGCAGCGGCTTCCTGTGTCTCCCTGAGAGTGCCCACACTCTGGCTTTCCCTAGGGAAGGCTGAGGACTGAGGCACATGCTACCGTGCCTACTTCCAGCCCCCTCCAGCCTTGCACTAGGTTGGCAAAGCATTTTCAGAGTGTAATAATAAGATTTTCTGTCCTGGTGTTGATGCCTGTCCCCTCACTGTTCCCCAGAGATTGACCTCCCCCTCCTTTTTTTAGAAGGGGTTCATTAATTTTGCAGAACTGGGGCCAGGGACTTTTGGTGTTCGGCAAGTGGTTTCAGCTCATGTCCGCCCTGGGGTTGTTTACATTCTCCAGAACTGCTATTGCAAAACCTCCAAGTTTATTTTATGTAGTGAGGTTATTTTTGCCAGATGAATTCATTTGGTCAAGTTATTTTTACGATTTTTTTTTTCTTAACTCCCTAGAGAAGATCTAGACTCCTTTTTGTGTGTCTAGGAAAAACAAAAACAAGCAAACAAAAACAAAACAAAACAAACAAACAAAAATCCCGAGTCTATTAGAGAAAAAGTCTTGTTGATGTAGATCAAAGGTTCTTAGCACTGAACAAGAAAACCTCTGCCCCCAATGCTGGGAGAAGACACTACAGGACGCTGATCACAATGGCTTGATTTTGACACTCCCAGAAGTGTGCAAATGCATCTCAAGCTGCTCCAGTAGATGAGCACAGGAGGAAGCCCAGTTGGAGATTCATTCCGATGGAGCACCTGAGACTACCTAAGACTAGCTAACTGGCACCTTAGAGCCGACAGGAAGCAAAGGCACAAACCTTGGAGCCAAAGGCCTGAAATGACTCATCCAACTACCTTACAAGTACTTAACAACTGATTTTTACATAGAAACTTAAACAATTTATTTCTATTGTTTTTTTAACTCTCTCTCTTTCTTTCTCCCTGTGTGTGTGTGTTTGCACATGAGTGCCCTGCCTGATGAAGCAGAAATGTCAGACCCATCTTGAGCTGGCCTTACAGGCATCTGTGAACCCCGGATGCTGGCTGAACTCTGATATCTGTGAGAGCAGGATACATACCTGAACCTGATAACTGACTTTTGTAGTGTACAGTTATTCCTGTATAGGGATGGGATGGATACACAGCACGACTTGCCTGCGTCACTTCTCTCTTTCCATCCTGTGAGCCCCGGGGTATAACTCAGGCTGTTAGGCTCGGCTGCAAGCATTTTTACCTGCCTGACCATGTTGTTGGCCCCGGACCTTAGCAAGATTAGAATGTCGGTGAAGGGGGTGATCCTCCAGGTAGGAACAGCAGCATGGGAACAGGTTTAGTGACAGGGCAAAGAGAGCTGGGGGAAAAGCTACAGATAGTTATCAGGGTTCCACTGGCTTAGATCACAAAGGCACATGCTCATGGATTGTGGGCTTTATCTGGGTCAAAGTTTGTCACTGGGGGATTTTTTTTTCTCTTAAACCAAGTGAGTGAAGGGATCAGTGCTTTCTATTAGAAAGATTATCCTAAATCCTGAGGGATGGTTCTGTGGGTAAAGTGCTTGCCTTGCAAGACTGATCGCCTAAATTTAAGACTCAGAACCCATACTAGAAAAAAAAAAAAAAAAAAAAAAGCCAGATGCAATTGCACCTGTAATCACTGAGGCAGAGACACAGATATTATCTGGAATCTCTTGAGTGAGCTAACCTGGAGCATGCAGCCCACAGCCTAGCAAAAAGAAGAAATGGCTCCCCTGTCTCAATAAGGTGGATAGAGACAACGAACTCATAAAAATGGTCTTCTGATTCTGTCTCTTTGTCTCTGTCTCTCTCTCTTGCACACACATACACACACACAAATACACACAGTATCAGTATCAGTATCAGCAGTAGTAGTTGTTAAAAAGGTCACCTTGCCTTATGTGGAAAAATAAACAAATTATGGATTGGACAAGAGAGATGGGGAGGTGAAATTAAGGATGAGCGAAAGGAAGAAAACTGCCAAGTTATTCAGAATGAAAAATGACAGGGAACCCAGCTCTGGGCAGGAGAGATGGAGTGTCGGGAGCTCAGAAGTCCTGCACTCACAGATAAGGATTCATGTAAAGCACGCAGAATTGTCTCTTCAAGAAAGAGCTACATTACCTGCTTTCTACACAGAAGTCCAGGAATGGTGGTGGCTCATAGCTTCGGTGATCCTTGTGCTATCTGTATGGCCAGGGGCTGCCCTAGGCTACCACAAGCAGGACATGAGGTACTTGATAATCTAGGTGACCTCTGTGCTTTCCGTACAGCCCGGGGCTTCCATAAGCAGGACCGGAGGTGGCTGATAGCCTGGACGACCTCTTTGCTATCTGTATGAGATCACACTAGGTCATCCCTTCGGTCCTTACGATAACACATGTAGTCAATCAATAGAACCCATCTTCATGGAAGAGGTCACATGTACTTTGAAAAGAGTTTTGATATAGTCATGCCTTAAGCTTTGTTGTGCACATGGGATTGAGTTAATTGTCACTGGGAAATCTTTTTCCAAATTGTACTGTATTTTAAATATGAGTAAAAAAAATGGCCCGATTTCAGACTCTAGAAGTTTAAATCAACACTAGCAACTGAGTCGTGCTGAACTGGATTTCCTCCCTACTTCACGTTACTCTTCCGTCAGTTGCATTTGCAGACACTCCCACAACAGAATTCTGCAGACGTATCTGAGAAACAGGAGGTCTCAGGATACAACCCAACACACATTCACTCTTTCTGCTAATGATTTTTGCCTAAGGAAATACTCAGTGAGGCTGCGATGGGATCAGGCTAGCAGAATAATCTTACTACCGTGGGTGAATGTACCCTGTAGAACCAAGGGGAAAGAATCGCTATGACTTTATTATCAGGCATAAGAACTCCATATTAATTGCTTAACGGTGATAATGATGATGTTGACAATTTTAGAGTGCATGCACTCTCTGCACCAGTGGCCTTCAGGCATTCTGCATGCATTATACCTCTTAATCTTCAAGCAACCCTATGGTGTGGACTCTAGTCTTATTGGTACAGGATAGAATAGGACATATCACAAATTGTTTAAGCACCTTGGGTAAGGGCATTCCCTGCAGAAGCAGAGAAACTTGAAAGTTTCATTTCAAGGACCTCCTACACTCAACAATTCTATTTGCCGAGCATGACAAACACTTCTCAGTTTGAACGTCAAAAATGATTTTCTCCTATTTGTTCTGGCATTCTGAAGAAGCACATCACGAAGGTGTCTACTCCACTTTGTCTCTAGAAAAATCTTAGGAGAGGTGCAAGAAGCAAAATGCTGTTTTTTCGCAGATTCAGGCTCCAAAGAATAGAAAAGGGGAAAAAACAAACACTGGTGTTTTTAAACAATGAATGTTGTTTTCTTTTAGCCATGAGGGAATTTTAAGACTTGACAAACCCATTCGGCTTTCAAAGCATTCCACATTCCCCACCCACAAGCAAATGCCAGAAGGTGCCAGTTTGAGCCAACACTGAGTTCAGGAACAATTTTCTAAATACTGGATCAGATTTCTTCAAGTCCACACTCCACAGATGAATACCTCCATTGTCTCTAATGGGCTTGATGAAATATGCTTAGTAATTTATCAATTCATTAATTAATTTTAAAAGAACATTTCAGCAAGAGATGAGATAGTGAGGTACAAATGCAAACCAGAAAATGATAGGGGATTACTATTTCAAAAGGATTAAAATCACTCCCCAAGATCTTTGAAATTTGAGAGGTTGGTTTTGTGTAGTCTCAAATTCAGCAGAGGATTTTCTGGGGTTGGGGAAGTCTCTGATTACATAAAGAAAGAGTTTCCTCAATTTGAAGGAGAGTTTTCTTTTTGGAGAAGAAAAAGAAAATGTTGATTACAATTATTATGTTCATTCAACTGCTGTTCATTGGAAGTGTACCGTATGCCTAGACCCATGCAAGGCACTAGACTACAGAAACACAAAGCATAGATCTTGTTGCCTAGCATATCTGGGGTGATGTACAAGTAAAGGAATCGTGTAATAAAGTGATAAAAGAAATGTCTGCTCGGGACCTGGGGAAGCAAGGCTAGAGGGGTGAACCCATACTATGTTGCTAAGATTCGGAATAGTCTATAAGTGATGGAGAGCCATTGTCAGAACAGGCAGACAATACTAGAAGGAGCCAGCTATTATCGATAAAGAACGAGCTAGAGGGTGGGGAAGCATCGCAGGCATACTGAGCTCCATGCTTAGTAAAAATCATTCCAGAATGTTCTGATGTCTCCCTGTCTTTTCTCCAGTCTATCTCTCCTTGCTCTAAGACAAGAACTTATAAATTCTTTCATTTTTTCAAGATTTTTTTTTTGCTCATATGTGTGTTTGTGTATGTGTGTGTGTACATGCACACAGGTGCCCATAGAAGCCATAAGAGGGCACTGGCTATTGTGAGCTGTTGTGTGGATGCTGAGAGCCAGACTGCAGTCCTTTGCAAAGGAGCAAGAGCTCTTCACTCTGCGCCACCTCTGCAGCCCCATGTCTTACCTTCTAAAAGTGCTATCTTATTTCCAGGCTTTTGAGAAATTCAATTGGTTTATACTTGAATTTCTCTGTCATCAGATATGGCAGTTTGAATAGGAATGGTGCCTATAAACTCATGTGTTTGAATGCTCGGTCACTATAAGGAGGTGTGGCCCTGGTGGAGGAAGTGTGTCATTGTGGAGGCGGGCTTTGAGGTCTCATACATACTCAGGCTATGCCCAGTATGGACACAGTCTCTTTCTGCTGCCTTCAGATCCAGATGTGGAACTCTCAGCTCCTCTCCAGCACCATGTCTGCCTGCATGCTGCCATGCTTCCTGCCACAATGATAATGGACTGAGCCCCTGAAACTGTAAGCCAGCCCCAGTTAAATGTTTTCCTTTATAGGAGTTGCCTTGGTCATGGTGCCTCTCACAGCAATAAAACCGTAAGACATCAGATATCATAACTTCTATGGATTGAACCCTTTTACATGTATTGAGACTTGTTGTATGGCTCAGAATAAGGTCTGCTTGGGTACATGTATGTGACGTATGTGGGTATATGTAAATTAAAATTAGTTACATTATTGCTGTGATAAAAATGCCACATTCAAGGCTGATTCTTCAAATCCAGCTTACTAGACCCACAGATCTTTAATTCAAAATATCACTGGAATGGACCTTGTAGAGTTTGCGCTTCCCTCTGAAACTTCATAAGCCACCCCTATGCTGTATTCATTGTTCTCAACATTATCTTCTAAGATTCCATAACAGCTCATTAAACTCAACACTTAATGGCTTTTCCAACCCAAAGCTCCACAGTACTCTCCCAAATATGGTTGGGTTTGTCACAGCAATATGCCATGAACTGGGTCCCCATTTTTTGTCTTAGTTAGGTTTTTCTTGCTATGATAAAACACCTTGACCAAAAGCAACTTAGAGAGGAAAGGGTTTGCCTGGCTGATATATCCAGATCTTAGTCCCTCTGGGGAAGCCAGTGCAGGAACTATGGCAGGAAGTAAGGCAGAAGCCACCAGAGAACACTGCTTATGGCTTGCTCCTCTTGGCTTTCTCAGCCTGTTTTACACTGCAGCATCATCTGCCAAGGGTGGCACCACCCTCAGCAGGCTGGGCCCTCCCACACCAATCATTAATCATGAAAATGCCCCACAGATGTGCCTACAGGCCATCTGATGGGGCTATTTTCTCAATTGTGGTCCCTCTTCCCAGACAACTGTAGCTCATGTGAAGTTGACAAAAAGCCAGCTGGGACAGGTGTGGAAGGTTTAGGAAGTGAGACCTAGTTGGAGGAGGCAGGTTGCTGGAGAGCATGTTGCTGAAGGTCTATTTTGCTGTTGGCCTCTTCTGCTTCCTCTCTGCATCCTGGCTGCCAGGAGATGAACTGTATACGGCTCGAGTGCTCACAGATAAGCAACTGGAGAAGCCAGGAATGTTAATCACAAAGGGTTGTCTCCCCAATGGAGGAAATGTACAGCTGTTTCCCACCCAGAAGGCTGGGCATGGATGTTAATAACCTGGTGACCTTAGCTAGTGGTAGGGCCCGGACTTCCCCAGAATGTTTATCCCAGACTCTCCCTCCCTAGACCTTTATCTTTAGCTTGTTTCTCCATCAATGGAACCCATCCTTAGGGAGATATCACAGGTCTATCCTGTGGACCTCCATTAGACACCACACCAGATCCTACTCATTTAAGCAATAGCACTCACCTTTACGGTAGAGGGCTCATGCACTTTGCAGAAGACTTTTGATGTAGTTGTGACTTAAGCTTTAATTGTGTACATGGGATTGCAATAATTGTTACCAGAAAACTGTTTTTCCAAAATTGTCCTGTACTTAAGTATGTCTGAAATAAACTGGGTTGGTGTCAGGCTCATCTTACCTGCATTTCCTTCTTACCTCACGCAGTTCGTTTTTCTACTGGCAGCAGAGCTTTGTTTAGCTGTACACTCCCAAACATGATGTTGTGTCTTACCACAGGCTCAGAAGCAACAGACTGGATGATCATGGACCCGCATATGTATTTCCTTGTGTGAGCTGACATTTCTCAGGTGTTTTATTACAGTGCTGGAACGCCGACTAAGAAAGTAAATCAGTAGGGCTATTAGCAGAACAGTTTATTGAGGGTCCTTAAAACACTACATATGGGGCCTGGGAGACGGCCCTGGGTTAAGTGCTTGCTATGCAAGCAGGACTGCCATTCAGATCCTCAGCACCCATATAAGAAACACCGTGCGGGCACCCCATGATCACACTGCTTGGAAGCTCAAGACGGAGGACTCCTGGAATAAGCCGTCTAGACTCTCCGAGCTTGCAAGCTCCAGGTTCAGCAGAAGATCCAGGCTCAGTAAATAAAGAGGACAGGCCCTAAGGAAGACATTCACTGTCAAACTGGTCTCAACACGAATGTGCCATTTGTGTATGTACCCACACATGTGAACGCACACACAAATCTAGAAATGGATCTGCCAGATGATCCATTGATTCCATTTCTGGACATACAACCAAAGGCAGGGAAATTGTGCCAAAGAGATAACTGCCTGCCATAGCTGGTGTGGCACAATTCACAGGCTAAGAAGTCTGTGCAGCTATTACCCTAGATATCAGACTTGATGCCACACAACAGATAAGGAAAATATGATCTATAGAGAAAACTGTTATTTGGCCATAGAATGACATCTTGTTACTTGCAGTGAAATGGATGGAAAGGGAACTGGAGATTTTCATGTTAGGTGCTGATACAGATACAGATACAGAAAAACAAGGCCTTGGAGTGTTTTCTCTCACCTGTGGATGTAGGGACTTCCTGAAGGCAGAAGAGAAGCTGACAAGAGTGGGAGGGTGGGTAAACGGCTGGTTTTGATCAGAGCTTCCTCCGTGTGTGTACAGAAATACTACTGAGTTTGCATACAAAATTACTGCATGTTAACAAAGATTTAAAAGCCTACATTATAATAAAAAGATCCTCAGAAAAGCTGGAGAACAGATTCTATCAGTGGCCTTCAACTCAGCAGTGCCGATTACCCACTACAAGGAGGAACTTTGCTAAATGCTGCACGCTTAGGAGACTTTAGCAGCTGGGGAGGAAATCCAGTGCGGGCAGTTATTGGCTGTGCATCAAGCCTGAGCTCCCTCACATCTGCAGTGACCGCTTTGGTAATGGTAGACTGAGAGAGTCCTGTGGGAAGTGGCGTTAACTGAGGCCAGTAACATTATCAAGTCATCCATACTGAGCAAACTGGGAGCAAAATCAAGGTGTGCAATTCCACAACAAAGATCCTACATTTCTCCACAGCGCTGGCAGTCGAGGCCAGGGCCTGTTGTGAGTGCCCCGGCCCTGAGCTGCATCTCCAGCCCTCTTTCTCGAGAATATCAACGCTGCAGCAAATCTCCCAGGCCAACTGCTCTACGTAGGTGTTCTCTTGCAGTGAAAATGCCAATCTCATTTCTTGCTTTCCAAATGCAAGCACCTGAAAGCGCTTTATTCAGCCTTTGTATTTTAAGCTGGACACCTGTACCCATGACTTGGAAAGGATAAATCAGCTGACATTGATATCGCTGTACTAGGCATGTTAAAGATGTGTGTGTGTGCACGTGTGTTTGAGCACACACATGCTGTGGTCCATGGGTGGAGGTAAGAGGACAAACCGTAGAGGTTGCTTCATTTCACCGTGCAGGGCTGTGACTTAACTCAGGTCTGGCCTCAGGAGGAAATTTTTCAAAGGAGAATTCAAGAATTATTTTCTATGTGAAATATTAATGTATGACTGGAGAAATCATGCCACACTGGAAAGTCAAGAAAAAGCTTTATTTTTTTAGACAGGGTCATGTAGCATCATGGAGCTCAGGCTGGTATTGAGCTCACTGTGTATCTGAGGCTGGCTTTGAACTTCTCATCCTCCTGCCCCTACCTTCCAAGTATTGGAATTACAAGCATGTACTATCACACTCAGAAGTTTTATTATTATTTTTAAAATGTAGGATTCTAACATCATTCATAATCTTTAAATACCTTCTTTGAAAAGAGAAGATTAAAAACAATGGTTTACACTCAACACAACTGTCAGTGGAACAGGAAGCTAACCACACTCCCTTTCACAGCATGATTCTTCCTGAATGAAGAACTAGAACACACGGAATTTCAAAGCTATTTTATTCAAAATTCCCCATCCAGGAGAAAAGATACGTAACAGTGTTTACACATGCTTCAATAACTTATTTCACTGTACAACTTACATTCTCTACAACAACACAGTAAACCAGCAAAAGAAAACAATTAGCACTTAAATAAGACTCTACTGTGTACAGCAATGAGTGTGGGGCACTAACAGGTGGAAGCTACACATTTTGCCACAGCTGAGTGACTTGGAGTTCATAAGCCATCCTGGTCAGTGTGTATTTAAAATGTCAACACTTTTCTGATTTGTAATGTCAAAGCCACTGTAACCTTTTAGAATAGAACGTTTTTTTCTTGCTAAATTTGGTGGGTGAGGAAAGGGCTCCATTTTTATCCCTTTTGTAAAAAATAAATATATATTCTCCCTTTTACGTTAAGTCCACAGTTTTAAATAAAAACACATATTTGTGTTTGTGTATACTCCTACATCAACATTGCTAAAGCACAGAACTCTGCTAATCAGTACTCACAGCCAGCAAGACGGTCAAACATTACAGAAACAAAAACAAAGCACTGAGTTTGCTGTAATAGCACCTAGAAAGATAGCACTGGGGTCAGACTTCTCCTTGCAGCTCTTGCGATGCAGGCAGCATGGAAAACACCAAAGAATACCGGCAGAAAAGTAAAGAAAGAGGCAAGATGCTTTCCTGATCTTGAAAGAGGATCTAATCAGCACATGTACTCTCTGACATATTTTACAAGGACCTCCAAAACGTAAGTCAGATGGCAATGACTGAGTGCTGAAATCTGACCCTCCACCAAGAAATGATATTTTCCAAGATTGGGAAAGGCACAGGAGGTGCACATTTTAATTTGGCTCAAAAATAATGAAGATTAACCTTTAGAGCTGGCAACAATAACAGACACAAATGCCACTTTCTTTGACAGAACTACAATAAAGCAACAAAAAGCACAGCACAGTTCACAAAATTCGGTGAGCACACAGCTCAGCATCTCTCTACAGACTGCGTCAGAAGGACTAAGTCCACAAAGGAAGACCTAACACCAACTCCACCTAAACTCTGCTTCATCCTGGAGGCCAGGCAAGTTCCTGTCTGTGGAACTGAAAGCCTGAGATGCTCCAATTTCCAGCTGTTGTAGAAGTATGCGCCCCTACACACCACGGACCACCGAGGGGCAGAAAGTCAGCTCACACTCAATCTGTAAGAGCTAACTAGGGCTTCACCGTGGTACATGTAAACCATGAATCCCAAGTTTCAAAGGAAAAACAAAAACCCCAGCAGTTATGGTCAAGTCCATATCCCAGCATTCCCGTCTGTAGAGACAGCAATAGTGCTTAGGATAACTGTAAACGTAAGTTCCCTAGGACAATACATCTACTCTAGGAAAAGAGACATTCACTGCAGCCGTGCACCTGACTCCACGTCCCCACCACCAGTGACAGGTGTAGTGTAACTAAGTCCCAAAGCAGGCCCGGGAGGGTGTTCCCCTGTGCCACTGTAACAGTACGCCTGATGCCGTGAGACACACAGCAAACCACACACTTAAAAAGTCATTAGAACATCGCGTTCCTGGACACTAGTGTAGAAAGGTCTCCCAAAGATGAAAGAGTGTAGGCCTGGCTTAATTTTCTCAGCCAGAGCCATTATTATGTTAAGATCGCCCTCTGCTGTTAAATCAAGATCTATCTTCAGGTTCCGAAGAGACTTGAAGGGCTTTTTCCCCTTTTGCCTATAAATGAAACAAAAACAACAAACAAAAAAAGCAAACATTATAATACAGACAGTGTTCAAAGGGAGCAAAACAGAAACTTCAAATGCATTAAGGTTTTCCCACAGAGGAGGTGGACTCACGTATCATCTTCTATGTACTTGATTAGTGTCAAGGCTTTTCTGTGAAGAACGAGAAGAAACTGTGCAAGGAAAGTACTCCTGAGAGACAGGCCAGGTTTCAGATGGAAGACCTGCAGGAACATGAGACAGTACAGTTCTGATACATTCTTATATAGCAGCTTCCATGACAACCTTGACAGGATGTGACACACATCATCCACTACAGACATTTCTTCCAACTCCCAAAGGCAGGACTGTCGTAGTGGCGAGAGTCTGGAAGCACTCTGACAGCTTTTGAGATTTACTATTTCATCAGTAAAAATGCACTTAGATTTTGCATTCTACATCAAAATGTCCTTATTTTATTGTGAAAAGTCATCCTGGGACTTGCTTCAGGCTGTGTGGAGTGGAGGATGATGGGAATTTTGTTTCAGCGGATTGCAGGACTATCTTCTAACACAGACCCAATCTGGAAGTTCTACTTAACACGAGGAGTTCATTGTCTCAAGGTCTGTCTCGGGCACAGAATCCCGGCCTGATTACCAGGATGGCATTATGTATTCTATAGGCACCCTGGTATGTTTAGAAACAATTCCCATTTAATCTATCACCTTCTCCAAATGTGCAGCTCAGCAGATATTTTATACAATTTAAACACAAGTATACTAAGTTTTAACAACATTTTCAATTTGATTAAGGCAAATAAAAGCATACCCCTCTTCTTCAACCAAGAAAAAAAAATCCTTATGGTACAGGGTAGTACCTGAAGCAACCACTAGCATGGGAAATGGGGCTTTTAACTGTTAGTATAAGGGCTTTTCCCATTAAAAATCCAAAGAGAAATTCATCTACTGACTTTAGAGAGACCCATAAACACTATAATTCTTTGGTGCTTTGTATGTATTCTATAGGCACTGTGGGGTATATTTTATAAGAAAACATGAGATGTCATTTTCTCTGGCAATGGCTGGTGTCATGTTTACCTGATCCAGGAAGGCTTTCACTAGAGTATCTCTGTGTAAGACATCTTGGAAAATATTCCTAAGAAGAAAACAGTTCAAATATTAAATGGTTTTACAGAGTAAATTTCCACAACCTCTCACTCCAGTCAAAAAGTCAAAGTTTTAAAAACAGATATGTAAGAATACAGCTGTGTGTATTTGGAATGCCCGCTTAGCTTGTATGAGGCCCTGGGTTCAATATTCAGTGCACACAAAACACACACATACATACACAGAGCGGGGAGGGGGAACAGAGACCCATTTTAACTTAAGGGTACATTTGTACATTATTGCTGTACTTTTCTAGCCAGCGTAGAGTATATCCATGAAGGTCGGTCGGTCTATCTATCTATCTATCTATCTATCTATCTATCTATCTATCTATGTCTATCTATCAATGCGTCTTAGAATGCTCACCTTACAAGTTGGGCTCATATCAAGTGACTTGCAATCTGTAAATATGAACCAGCAACCCAGTAAGTTATTGCTCCCTCAGCGATGGCTGGTGTGTAAAGTCCAGACAAAATGACTAGTTGAGGCGACTTGCATCAACACACAGGTCAGCGCAGAATCTAACGAACAAGATTGTTCTTTTTCTCAGAGCCCATTCCCTTTCAGTGTTTTTCGTCCAGCTTCCCTCATCTATTGTATTCATGTCAGAAGAAAAATGTAACGTTTATTACAAGAAAATAAATGAAAAGCAAGACTGAGACAGTAGAGATCACAACTGGAGAGGGACGGCAGGGAAGACGTACGCAGGAAAGCAGCATGGGTTTCTTGACTGTAGCAAGCAGGGAAGGAAACAAGCAGAGGGAGGACCAGCATCTCAGAATTACTGGCTGGGCACTGACAGCACATTCACTGGAATCTGTGGACATGTTAGGATTTGTTAAGTCCAATTTCCCATATCTGTTTTACTGAATGAGAATCTGGATCACAAAAACAATGTAAAAGCAGAGATGATGTCCAAGGACAACTCATAGTTTAATGTATTACCAGTGACTGCTTTTACCTTAAAAACGTTAAAATTAAAAATAGCTTAACTGGGGATGTGTCTCCGTGGTACAGCAATTGCCTGGTGTGTGTGAATCCCTGAATCAACCCCCCACCCCCACCTGGGATTTAAAAGTTATTTAAAATATGCCAATACTACTATGAGTCCACAACAATAGAAAGTAAGATATAGTTTTATGGTTGAAAATATTTTGACAATTTCATATTCAAAAGACTTACTTATAACTGAAAATAAAATTCTAAAATTCATGACATTATTTTTGTTATGCCAGAGTAGCTGATCAATTGCTTTTGTTAAATCAGCCAAACATAATCAAAAACAAAGACACTAACAGGGTTCAGATCCACTCAAGCTTACTACATTCCCTGAGAAGAGATTCTAAGCAATCAACTAAAAAAGAAAGACATGAACTCAAGTACATTCATAGTGAGGAAGATGCTAGCACATGGACTCCATGAGAAAACGTCTCCACGTTTTCCACAATTGCCACAAATTGTTCACAATTTCCACAATTGTGAACTAGCGACGTAAGATTTCAACTTGACCAATTCCTTCTCTGAAGCAATTCCTTTCAATGTTTCTAAGCAGTAATGAGCACAAGAACCCTGTGCAAGCTGGTTCTTCTCATTCTGCAGTTACATGCTGGGGCCTCCGGGCATTGTGGTCTTATTTGTGCCTCTGGCCAGCAGTTGCCGTGGCTACTGAGGAGCACCATGTCTCCTGTTTTGGCTGTTCTCTTCTTCAGAGACACAGGACACACCCATTTGCTCCAAATTTACTGCTGCCTAAAACTCTTGAACCCAGATGACCACAGTTGACATATTTTGAGTGTATTCTAAGGACTAGCATAATTTCAAGCCCTTAACTGACTCAAGAGAACAGTAATACTCTATCACAATTATTTTCAGATGTGAGAACACCATTTAAATGCTTTTTTGAGGTTTTATAATTAAAATTTATAATTTTTCTCCTAATCAACACTTAATTTTTGCCTTTTACTTTGCTAATCACATTTTTCAGTAAGAAAAAATTAGCAAAATATACAATGGAAAGGAAAAAAGTCAACTGTTTTTTTTTTCTGTATTTTATATTCATACAAAAGAAAATTAGAATTATTTTAGTTTAGGGTACAAGAGTGTTCAATGATGATTTAACACTGAATTTCTTTCCAGCAGTAGGGCCGGCACTTTCTGACTGATAATTATTAAACTTGTGCTTCACTAAGTAACTAGTTCTGAATATATTTGTTAAGTATTTATTTTAAGAGGAACTCTTAACTGATCTTAGAGAAAATAATAACTTAAGAAATGAAGATTTAGGGAAGGTATGGTTTCACATGCCTTTAATCCTAGCACTTGGAAGGCAGAGGCAGGTGGATCTCTGAGTCTGGGGCAGCTTGATCAATATTATATAGTGAGTTCCAGGCCACATAGGGCTGACCAGTGAGACTATCTAAAAATAATAATAAGAAGAATATAAGTGTTAAAAAAAAAAAGTGGCTGCTTAAATGCTTCTTTAAGCATGATTATGCTTGTCATATTTCTCTTCTTTTAAATACAACTCGCATCGTTTTTAGTCATAAGTGACAGAAGTTTTACATTATCTGACACCCAAGGCCGCGTCACATACAGATCGGGAGTGAAGCTTTCATCCGTGTAGATGATGGTGTCCTGAGCCATATCGTCTTCAGAAGTTGCCCTCCAGAAGGCTGTCAGCTCTGACCTCATGTATCTGCGCTGATTGTAAATGTGCTCGTGACACGGTGGCATCTGCTTGACAGTGTTGACATCCACGTCAATGTGCGTGGTGGGATACGGGGCATACATGACTTGCCGGAAAGGGAGGACAAAGCTTCCAGTTGCATCCTGTCAAAACCAAGAGGAAATTCACTGGCCCCACGCCATTTTCAAAATAATAGAGTAATTTTACCTCTTCAGTATCAAATGCATTTCATGCACTTACCCACCACCACCAACAAAAAATCCACGGCAGAATTAAAACTAGAAAAACAATTAGCTTCATTTGTTTGTTTGTTTGTTTGAGACAGGGTTTCTCTGTGTAATAGCCCTGGCTGTCCTGCAGGTCTGCAGACCAGGTTAGCCTCAAACTCAGAGATCTGCTTGCCTCTGCCTCTGGGATTAAAGGCATGCCCCAACATGCCCAGCACACTATTAGCATCATACCATCTTTCATAGCTTGTATCATTACATGCATGAAGTCCTTTTTTAGTCCCCTTTATATATTATACTTAAATTTTAAAATAAATACAATCCTCGCACTCAGAAAGTTGAGGCAGGTGGATCACTGAGTTTAAGGCTAAGTTTTATGTCAGCTTGACAAAATCTAGTGTCATCGTAGAGGGAGACACAATACAGAAAATGCCTCATAAGGCTGGGCTAGCAGGCAAGCCTATGTGGTGTTTTCTTAATCAGTGATTCAAAAGGGAGGGCCCAGCCTATTGCGGGTGGGGCCACCCTTGGGCTTATAGCTCTGAGCAAGCCATGGAGAGCAAGCCAGTGAGCAGCATCCCTCCATGGCCTCTGCCTCAGCTCCTTCCTCCAGGTTGTTGCTCTGCCTGAGTTCCTCCCTGACATCCTTTGAGATGAACTGTGATGTGGAATAAAGCTGAATAAACCCCTTTCTCCATAAGTTGCTTTGGCCATGGTGTTCCCTCACAGCAACAGTCACCCTAACCAGTGGGAATCAGGAAGACACAGTTACAGTGTCAATAGGTGGCAACAGCCTAAAGGGCTGGGGCTGGGTTCCCCAGATGGTAGTATTATGTCGAATCAGCATCCAATGTTATGTTTCTTTCATAGTCAGGATCTAAAGGTCCAGGAATCAGGGTGGAAATGAGAATAATTCCAGTTACCATCACCCCTCAGTGACCCACTAGGAAAATTTCTGCTTCCTGTTCCTGAGACCTTAACCTCTGCTGGCTCGGAAGTTTTAGGCCACTTTTGGCTTATGATGCCTTTAAGCCAACAGGCTAAGAAAGGAATAAGAGTATTAGGAGGGGAGATTGATCCAGATTAAAAAGGGGAATTGGACTTCCTTTCCACAAAGGAGGTAAGAAAGATTATGTCTGGAGTGCAGTAGATCCTTTAGGGTGTCTCTTGGGTGAAACCATGTTCTGTGACTTAAATCAGTGGGAAACCATAACAACCTAATCCAGCAGGATGACAAAGAGCACAGAGCTTTCAAGAATGAAGGTATGGATGACTACTCCAGGCCAAGAGCCAAGATCTGCTGAGGCTCTTCCAGGGGTGGAAGAAATACCAAATGGTTTAGTAGAGAAGGCATCTATAAATACCATCTAAGGCCATATGACCAGTCAGAGAAAAGAGGATTATAAGTGACATAAGTTCCTGTCATATTTTTTAGGAATGTATTTGTGTAGATATTTGTGTTTTCATTCCTCAATTTACCATGCGATATAACTTCAATTAAGAGAATATCAATGATTATCATATTTATGTTTGTGATACTGAAAGAATGTCCCTCAAAGGACATTGTCACCTATTTTAAACTTAAAATGAGTTTGCAGACATACAAGAGATAGTTATATCATATTAGGCATAAAGGTTATATTTCTAATTGTATGTGGGAGAGTTACATCATGTTTTGGTGTTATTATGACCGGGTTATTGTTTTCATTTGGAAATTAATCATGACACAGGAGATATGACTGTGTGTCAAACTGACATGGGTAGACTTGCTTTTTTTTTAATGATTTATTTATTTTATTATGTACACAATGTTCTGCACAGTTGCACACCAGAAGAGGGCACCAGATCTCCCTTTAGATGGTTGTGAGCCACCAGGTGGTTGCTGGGAATTGAACTCAGGACCTCTGGGAGAACCGACAGTGCTCTTAACCGCTGAGCCATCTCGCCAGCCCCATGGGTGGACTTGTGACGGCTACTTGGTTGTCAACTTGAACTAAAAGTCAGAAATGAAGGGCATATTTGTGATATATTTTTATTTAATCTGAAGTAGGAAGATCCAGTTCTAATCCAGATCTTTGAGGAAGACACTCCTTTATTCTAGATCATCTGAGCTGGAAAAAGACGTGCCACTTAATGCTATTTAAAAATATATTTAATCCAGATCTAATCTGGCCACGCCTTCTGGTAGAAGCCTATGTAAGCACAGGGAAGAAGAAAGCTTTTGTTTTCTGCCTGATGGCCCTTGCCTTGCTAGCAGGACCACTGGCATTGGAGCTTGCTTCTTCAGGATTCCAGTGTAAACTGGAGACCAACCGAGACATCCAGCCTCGTGGACTGAGCAACTACTGGATCCTTGGAGTTGCTGTTCACAGCACGCCATTGTTGAATTGGCTGGGCCGAGGCTGTAAGTCATTCTAACAAATCCCTTCTCTATACACATACACATATGCGAATTCACTCTACACGTTTCGTTACTCTAGAGATCCCTGATTAATACACATACACACATCCAATCAACACGCAACAGTTGTATTTGCAGAGTACAGTGTGACATTTCATCACACGCACACAAAGTGAGTGATTTGCTCAGGGTGTCGCACCTGTCACCTCAGAGAGTTGTCATTTTCTTGTTAGGAACATTCCAAATACCGCTAGTAGACGTTCTGAAAACTAAACCTAGAGCTGGGGCAATGGCTCAGTAGCCAAAGTGCTAACTGCTGTGCAAAGCTGAAGACCTGGCCTGTGTCAGGACGCCAGACCACATAAACCCCAGCTGCAGCAGCCTGTGTCGGAGGACAGTAGGGGCAGGAGGCTCTCAGGGTCTCACCGGCCAGCCCTTCTAATCAAAGTTAGCCCAGTTTACTGAGAGAACCTGCCTAAAAAAACCTGGCGGAGAGTTAAAAGGTAGACACCTATATCAACCTCTGCCCTGCACTAAACACAAAAATTTAAGACTGTTAAAATTATTCCACAGTGCTACAGAGCACTGTCAGTTATCACTGTATGCAGCTACAGCCCCAAGCCTCTCTCTAGCCTCGCCCAGCACCCTTTCTAAGTTCTGGTAATCTCTATTTTATCCTCTACTTGTATGAGACGGATGTTTTAACTTTATATAAATGAAAACACACACTTATCTCTCTGCGCCTGGCTTATTTCGCTTTGTACACGCCCTCTAGTGTCGCCCATGTTGTAGCAAACAACAAACTTTCTCTTTGGTGACTAAATACTGCATTGTGCACATGCACCATTTCTCCTCCGTTCAGTTGTGGAAGGGCATTTCGAACGATCCTACGTGCCAGCTATGGTGAACAGTGCTGCAGGAAAAATGGAGGTGCAGGAGTTTCATCCATACACTGATTTCATGTTCTTTTAGGGCTTGGCCAATGGTGGCAGAGCCAGATCCTACATCTGATTGTTTGCTCATTGATTATAGCTCTGAACCTTGTATGTTCCAGGTGAATGCTCTACCACCTCCGATTTTTATTTAAACTGCCATACTGTCCTCCGCAATGGCAAATTCCGTTTCTAACATGGACTCTATTGGCTGCTTTTGGATCACTTCTCTCTGGCAGGGCTGCCTTGCCTAGCTTCAGGAGATGAGTATATGCTCAGTCCTGGTGTGACTTGATGTGCTGGGGAAGGCTGATAAGGGGAGAGGGGCTCCCCTTTTCTTGGTGTGTGTGTGGGGGAAGGGATAGGGGAAAGGGGAAGGAGAAGAAGGGGGGACTGGAAGGAGAGGAGGGAGGGGGTATCCTTGGGATATAAAGTAAATAAACTGAAATATTAAAAAGTACAAAATTTAAAAACAATGAGCCGATACCATCATGGGGAATTTTAATATTGTAGGTGAAAATAAAGTGATTCTCTTAAAATTTTTTTTTGCTAATTTATAATTATCTGTTTTGTTTCTTAAAAAAATTAACCAAATTCAATACAAAATGCATAAGCTTTAAAAACATTTTAATTTCTTAAAATGAGTAAGTGTGGTACATATTCAAATGTACTCAGTAAGCAAAAGAAACATTAGCATGTCAGAGGCTCAGTCTGATTCAAGCATGTATTTACAAGGAAAACACTGAGGCTAGACACACAGTTAGAGGGAAGCAAGCAAAATATAAAAATTACCCCATTGCGTTTCACGGATGCGCCTAACTGTAAATCCATAAGACATATTTCATGCTCAGAACTATTAAAGAAAGCAGTCCCCAGACAGTTAAGAACATGATACATTAAATGCCAACAATACACTTTACAAAGATCCTCAGTAATTATTTTTAAAATTCGCATTTACTTGTCACATCACACATGCTAAATGGATAGCAAGTGTACCTTTAGCAGGCCTTGTACAAAGAGTCCCGATTCGTACTTAAAGGATGACTCTGCTTCACACAGTCTGGAGCACTTCCTCTCTGCTGGAGTCAGAAAAAGGCATAGTGTTCTCACTATCTAGAGAAGAAAAGATTCAACATTGAAACGTGAAAAAGATCACTGTTTGCTTAGAAATAAATTTAAACAGACATTTTTGTTGTCATCACTGAAACAGCAAGTAAGGAGTGTTGTTGGTACAGATTTCTTTTGAAATGTATACACCTTACCCTTGTTCATTCAATGCTGATTTCTCCCCCACCCCCTCTGGTTTCAATCCGGATATTGCATTGTGATACTCATTCTAAGCATTCTGTCTCAACTCTGTGTAAACAGGCCAAAATAAAGCAACTAGACATAATGTTGAGCTGGGAGGAGCCAGAGGGCAGGAAATGAGTGGGAGGAGCTAAGAGAGGAGCAGAGCTGGAGGAGAGATCTTGGAACTACATGGAGATGGACTGGACATAATATATCACTAAAAGCAAGTATAATGTGGGAAATCTAAATGCTAGGAAACTATGAGGGCTTGGAGATTTAGGATGGAGTAACTATTGCCCAGAATTGTGTTCTAGGTTAACTAAATAAACCCAGTCTCTGTGTGGTGATTTGGGCATACAACTATTTAGGACTAACAGCAGCATTACCAGAAGATAAATCAATAGCAAATATTAATCACCGCTTACAACAGAGTGTCCCTTGGTTACCTGAACAGCGTGTGGGAAAACCACAAACAGCTGACAAAGGGATGCTGTGGCCAGTTAAGTTTAGGAAGAGGTTGTTAAATCAACTGCATGGTATCTCACAACTTGCTACATCTGAGTAATATTGCTGCTAAGTGAACAAAATCATTTCCCAAATTTATTTGAGCATAGAACCTTTATCTCAGAAATAACCTAATGTAGTAACTGACCATATGTCTGCCTAGCAACAACTGCTTCTCTCTCTCTCTCTGTGTCTCTCTCTTGGCTTCTTTGCGTAGCCTCAGCTGCCCTGGACTCGCTTTGTAGACCAGGCTGGCCTCAAATTCATAGAGATCCGCCTGCCTCTGCCTCCCAAGTGCTGGGATTATAGGTGTACACCATCAAGTCCACTAACAACTGCTTTTCAAGTGAGCAAACAGCTCAGGAGAAGGGAAGGAACTGTTATCTGGTGCAACAAACTCTGTTAGAATGAACAAGGACTGTCCAAAACTTCCACAGAAAAACTCCAGTACATTTCATCTGGAACAAGCGAATATGGTGGAAGAGCTGGCCTAGAGCTGTGCAGGGAAAAGAATGAAGCCGTGTAACTTCGGGAACTGTAACCTAAGCCAGAGACAGCTTGAAGTCAGTGGTTTTCAACTAAGTCGTGACAACTTGTCCTCAAAATGAAAAGATAAAAGACAAGCTATTCAACCTAAAAGAAGATGAAAGATGAAAAAAAATTTAATAAATGAAGGCCAATCTATAGAGCCTTTTCCCCTTCATAAACCATCAAGATGACCCCTTCCCCATGGAAACTGAGGCTTTCAGCATCTCAAGTGGGTCACAAACGACAGTTCAATTGCCAAGCTAAAATTATTCTCTTATAAATGGCTGAATAAGAAATATAAACTTCACAAATTAAAGCTTACGTAAGTACACGGAATGGTTCTCAAAAAAATGCTGAGTAGTTTTGTAAAGCAAATAACCATCCCTAACATATTTCCATGTAAAACTTTATGAAAAGAAATTAGGTTTGTTACAATTGATATGAATGTGTATTTATGTGTCTTTAGTGTCTATAAAGATAGCTGCTGACTTTTGGCACTAACCGTCAAGAAATCTTTGATCAGGTATCTTGGCTGTCCCCAACCCCTGCACGTATCTCTTTGGGGGAGCTACTCTGATGATATCTGAAAAGGTGGTTTTGTGGTCAGAGATGTCTACATCCAAGCTCACATCTTTCTGTTCAGCACCAATCTTTCTATAATTCTTTATGTGCTTCCCATTATACACATGGTAAGAAACTCACAGTTTGCACAAATCCCCTCAAAAGCTGAGAATTATTCAACTTTCTCTTTTATATAAAGTATCTGCTCCTTGTTACTCTCAAATCTGTCTCAATATAAAGTTGTGCATATTCACCCTGACACTCAGCAGTAGAGTTTCCTGTCACCTTGCCTATCCACTAACAAACTGTTTACTAGGTAAAGCCATACAGGAATAATGAAACAGCTGGGAAAGAGAAGGAAAGCATTTGAAAGAATTTCATCCAAAGGCCAGGCAAGGTGGTGCTCTTCAGCTCAGTACTTGGGAGGAACAGGCAAGTGGACTGGGGTGAGTCTGACACTAGCCTGGTATACTCAGTGAGTTACAGGCCAGCCTCGACTACACAGTGAGAATATCCCTCAAAAAAAAAAAAAAATCCCATTTAAATCCCATTTTTTTTCTGAAAACAATTTATGATACAACTGGGAATGATCAAAATTAAGGTGTTGATTAAATTCTTACTCATTTTATTAGAGTCATTTTTGCTAGTGGGTGTCAGGGTAATCTGGTAAAATTACATTGCTTTCTTATACTATTAGGCTATTTCAACCGCAGCCCAGTACTTAAGTGATAATGCATGGTATGCTAGTGGTATTAAAAATCAGGTCATATTTGAACTATTAAATGAATTACCTTATTTACTTTCTCTGCACTGCTGCCTACTACGACCGAACAGCCACAGGTCTGCAGATGGGAGCTGATGGCACTGTAGGTTGGCGAAAACGTTGGCAGGGTTAGAAACTCACAAACAAGAGAAAAACAAATGAGCTTCGAAAACACAGCAGAGCTTTACTTGACAGACACCAAAGCTATCAGCATGATGAAAACGTTTTGTTTTCTAGGGCCTTTCACAGACATCATGTTATCCTAGGACAACCGAGGGCTATTGCGATGGCTCACGGGTAGAGAAGATCCAGAACCCACAGGGTAACTCACAACCATCTAGTTCCAAGAAATCCAAAGCCCTCTCCTGGTGTTTGCAGGTACCAGGCACGGGCACACACAAGACTAAATACACTTTAAAGAAAAAGATACCTGAGTTAGTTAATAAAGTGCCATCATGTCACATTAATTTCTTTAAACACAGAGAACGCTGAAAACAATACATGTGTGGCTGACACTAGCAAACTCTGACATGCTTCTGAGTCTAGCCACTGCGACCTCCATGCTAAGCCCGTTCACAGCCGGTATCTCACTGGGAGCCTACAGGTACAGAATGCAGACACTTCTCATTCTTAAAATCAAAAGCTGGGAACAGTCTGCAACTGGAAAAGAGATGACCACAGGGATGAGGCAGACACGTGGGACGCGCAGTAACCATTCTGGCTTTCTTAGAGCACAGATAATTGGAAGGCGCTGGCTACTGGGTGAACCGATGAGTCTGGCATTGTCTGAAGTGCTGTATATCATTCATCTAATTTGGTGTGATAAGAAAATAGAGGTACAGCTTTGCAGAGCCTCACCAAGCTGACCCAGCTGTAACCCAGACACTCTGGTTTTTGGAGCCCACAATCTTAAGTATTAAATTCTGTAGTTACATGAAAAATACCAGTCTAAAATACAAATGATTTACATTTCTAGACTAAAGAATTCACAAAAATTTACAGTGCAACTCGATTTGATAGGTTTCTAAGGATTATATTTGATGAGAATTACAAGAGGAAACCTGGCCCAAATAAAAGACCAGGATGCCTCTGGGTACTGTGGAAACTCAGCTTCTTTACCCTCTGGAAGAGATAACATCAGGTGTCACTACTACATGAGTAAAAATAATGCATGTAAGCAACAATTCACATGTACAGTCCTGTCCCTGAAGAACTGGAATAAACAGTTATTCTATTATTATTCTCCATTAAACCTTGTCACGGGTGAGCATTAGGATTTTATTCTGCAGTCAGGTACATAGGCTCACGCCTGTAATTCCAGCACTTGTAGAGGCAGAGGCAGGCGGATCTCTGTGAGTTAAGGACCAGCCTGGTCTACAAAGCAAGTCCAGGACAGCCAAGGCTACACAGAGAAACCCTGTCTAAGCATTGGAAAACAGAAGTAAAGTTCTTACTTGAGAAGAAAGCCTTCATGACAGCTGTCACCGATGTCATCGTCATTGAGCACTGTATCAGCTATCTAAAAGTACACACACACCATCAGTCTGTTCCCAGTGCAGAGAGAACTCTTAATAATATGTAGGCTGAAGTCGAGAGTCAGTTCGACACAGCACTCATTACGAACACTGAGGACACCTGTAAAAGGATGCTGTGCACTTCTCATTAGAACAAAGGGGAGAGCTGGCCAGGCGGGTTAAACAACAATGCTTACAACCTCCCCTTCCTAGTTATCGGAACCCAGACACCAAGCCTGATGACAAGCCAGCACTAGGAACAGTCAAAGATACTCACACTTGGAAAAGGTGTGACTGAAACATCCTCAACAAATGATCAAAGAACTGGCCGAGAAGCTGGAGAGATGGCTGCTCTTTCAGGAATTGGGTTCAGCCCCCAGCAAACACACACACACACACACACACACACACACACACTCACTGACTCAGATACTCGGCAGCTCACAACAGCCTGTAACTAGTCTCTGGGGGATCTGACATCCTCTTCTGGCCTCCAGGACACTCTATACAATTGGTACACAGACACACATGTAGGCAAAACACCCAGACCCATGAAACAAAACAACACAAATTACAGAATGAGGCAGCACCGAGAGCTTAATGGCACGCTGCTCTGTTCAAAGGCACTCTACCGGACACTAACTGCTTCTATAAAGGCTGGAACTTCCCCTCTTCTAGGGAACAGAGACGTGGAAGTGTGAAACAAACTAAGTTTGATTTTATCAGAGACTGACTGATCAAAAAAACCTGTTAGGTCAGAAAATTCAGGATTTTATCTGTGCTTACTGGATTAAAGCTGACACTTGTTACAAATGGTATTACAACAAAATTACACTATTAAAATAAGAACACGCACACACACAGACACACACAGACACACGCACGCATGCACGCATGCACGCACGCGCACACACACACAGACACACACAGATGCACGCACTTACATCTATCTCTTCAGGCACGCTGTGGGACTTCATCGAGGCGAGCAGCTCCATGACAGGAATGACCTCTCCGGTAAGCATGGGAATGATACTCTGACCCTGCATCAGACATAATAGGGTGAAGGAGGGTGCAGCAAGCCAGGCAGTAAGAAACACTTCACACGGAGGCAGAGGGTAAACAGCCTTGGTGGGCACTGCTCAACACAGTCCCCAAAAGCCTACCACTCAGAAACAACTGTCAAGGATTTTCATGCTCTTTGCACTTATTTTCACTCTTTTAGGAATACTTTTCTTTGGTGAGTATAGTTTATGCGACAATTAAACTACAATGCCACAATCAGAAAGGATCTCCTTTGAAATTTAAGATATAAAAGCCCTTGTTAAAGGCCATTATTAGATTTTCTTTTAAAAAGCGAGAAAAGTTAAATATGAAAAGATGTTGAATCCTTAGAAAGGAATTCATCAGGAGAATTCTCAACACCGAACCTTCACATTCAAAATGGGATATAATCTATCCAACTGCACATTGAGGTTACCACACAGAGTAAGAATCAGCAAGACAGACGAGTCTCCTCCAGAGAACTTCCCAGATTGTACTACCCATCTTTAAAACACACTTTGAATTTGTATTTTCTGGCATCCAGTTTGCGGTATAACTGCAGCATGTGACATGAGTGACCCACTTACTACCATTTGTAATCACTTAAACAAGAAGCTGAAAGTGACATGTGTCTATCAACCTCAGCTGAACATATTTTAAAATTATTAATCACTTACTTATTAATCTCATCACATTTTCTGTTTTGTTTTTTTTTTAATCTCACCAAATGGCAAAAGTTTTACTTGGTTTCTAAATTTCTTTATGTTGAAATGACTCCTTATTACTCCAGAAATACAGTTCAGAGGTTGGTGAAAGGGACTTTATTCTTGGATTCCCTGCTTACTGATCAGCAAGAAGTAAAGGTTAGACTTTTAACCCTTTAGTCTGAGGTCTTTTCCTAGATTATTTCAGATGGCCCGAAAAGCTACTTTATATAACACAATAATTTTTATAAAGGTCATTTTATGTTCTTTTGTTCGTTCATTTTGGGGTGTGTGTATGCATGCATATGTGCATTGCTAGGGATCAAACATGAGGCTGGACAAATATTCTAACACTATACTTTCAAACCCTCAGAAATACTTCAATTTCTTTTTAAGCATCACTGTTAGTCATGCTAATGAAAATGAGAGTACAGGCCACATAGCCATGTTTAAAGACTGACGTTTTACAAGGAGAAATGATGATGGTGGGTGGCACGTCAGGGTAACGGGAAGAAGCGACCCTTTCCTGATGTCGAGTCCCCTCTATTGCCAGCTCCCCAGAGGAGCTTGCCCTGCCCCACACTGAAATGGTCCGCCTTTAATTTCTATGTGGGAAGGCATTTCGCCACATTTGAAACCTCTGGTGTCCCTCAGGTCATCGAGAGCCACAGGATAAACACGGCATCTTTCCCTAGAGCCGGTGTTAGTAGAAGCTGAGAAGACAAAGGGTATTACTGGCAAATTTCAACATTCAAACAAGCAAACCTACCATGGAACATAGTCTTGAGTTTTAAAACTACAACATAAACCTTTAGAGAAAACTGTACAGCTGACTCTGTACCCCTGGATTGATAGATAGCTCTGGGGTGCACCCCTTCCCGTCACTCTGCAGCTCCTGTAAAATAGCCGCAGAAGGAATACCTTTTAAGAACTGTATATGTATAAGGCTTGCATGGCTCTGAGGCAGATGAGGTCTCAGTGCCGAAGCAGACACAAGCCTCCATCCCTCACCCACTCACTACCTCTAACTGATAACTGCTCACAAATGAAAAACCAACCTCCAAAAGTCTCACTGGGCATAAAACCACTCTTAAGGCCAGGCTCATGCCCAACAACAGGTGGACAGCACAAACACAGTCAATGGGATTTTTAGAAATTCTTTACTCATAATACTGTGTCAGGGATTTTTTTTCCCCTTACATATATATTATGGTTTCCAGTTTGGTATTTTTATGGAATTTCTGTGTATGCAAATGCGTGTCTATGTCTATATGTGTTTCTTAAGGTTTTTATTTGGTTCTCTTTTCTTCTATTTATTTATTGTGTCCTAGTCTGGAATGTTTTTCTTTTATCTAATTTTACATATACTGTTATTATTTTAGATGCCTGTTTGTATCCTAATGAGAGAGAAAGAACAGGCATAGACTTGGGTGAGCAGAGGATCTGGGAGGAGCTAGGAGATGGAAACCATAATCAGAACATATACTATAAAAAATTCTAGCTGCAATAATTAAATAAATGTATTGTATGTGATTTCTCACTAAGAGGAAATGATCCCAAACTTATTCTGGCAGATTGAAAAAAGGTGTCCAAATATTAATTTGTAGATGTAATATCTTTTTTTTTTTTTTAATTCAAGTCTTCAGATTTAGGCTGCAGAATTTTTGTTCAGTTCATTGCATACACCTTCACAAGAATTACTCTTTTCAGGCTCCCTGTGTCAAATTAATGCATCTTCAGGCCCTCACCAAAAGTACCCACCAGCTTTCTACAGACATAAGCAAAGGGGAAACGGCAGCCTGTGGTGTGCCTCTACCTGATCTTCCAGTCTCTCTGTGCCTTCCAGGACAATTTTCTGGACATTTTCTTGCCTTTCCTAAGAAAAAGAAAATTTAACAAATCCATTTTGATGCTTGTTCATTTTTCAATGTCGACACATTCTATCGTGTGTAGGTTCACAGGAAAATACTTTCTATTGCAGGTGGGGAAAAAGGATGGAGACAAGGAATTAACCCAACAAGTTCATGCTCTCACATACAACAAAATATAATCAAAGCGTCCTTTATTCTACAGTAAAGAGATCATTTAGCAGAAAACAGTCCACATAACACCTGCAGTTTCAAAAGACAATAATTACACACTATTCAAACCAAACAAGACAGACTTGCATCTGAGAAACAGAGGAATGATTATTTTAGTTTGTTTATTTATGAGACCAGGTCTCACCAGGTAGAACAGGCTGGTGCTGAGCTCAAATCTCTCTGCCTCAGTTTTGAACACGAGGATTACTTGCCTGTAATACTACCTGCAGCTAAACGTTTTGAATATCAATGATCTTTATCAAGTATGTCAGAATAAGAAAGCCTGACACAGGTTTAACAGAAAACTATTCTTTTAAAAAATGCTATTTCCCCTTACAAGAGGTTAGAGGCCTTACAAATTAGTCATGCTTTAATGGACTTTCAGGATAATATTAAACTAGAAAATAGGGAGGAAAACTGGGTTTGTTCTTTAGATATGCGGAGAATGCCCAGCAATGTAAATATCAGGAAAGAACAGTACTTCCTGTGGCTAACTTAGCAGATGAAAGAAATAATAGTTCATTTGGTCCATCCTCTCCATTTTACAAAACTGGGAACTTGGGAAAGCAGCTCAGTGCGGCTGGAAGGTTACAGAAATATTTGAATGTTTATACTTTTACAGTTATAAGTAAAACACAAAGTCACACGAGAAAAAGAAAACAGAAAGGATTTAGAGTCAACGCTTGCAGAACAAGTTCAGACTAAATGTTTAATTCCTCTAAGCTCTAACACTATCCCATCTCCCATTATCATTCTGAAGACTAGAGTCATGAGACTGGATCTTTTGGTGCCCAGAAAACACAAACTAATAGCTGTCTAGTGACAGTTACATATAATTTCCAGAACATAAATGTAAATAGACCGGAAAAACCTTTCCCTGGCCAGGTTCCCATGAGCAAGCTCGAGAGCTCCTTACCTTATGCATCCATATTCTTCCTTTCCGAATAATGTGTGTCAACCTGTCAACACACGCTCTATGCAGCGGGAGGTAGAAACTAAGTTCTGTCTGCGGAAGTATGATCGACAGTCCGTAAGTGCTCCGGTCTCCGTTCCAGTTTCCGTCGAAGATTAAGGAAACAATAATTACTCCTTTTTCCGATAAGACAAAAAACTTTACATCGATAGCCCCACTCTCAGCATTTCGAAGAATTTCTCCATTTAGAGTGTGGTTGGCAAGAAAAGTTATCTCTCCATCACTGAGAAGTCCCTGCTCTGTCTTTGGAGCCCAAATGTGCCTTACTCTAGGACCAAGAATATTATCCCAGTAAGCAAAGGTGGCCGCCAACAACGGTGACTCCCCACTCAACGCAATCTCTGTCTTGGCAACAGCAGGAGATGGTGGGGGGCAGACAGTCGACATCCCTGCACCCCAGCTCTCACATCATCCAGACGCTTGCAATAGCTGAACAGGGACACACAAAAACAGCGATTAGAGTAGCCGTTTACAGACACCCACCCAAACCCAGCTGACTTTAAAATGTTATATACCAATGTGTAACATATATAAAGCCCATATTGTCGCCAAATGCATAGTCTCACACAGTTGTAACGATACTTGATGCTTAAGCCTTTTCAACTAAAGAACAAAAAAGGAAGGGGAGGGCCCTGAGCAAGTGAATAGGACCTTACTTGCAAAAAGGTTCAGTTAGGTCAAAATGGGCCTTACTAGGGAAGGATGGGCCCTCACCCAGTGACTGCTGTCCTTAAGAGAGGGAGTGAACATTTGATCTGCAGCAAACTGATATCCACGTAAATGACTGTACTTATAAGGTTTACCTACTGCCTGGCCACACTGTTCCACAGTCCAGGCTCCTGGCAGCATGAGCGAGGACCTGTACTCAATCCCTAAGACCCATATGGTGGAACAGACATAACTGACCCTCAGCGTGGTCCTTGCACAGCCATACTGTGGCACTCTAATCTGTCTCCCTCCTGCATCTTGTCAAGAGTTTAGAGTCTCATGCGAAGGAGTGACTTCTATATTTAGAGTGCTGAGTGAGTGTTCTCAGCATATTATGATCAGGCGTACAGAACTCAGCTCTACACAATAGTTTACCAGGGGCTTTTAAATGTACACTTTTAATTTCAGAAATTCACTTAGCTATTTACTTTATAAAATGTGTCAATTTAATAGTCCAAACAGACTACAGAATATAAAGTTGTACAGCTTGTTTAAGATACTGGTTATTTTGGATACAATGGGAAATGTCAGTCTTCATTGAAGGAACAGAGAAATGTAATTTGAATTGAAACGGTAATGGTGCTATTGTTGTCCTCATTAACAACGGCAAATTGGAGGCCAGCGTGACAAATTAACTGAACACACAACCATAAAATTACATTGCAAACTCATTTCTTCTCCATTATTTGTTTTTGTTTGAAAAGGTGAATAATTATAAATATAATACTACAATTCAAATATTCCATCATTATACTAAAAGAAACCCAATCCTTAAAGCAGTATTGAGCCCCAGAGCATAATCCTAAATTATGGGAGAACTTTTAAACCTGGTTGTGAAAATTAAACTATTATATGCCGTTAACTTTATTTAGCCTCATTCCTAGTATAAGTATAAAAAGAGAGAGAGAGAGAAAGGACTAAGAATCATGCTGCATTGTTTCACGTCAAATGTAGCCTGTCCCAAAATAGTAGTTGCCTCTTACTCCCAGGTATGAATTCTAAGACCTCACTGAACGTCTTGATTGCAAAGAGTACCCATAATATTTACATTTTATTTATTGTAAGCGGCAGTTTACAAAAGAGGCACAAAGAGATTAATACCAACAAACTATAATCATTAACAGCATGCCAGAATAATAATGAATTATCTGAATGTGGTCTGTTTCTGAAATACCTTGCTGGATATTTCACTCTTCTTCCTGTGATAACAGACTACACGGTAAGCTGTGACGTGATGAAGGGAGGTGAACAGCACAGGCCGTTAGCTGACTGCTGACCTTCTACGTGTCAGGATGACCTGCTGTCTGGATGATCCTGGACCACTGAGCTGGCACAGAGGACAGCCCTGGTGGTTAGATGGCAGGAGGAGGCAATGGCTCAGCAGCCTCCACTGCTGAAAGGTTTTCTGCCCAATTCTTTTGGAAAAGCACGGTATTCAGAAGTTGGAGTCTCTTTTCACCTCCTCCACTTTGCTGCAGCAGTTTGAACCTTCTGGAGGACTCCAGGCTGAGCTGCCTCTGAGGTCTGTATTCCATCGCTCTGTCCTTGACTGCCTTTGCAGTTTCATAAATGTCATCGCATTGCACTTCCATGCCCATACCGCAGGCTGTTTCAGTTTCTTCTTCCTTCTTTTTCTGGAGATCAGTGAAAAAATTCAAATTCCTCATTTGTGAAAACCCTCCTGAGGCCTTCAGCATTTTTGTATGTCAAACATGCCAGCAAAGTCTTCAGCAACTTGGGTTGCAACTTCTCTGTTAGGGTCTATGTTTCTCTAGTTCATGTGTAACCCTGCACCAGTGCAGCTATCTTGTGAGTGGCTTTGGGTCACTCACTCCCGAAGAACTTTGCAACGTATTTATCTTTATGTGTGTTTATGTATTTAGTTATTGATATATACCTACTCTTATTTATTATGTATATTGAATTTTATGTTTTTCCCACATGCATCTCTGTGTATCACATGCTTGCCTGGTGCCTACGGAAGTATCTGGGCCCTGTGCATGAGCAAGCACTCTTAGCCACTGAGTTACCTTTCCAGCCCCTTCAGAACTTCGGCTGAAGTCTATGAACAAGCCTAAGGCTTTAGGTACAACATGCTGGCAAAGCTGATCAGAACATGGTTTCCTGATGATGTCGTTCACCCTCAAATTCATTTTTTTAAAAGATGAATTATTTCTCATGCACTGTGCTTAGTGCTTTGTAAAATTAACACAACAGCAAGGCCAGCATAACTTTTTTCCCTTCTTGACAATTTCACACAAGATTTGGTCTTCCCATGGACCTTAGTAATAGCAGCATAGTTTCCCCCAGTTATGCTGAGTACTTTTCACACAAAAGTACTCCATGGCTTCTCCTAAGCAAATCCACATCATCAGCATCATTCTCCACTTGCTATGAGGGAATTATTAAGAAAAATAAGGGTTAAATACAAGTGGCCTCAAGACTCAGATGTCTACACCCAGCGTGAACACCACAGACAGATATTCTGGACAAAGGGATCAGCCACGCTCCGGGCAGGGCAGAGCACACGGCACAAGAAAGCATCAGGCTGCTCTGAATAGCGGCAGCCTAAAACTTAGAAATTGCTTATTTTAGGAACACAGTATTTCTGGACTGTAGTTGACAGCAAATGAAGTAATGAAAAGGAGAAATTACTATAACCTAAAAAGTAAAGTGTATAGAGAAGTACATTTAGGGAAGCTGTGTGATTTTACTAACATCTGAGGTTAGAGTTGATGAAAATCCACATACAGACTCCCCCTCCCCCACAGGGTTTCTATGTGTAGTCTTGGTTGTCCTGGACTGACTTTGCAGACCAGGCTGGCCATGAACTCATAGAGATCTGCCTGTATCTGCCTCCCTGAGTGATGGGATTACAGGCATGGATAAACTGAGCCTGGATAAACTCACACACTTGAATCTATGTATTTTCTGGCTATGCCAGAAGGTTAAAGCCACAGAGTCTTTTTCGAGAGGCTCACCACTCTCCAAAGCTCAGGGTTGATGAGGGCTTAACAAATACCTCCAAAAGTAGTAAAGTGTATTCACATTAATAAGCATGTTAACATTACTAGCAGACTGGCACATTTGAGCCTTTTTTTTTTCTCTTTAAACCTGTGAGGCCCCCCCCCCCCAAAAAAAAAAAATCAGCTACCATTTCCCAGGCTGCTTTGAGGAAGTTAATTTGCCTACTGCTGCTTGATGCAGAAGTATACAATCATAAGACTCCCACTTCTGGGGGGGAAGGGGTGTGGACATGGCCATCTACCAGCCCTCTCAGCCACATTGGAGCTAATCAAGACCACTGTAAAAAAACATGGACTTTCTTGGATAACCAGCCACTGTCACTCTTTACAGATTTCCAATGTCAGTCAAGGCTCACACACACATTCACGATACCAAGCCTGTGCCATCTCTCATAGATCTAAGTTTCTCAGGCAGGCTAACCTAACACTTTGGCACTATTCAGTTAACAACATGGGAGTCTAGGGCAGGCTCAAAAGACAGGAGTCTTATTCACTCAGTCATTCCCTGAAAGCAAACACTGGATGGCCAACATAGCCAAACAGACTATTTTGCCAACTTGTCAAGTTATATTTACATTTCTCTCCCGGAACATTAAACCTTTAAGGTACAGGCGGCTCTTACTTTCGTGTTGTCTGGTGTAAGAGCGTAGTCACCTGGAGGCACTTCCTAACTCAGTTTTTCCACAGTGCCAATGTTCAGTCAGCCGTGTCTCGGACAGACAACATTAGTTCCTCCTGGCCCACAGATTAGTTTAAGTCTGTAAACTACCTGTAGTAAACTTTCATCCAAAATCGGTAAATGAGAATTTCCAGAAGGATACTTTGTAGGTTTTAACTGACCCGCCCACGGCGTGCAGGGTGATGAAATCGCCTGGTTCTGCTCCCAGGCTGTGATTCACCCTCGGGCCCAACACATTCGTGCTCTCCACAGTGTCTGCCAGTGGTTACTTCTCGGGCTTCCCGGGGGCCCAGGTGACCCTTGTTTCATTTCACCGGGGTGAAAGTACAGTGAGACACACCGAGACACAAATCACGTCCGCAGAACTTTTGTGACAGCGTTGTTGCACTGGTTCTACTCTATTATTATTTTTCATCTTATTGTGCCTATTTTCTAAACTTTACCATAGACGTACGACATGTAAAGAGGGAAAAACATCTTCATTCGTAAGAGAGTATGTGTGGGTGCTACCGGAGGTTTCAGGCTTCCTTGGGGCCTTCTGGAACGTCGTCTTTCAGATAAGGGAAGATCACTGTATTTCAAGTATTCTGATTCCAAATTATTACTTTTCTCGCTCTCATCCTCTCCCCACCCTGGGCTGTTTTTCTAATGATCCTATCTCAAATTATTTCCCAGGCTTTTGGGGGCCTTTTGTACAAAGTAAAAAGGGTAAAAGTAGTACTGACGCAGACTGTGTACTCGGTCTACACTACTGGTTGATCCGCACACCAGAGAGAGCAACCCGTCACAGGCCAATGCACGATTTCCCTCCTTTTCGTAACAGAAGACCTGGTCAGACAGACCATGTGTGAACAGACTTACAATCAGTGCGCTCCTCTGCAACTGATTACCGTCAAGTGATGCCCAAGTCACAATGGTCACTTCCTTTAATAAGTCTGTGCAACCGCGGAACTGTGAAGCAACCGGGTCACGTCCCACAGAACTGGGGAACACCCCGCCTAGAACTACAGCCCACACAACTAGACATCGGCGCTCCTTGCAAACTTCGGCGAAACCCTGCCAGGATGCTGTCCGTCCCTACGCCATCCCACCCGCGCTTTCTCCGGCCGCGCGGGGACCCCGCCAGCGCCCAGGCTGTCGCCGGGGCCAGGCCCCCGGGGCCCAGGCTTCTGTCGGTGGAGGCCGCGCCCCGCCGTTCTCCCGGCGGGTTCCCGCAAGGGCCCGGGAGAAGCTGGGGTCGGGGATCGCGGGCGGACAGCGTGGACGAGGCCCATCCCCATCCCCTCCGCGCTGCCGCGGCCCCCGCAACTCCTGCAAAGCCAAGGGCGCTCTCGCTCAGGGGACGAGGAGGAGCTGAGCCCGACGGAGAGAAACCCCCGCTGGAGCCCGGCGCCGGCCAAGTGCACACACCACAGCAGCAGCCCCGCTCCGCCCGCGCGTCTCACTCACCCACTCGCCGCGGCGCCTCCACCGCTGGCGCAGGGACCGCAACCGCAGCCCGCGCCGGGCCCCGCCCCGACCACGCCCACGGCCCGCATCGCCCCGCCCCCAGCCCTCCCCCTCTCCGCAGGGCTCCCTCCGCGGATCTTGGCAATCTCGTTCTCGTCTTTCGTCTTTTGTCACCCTTTCGGAGTCAAGCTCCGAGCTGAGGCAGCAGGCACGCGCCTCCCCGGCTCGCCCTTCCTGTTCTGTCTGGAGAGCACGCCCACAGAGAAGGAACGGGCAATTGGGCTGGCTGACACTTCAAGCGCCATCTTTCTCGCGGGCGGAACCCGAGCCTGCTTGACCCGCCTCTGTGGCCTACTGGGGCTCCGTAAGTTCCGGCGTTGCATTTTCAGTTTGCGTTTGCTTTCGCATTGCCTTGACACTCCAGTGGCGGGGGCTGGGCGGAGGCTGTCGTGTGTTACGTCTTTTCTTCCGAGCGCTGCTCAGGAAATATGTTGGCGGAGCCTCAACCTAGATAGACGGTGCCGTTTGCGTTAGGGAAACCTGCTGGGCCCAGGAAGCATAGTCAGTGGTTATAAGTAGTTTGCAGGTAGGGGGTGGGCAGCCACTATTTGATAAATGAGTGGATTTCTTTTCTGTCACTGGACTACCATACGTTCAGTTCACAACAAGCACCATTTGCTAATTCTTCCCCTTCTGCGTAGTCACCGAGTTTTCTTCTAAACATCATTTTTTTTTTTAACTTTGGGGAAGTTAATGCACCATTAAGTTTCATGTATTTAACCTTTTTGGTTTGTAAATGTGTTATGGTTTTTCACTACAGACGAGTAGCTTCACGTTTTTCAGGAGGTTTTCATCATTTATAGAAAAAGAAAGGAATAACAAAATACCTCTCAAAGTCAGCAGCACCTTCGGTAAAAACAGACTCCTCACTATTGTATACTTTTTTAACTCATCAATTGCCACATATCAATTTCTTACGCTGTTTTGTACTCTGCTCTTCAGTCTACACAGAGAGTTATATTTCGTTTAGCAAATACACGGAAATGGAGTGGAATCGTCTTTGGAAGGCTAGGGTTAACAGTGAGATGCTGTAGGCCAAAGTGGGTGAATCTGCAGGTAAGTCAGACAAGTGAGCTAGAACAACATGAGGAATATAAGTTTATACTGTACCCCACACTGAAAATTTACTGAGTAGGTTTTAGATTCTCTTTCTTTCTCTCCCTCTCTCTCTCTCTCTCTCTCTCTCTCTCACACACACACACACACACACACACAAGATAAGTTTATTTGCTTGTCTGTAGTAACCAATTAATTGGGTCAGTTTTGTGTGATTCCAGAGTGCACTAGGTGTAGAAGTTATTTGTTGGGTGTCCTGTTGAAGTAAACTCTTCTCACTGAAAGTTCGTCTGTGGTGATTAAAACAAACACTGCACTACACAGTAAGACGGGAACTTAATTGCCTGAGGAAGGAATTTTTCCTACTTCAACATTTTGCCTAGAGACAGAAATAAACAGTGTCTATCAGCTATCTGATTTTGTGTAATAACAGTCCTCAAATATTTATGTTTTATTAAAAAATAAAACAAAACCCCCAACCAAGCAGCCCAAGGACTAGGGGTGTGGCTTAGTGGGTAACGAGATTGCCTAAAATATATGACTCCCTGGAGCCCATCCCTAGGATATTTCTCTCTCTGGCAGAGAATAATGAAACAGCAAGGCCTAAAATTCTGAATGTCCACAAGAAATAAAATAAACCGTGTTAAAACTTATGTTTTGCTGTGTATTTTGTGATCAATGAGTGGAAACCTTTTCCTCCATATCTGATGGAATAATTATTTAGGCATGGATGTGGCTTATGTATTTTTAATTGTATTTTAGCAAAACTTTATTAATCAGAAAGAAAATAATATGTACGTATGCTTGTCCATAATTCTTGTACTGCCTGAAGGTGTATAGTAATTTAGCATACATCCTTCTTTCAGAGAACCAAAGAGAAAATGATGCTAATTGTGTGGAAATACGATCCATGTTATTGGTGTGGTAGATTTTTAACTCTTACCCTCTCAAACTTTCCAAATAAACCACCTCAAATAACTCCAGGCTGTAAGTGAAAAATGTTTTGCTATAGAAATATATGTCCAAGGGTGAAAATGTAGTGCATTTGGCAGAGGGTTTGCTCCCCAGGACCAAAAAAGCTGGCAAGATGACAAACACCTGTAATCTGAGTCAGGAGGATTAGAAGTTCAAGGTCATCCTAGACCACACAGCAGGTTGAAGGCTGTCGAGGTTCTACATATGGAACCCCATCTAAGAAAAGAAAATGAAAGGGAGTATGTCTTCAAACAAGAACCAAGAACTCTGTCTCCTATTTCCAACCAGAACAATACCGTTAAAGACCCTATATAGAAAAAGTTGAACTATGTTTCATTAAAATTCACTCAGGCAAAGGCTCCTCAATGAGCAGAATTTAAAACTAGACTTTGGGCTGTTCCCTCTCTTCTACTGCTTCCTGTGTTTGTCCTGTTTGTCCTTCTGAATGAGGATTAAGCATCTTCCCTAGGGTCTTCCTTGTCATTTAGCTTCTTTGGGACTATAGATTTTAATATGTTTATCCTACATTAAATGTCTAATATCCACTTATAGGTGAGTATATACCATGTGTGTCTGCTTCTGGGTTATTTCACTCAGGATGATCTTTTCTGCTACCACAGATGTCCTCTAGAAGACTCTACTCAGCAGGGGATTGAAGCAGATGCAGAGACTCACAGCCAAACTTTGGACAGAATGCAGGGAGTCTTATAGAAGAAGGGAGATATAGAAGGACTTGGTAAGGATAGAAGCCCTACAAGTAGACCAACAAAACAAACCAAATCAAACAAACAAAAAAGCTGGACCCAGGGGGTCCTGATGAGACTGATGCATCAACCAAAGACCATACATAGAGAGGACCTAGACCCTCTGCTCAGATGTAGCCTACAGACAGCTCCGTTCTCCATGTGGGTTCCCTAGTAAGGGGAGAAGAGACAGTCTCTGACATGAACTCTGTTGCATGCTCCTTGATCACTTCTCCCTGGTGGGGCAACCTAGCCAGCTCACAGAGGAAGAGGATCCAGGCAGCCCTGATGGGGCTAGACTAGAGTCAAACAGTAGGGGAAGAGGACTTACCTTATCAGTGGACTAGGGTAGAGGGATAGAGAAGGAAGAGGGAGAGAAAGTGCGACTGGGAAGAGATGAGGGAGGAGGCTACAACTGGAATACAAAGTAAATAAATTATAAGCAACAACAATATAATAATAAAAAAGAGTTTGGGCTGTGCAGTCACAGTATTGTCCCTGCTTTAGACTAGCCATTAAACTTTGCATACTTCTCACTTCTTTCTGCCTCAGTATCCTCAGTGTTAGATACTGTGGTGGCTTACGGAAGGGAACAGAAAGCTGAAAGAGAGGCCAGTGTGATTTAGGCAGGACCATTTACTCATGGCAAGGGGCCACTTTGTTACCCATGCGTGTGGATAGCAAAATGCCTACAGAAAAGCAGTAGCTGCAGCCTTCTTTCTTTTTTTTCTGGCTTTAAAAAATATTATTTTATCTACGTTTGTGTTTTGCTTCTGTGTATATCTGTGTGAGGGTGTCAGATCCCCTGGAACTGGAATCACAGACAGTTGTGCACCATCATGTGGTTACTGGGACTTGAACCTATGTCCTTTGGAAGAGCAGCTGGTTCTCTTAACTGTTGAGCCATCTCTCCAGCCCTATAGCCCTTTTAATAGGAGTGGAAATGACTACTACAGGAACATTAAATTCCTTCTGAAATCCCTCTGTCCTAGAGCATTCTTGACTGCCCACAAGGGAAGCTTGTAAGTGCAATCTTTTAGAAACTATCTGTCACCTGGTTGCTGTTAGGCATGTGTGCAATCACGCAGGCTAGGAAATTAGATCAGCGCATTACTTTCATTTTGGGAACACTCAGAAATAATAGATGCAACAATAAATAACTTATAATTCTCTTACATATTTACAGTTCCAATAAGTGTGTCAGGACGCAGAGAACCTTCCTGCTGCATCAGAAGTGCCAGCTTCAGGAAGGCTTTCTCCATCTCCTCTGCTAATGTGTTTTTGAAGTGTGCTATGCATTGCTTCAGGGCTGGGACCAAGGCCTTCTTGATTAGCTCCTACTTACAAAATTATGGGAAATTAGATGTGACTGAGATTGGTGTGTGAACAATTTCATGACAGCCACGGATGAGCAATGTTGCTACATAACCCACAGTCCATTTAATTTCTCTTAGGTAATCTAATTTTATGTGGTTGCCTTCCTTAATCATTGAAGACAATAAATATGCACTTCATAATACATTGTATTCTGTTGAAATATAAATGGAATCTTAGTCTCTTGCGCCAGTATGATGAATATAAAAACACCCAGTGAGTTGCACTCTGCAGCCAACATTTTATAGTTCTAACAACACACGATGAAGCGGACACGCTGCAAGAAAATGTCATTAGGCCACAATACACATTTCTTGTCGGCTCCTCCTTAGACTCATGATTTTAGCAACAATATTTCAGTGTGAGGAATGTCATCCTTAACCAGGTGTTAGATCCTGGTCCTTCACATATGCAACCTTTCTAAGGATGTGAGCCCTGGGCTGGAGAGATGGCTCAGTCATTAAAGGCTAGGCTACAACCAAAAATATAAAGATGTAGACCCCAAAGATGTAGAGTCCCAGGGGAAGGCATTTCCTACTACATTGCACCTCATAAAACACAGGAAAACAAAACATCATCTTAAAGGTTAGATGTAAATGTACAAACACAAAGAGAATATGGAACTCTGCTTCTTGAGATGAATGGAGAATGTGTGGCTGTACAAGTCTGCTCATTTGAGAGATGACAGATGCAGCCAGCACTGCATGCTGATGGTGCCGGCACCCCAGCAGAGGAGTCAGCAATAGCTCACTCTCCAACCACACACTTCTCAAGCTAGCTCAGAATGTGTTCCTGGGCATTGCTGTCAAGCGTCACCATCTAGGTACGGCCATCAGCGATTCTGTAGTAATGCTTCTATTTTATTGCATTTAATGGGGCTTGGTAAGTGGGGTTTTCAGTGTTTAGTAGCAGCGTGAAATAACTGTCAGTGCTGTCACGTGCTAGTTGAAACCCAAGGCCACATAGTTAGTTTTACCTGTAGATTCATTTGCTTTTTAGCAAATTGTGGTTAGAAAACGTCAGGTTTCTGATTGAAACTTCATCCCAACTACTGAAACCTGTTATCCTTCAGACAGTTTTCTCCTCTTCCTCCTTCTCTCCCTCCACCCCACGGGAGACCACTCTGTAGCCCAGGTTAGCCTGGAACTTGGAGCAATCCTCCTGCCCCAGAGTTGGTTGTTTCTTTTGAAAATAGTTCATTTAAGAGTCAGAGTCATATCGGTTTAAGCCAAATAAAGAGCTGTGGGGAAACATGTCTTTTTAAAAAAAAAAAAAAAAAAAAAAAAGTTAATCAATTCTCATACATTTCCCCTCCACCACAGTCTCCCCTCCACCCTCTCCTTCCAGGTCCACCCCGGGACCCTGCCACACTTCTTGGCCCCTCCCATCCAGTCCTCCTCTATTTCCATTGAGAAATGGGCCGGTCTCCCAGAGATACCAGCCAAACTCGGCATATCAAGTTGCAATAAGACTAGGCACCTCCCCTCATATGAAGGCTGGACAAGGTAACCCAGGAGGAGGACAGGGGTCCCAAAAGCAGGAAAAAGCATCGGAAACAGCCCCTGCTCCCTGTCTTAGGAGTCTCACAAAAACACTAAGCTACACAACTCTAATATATATGCAGAGGGCCTAGATTAGAGCCATGCAGGCTCCCTGATTGCTGATTCAGTCTCTGTGAGCGCTTATAAGTTCTGGTTGGTTGATTCTGCGAGCTGTGTTCTTATGGCATCATTGACCCCTTTGCCTCATACAGTGCTTCCTCCCCCTCTTCGCAGAATTTCTCTAACTCTACCTAATGTTTGGCTGTGGGTCTCTGCATCTGTTTCCGTCGGTTGTTGGATGAAGCCTCTCTGATGACAATTGGGTTAGGCACCCATATAGGAGAATAGCATTAGGTATCATTTCATTAAAAAAAATTTTCCAGTCATGTTTGGCTGTATCCTTGGTCTCCGGCCCACCTGGCCCCGGGTTTCTGGTCCTTCAGTCACTGCCGGGTGTGGGCTCCCTCTCATGGAATGGGTCTCAAGTTGGACAAGTCACCGGTTAGCCACTCCTATAACTTCTGTGCCACTTCTACCCCAGCACATTCTGGCAGGACAAATTGTAGGTCGAAGGTTTTGTGGTTGGGTTGGGGTCTCAGTTCTTCTACTGGAAGTCTTGCTGGTTACAGAAGATGGCCAATTCATGCTTTCTATCCCCTGTTCCTCGGAGGCTTAGCTAGGGTTATCCTAATAGATTCCTGGGATTCTCCATTGCACTAGGTTTCTACCTTGCCCATGATTTGCTCCCCCGTTCCAATTATCTCTCCCAGTACTCTCTCCTTCCAACCTCTCCCCACCTGATCCTTCCTTTTCTGATCCCCACCTGCCCCAACTCCACTCACAATATCTATTTTATTTCCCCTTCCCATGCCTCCTTCCTAAATCCCTCCTTTTTCCTTAGTCTCTCTTGGTCTGTGGATTGTAGCACGATGATCCTTTATTTTACAGGTACTATCCCCTTATACATCATACCCCAGCCCCCAACTTGATGGAGACTCCCTGCTATAATAGAGGTGGGGTGGAGACACCCAGATCTAATAGAGATCTCACAGAGTGGGAGAAGACCAGGTAGGCAGCCCTCCCTCAAACTTCCCCATTCTCTCAGCATCTCAGAATCACCCAACCCTGTCTCCAGTCCTGACCCCTCCCACTTGCTATGCTGTAGCCTCTAACGGGGACATGGATCCTTCCTCTCCTAGAGACCTCTCAGACTGGGAGAAGTCCAGGCAGGCGAGCTCCTGCCTAACTCCTCTACTGCCTCACTGTTTCAGCACCCCCAGCACCATATTCCCTACTTCTAGTTGCCTTGTCCCAGCCTTCAACTGGGCAGAGACACCCTACTGTACCAGAAACCAAGCAGACTAGGAGTTCAGGTAGGCTGCTTGCTGGGGCAAACAACCCCTCTCACTATCTGGAAGTTCCTTCACCCTCTCACCAGTCCTGCCTCCTCCCAGTTGCCTTGTACCACACTCCAACTAAGGAAGACACTCCGTGTTCTCCCAGAGACCATACAGACTGAGAGAAGTCCAGGCCACACACCAGAATACCAGAGAGGAAACAGAAACCAAGCAACAAAAGACCCATCCAATAAAGACTAACTCAGAAATTTTTGCCTAGACCTTTAATTACCTCAAACCCAGATGTCTGGAGGTAAGTGAGAGAACATAAAACACAACAGCCAAGGCATGATGTCACCACCAGAACCCAGCTGTCCTACTACAGCAAGCCCTCAGTATCCCAGTACAACAGAAGCAATAAAGAAAACACAAACTGAGGAAATGCTGGAAATAAAAATATAGATATATTAACAGGAACCATAGATACAAGCAACATAACACAAGAGATGAAGAGAGACTCTCAGGCACTGAAGATACAATGGAAGAAATAAATACATTGGTCAAAGAAAATGTTAAATCTAAAACGTTCCCGACACAACAAGACCAAACCTAAGAAAATACCAAACCTAAGAATAATAGGAATAGAAGGAGAAGATTCTCAGCTCAAAGGTCCAGAAAATATTTTCAACAAAATCATAGAAGAAAATTTTCCTAACCTAAAGAAGGAGATGCTTATAAAAGTATAAGAAGCTTACAGAAAAGGAAGTCCCCTCACCACATAATAATTAAATTACTAAACATATAGAACAAAGAAAGAATACTGAAAACTGCAAGGAAAAAAGAACAAGCAACATATAAAGGTAGATCTGTTAGAATTACCCCTGACTTCTCAGTGGAAACTCTAAAAACCAGAAGGGTCTGAACAGATGTCCTGCAGACTCTAAGAGACTACAGCTTCCGACCCATACTCCTGTACCCAACAAAACTTTCAATAACCATAGAAGGGGAAAACGATATTCCATGACTGTGGTGGTTTGAAGTATTTGTGTGCTTGACCCATGGGGACTGGCACTATTAGAAGGTGCGGTGGTGTGGGAGTAGGTGTGGCCTTGCTGGAGGAAGTGTGTTACTGTGGGGTTGGGCTTTGGGTTCTTATATTCTCAAAATACTCCCAATGTGGTACCCATCCTCCTTCTGCAGCCTTTGGGTCAACATGTAGAACTCTTGGCTCCTTCTCTAGTACCATATTGGCCCGTACGCAGTCATGCTTCCTGCCGTGATGATAATGGACTAAACCTCAGAAACTGTAAGACCACCACATTTCAATATTTTCATTTATAAGAGTTCTTATGATCCTGATGTCTCTTCACAGCAGTAGAAACCCTAAGACCAAATTTAAATAACATTTATCCACAAATCCAGCCCTACAGAAGGTACTAGAAGGAAGAGTCTAAGGTTAACAACACCCATGAAAACACAGGCACTAAATAATCTCACACCAGCAAAACCAAAAAGAAGGGAAGCAACACACACACACACACACACACACACACACACACACACACACTACCACCACCAAAATAACAGGGATTATTATCGTTGGTCATTGATATGTCTCAATGTCAATGAACTCAATTCCCTGATAAAAAGACAGACTAACAGAGTGGATGCAAAATCAGGATCCATCCTTCTGCTGTGTACAGGAAACACTTCAACAGCAAAGACTGACGTCACTTAAGAGTTAAGGGTTAGAAAAAAAATTTTCCAAGCTTATGTTTTGTTTTTTTCTTTTCTTTCTGTTTTATTTCTTTTTGCCACTACCTTAGCTTCTTTCTCATTTCCCTTCTCACTAGTTATTTAACTCAACAGAGAAACAGAAAGCACAACTAATATTACTGGGCCAATTTAAGGACAGTTAGTTAAAAAAACAAAAACAAAAACAAAAACAACCCACAGTGGGTTCTTAACGTTTGCTTTTTTCTTTTGTAAAAGTTATTTTGGCAAATTTGGTCCTTTTTTCCTTTAACTTTCCAGAAATACCTGTGTGAGGTTTTTCTTGGACCTGAGCTGATTCTGTAGATCAATTATATAGGAGCATAGCAGAGCGCTCTACATCACTTTTAACTTCTCTGAATTTAAGAAATCATTTCACATATTTGAGAGATTTTCCTATGATATTTTAATGTGTTATAAAATAATTTTTCTAAAAATGACATTTTCTATTTTTTCTGACATCTAGGAATTCTCATATGCTCATCTTGCATTTGGCAATCTAGCCAAATATTTTTTCTGATGATGTGTTTTATTTGTTGTTGTTGTTGTTTTGTTTTGTTTTTGAGACAAGGTTTCTCTGTGTAGCTTAGGCTACCCTGGACTCACTCTGTAGACCAGGCTGGCCCAAACCCAAAGAGATCCACGACCCCTCTTTCTACCTAAGTTTTGGGATTATAGATTTGCATCACTGTGCTATGCTGATTATATGTTTTTTTAAAAACAAAACCAAAAATCAAACAAAACAAATACTCCTCGAACCAAAGTTAAGAGTCATTTCATTTTTGAGTTCTCAGACTTGAGTAGCTTCCTGTTTTCTTGAGTCAAGGGTCCTTGCTATATATTCAAAGTCTAATCATAATCTGGTTCTTGTTAGCTTTTAAGAATTTGCCCTTTTTTGTTTGTTTAAGGTGGGGTTTCTCTGTGTAACAGCTCGGGCTGTCCTGGACTTCATTTGTAGACCAGGCTGGCATCTAAATCACAGAGATCACCTGCTTCTTCCTCCTGAGTGCTGGAATTAAAGGTGTGCACCAGGCCTGGGTGGTGTCGGTAAATGTTAACTCTTGTTGTATGCTATCTCTTCCAGGAAGCCTTCTTGAACTTTTTCCATTTGTAATGAATGACTTATTCCACTGTGTACACGTAGTATCTACTAGTAATACAAAAGCCAAACTCTGTCTCTACACTTGACATTTTTAGGGTAAATAGTAGTTATCTGATATTGATAGATGTGGTAGAAACTGTTAGAAAATGGCTGGGACAGAGTGGCATAGACTGTAAAGTTGTGAACTTTGCAGTCATGCCAACTGAGGCAAATTTTGACTCAAACATTTATTACCTTGGTTGACTAATTATCTTTTAGCCTCAAATTCTTTTCTTTGAGGATGAACTTGTTTTGAAGACTAAATGAGATAATCCATGAAAAATGTTTAGCCTGATACCTGATACCTTTTGTGGTAAGGAAAGTTAGCTACTACCAACACAGCCTTGTGCTAGATACTCAGTCAAATCTATTTAGAGACCCTGGTTTTCAAGAGAAAGACAGTGAGAGGGAAGAAGATATGGGAAGGAGAGGAGAGAGAGAAAAAGAGAGAGAGAGAGAGAGAGAGAGAGAGAGAGAGAGAGAGGAAGATAGAAGAGGAAAGGGAGGGGCAGGAAGAGAGAAAATAGAAGTAAAGAGGAGGTAAGGGGTCTCAGTTCATATTTGAAGTTTGTCAGATCTGTAATATTTTTGTATGCCAGCAACAACGTCTGTGTCCATTATCAACACACACCCACTCACACACACACACACACCTCTCTTCATTAGAGTGAAAGCCTTGTTTGAGTCACTTTCTCTGCATATCAGTATAGTGAGTACTCTAGGCACTCAATGTAGAATACAATTCAAATTAAGCAAATATCCATTAGAAACAAGAAATGAATAAATACCTTTAATTACTGTATAGACCTGTCCTACTTTGCAAAATGTTATGCTGTGCTCCAAAAATGACACATGCTCATGTGACAATAGAGAAACCACTTAATTTGAACATCTTTATATTTCAGGTGACAATATAACATTTCACACCATCATCAAGGTTTCCAGATGGATATTTCACACACTGCTACCCAAAATGAATAAGAAACCCAGATATGTAGGTTTAGCCTGTACTTTATATCTAAAGCAGCTATCATCAGTTTGAGATTTTTATGTAGATTATTATGAAGAGTTGTTTTTATAGATGCAAGGACATTTGATAAGTTGTTATCACACAGAGGTAGTTCTCTTTATAGGAGTAAAGGGCCAGGTTGCAAGCAGGAAAATCTATTTGCAGTAACATAGGGGATGGATTGCTGTGTCATTGTCTTTTATCCTAAAATATGTGGAGGGAAAGTCATATTAGATAGTTTACCTAAAAATTATAGAATATCTACTTGGGAAAATTTAAGACTGAAATTTCACATGAATTACAGTCACAGGGCCAGACATGTGTACTCTAGAACAGAACAGCATAGTAGGAAGATTGATGGGGCAGGAGGCCTGTTACTTTATTTTTTAATTTTTATTATATTTTTTATTAATTGCAGCTTATTCATTTTGTATCCCAGCTGTAACCCCCTTCCTTGTCCCCTTCCAGTCCTACTCTCTGTCCCTCATCTCCTCCCATGCCCCTCTGCAAGTCCACTGATAGGGGAGGTCCTTCTTTTTTCCATCTGACCATAGTCTATCAGGTCTCATCAGGACTGGCTGTATTGTCTTCTTCTGTGGCCTGGTAAGGCAATTCCCCCCTAGGGGGTAGGTGATCAAAGAGTTAGCCTATGAGTTCATGTCAGAGATGGCCCCTGTTCCTATTACTGGAGAACCCCTCTTGGACACTGGGCTGTCATGGGCTATATCTGTGCAGGGGTTCTAGGTTATCTCCATGCATGGTCCTTGTTTGGAGTATCAGTCTCACAAAAGACCCCTGTGCCCAGATTTTTTGGTTCTGTTGTTTTCCTTGTGGAGCTCCTGTCCCTCCAGGTCTTTCTATCTCCCCCTTCTTTCATAAGATTTCCTGCACTCTGCCCAAAGTTTGGCTATGAGTCTCAGCATATGTTTTGATACCTTGCTGGGTAGAGTCTTTCAGAGGTCCTCTGTGATAGGCTCCTGTCCTGTTCCCTGTTTTCTCCCTCTTACCATGTCCATCCTGTTTGCCTTTCTGAATGAAGATTGAGCATCTTACCCAGGATCCTCCTTTTTGATTAGCTTCCTTAGGTGTACAGATTTTAGTATGATTATCCTATATTTTAGGTCTAATATCCACTTACTAGTTAAATCATAGTATTTTGTCAATATTTATTTTCTTTTTTTAATTTTTTTAAAAATATTAGTTACAGTTTGTTAACTTTGTATCCCTGCTGTATCCCACTCAACATTTATTTTCTTACACCTAATTGGTCCATTGTCTGCATGCTTGTATGCCACATTCTGGGATGTGAAGAGAAGCAGTGTTTGCACGCTGCTGGTGATGTGTCAGGACGCTCAGATACCTTTACCAAACAGATCTTTAGGAAAAGAAAACACTGTGCAAAACATGCTATAGGAATCTGATTCTGAGACATGTTTCCAACTAATTACTGTTCATCACAATAGATCCTTACTTGTTTTAAGAACCAAAGAAAACAAATAAAACGCCCACAGCTGATCCATTTGATGAAGCATATGTACTTTTGTTGTCCTTTTCCCCCTGGAATCAGGGTCTTGTGTTTCTGAGGCAAACCACGTGACCGTGTGATGGAGATCACTGTGCAGTCTTCTTCCATTCCTACTTTTTTTTTTTTACTTGCCAGAGCTTTTTCACTGTGTACTTCAGGCTGCCACCACACATGGCTATTCCACATCTTCAGGTTTTACCATCTGCCCTTGTGCTCTCCTGTAATTAAAAGAAAAAAAAAAAGAGTTTTGGCTAGGGAGGTAAGAGCATTTGTGAAAGTATGGGATCTGAGTTCAGATCCCAGCGTACACGTAGAAGGACTGTATGGGCGTTGTCTACATTTGCATTTCTACTGCTGTGAAGAGACACGTGACCACTGCAACTCTTATAAAGGAAAACATTTAACTGGGGCTGGCTCACAGTTTCAGAGGGAAAGGCAGGTGTACAGGTAGATGTGCTGGAGGAGCTGAGAGTTCTACTTCTGGGTCCACAGACAGCAGAAGACTGTGTGCCACACTGGGTGTCGCCTGACCATATAGACCTTAAAGCCCGCCTCCACAGTGACACACTTCCTCTAACAAAGTCACACCCACTCCAACAAGGCCACACCTCCTAATAGGGCCACTCCCTATGGGCCAAGCATTCGAACACATGAGTCTGTGGCAGCCATTCCTATTCACCGCACCTATGTTAATAGTTCTGACACCAGTATTGGTGGGAAACAGAAGAATCACTTAGGGACAGATTCTGTCTCCAGGGAATAAGGCAAACTGCGATAGAGCAGGACCCCATTTCTTTTTTCATGGGCATGCATACCATGCACACACCATATATATATATATATATATATTTTATTTTATTTTATTTTTGTAAAAGATCCAAATGAAGAAGAAACAAAAGAAAAACAAAAACATTGCAGTACAGATAATTAAAAACAACTAAATAAAATTTATTTTTTAAAACAAAACCACTGCGCCCACCAGTACCTCATTACCTGTGGCAGGTAGAAAAGCTGGCCCCACCCCTCACCTGGGCAGTGCAAGAGAGCTGGCTCTGATGACATGGGCACAGGAGAGTGGGTGGGCTGACCAACTCAGCTACCACCAGGCCCAGATCCAGGGCTTTGAGTTGGCCCACCCCAACCTAACCCATCTATGAAATGCTGGAGAGCATGAAGAGGCTCATGTAGAACCAAAGATGGAGGATCTCCATGACACAGGGCAACATCAGGATATCTGAGAAGAGTCCCAGTGAGGAGCCAGTATTGATGGTACCAGAAGCCAGAGGCCTCAAACTGTCCTAGCGACTCATTGCAATGAACATTTGCAAATAAAGCAGTGTGGGCAAAAGGGTGTGCTATGTGACACACTGGCACACTGCAGCTTCCATGGCAAGATGTAGTATGTATGTATGTATGTATGTATGTATGTATGTACTATCTTTAGTGTTTGTTTTCTTTTGGTGGGGTGATTGCAAGAGCCAAGGGTAGATATGGAGGGCAGGGAGATGAGTGAAATTGGGTTGTGGCATGATGTGAAATTCACAAAGAATCAATAAAACATTTTTAAAAAGTATAGCTTGAATTCATCCTTGGTAAAAGGCAGCTTGAGCACTGTCTAGCTCAATTTTCTGAGTGCTTGTTAAAATTAATTATCATACAGCACCTTCTCTCCCTGCGTCCAACTCCCAGAAAATATGCTTGGAGTGGAAAAATGCAAATTGGGTTCTGAGGTAATTTTGCACTCTAGGGACAGAGGTTTTATTTTATTTTATTTTTCATTTCATATTACTTCATGTTGGAAAAGGTTCATTATTATTTATAAAGCAGAACAAGCCCCAAAGCCAATCCATTTTCAGCTACATTGTCACTTTCTGCATCCCAAACACCACTAAATCCCCAAATGAGTAGGCTAATTCTTTCCTTACAGAGACATACAACTTGCCTATGGTGATACGAGCATAAGCGACAGCATTTTATCCGGAATAATTCTTACTCTCTACCACCTGCACTCAGACACCTTGTTAAAATTTTAAGATATTTATAACTATTAAATGTTGTGGCTTTGAGTGTCTGGTCCTATACTGTCGAAGCACTTGGGAATGTGGACGTCGAAGGCAGTTATCACCTTATTAGCCATTCTGTATGTCTAGATGCGCTTCTGAAAACGTTCGTTTCCTTAGCATATTTGGTCAGTGGGATGGTTGTTATGGGTGTGCATGTGTGTGCATGTTCTTGTGTGTGTGCAGGTAGGTATGTATACATGGGCATGTGGATAGTAGAGGATAACTTTAGCTGATGTTCCTTAGGAAGGACCCCCCTTTTTTTTCTGAGACAGGGTCTGTCATTGGCCTGAAGCTCACCAAATAAGCTAGGCTGAGTGACCAGTGAGCCCCCAAGATCCGCTTGTCTCTGCCTTCAAAGCACCGGGATTCTAAGAGCACAGCATCATGTCTAGAATTTTTAATATGGAGTTTGGGTAGTCAGACTAAGGCACTTTGTCAACTGAGCTATTATATCTCCAGTTCTAGTTTATTTAATATAAAATACTGTAATGCCCTGTTTTGGATAACCAAACATTGTTTCCTAGTTAATAATTCTAAATACAAAATTGACACAAGTTTAAAACCAACAACAATGAGGGAAAATGGCTTTCTCTCCTTTACCCCAGCTCCCTGCCCCCAAATCCTGTCATAAGAACTATACTTCAGGGCTATTCTTCTTAGTGACAGGTTTGACTTTGGGGTACAGTGTTTGTCTGCATGTCTCCAAGGTCACTGTACAATGGCCCAAAAATAAGAGGGCTCCCATCTCTACATGAGGACTTCTGGCCATCAGAACAGCATCAAGACGGCTGTGATGATAAATTCTGTCCGGGGTTGCTCAAGGGTGGGCTAGCTGTGCCAAAGAGGCCACTCAGGTGTTTCACATTCCTATGCTGAGAGTGGACACATAATGGCTTCTTTAACTCTTGCGTTTTCTCTTTTCCTCACTGCTTGGTCTCTGTGGTTTCAAGAGCATTCACAAAACAAAACTCTTCATAAGTCTAAACAGGAACAGAAACTGGAGGATCCCCTTCTGACTCCCCTTACCCCATGCTGAGAAAATGTCCTGACAGCTGTCAAAAGGAGAAACTTATGAAAATGGCAGGAGATTTGAAACTGGAAAGGAATTAAATAAATCAAGATTTTTCTTAAAATGTAAACTTCAGTCTAACTCCAACTTTGGTGAACTGCTTTTAAGAAGGAGAGGTGTCTGTTGGGAGTCTCATTTTATAGTCATTCACATTTTGATAATCAGGGGGCAACCCTAGAGCATGGCCCCTCTCTGTGCTTTGTACTACTAGAGAAATCAGTACCATCAGAAAAGACTCTTTGCAGCAAAGTTTTTTTTTTTTTTTTTTTTTTTTTTTTTTTTTTTAAGATTTTATTTCTGTGACATCAAGATGGGTTTATAGTTTAGCGTCATCTGAAGCCTTTCTGGACTGGTTAAGGGAGCAGGCCTCCTTTGCTTTGGCGTAGAGCATCATTATTTAATTTAGCCACCATTAGGTCCTTTTCAAGCTTTAAGAACAGGTTGAATCACTGTTGGAAGGGGAGATAACTTTTGAGGCACAGGGCATCATGAGAAGATTATAGGTCATGCCTGGTTTTGCTTTCAATGTGTTTCTACATGTGCTGTCTGCCTACAAGCCCGAAACCCTCAGGCAACCAATAATGGACCAGCATTTTGGAAACCGAGCCTAAATAAACCTCTTTTTCTCATAAATTATTTATATCAGGTATTTGTTAACACATCTTCTAAATAGCTCAGTTCTAGAGCCAATTGTGTATGTTAGGCAGCAGCTGATCTTACAAAAAAACACCACACATCAATATTCCTTATGTTCGTGCTTATGGCTATTCTTTGATAATGACCAAAATTGTCATTTATATAGAGATGTGTTCTATTTTGATATTGTTAGAGAATAGATAATGACTTTGGAGATATCAAGATTAATGCTTCTAGGATCAACATTGTCAATGTAATATCAAAGTCATTAGTATAGTTTATATGAAGCTCAACAAATTTGGTCAACAAATAATATGATAGAAAGTCATTGCCAATTGTCTTTATGTTGTACATCTATTTTTAAGGCTTATTTTACTGTTAATCATGTGTGTACTATGTCTGTGTACAGACATGTGTGCAGGTGATCACAGAGGCTGGAAGAGGAAATAGGTTTCCCTGGAACTAGAGTTACAGGTGTTTTTGAACTGACCAGTGTGGAGTCCGGGAACTGAACTTCAGGTCTTCTGGAGTGCAGTACCCCCTTTTAAGCTCTAAGCTATCTTCCCAGCCCCCTAAATCTCTTTTTTAAGTTGGAGAATATAACACATCTAAAAGAAAGTCCACAATTTGTAGGTGCACAGCTCATGGATGTTACAAAATCAGCACGAATGGATGATCATTTCCCAAACCAGGAAAAATAACATTGCTGAGTTGGCTCAGTGGGTGAAGGTTCTCACTGCCTGGCCTGGGTTCAATTCTCAATAGCCACATGCTAGAAAGAGAGAATTTATTTCAACCGCTTGTCCTCTGACCTTGACATGTGCACAGGGCTGTGTGCACCCACCTAGCTGAAGTAAATAAAAATTGTCTTAAAGCCTTATCTGTTGCTGGAAGATACACACAAGCTCTCTTTTCCATCACTCTCCTGACCCTTCTCACTAAACAGCAACAGTCTTGACAAACTAACTTGTCTGATGAGCTTTGTCTGCTTTGGAATTTTATGCTGCATAAAGTGTAAGCCGTTTTAATCAGAACTTTTAGAATTCATTCCTTCTGAGAAATCCCATCTCAGAGGTAAAGTAATGGTTTCTTTGTAGGTAACTGTGTCGTGTAGATGAAAGGCTTACCCTATAAATCATTCCCATAAAACCTCATCATTTCCCTGAGAAGGCAGCATCAGGAGGAACATTATGACCTTGTGATCTAACATACTAAAAAATGGAATTATTAAGGTTATTATAAAGGTTAAATGAGTGCTGAAAGTGTCAATTTTGAGTGTCTAGTTTTCTATGCTCTAGTCTTTTTTGATAGTATTACTTTAATCTTTGGGACACAGTAGTAATTGTTCTATTATTGAAATAATTTTGTTTCTTCTCGCTTGGACTCTTGTTGAGATGTATTTTCCTTGACAGAGGAGAGGCAGAAGTAGGCAGATCTCTATGAGTTTGAGGCCAGCCTCGTCTACAAAGCGAGTCCAGGGCAGCTGAGGCTACACAGAAAAACCGTGTCTCAAAAACAACAGCAACAAAGATGGAATTTTAGAGTTGTTTTGATTTGCATTTTCCTTATGGATAAAAACGTTGATCATTTCTTAAAGTGCTTCTTGGCCATTAGAGATTCCTCTGTTGAGAATTCTCTGTTTAGCCCTGTATCCCATTTTTAAATTGGATTATTTTGTTTGTTGATGTCTAGCTTCTTGAGTTCTTTAACTATTTTGGCTATTATCCTTCTGTCAGATGTGAGGTTGTAAATCTATTCCCATTCTGTAGGCTGCCGTTTTGTCCTGTTGATGGTGTTCTTTTCAGTTTCATGAGATCCCATGAAAGCTTTTCAGTTTCAACTACTTGTTGATCTTAGTGCCTGAACTGATGGAGTTCTGTTCAAGAAGTTGTCTCCTGTGAGTTCAAGGTTCTTACCCACTTTCTCATTTATCAGGCTCACTGTTATCTGGTTTTAATGAGGTCTTTGATCCCTGAGTTTTGTGCAGGGTGATATATATGGACTTACTTGCATTCTTCTACATGCAGACATCCAGTTAGACCCGCACCATTTGTTGAAGATGCTTTGTTTTTTTCTATTGTATATTTCTGGCTTCTTGATTAGAAATCATGTAGATTTATGTCTGAGTCTTTGATTCAGTTCCATTGGTAAACTTGTTTGTTTTATGCCTATACCGTATGGTTTTTATTACTGTTGCTTTGTAGTACAGCTTAAAATGAGAGAGGATGATATCTCCAGGAGTTTTTTTTTTTTTTAATTATACAGAATTGTTTAAGCTATTCTGTTTTTGTTTTGTTTTGTTTTTTCATGTGAAGTTGAATATTGTTCTTTCAAGGTCTGTAAAGAATCATGGTTGTGGATGTAAACATGTTTGTTTTTTTGTTTCAATTTCAGGTGTGGGATGTGGGACTGATTCAGACAGTCCACAGTGGCAAACTCTTGTCTCAGGTGGACACTGAGAGGAGCTCTTTGCCAGCTGCAGATAGTTTAAATCTGGGGACTCCGGAGAGAGAATAATGCCAGAGCCCAGAGAGGAATCTCAGAGAAAGAACAAGGCTGCTGCTGCTTCCCCTTGAGGTTCCTAGTTGCTGTTGTTGATGCAGTGAGACAAGAAGTTGGAGATCTCGTGAACTGAGGATTGGACTGGCTCCAAGGAACCTGATGACCCTAACCAGCAGAAAGCAGCTAAGAGAACTGTGTCCCCTCTCTCACTAACCTTTTCTCTTTCCTACCTGGTGTTGGGGTGTTAGAAGGGATTGGGATGGAGTAGGGAGAAAGACATAAAAAATGTAAATAAAGGTTTTTAAAAAGTATGACAACAAATTATGTTGGAAATTTGATGGGGATTGAGTTGAATTTGTAGATTGCTTTTGGTAAAATGGCTATTTTTAGTATGTTAATCCTACTGATCCATGAGTTTGGGAGATCTTTTCATCTTCTGATATCTTCTTCAGTTTCTTTCTTTAAAGACTTGAAATTCTTGTCATACAAGTTTTTCACTTGCTTGATTAGAGTTATGCCAAGATATTTTATGTTATTTGTGGCTATTGTGAAGGGTGTTGTTTGTCTAATTACTTTCTCAGTCTGTCATTTGTATTTAGAAGGGCTACTGATTTTTTTTAAGTTAATTTTGTATCCAGCCACTTTGCTGAAGGTGTTTATCAGCTATAGGAGTTCCCTGGTAAAAATTTTGGTGTTGCTTGTCTATACTATCATATCATCTGCAAATAATGATACTTTGACTTCTTTTTTTCTGATTTATATCCCCTTGATCTCCTTTAGTTGTTTTATTGCTCTAGCTAGAATTACAAGTACTATATTAAATAGACATGGAGAGAGTGGAAAACCTTGTTTTGTCTCTGAATTTAGTGGAATTGCTTTGAATTTCTCTCCATTTAATTTGATGTTGGGTATAGGCTTGCTGTAAATTGCCTTTATTATGTTTCAATATGTCCCTTTCATCCCTAATCTCTTCAAGACTTTTATCAAGAAGGGTTGTTGGATTTTGTCAAAGGCTTTTTCAGTATCTAATGAGATAATCACATGTTTTTTCCTTTTAATTTGCTTACTACATTGACAGATTTTTTATGTTGAACCATCCATGCATCACTGGGATGAAGCCTAGCTGATCATGGTAGATGATCTTTTTGAAGTGTTCTTGAATTTGTTTTGTGAGTATTTGTTGAATATTTTTTAATCACTGTTTGTGAGGGAAATTGGTCCATTTGCTTAGAAAATCTTTTTCCAAGCCTTAACTTGGAGGTAATGTTTATCTTTGATGTTGAGGTGTGTTTTTGTACACAGCAGAAATATGGATCCTGTCCATTCTGTTAATCTGTGTCTCTTTATTGGGAAATTGAGTCCATTGACAGTGAGAGATATTAATGACAAGTGATTGCTAATTCCCTTTGTTCTTGTTGTTGTTGTTAATGGTGGCAGTAGTCTGTGTGTGTGTGTGTGTGTGTGTGAGTGAGTTTGTGTGCTTCCCTTCTTTTGGCTTTGCTGGTGTGAGATTATTTCCTGTGTTTTTATGGCATAGTTAAAGTCCTTGGGTTGGAGTTTTCCTTCTAGTACTTTCAGTAGTGCTGGATAAATATTGCTTAAAATTGACTTTGTCATGGAATATCTTGCTTGTTCCATCTGTGGTGATTGAAAGTTTTGCTGGATATAGTAGTCTGGGGTGGCATCTGTGGTCTCTTAGAGTCTGCAAGACATCTGTCCAGGCCTTTCTGGCTTTTAGAATTTGTTTGAAAAGTCAGTTGTAATTCTACTAACTATGCCTTTATATGTTGTTACTTAGCTTTTTTTCCTTTGCAGTGGTTAATATTCTTTCTTTGTTTTGTATATTCAGTGTTTTGATTATTGTGTATTGAGAGGAATTTCTTTTCTGGTCTTCTGACTGTCTTTCTTTTTTAAGACAGGGTCTCACCATGTAGTCCTGGCTAGCCTGGAATTTTCTATGTAGTACATCAAGCTGACCTTTAACTCAAAGCTCTGCCTGCCTCTGCCTTGCCAGTGCTGGGATTAAAGATGAGTAATGCAACACATGACTAATTATGTATTTCTAAACCAATGACAGACCCCCAATTCCCGTAAACACCTGGGAACATTATTTTTACTGTTTCAAGAAGAGTACCTGAATGATGGCATGAGTGATTTAGTTTCAGAAATATAGATGTGTGTGTGTGTGTGTGTGTGTGTGTGTGTGTGTGTTGTGGGAACGTGCCTTAGAACTCAAGAGGCATAATAGGGCCATTTGCTAATAATAGCAGCAGACAATATTGACCAAACATGGCTTGATGTTGGTAGAGTTCCTCTAAAAACAATAAGCAAAGACACAAAACCCTTACTCCAAAACAATACAAATTTTTAGAAGGGTGCTCTGACATTGGTATTCCAATAGGAACTCTGAAAATTTGGGTGATGCCCATCAGTTGTCATTCGGTGAAGGAATAAGGTATTTTTTCCCAGTCATGGGAACATCTCTGCATCTAGTTATTTACAAGAGTTATGAGAAAACTCTACATACCCTCCAGTGTTTGCCTCATGGCCCATCCTTTCTACCATTTTAGGATGTCTGGGGGAAAAAAAAGCTGGCTCCCTGGATACTCCTCAACTTTCTCTCAGTTAATTTGCACAACTTAATTGTATATGTTAGTTAATTGTCACTATTAAAAGCATAGATCTTGACCTGGAGGGATTGAAGCATAGGACAGATTCTTGTTAATTACCAACTGTGATCTCAGATAACTGAGAATAGAAAACTCCCTCAAGGCCTGAGAGTGCTTGATTAACACAGAGAGAGTTTCCCAAGAGTGTAGCAGCTGAAGCCCACAGGCTGCCAGAGCTTTCTACCAGTATGGCTACCTTTAGCATGAACTTTAAGGAGTGCAGTAAATACCACTTTGAAGTTGTTTTTCTTTGACCTACTGATAAGAGATTGTATTTAATGAAAGACCATTTTCCATAGTTTGTACATATTTAAGCTATTATTTTCTTTAAATCAATCTTAGCTTTTAGACATTAATTATATTAAAGGAATATTTTTAGCTTATGCCCACAGTGCAAAACTATTATTACTTCCCATAAATAAAAGATAAGTGTGAAATAAGTAAAAGTCTCTGAAGCCACCTCCCATGTTTGGGAATGACTTAGGACCATGAATTTGAGATTTGGAATTAGAAGACCAGACTTGTTATCAGCTCTGCTGCTTCTATGTTCTCTGTTCAAACACACACACACACACACACACACACACACACACACACACACCAATCACTTAACTTCTCTATGTCCTAGTGGCATCATCTGAAAGGGAAAAGGGAAGATTCAAGGGCATGGTGACAATGCCCATTGCAAAAAAAAAGGGGGGGGATTATAATTGACACTTGTCCTTGTATTGTCTCCTCCTTTTCTCCTTCTCCTCCTCCTCTTCTTCTTCCTCTTCTGGGAGGGGGTGTTGTTTTTTTAAGACGGTAACAGCCTAGCTGTCCTGGCCTCAAACTAACAGAAACCTCCCTGCTTCTGCTTCCCGAGTGCTGGGATTAAAGGGATTAAAGGCCACCACTTCTTGGCCCTTCTTTATTTCTCAGATGTGAGGCCAAATAGTTTACAAAGGAAAATGAATGTTGCCTATTAATTTTAAGCCCAAAGTTAAGGCTGGCATGGTGTATAGGTCACTTAATTGGTAGTGGGTTTTGGGTTGCTTCCTTGAGAAGGGCTGGGCTGTCAGTACTGTGGTTGACGACAGATGCTTTCTCCAACCATGGGCAGAGGGGTGGTTGGTGCAACACACCGACATCACTTACCTCTGGTCTGCTCTTCACCAAGCCCCCTTAACTCTGAAGAACGCATGTTGGAAATCACCTTTCCTTAAGTGGGTTCTTTCTTTTCAAAAAAGCTGCCCAAAGTCAACTTAGATAACTTATACTTCTTAAGCATCTTATCCTGACATAGTCTCCAGGAATGAAGCCCTGTCAGGCTATCTCATTTAGTCTCCACCTTCTTACTCTCCTGAAATGACTTGCCATCCTGACCAAGGACTCCTGTAGAGTGGGAGGCTGGGAGGAAGATGCTGCTTGTAAGACTGTGGCTACTGTGCTAAGGCTTCCTCTGCCATGCCACAGAAGGTGAATGTGTCCCTTCTCAGGGAGGCCGCAGGGATGGAACACTGTGTGAGGCCTGTGATCTACCTACTGTTGGGGTTTCCTCAACATCTAGCTGAGTGCTAATTTACTAAGATCTGCAAGAGTCGTTGCAGTGGGAAATGCTATCGCTATCAATTGGGATACAGTAGAAAAACTATAGGATGTAAAAACCTATTTAAGACATTCCCCCTTTCTCTATCTCACACTCTAAAATGAACCAATAAACAAATCATTAACACACAGGAAAATTCTTCTTCTGAGGCTTACTGCTCTGTCCTTGTAGGAAAGGAATATTGCAGAAGGAAACTTGACAAAGAATACTTTTGGGGAGCTTAACTTTGAAATGACATTTTGGTGCCAACAGATTCTAAGAGCTGACATCAACACTTCTAATATCTGTGCATTACTGTTTAATACAATAGGTTAAGTGTTGCTTAGGGGAGTTTAGAATTATTCACTTCTCAAAATCGAAAAGGATGCTCATTAGCTCTCTTATTACTTCTCTTGAAAATTTGCATTGCTCCTATCATCCACAAAACGCTCCTGGAAATTCTTATTACTAATAAATCCATAACCTTTCTGGCTTCTTTTGAAATAGAGGATATGGTAGAGTCACTCAGGAAATAGATACTGTACTGATGGCATCAATTGAAATGAGTTGTAGCTGAGAGAAAGGTGCTTTGTGAAGCATTTCAATGCGACAAAGACAAGTTTAGAAATAATCACTTACTTTACGACTACATTTCATAATCTTGCTCACCCAGGTATTTGTAACAAACACATCCTGGACCCATAAAATGGTAGAGACAGACAAGCTGGCAACATGGTTGAAGAGGAATTGATGTTTATGGAGGGGCACTTGAGCATTTTGAAGAGTTTTCAATAAGAAGCGTCTTCTTTTATGGACATCTTTAGGAAGGGGATTGGATTCAGGTGGCACCTATGAAACTTCCCCACTGTCTCCTTACTGCATTCCTATTGCTGTTCCTCTGCCCGTTAGATGCCACAGATCTGCTAGCCTGTATACTAGGAAATGACCAGAAGCCTCATCTTCCTCAAACATTGCCTATATGCCTATGATGTGTGTGAGGCCGTGCAGTTAATTCCTTTGTGACTTGATTGTCTGAGCTGTATAATTCTTGTGCTGTTATTTGGGAATCTGAATTTCGTGTTACATAAGAAAAAAATTCCAGTATGATGAGGGGTTTAAACAATTTGTTACTAGACTTTCTGAGCTAAAAGGTGAAGTTCTTAATTTTGGCATTTAATGTTTTTATTGAAAATAAATTCTTCTCTCAATATAATACATCTCAACATCATTTACCCTCCCTCCACTCCTCTCAGCCCACCCAGACCCACTCCCTCTCTGTTACCTCTTCAGAAAAGAGCAGAACTGTGAAAGACACAGCCAAATAGGCCAAAACAAGATACATTAGGACAAGGCAAAAGACCTCATGTCGAGGCTGGATAAGGTAACCCAATAGGAGGAAAAGGGTCCCAAGAACAGAAGAAAAAAAAAAAAAAGTCAGAGACACACCTGCTCCACTATTAGGGCATCTCACAAAACCACCAAGCAAACAGCAGGGGACCTGGTGCAGAGCCATGCAGCTCCATGCTTCCAGGTTCAGTCTGTGAGCCCATGTGAGCCCTGCTTAGTTGATTCTGTGGGCTGTGTTCTCCATCCCCTCCGACTCCTACAGTCTTTCCTTCACCCTCCACCCCCTTCTGCCGGGTATCCCAATCTCTGAAGAGAGAGTCCTGATGGAGGATTCATACTTAGACTCTCTCCACACAATGTCTGGCTGTGGGTCTCTGCACCCACTCCCATCTGCTGCTGGAGGAAGCCTCTCTGATGACAACTGGACAAGGCATTGATCTATGGGTATAGCAGAACACCATTAAGAACAACTTCACTGTTTTTTTTCCCCAGTCAGTCTCTGCTTCCTGGACATCCAGGAGTAGCACCTTCTTCCGATGTGGGCCTCAAGTTAAACCAAATGTTGCTTGGCCACTCCCACAAGTTCTGTGCCACAATTGCCCCAGGACATATTGTAGGCAGGACAGATTATACGTAGAAGTTTTGTGGCTGGATTGTTGTGTTTCTCCTTCTGTAGCCTAGAGAGTATGTTATTGGGCCAAAGAGACTAGAACTTAGGGGTGAAGGTTCTATGCAGGCACCAGCTTCTCTATATCCAATGAGCTCTGTGGATGTTGTCCTTGGCAATGGGGACCCGCTGTCAGTTTTCAGAAGACAGGGCTACTGTGTAGCTCTGACTGGCCTGGAACTCTCTTTGTAGAGGAGGAACTTACAGAGATCCACTTGCCTCTGCCCTCAAATGTTGGGATTAAAGGTATGTACTGCTACACTAGGCACATTTTTCTTAATGTCAGCTTTTATTGAAAAGCTTCCTTGGTCATCAGGGAAATGCAAATCAAAAACACTTTGAGATTTCATCTTACTTCAGTCAGAATGGCCAAGATCAGTAAAACAAATGACTTCTGTCATGGAGCATACTCACTCCTACCACAGTGTCTTCATGCTTGGAGTCTCCTGGCTCTTTCTGGACTCACGATATGATTCAATCGCCGTGCTGTTTCTGCTCCAACTGAAGTTGGAACCTTTGTGTTATTGGATGGAGTTGTGAGATCCAGATATGAATTCTTTGCAGATCTGGGACACCAGAGAGCAGCACTTTCACAGAAACCATTCAGACAAGTCAGGAGCATTGAATATACAGCTGAAATCAATGGAGTAATTGTATCCATTGTGGGTTTCTTTTCTTCCTAATAGAGAGGGCAAAAATATCCTGCCTGCGGGATGCAAACATGAAGCAGCACTTTCCTGACCTGATCCTAATACAGAGACGGAGTTTTACAAGCTGGCACCACAACACTGCAGAAGGGTGGTTTATAAACAGCAGGGAGGGGGACCCCAGGGTGTGCAGGACACAGAGAGGACCCTGAAACAGGGAACTTTCCTCAAAGGGCTGAACTCTGTCAGGCTTGCTGAAACTGGAAGAGCAGGGGGAATATATAAACCTTACTCATTTCACAATTTTATGAAAAATTGCCGATGTGTGTACTGTTTCCAGCCCTCTCATCAATGTGTTTCCAGGCAAACACCCCTACACAGAATTCTAGGATTATATTTCTAGAACCAAGCTGATGAACACTAACTCAAAGTCCATGATTTTTTCCCTCATTACATACATTGCTATCTTAAAAAAAAAAAAAGATTTATTTATCATTTATACAGTATTCTGCCTGCATGTGTACCTGCACACCAGAAGAGGGCACCAGATCTCCCTATAGATGATTATGAGCCACCATGTGGTTGCCGGGAATTGAACTCAGGACCTCTGGAAGAACCACCAATTTTCTTAACCTCTGAGTCATCTCTCCAGCCCCATATACATTGCCTTAAGTTACAAATGTTATTTTCATATAGTGTAATGTTCAAGGGATCTTTAAGAATTTAGCAAGTAGTCCTTATTAAGTATAGTCCTTATTAAGTATACAATATTTTAATTTAATTTTAAAGTCTTATATTTGTTTTCTATTGATAGTATTGGTCTTAGTTCTCTATTAGTTTTCTTCTTGCATAGTTAATGTATCTGCTCCTGAACAGAACTTATCTGGCTTAATATTACAGTTTAGAAATTGTCTGTTTTAGACCTTTGGTCACCTATAAGCTAGTGGGACTCTGATAGCTGGGTCCTCCTGTCACAGCCACCTCCCTGACAGCAAAGAATTGAGTGAGCACACATCCTTCAAATAAGGAGGTTGGGGACTACTGTGAGCCAGGTGTCAAAAGTCCTCGTGGGCTTCTGTTGCTGTTACTCTTTTCATCAAGCATATATGTGCCCATGCCTGTTGTCTATGATCTGCTGTCTTCTCATGTCTTGAGCCCAGGCTTGCACATGTGCTGACTTCTGAGAGGCCTGGAGAGCTTTTGATACTTACCACTTGGTGGATGGTGACCAGCCTTCTAAAACAAAAGCATCTCTCCTTCTGTTTCTACACTTGGTCGCTTGGAAATAAAATGGAAGGCTTTGTTTTTTAGTAACCTTTGCTCGTATTTGACAAAGTGAGTGGACTTTTCAGACTGGGTCAGTCTATGATATTTTGTTCTTACTGTATTGTTATTGCTTTGATCTTGTTATGAATACAACTTTAAGTATATTAAAGCTAATGATAAGGGAATTGAGACTTTCATTTTGAGTGGTTTTGATTTTCATTTTTTAGCAACTCATTTTTTTTTTTGCAGTGAACTAAAGCATTGGCCTTCTGTCATACTTTTATTTCTTGCTATACTAAGTAAATAAGGCATTCTCATCTCTTCCTCCTTCTCCTTTTCTTTTTGTTATGCCTTATATTTTGATATGTAGAAGAAAACACGGAACCCTGTCTCCCAATAAAGGAGACGGAATAATAATTTCAGTGAAAAGCAGCTACCTTCATTATTTCTCCTAAGGCTAGTCACAGATCTGTTAGCAGATCTGACACCTCTGTGAGCATTCATTAAAAAGATTCAATGTTTAAGACATTGTCTTGGTGATAAGGGATGAGGCACTCTCTACTTTCTCCTTGTTAAATATGTAAGATATTAATTTTAAAAATTAGCTACTGTACAGAAAAAAAATCACACAGCAAGAGCATGCAAGTGAAGAAATTGGGGACATGACTGGTCTATGATATGGTTAAGGTTTTTATTGTAGATATGAGAGAGAGAACAACCAAAGGGAGAGTCTAGAGCAGAGAGAAAGGAGTCGACTGAGCATTGCCAGCATGTTAAGACTGGTGATGTAGCAGAAGAAGACTGAACAGCAGACTGGACGTGGACAGGGCTAGGAAAGTGGGAGAGTAAGAGAAAATAGTGGAGATGGCTAGAGAGCAAGAGAAAGAAGTAATGAAAAGTGTGGAAAGACTTATTTTGGCTACAGTTTCTGAGGTTTCTGTTCATAATTGTTTGGGCCCCTGGCTTTGGCCTGTGGTACAGTGTGTCATGGCAGGAAGATACGGTAGAGGGGTAGAGGGTGCTGTCTACCTCATGACAGATGGATGACAGAGGAGAGACAGGAAGGGAGTAGGTTCTCAGTTTCCTCTATTATGGGCACATTATTCTCTCCAATTATCAATTATTCTCAGTGCATAGGATTTGACAATGGCAATTGATGATTGTGGTCTGGATTGCCTATTTACCATTCCATATCTCTATCTATCTATCTATCTATCTATCTATCTATCTATCTATCTATCTCTGTTTTTATTCCTGAGTGGTTTCCACAATTACAAAAAACCCCTATCAACCTTTATTGTAAAGCAGATGCCATTTACAATGGTGGTGGCCTCATGCTTCTGTATCTATTGCATCATTTGTTTTGGGGCTCAAGTTAATCTACTGCTGTTCTGTTCATCATGATCCTAGGAGAAACAGGCTGTGTCACATGTATATGGCCTAGAGACCAGTGTACCACAGAATATGCCATTGAGCCTTGTGTATATGTGCCTTGTGTTAGCACACGATGAGGAAATTTAACAATGTATTTCTCAGAATGTGTCCTGGTTTTTAAGCAACACATAAATATCTAATTAGGAGAAGAGATTAGCCGCTTCAAACTGTTTTCTCTTATCCGGATTTTATGCTGAGTAAATTTTGAGTAATTATAGTCATGGGATGCATCTCTAGGAAATAACAGAAAAAAAGTTAGATGTATAAAATTGTTCATTGAGCCATTATTCAAAACAGAAACGTTTTAAAACAATCCATGTCCACTAGAGAGGAACAATTGAATATTGATGATGCCCCCAAATGATAGGTAATTATCCTGTTGTAGGAAAATTATAGCTGATAACTTTATAGGAACTTTCAGTCTTATATAATGTGAGATTAAAATACCAGGATACCGAGATGTGGGTTTTCCTACTGCTGAAATAAAGATTCAGTGGGCAAAGGAGGAACTGAGGAAGCAAGCAGAAGGTGTGAGATGAAGCATATGCTGAGCTCTTCAGCGGAGCTAACCATATGGACAAATGAACAGCAAGAGAGGCAGGGAAAGCTACAGGGCAGGGAAAGCTACAGGTCAGGGAAGCTACAGGGCAGGGAAAGCTACAGGGCAGGGAAACTACAGGGCAGGGAAAGCTACAGGTTAGGGAAACTACAGGGCAGGGAAACTACAGGGCAGGTCACGCAGCAGGGGCAACTCACAGACATTGCTGACCACATGAGGACACAGAGCGATGTTTAAAAACTGCTTCCCCAGGCCCTTGTCTAGACAAGGTCGCCATTTCGTTGTGAGATTTTTGTAAACTTAGGAGTATTTCATTTATTGATATATTCAGATTATTTTTTAAATTCTTCAACTAGGTGCGGTTTTTAAAAAAAAAATATTAGTCCTCTCTAGAATACACAGTAAGGCACAGACAGTTACTAAACATTTACATTTTAACAGTTTTTAAGAGTTCCTCCATCCTTGAATTTTGTTTAAAATGATTTTAATATATCCTCTCAAATCATAAAGCAAGCAAAGGCTGAGCTGACACCAAGGACTCATTATTTTGCCACCAGGAAAGTTGCAAAAATAATATTTATTAAGCTCTTAGGAATATGTTAAGAACAAAACAAGTTGCTCAAAAGATGTCAGCGTTTGCAGGGAGCTTGCCTTGACTTTGAAGGAAGATCGCCAAGGTTGGAACAGACTCAAAAGGCCAAAGGGGCTTGAGAAATCATATTTTCCATTACTTGCTCTCATGCAGAACTTCAGTTAACCCATCCCCCCAAAATGAGACCTTGCTTCTTAATGGCATTCAGGGAAGCATGTGGTAATCATATTGAGGAATGACTTTGTGAGTGGACAATAAATATGTCTGCATATCAGTGTTATTGCACTAGGAAAAAACATTGCTCATCCATAGAAAAACTTCAAGGATTAAAAATGTCTGTGTTAGGCACTAGCTCTTGGGTGGCAGTTTGTTTCTCTAAATTTCCATGGTGCAGGGAAGCAAAGCAGATTCATACAATAAATTGCATGTATACATGCACAATTATATTTAAAAGAAACCCAACTGCACACATTTCTACCAAGGACTTCAAAAGTAACCATAATTTTATCAGATGACACATTAAATATCTTAATACAGTTGCAACCATTTAGCACACATAGTAACTTCATTCATTGCTTATCTAAAAATACTTATTGAACCTCTTATTTATTTGGGGTTTAATTTAATCTCATGTAATTCTGCTTATCATGACCCTAGGAGAAACAGGCTGTGCCGCATATGTATGGCATATGTGTACCACCAGATAAATCCATCGAGCTTATGTAAGTGTGCTCTGTGACATCACACAATGATCAAATCTCCTAACGATGCATTTCTCAGATTGTGGGATATTTATTTTCCTTCTAGACAGGGTCTTTCTCTATAGCCTAGGTTGGCCTGGAGCTCATTATATAACCAGGCTGCCAGAGAAGTTGTGGAAATCTCCCTGGTTCTGACTCCTGATTGCTGAAATGACAAGCCAGAGCCACCATGCTTGGAGATGGAGCCTCTCTCTCTCTCTCTCTCTTTTGTGAGAAGTACCATTGTAGGGACTATGAACCCTATACAGACACATGAAGATGAGCCTGCTAAAAATAATCTAGGGGTAGGAAAGACACAGATAACTTGTACCTAGGGCACATGTAATGAAAGACAGAAAGAGCTGAAGGTACTAGGGACCTTGGACTTACTTTATAAATTAAATGTTCTTTTGATAAGCATATTTATTCTGTCAACAAATATGTACTGAGTGACCATGAACCAGGCACTGTGTAGGTAAAGAGTAAACTTTGGTGAAAACCGACTAAATCCAAGGTTTTGTTTTGTTTTCTTTTGTTTTGTTTTTTAGCTTTAAATAAGAGAGCCTGGTTAACTGCTAGGCATATACCCAAAATTTGCTCAAGTACACAATAAGGACATTTGCTCAACCATGTTTGTAGCAGCTTTATTTGTAATAGCCAGAACCTGGAAACAACCCAGAGGTCCATCAACGGAGGAATGGATACAGAAATTGTGGTATTTTTACACAATGGAATACTACTCAGCAATCAAAAAGGAGGAAATCATGAAATTTGCAGGCAAATGGTGGGATCTATAAAAGATCATTCTGAGTGAAGTATCCCAGAAGGAGAAAGACAAACATGGAATATACTCGCTTATATAGACCTACAAGATATGATAAACATAATGAAATCTATACACCTAAAGAAGATAATCAAGAAAGCGGACACAGGGTATGATGATCTATCCTCATTTAGAAAGACAAATGGGATATGCATTGAACGTATGACAGGAGTCTAATGCAGAAAGCATCTGAAAGACTCTATCTAGCAGTGCTCCAAAATAGATACTAAGACTCACAACCAAACCTTCGGCAGAGTGCAGGGAATCATATGAAAGAAGGGGAGATTGATGTGGAAAGGATAGGAGCTCCACAAGGACCAAACGTATCTGGGCACAGGGTCTTTTCTGAGATGGACACTCAACCAAAGTCCATGAGAGGATAAAACCTAGAACGTCTGCTCGGATGTGACCCGTGATAGCTCAGTAATCAATTGGTTTCCCATAGTAAGGGGAACAAGGACTATTTCTAACAGGAACTCAATGACTGGCTCTATGACCTCCCCACCTTCCAAGGGAGGAGCAGTACTGTTAGGCCACAGAGGAGGACTTTGCAGCCAGTCTTGAAAATACCTGACAAAAGGGAGTCATATGAAAGGGGAGGAGGTCCTCCCCTATTAGTGGACTTGGAAAGGGGCAGGGAGGAGATGAGGGAGGGAGGGTGGGATTGGGGAGGGAATGAGGGATACAGCTGGGATACAGAATTAACAAAATGTAACTAATGAGAACAATAAAATTATGAAAAAAAAAAAAAAGAGAGCCTGGTTAAACAAGCCTGACCAACTCCATGACAGCCTTCATGTCCATGTTAGACAGGACAGGCAGGAGAGTTACAGAAAAAAAAAAACACAGAAAAGAGGCAGCCAATCAGAAACAGCTAAGATATATGGCCTGGTGAAGATAAGGTTGCTTAACCACTGGTTTGAAAAGCACCCAAGTCCTGATCAGAACCTTCATAGGCACCAACCGATCCCAATCAAGGTCATGTGGCCACAGTAGGAATTCCCCTTTCTGGCTATAAAAAGGGGCCTTCAAGCTCCCTTTGGGGTTGCCGCATGTTGTGAAGGCGGTGGCCCCAGCCTTGTGGACTTCTGCAGAATAAATGCCCTTTGTTGCTTCTATGCTACTCAAGTTTATAGTCAATCTTTCAGCGTATTCCAGACCCTAAAATTAGTATGATGAAGAGATTAGTGTAAAATCAAAAAGTAAAGCCAAAATAAAATTATCATAAGTGCAGGAGTAAAAAAAGTATTTATTTTTTTCCCTAGGGATGCCATCAGAAAATGCTACAAACTGAATGGCTTAAAACAACAAAAAATTTATATTCTTGGTTCAAAATGCCTGAAGCTAGAGATTAGGGTATTGACAGGTTCCTTGGCTCAGACACCTGCCCTTCTGTTTAGCTTCCTGTGGTTACTGACTATTGTTGGCTTTTTTTTTAATTGGGTTTTTATACCTCTACCTCCTTTCCAAACCATATTCCACCCTAATCTCTTCCAACGTCCCAACACTAGGTAGCAGAAAAATAAGATTATAGGGGAAAGGTGGCTTAGACCTCTATAGACTACTTCCTGCTGATTAGGGGCATTGAGTTCCTTGGGGCAAATCCAATCTTCATCCCTTAGGATATCTCCAATTTCTTCTTATCATCTCTTTTCTCATGACTGCTTGACAAACCAGCAGTAGTAGAAACCAGCAGGAAGGATATCTGCATCTCCTGTCTTGGGGCTCTGGTTCTTTTAGACCCTCTGTAGAGTCCCCAGAATTAGACTGTCTTCTTCAGGCAAAGTGAAGGCCCTGCCAGAGCATGCACAAGGCAAATAGTCTGCTGCTGTGGACAATCTGAAGCTGCCCCATATCCCACACCTGGCATTAAAACAAAAACATGTTTACATAACATAAATGGGCTTCTAAAGACAGCAAAATTCCTTAGGTGTACAGATTTTAGCATGTTGATCCTATATTAGATGTCCAATATCCACTTGCAAGTGAGTATATACCATGTGTGTCTTTCTGCTTCTGGGATACCTCACTCAGGATGATCTTTTCTAGTTCCCACCATTTGCCTGCAATTTTCATGATTTCCTTGTTTTTAATTGCTGAGTAGTATTCCATTGTGTAAATTTACCATAGTTTCTGTATCCATTCCTCACTTGAGGAGTATCCGGGTTGTATCCAGATTCTGGCTATTACAAATAAAGCTGCTACAAACATGGTTGAGCAAATGTCCTTGTTGTGTACTTGAGCATATTTTGGAAATATGCCCAAGAGTGATATAGCTGGATCTTGATGTAGCACTATTCCTAATTGTCTGAGAAAGCACTAGATTGATTTCCAAAGTGGTGGATACTCCAACCAAGGACCATGAATGGATATAACCTAGGACCTGTGTACAGATGTAGCCCATGGCAGCTCAGTCTCCAAGTGGGTTTCCCTAGCAAGGGGAACAGAGACTGCCTCTAACATGAACTCAGTGGCTGGCTCTTTGATCACCTCCCCCTGAGTGGGGGAGCAGTCTTACTAGGCCACAGAGGAAGACAATGCAGCCAGTCCTGATGAGACCTGATAGACTGGGGTCAGATGGAAGGGGAGGAGGACCTCCCCTATCAGTGGACTTGGGGAAGGGCATGGGAGGAGAAGAGGCAGGAAGGGTGGAGTTGGGAGGGGATGAAGGAGGGAGCTACAGCTGGGATATAAAGTGAATAAATTGTAACTAATAAAAAAACAAATTTTAAAAAAAGAGCAAAATTCTCACTACCCTCCTTTATCATGTGACACCCTCTTTGTGAGTCTGCGTCTGTGTCTTAATTTCTCTCTTTTTATAAGGACACTGGCCATATTGAATTTTGGGCTAATTTAGCATGATCTCACTGTAAATGATCCTCCATTGTCAAATCTTACTACATTCACAAGAATAAGGATTAGGACTTGATTTTTTTTCTTTTTTTTTTTAAGAACACAGTTCAAAACAAAACAGGAGAAAGTAGGATTAAAGTATGGGATGCCCAGGACAGGATGTAAAAGGAAAGAACAGCAGGTGCAGACAGTATGTGGACTTAATTCAGATTGAGGGCACCCTCTCAGAGGAACTGGCATTTAACTTGACTCCTAAAGTGAAGAAGCCTGCTGCTACAGTGCGTGAGAGCCTTTACTTAATTGTGTGATCTAACCAAAAGAAGAAGCAGAAAATTCCCATCCCCGAGCAGCATCTTTTGAATGCCCATTGCATATTTCATCAACAGGAAGCAGGAGACACTTGTCTCGGGGTGCTCCAGGGAGGTTCCTTTTGAGGTGAGTTTTATTTAGGGATGTAATCTCGGTACCTGCAGCCGAAAAGCACTGGGCATGACAGACAACTCCAGCCTTTCCAGGTTTGCAATAACAAATTGTGGCCTTCCACCCAGATGCCGTATGGCAGTCTGAGGAGAAATTACCCCCACAGCTTCAGGTATTTGAACACTTGGTCTCCGGTTGGTAGCCTTGCTTTGAGAGGCAACTGGGAGGTCCATCCTTGTGGAGGAAGTGCGCCACTGGGCTTTGAGAGTTTAAAGCCACACCACCTCTCCACTTTTCTGCTCTCTGCTTTGGGAGAGAGTTAAAGAGTTGGTGTCCTGGTTTCCTACTTCTCCCATAGACCTGCTGCTTACTTCAAATCCTCCCTGCCATGAAGGACTCTTATCCCTCTTCAGCCATAAGTCAAAATATGTTTGTTCTTCTTCAAGGTACCTTGACTGTGCTATTTTTATCCCAGAAACAGAAAAGTAAGCAGTACATTATCCGGGACTTGAAAGGACCATGGGTACAAGTTGTCTACTCTCAGTATCTGTATGAAGTTGGCATGGCTGTTTCCTAAAGTGTTGTAGCCATGTTCATGTGATCTGGGAGGGGGGCCTTCACTGTTGCCATTGCAGTAGAGCTTGCTCTCCCTTGTGAGATGAATTATTATTGGAAAGTGATACTTTAGAAAACTGAATAACCTGTTAGCATTTTGCTGCATTTATTATTTATGCTATCCTATACAGGAGATGGGAGGGGAGGGGTCTCTGTAAAGTTCATTACTGTACTTTGGTCATTAGAAACAGTTTGTTTAATATCGTGTTTGATTATACAAGTAAGCCTTGAAAACATTCTTTTATACTCATTGTTCTAATATATTATGCCATCCACTGTTGATCTCTTTCCATGAACAATAAACTTTGAACAGCTATGCCATTACTTGAAGTTTCATTTAGTGCCATTATCTACCACATCTCATTTTTATTAGAACAATTTCATACTCCTGAATACCGAGTTATCAATGTATTACAAGAAAATTGTATTTAAAAACAACCATTAAAGCAAGGAGCGTTGCACTTGAGAGCCCGACCTCTCACAATACCTGAAGTTCCTCCCTTTTTAGGATGCTTCATTAGTGAATATTTATTATTCCCAATTACACTCCTCTCAGAATTTATGATCAGCTTTGCCTCTAAACCATATGCAGCACAAGTTTCACCTTGCAAAAGGATTTGAAAATACTCTCTTTGTAAACTGGCTTCTGTATCATCTTTACATATGGGTTATGGTATAATATGAATTATCTGATCAGAAACAATATGCTGAACTTTAACTCTGCATGATGTATTTAAACATGCTAAACAGCTATTCTACCCCTAATATATACTTATTGCCAAAGAAATTTAACTTTAAATTATTGATTATTGTTGCCTTATTTTTTCTTAGCCCATTTATCGTTTGTGTTTTTTTTTTTTTTTTTGAGTTAATTTTGTAACAGCTATTTTGCTGAAGCTGTTTATCAGCTGTAGGAGTTCTCTGGTAGAATTTTGGGAGTCACTTACATATACTATGATATCATCTGCAAATAGTGATACTTTGGCTTCTTCCTTTCCAATTTGTATCCCCTTGATCTCATTTAGTTGTCATATTTTTTCTGGCCAGAATTTCAAGTACTATATTGAATAGATATAGAGAGAGTGGACCTTATCTTGTTTCTCATTTTTGTGGAATTGCTTTGAGTTTCTCTCCTTTTAATTTGATGTTGGGTATAGGCTTGCTGTAAATTGCCTTTATTATGTTTAGATATGTCCCTTTATCTCCTAATCTCTTCAAGACTTTTAAGATGAAGGGTTATTGGATTTTGTCAAAGGTTTTTCAGCATCTAATGAGATAATATGTGTTTTTTTTCCTTTTAGGTGGTTTATATGGTATATTACATTAATGGATTTTTATATATTGAACCATCCCTGCATCTCTGAGATGAAACCTACTTGATCATGGTGGATGATGTTTTCTTGGATTCTGTTTGTGAGGATTTTATTGAGTATTTTTGCATTAGTATTCATAAGATCTGAAGTTCTCTTTCTTTGTTGAGTCCTTCTGTGGTTTAGGTATCAGGGGTGATTGTGGCTTCATAGAATAGTATAGTTTGGTAGTGTTCCTTCTGTTTCTATTTTGTGGGATAGTTTGAGGAGCATTGATATTAGCTCTTTGAAAGTCTGGTAGAATTCTGCACTAAATCCACCTGGCCCTGAGCTTTTTTTTTTTTTTTTTGGCTGGGAGACTCTTTGTTGGTTGGTTGGTTGGTTATAGTAGTTGGGACTGATATTTGTGGTCTCTTAAATATTTCTGTAATATATCTGACGAGGCCCTCTGGCTTTTAGTCCCTGTTGACAAGTCAGGTATGATTCTGATAGGTATGCCTTTATATGTGACTTGGCCTTTTTCTCTTGAAGATTTTAATATTCTTTGTTCTATACATTTAATATTTTGATTATTATGTAGTGGAAGGATTTTCTTTTTTGGTCAAATCTATTTGATGTTCTGTAAGCTTCTTGAATGCTTATAGGCATCTCTTTCTTTAAGTTGGGCAAGTTTTCTTTTATGATTTTGTTGAAAATTTTTTCTGGGCCTTGGAGGTTGGGGTCTTCTCCTTCTTCTATCCCTATTGTTCTTAGGTTTGGTCTTTTCATAGTGTCCCAGATTTCTTGTTTGTTTTGTGTCAGAAACTTTTTAGATTTAATGTTCTCTTTGATCGATGTATCAATTTCTTCTCTCATATCTTCTACACCTGAAATTCTCTCTTCTATCACTTTTAGTCTGTTGGTGATACTTACGTCAATAGTTCCTTCCCTAGGTTTTCCATTTTCAGAGCTTTTTCTGTTTGTTTTATGGCTCTATTTTCCATTTTCAGGTCTTGAACAGTTTTAATCATTTCCTGTTTGATTGTATTTTTTTAAAATTTTTTTAGATTTATTCATTTAATCTTTAAAGGCCTCTATCATCTTTGTAAGATTGGATTTTAGGTCATTTTCTTGTGCTTTGGCTGTGTTAGGATGTCCAGGGCTTTACTGTCGTAGGACAGCTGGGCTCTGGTTATACCATATTGGCCTGGCTTTTGTTGATTGTGTTCTTATGCTGGCCTTTAGCCCTCTGGTTGTCAGTGGCTCTGGCTGGCCACCTGGATATTCCTAGTGCCAGCAGGACTCCTGGATGTTTGCATGTTCCTGGAGCTGCTGGGCAGGGGATTGAGGAGTGGGGAGATGGAAGTCTAACTTGATGTTCCTGGGGCTGCCTGGCCTTCTCAGGAGGGCAGGCAGAAGCCTGACCCAGAAGATTGGAGCTCAGGGGTCAGAGTGCAGTCACCAGTGCTGGCTGTGTTCCAGAGGGCCTGTAGTGGATTGGCAGGGAGCAGCCTAACCTGGATGTTGCTGGGTTCAGTAGGCCTCCTTGGGAAGGCAGGAAGAACAGTCTGCTATAGATTTTAAATTTTTCCTACTTGTCCCTGACCATAGGTTGTTGTGGAACACAGAGCTTTTGTACCAGGTGTTTGTTGTTGATTTTGCTTTTCACCACCACCACCACCACCATCACCACCACCACCACCACCACCACCACCACCACCACCACCATCATCATCATCATCATCATCATCATCAAACTTTCCCACCAAGCTATATTCAGTTCTTCCCCATGCAGTCTTGGCAATCAATAGACAAATGAGCAAATTTTCATTCCAGGACATTTCATTTTCTCTGGCCACCTTCTGATGGAGATGTGAAAAGCCAAGTTGTGCACAGCTGAAGGGAAAGGTAGAAATGCAACAAAGGGCCCCGTTCGCAGAATGAGCCATATGTGAAAGGCTCTGAGATGCTGAGAGCACAGATACAGTGCCAGCCATTTATTGCTGTTATTGTTTCCCAAAACGTGCAAATTTAAAAACAGCAGGATGTCACTGCTCCATCTCTGCCTATCTCCCAGCCTCTGCCATTCTCCCACAACCTAAGCCTCCCTGAATACTGTATACAGCCATCAGGGACCTGCAGTTGCCTCATGTTCTGATGTCTGCATCACTTTTCCCTTCAGGTTCTTGTCCCAATTTGCTGAAGAGCTCAGGTGAGGCTGTCTAGAATCCTGCTCTTCTAAGTATGGTTTAGGGTCCAGAAGTGTCAGCATGCATTGCTCACATGTTAAGAAAGTACAATCTGAATGTTCACCCCACACTCCCTAATTAGAACCTGCATTTACTCTAGATTACCATGCACAATGGTTATGCATCATTATAGAAACTCCTTTCTGTTCCTTCCATCCCGCTGACTGACTACTGGTTGCCCAAATTTATCCTTAGGACAAATGCTTCTATGATGCTAGCTGACCATTGCCCATCCAATTGCGTCTTTGTTCTTGCTACTACTGGCTGTTCCCAGTTTGGTTATCACTGTGCTAGGTTTAACTCTTGTCAAATGTCACTGTTCTCAGATGGCCCCAAGCTGGTGTATTTCCTGGTGTGCCATCAGTTTGTCTACCCAAATGGTCTTTGGAAACTATGGTTTGAAGTGGTTTAATGTGCTTCCCCAGGGGCCACATAAAATGGTAGAACTTTTAGGAATTGAGGCCTAGAAAGAAAGACGTTAGGCCATTGGATATGTACCTTTGAGGATTTCAACCTATTCCTGTTTTGTTGTGCCCAGACTGGAGAGCCCCAAAAAACCACCAAGGAGCTGATTCCAATGCAGACACATGAGGGTTGTTTTATTCAGGCTTGAGCAGGGGCTTACAACCATCCTTGAATCAATATGGCAGCCTACCATGTGTTTTTACACGCTGTGCCAGGCAATTTAAAACATAGCCATCAGATGTTGCTGCCTCCCACGGTATAGCACTGTGGAACATTTACGGTTTCTGCTAACCAAGTTCTAACTTTGTAATCAAATAAGTTTTAGAACCAACATAATAATAGAACAGTATAGAACAATTTTAAAACTGTACTTGAACTATTCTGGTCATAACCAACCTATCAGCCAGAAAGAAACAGCATTAATCCATTCATTCAGGAACTAGCAAAGACACAGACAGACTGGTGAGACACCTGATAAACTTTAGAATGCTTCATAGCCTTAAACTGTTTTTTAAAATTTGGTTTTGCAATATCAAAATAAAGTGCCCTTTTTTAGGAGTCAAGTTCCAAAGCATAACCATAATTTTAAAAGTCAAAACTAAATTTTATCAGTGTAAACAATTCAGTGTCTCTAAAATCAATACCAATTTAAAGTGAGACTTAAGGAGATAAGATGATAAACAGAATTCATTATGACTGAGAAGTTCTGCAGACTTTTTGCCCTACACCACACACATGGCAATTTCAAGATGGTGGAGTCATATCATGTGTCAGGCCACATGGTTGCTATTTAAAAAGATATGTTTTTATAGATGTTACAAACACACATGCACACATATATATGTTCTAAACAAGAGTTTGAATTTAAACTTTGAACACATCCAATAACCATTAATCTATAACCAAGGCATACAGAACATATTAACCATTTAGAATCAGTCAGAAATAAACATGTAATGGCTATACTTACATTTAAAACAAACAGACAAAACTTTCCTTACTTCCTCCAGCTGCAATTTCAAGTTATCTGTTGAATCCTGGCAGGAGTTGGGACTTGCTAGCAGTGTTGCCCCGGTGCAGGGATAGTAACACTTGGGTCGGGGATGGCTTGGCGCCATGGGTGATGCCACCAGCCATCTTCCCCAACCAGGCCTTCCCAGCCATCCTGGTGGAAGTATGGTTGGTGTAGTCTTTTCCTGCCTCGCTCTCTGGGAGTCTTCTCACAGGCTACCAAGACTACCTCAGGCGGCTGTTTCTGTGGAGGCAAAAAGGGCTTGACCCAGGTAGGAGGGTTGAAAATTGGATCTTCCCAGGTGACAATGTAAGGGACCTGGTCAGAGTGTCCCGTACAAGGATGAAAGATGGCTTCTCGGACTCTCCTCACAGTCCCAAATCAAAGGTCCCCTCAGGTGGCCATCCTACCCTGAAGGTGGGCCATTCGGAGCTACCGTGATGAGTTTAGTGTTTTTAACTTCTAAATGTAGGTTATGAGCATGCTTTCTGACTTCCGTAAAATATCCCATCATGAAAGCAACAGTCTGTAACATGTCTCAGTCCAAGTCAAAAACCAATAATACACGACAGACAGACAGCCAAACACAACAAAGACTAAGACAGAGCAACCCTCTGCTCGATTGGAGGCAGAATCGGAAGTAGGACGACCCACACAATCCTTCCAGAAGTCACAGAGGTTCATGGGGCACTCCATCCCCTTCAGAAGGGTCTGGAACATCTTCCAGGACCTCAGGTCAGTGGCCCTTATGTGTGTCCGCCTAGACCATCTGCCTACCTGCTCAGAAAATGGGCCTGAGATTTTCACATAGACAACTTCACAGGCACAAGGATACTTACCTGCTCATGTCAACCCTCTGATACAAGGGTCTTGGTGGGGGTATCTTGGGGATCCTGGACATGCCCCCAGATGTTTTGCCCAGATTACAGAGACCCCAAAAGACCACCAAGGAGTTGATTCTGATGCAAACACACGAGGGTTGTTTTACTCAAGCTTGAGCAGGGGCTCAGCCATCACCCATGCAGCAGATCAGGATTGAGAGCACTGAGCTCCAAATCAGCAGGGTTTTTATTGGGGTTACAGTAAGGTTCAGCGAATTCCAGCTTGGTAGTTCTATGATTGACTGGCACTTAGCAAATATCAGGTGATAAAATTCGATTGATTGTGTCCTGCAGGCCAAAGTGTAATTGTTTTACTTAACCTATTGTAAAGAATAAGTGGGTAAACTCCAGGTCTTCACTGATTAGCTGTTGCTAGAGGTGATGGTTAAATATTACCAGAGGTGAGTGGTCGAAGCACATTTTTATGGATTTTTCTCCTTTTTTGAAACTGGAGTTCATGCCCAGGTCATTTACCCTTAAGATGGAGTTTCTTTTTCACAAATGGGGTTACATAGGCCTCACATTTTCTTTTCTTCCAGCCACTAACGAGGTGAGCACTCATCTGCCACACAGTATTGTGTATTGATGGACATTTGGGGCCATGCTTGAGGTTTAATAATAAAGATGTGGAGACATCTATATAGTTTAAGGCTGTTTGCCTTTTTGCTGGGGCCATCTTTCAGCTAGTTTCTAGTTTACCCTGACTTCTCTGGCCCTGTGTCCCTGCCATGTGCCACTCTCTCATTACTTCCTTGCTTCATTCCTGTCTATACTTCTGTCTCCTGCCTCTGTCCGGTCAGCCACATTCCTTTCTCATACAAAAATGTTATTAGCATAGTGGGGGAGGTTCCACAGTTTATTCATTTTGAGCCAATCACCAGCAAGACTATGCTTTCTCTATATCTTCAAGTTGTCTTTTGGCCAGATTGAGGGCAACATGACCTTCTGTGACCTCTCCAGCTTGCTCTTTCCTCTTTTTGGGCTGGTGAGGAAGTGACAAACATTTACATATAGAAAGCAGGTAATGGACCATAGAAATAATAATACCAAATATCTTGTCAGCCCTTAGTGTTGCTGGCACAGCAATTAACAATTGCAAATACAGGGGCACACCTACAAAGCTATTAGATACAATATGTGTGGCTGTAGGTCATCCTAACAGTTATGTATTATGTTGTCACAGACTCAAAGCAACAGAACCAACTGACCTCGAACTGAACCTAAGACTATTTGTATCCTGTTATCCTTTTACAAGCCACACTAAAGAAACACACATGCGCATTATAAAACATGCATAAGGATGGGTGTTAATTGTAGAATGATTTTAAATTTTTAAGATAATTTATTTTATTTTATGTGCATGATTATTTGCCTGTATGTATGTTTGTGCACCATGTGCATGCCTGCATGTCAGAAGAGAGTGTCAGATACCAAGAGAGCTGGATTACAGATGGTGGTGAGCTGTTGTGCCACTGCGGGGACCATCCCAGGCTCTGCAAGAGCAGCTAGTGCAATCTACTGCTGATCCATGTTGCCAGACTCTAAGTTTTAAATTATTAAAAGGTAGGAAAAAAACCCTCAAAGTAGATATCAATAAGATATGATAATATATCAGCCCATTCATAGTTCTGTGTACTCTGCAAATTTTATACTATAATAAGTTCTATGAATATATTAAAAGAGGAAAGTGTATTAGAGGTAGCAGACATTTTATTTTCTTCAAGTCATCTTAAATATAATTCTATCTTTCTGTTTTTTTTTAATCTTCTCTCATATATTATATCCAGACTCCAGTTTCTCTTCCTTCTCTGCTCCCAGCCTCAACTCCCACCTACCCTCTTCCCCAGAGCCACTCATCCTTGTTTCCCTTCAAGAAAGGCAAGCCTCTCAGAGATATCAACCAATATGGCATAAAAATATATCTAACACATGTATTGAAGTTGGTTGAAAAGCAAGTGATAGAAAAATTATCACAGTGAATTCTCATTCATTTTTTTAAAACCACACATGTCTATAACTGTATATTTTTCTCTTTGTATATGTATATACAACCATTCATATAAGTTAAGACCACTGAACAAGATCATGATGTTTGAGGAAGAGTAGCTGGGTAAGATGGTCTATGCCTGTCATCTATCCTCAGCATTCAAAAGGCTGATGTAAGAGGAGGTTGAGTTCATTGTCAGCCTGGGCTACACAGCAAGACTTTATCTTAAAAAAAAAAATTAAAAAGGGCTGTAAGTGTTGTACCCTATTCAGGAGACCCCAAAAGACCATCAGGAGTCAAGTCCATTGCAAAACACGTGAGGATCTTTTTATTACAAGCTAGAGCTTGGGCTCACACCCTCACCAACCCAGCAATTGAAAGTAGAGCCCCAGGCTCAGGTAGGTGGGTGATTTAAAGGTCCCAGTCCCTCCCAGCATTCCCAAAGCAGGGGAATTCCTACCTAGCAAGCATCTATTGGTCGAAACACAAAAGGGGATGATGCATTTTAAACTGATTGGTGTAGGAAGGCCCCCAAACCATTAATGGTCTGGCTTCCCTTGTTTGGCTGTCTTAGAGGAAAGGGGCGATCTGGGCCAGTTTCCTAGCAACTGTATCTCTAGTAGGCAGGAAAGAATGCAGTAAGGCTGGTTCCTCCCTGCAGGTGGCTGGACATGTCTCCACCTGTCTGGCCTTTGTTCAGGCTTGTGCTTTAAACTGTAATCCAATAACCCAAAAAACTAATTTTTAATTAAAACTAATTTTTAATTCCCCCTTCCCATGATCATTTGAAGACCCAATCATGGGTCTTCCAGATATGGCCTCTGCTGTCCTCTAGATTTACCTTCCATAACGGGATCTGAGTATCATTAACTGCATCGCTCCCAACCATTCCTTCATGAAAGCCATCAAGTGATTTAAAATACAAGGCCCAAAGGTAAAAATTAAAATGAGTAGGGGTCCCATTAGGGTGGCTATAAGGCTCGTAAGCCAGGGAGAACTATTATGCTGAGTGACCAAAAAGATTAAAAATTAACAACTATTATTAAGGCCTGAACTATGTGGGTGGAGAAGTCTAGTAATGCCCTGAGGGGAAGGACTGCCTTACTGTATTCTTTCCCCACCTACTAGAGATAACAGTTGCTAGGAAACTGGCCCATCCCCCTAGGGAGGGACACCAGGTCATTATGGTCTGGGGACCTTCCTATAGCCAATCAATTCAAAATGTAGCATTTTTACCAATAGATGCTTGCCAGGCAGGAATTGGGCATGCTGGGAGGGACCAGAATCTGTATATCACACAACTAACCTGGGTGCAGCACGCTCAGTTCCCACCGCTTCAGCGGTGAGTGTTGTGGGCCCAAGCTGCAGCTTGTAATTTACAATAAAAAGACCCTCATGTGTTTTGCAACAAAGTCGATTCCTGTAGATCTTTTGGGGGCTCGCGAACTGGGTATAACATAGGGATACCTGAAGAGCCATTGTCTCACATTGTGAGAGGCAAGGTGAGGTCAATCTCTCCTGTTCCTCTTTCCACAGAAGCAGTAGAAGCAGTGTCATCTGAGCCTAGCTGGACTGCCTCTGGCCACGATGCCGTGAGACACAGCAGCCAGGGACACTGCCTAGGTGATGGACTAACTAGTCATCTCTGTCATTTTGATTGGCACATAAATTGGTATATTTATTTAGCTTATAATTTATCCTTCTCAGGTCTCTGAACACCTTGATGGCTATGCTAAGCTTACGGTAGCTTTGCAGCTAGAGAGAAGACAATTAGATCCACTGTTAGCTCATTGATCAGTTCATTAGCTAGAACTACTAGGTACTAGATCTCTTATTTAGAAAGGAAAACAGGTTTGCCTTGCTCACAGTACTCATGTTAGTTGCCTGTATCTTAAGATATATAGCTGGATAAAAATATGGAGCTTATGTAGGGTCTGAGGATATAGAAGTTTAGATCATAAAAATCTAGAGAGTGTTGTTATTTAGTCTGAGAAAATGTTTCAGGGTCAATAAATTCAAAAAAGATTAGAGAGTCTAAGTTGATATTTTAAGGTATAATTATGAGTTATAAAGATACAAAAAATAGTTTAAAACACATTAAAAATGGGAGATACTTTAGATTCCCCCCCCCTTTGCTACTGTTGTGCTTATGTTATAAGATTTCAGAAGTTCAGAGTTTTGGCATTAATCAATAGAGTTCTGATAAGTTGATAGAGCACTGACTGCTTATTATTCAGTCACCAGGTTGAGATTTTAATTTCCTTTGGTTGGCTTCTGGAGATAGACTTAAAGGTGCTTCTTGTCATGTAAAAAACATCTGTTTAATGTGTATATCTGACCCAAAAGTCATAGCCTTTAGTATGGTATTCTTAATATCTGCCATTTCTGGGGTAGATTTTAACACAGGAATATCTTAAACTTATCCCTTCTAGTTGCTTTGTTAAGGAAAGTCCAAGCATCCAGGGTTTAGTACTAAAGCCAGTAATGTATTTCTGCCTAACTTTCCCGTGTGAACATGGAAGTGGGAGCTAAAAGTAGATGCTGAGTGTATAAAAAATGGCAAAGCTCCATTCGTGGCTAATTACCAACAGCTATGCCCACAGAAAAAAATGTTACTGTGGACACACTTAAGTTGTTTATAAAGGTTATAAAACAAACAACTGATATTCATTCAGTGGGATGTAGTTTTCCCTGTTACTCTCAGAATGTTATGTTAGATTTACTGAATATGTATTTCCTTTTGTGTACCAAAAAAATTCATGAGTTTCAGGATGTGACCTGGATCTGGCTGGCATAGCTCAAAAGGATCACAGATGAGATTTTCCCTGGTCTTTCCCATTTAATAGACAAATTTTAACTTCTGTCTCCAGTCTGAATTTGTCTCAGCAGATTTTCACCTATTTAACTCTGTTCCGGGATCAGCTGTGGACTACAACCTGAAATCTGGACTTCCTGGAAACTGACATGATTGCTCCCTGCCTCTTCAGGTGGATCAACTAACCAGATGCTTGGGACTGCCCTATTGCCCAGCCTTTGACTGGCATTTCAGCCTCCCTAGCCCCTGATGCCTACGGTCCAACAGTTAGCATTGAAGAAGCTCCAGAAGATGGATCTTCGCACAAATCCCCCCTAGCCGGCTGAAATGCTAAGTCAAAAGGGGCTCACTGGCATTAGCTATTATCTTGGGTATCTGTTTAGCTGAAATGGAAACTAGTATTGCAGCAACTGGGCTAAAAGTCTAGAGAGACCCTAGAGAAAAAGGAAATGCTTAAGAGCATTACACTAATGGTATTCAGATCCCAGTATAAAAAGGTAAATCTATAAGATACAAGGGGTCATATCTGGAAGACCCAAGATTGGGTCTTCAAATGATCATGGGAAAGGGGGAAATGAGAGACCAAAAAGATTAAAAATTAGCAACTATTTTAAAGGCCTGAACTATGTGGGTGGAGAAGTCTAGTAATGCCCTGAGGGGAAGGACTGCCTTACTGCATTCTTTCCCCACCTACTAGAGATAACAGTTGCTAGGAAACTGGCCCATTCCCCTAGGGAGGGACACCAGGTCATTTTGGTGTGGGGACCTTCCTATAGCCAATCAATTCAAAATGTAGCATTTTTACCAATAGATGCTTGCTAGGCAGGAATTGGGCATGCTGGGAGGGACCAGAATCTGTATATCACACAACTAACCTGGGTGCAGCACGCTCAGCTCCCACCGCTTCAGCGGTGAGTGTTGTGGGCCCAAGCTGCAGCTTATAATTTACAATAAAAAGACCCTCATGTGTTTTGCAACGGAGTCGATTCCTGTAGATCTTTTGGGGGCTCGCGAACTAGGTATAACAATGCCAGAATTTAAGCCATCCTCAGGAATCTTCTCTTTCTAGAGTCTTTCCAGGCTTTTTGTTATTCTTACTAAGGATTTTCTAATCATTCCTGAGTGGTTTACATAAAAACATTTCTCTCCAAGGGCTACACATAGCTTGGTCTGCTGTAAAAACAGTAGATCTAAGCCCCTTCTGTTTTGCAACACTTTCTACCAGGGAATCAACATTCTATTCTAAATGGGTGATCGAGTTCTCAAGGCATTGAATGTCTTTATCAATATCTGCCTTTTAGCTGTTATAATTCTGGCTTTGTACATCCAGTGCTGCAATACCAGTTCCTTTTCCAGCTAAGCAGGTCCTCAAGATAATAGTTAATGTCAGGGAGCCCTTTTTGACTTAGCATTTTAGACTGTTAGGCAGGATAAAGACCCATCAAAATCTCTTTTCAATAATTTCTTCAGGCTGACATTGGTGTGGAGATATTGGGGGCCCAGGCTGAAAGGCTAGGCAATGGGGCAATATCTAATTATCGATCAGTTGAAGAGACATGGGGCCATCACATTGGCCGGACTGGTTTCACTAAATAGGGAACTGGACACAGCTGACAGCCCTCAGCAAAGATGGCGGTAAAACCATGGCTCCACCTCTCTATCCCTGAAACAACATGGCGGCTAGCCACATGTTGTTACAGGCTGTGCCTGGCAATTTAAATGTTGCTGGTGGTGTTGCCACCTCCCATGGTATAGATGCACTGTGGAGCATCTACAGTTTCCGATAACCAAGTTTAAAGATTGTAATCAAATATGTTTTATAACCAATTGCATAACAGAACAGTATAGAACAATTTTAAAACTGTACTTGAACTATTCTGGCCATACCAAACCTATTGGCCAAAAAGAAACAACATTAATCCATTCACTCAGGAACTTGCAGCCAGGCACATACTTCAAGTCAACCTGTTAATCTGAATAGATCTTCACAAGCCAGGGCTGAATCACACATACAGTATTCTACAAAACCATAACCCTGAAATATATATATATACATATATATATATATAATCTATAAAGACATTATTATAAAATACCTGATAAACTTTAAAGTGTTTCATAGCCTTAAACATATTTTTAAAAGAAATCTGTTTTTGCAATATTAAAATAAATTACCCTTTTTGGGAGTGAAATCACAAAGCATAACCATAATTTTAAAAGTGAAAACCAAATTTTACACAATTCAGTCTTTAAAATCAATACCAATTAAAGATGAGACTCATCTTCTTAAGTCTAAAAGGTGATAGGATGATAAACAGAATTCATTATGACTAAGAGGGTCTGTAATTTTTCTCTGTCCTACTCCACACCACGTGGCAATCTCAAGATGGCAGAGTCACATCCGTGGCAAGCCACATGGTTGCTATTTAAAACATCTGTGCTTCTAGAGATGTTGCAGACACACATGCACACACATATATGTTCTGAACAAGAGTTTGCATTTAACCTGTAAACATATCCAATAACTGTTAATCTATAACCAAGACAGACAGAGCATATTAACCGTTTATGATCAGTCAGAAATAAACATGTGATGTCCATACATACATTTAAACAGATAGACAAATTTTTTCTTACTCCGTCCAGCCATAATTTCAAGTACTTTGTTATCTATTAAATCTACGAGGGAGTTTGGGACTTGCTGGCAGTGTATTCCAGGGTGTCACACGATGCAGCCATCCCCTGGCATGCCTCCTTCTCTCTACCCTCTTATGCTGACTCTGGAAGAGCAGTGGGCACCACCATGGGGGAAATTTACATTGCCATTTCCCCTCCCAGAAGGCAGGCTTGCACAAGTGGAGCCCATCTAAACAGCTAGAGCTTCATATCTCTGCCCTTTAGCTGGAAATGCACCCAGCAGCCTGGGTGAGCTCACTCTGCCCTCCTCGCTCTTGGCTGCTCTCTACCTGTCCTGCCCCCAGGCATGTTCACATCAGCCACCAGAGGTGCCACAGTTTGTAGCGCTGGGAACATTGGGCAGGCAAAGTCACCACAGTGCACAGCTGTTTGGTCACCTCCCTAGTGAGACCATCATAAACAAACAAACAAACAAACAAACCCATAAAAGAACAACACAAGAAAACAATGTACTGGTACAAAGAGAACAGAAGAAGAAAAAACCCAAAACTCTCAACAATGGCCTGTCTCTCGATGAGCCCTTCATCCTATTCCATTAGGGGTAGCCTGCCCTGAAATCAGACTTCACCCAACTACACCAGAGCTTGGAATGGCAGCCTGTCGTTCTGCCAGACCAGAGACCAGAGAGCAGAGGCAGAGGTGCCAAGCCTCAGGCTCTGCATACTGTAGCCATTGCTTGGTGCCTCCTTGCCTCTGTCACCAGCTAGGGGTTTAGAAGGAGTCTGTCCCATATTACACATTGTCTGAGTCCCATCCAAAGAAGTGAGAACAGTCACCACAGCCAGCCAGCCAGACAAACACAAAGTCAAACAACAGATTCTGCCAGGCGAGCCGGTAAGAACCCTAAACCAGTACATTGGTGGCACTTCCTGTCTCTGTGGGAGCAACCCACCTTCTTCTTGGCTTATCAAACAGACTTGGGACCCTGTGTCCCTCGCAGTACTATTGGGAAACCCTGTCCCTCCCAGGTGCTGGGACATCTCCCATGTGCTGTGGCCCCAGTCTGCTAGTGTACCATCTGTGCGACTGCTCCCTGGCCACCCACTGTGTGCCACCTGGAGATCTCAAAAACACAGAATGACAGAACAGAGGCACAGAACTTGGCCAAGACAAAAGCGCTTACCAGGGATTCTGATCCTCCAGCTCAGGGGTCCTGGGGGGGGTCTTGGGGATCCCTAGTGGGCCCCCAAGTGTGTTGTGCCTGATTCGTGAGACCCCCAGAAGATCAACAGGAGTCAAGTCCATTGCAAAACACGTGAGGATCTTTTTATTACAAGCTAGAGCTTGGGCTCACACCCTCACCAACCCAGCAGTTGAAAGTAGAGCCCCAGGCTCAGGTAGGTGGGTGATTTAAAGGTCCCAGTCCCTCCCAGCATTCCCAAAGCAGGGGAATTCCTACCTAGCAAGCATCTATTGGTCGAAACACAAAAGGGGATGATGCATTTTAAACTGATTGGTGTAGGAAGGCCCCCAAACCATTAATGGTCTGGCTTCCCTTGTTTGGCTGTCTTAGAGGAAAGGGGCGATCTGGGCCAGTTTCCTAGCAACTGTATCTCTAGTAGGCAGGAAACAATGCAGTAAGGCTGGTTCCTCCCTGCAGGTGGCTGGACATGTCTCCACCTGTCTGGCCTTTGTTCAGGCTTGTGCTTTAAACTTTAATCCAATAACCCCCAAAAACCTAATTTTTAATTCTTTGGTCTGTCATGAGAATGCCAATGAACTAAAAAAAGGAGACATGGTTGGAGAGCATAAGAATGAAGGGACTAATTCTCTCATGCTTTGCTGAATAATTTTGTGTTGCTGAAATGTTTACTGTAAGAATATATATGTGTAATAGTTGTTTAATAGTGAAAAGCAATAAGAGAAATAAAAGAAAAAAAACAGAGAAAATCAGTAACATTTTTTCATTAGCCAACTGATAATAAAGAACCAATGTTTTATTAGTTTCTCTGTGGGTCACATTTTCTTTGTAGTCCTCTAGGGTTGGGGAAGAGAGGGAACATGTGCCTTGGTCCTCAGAGTCTTCCCCCTCAATTCTTACTCTAGAACAACTGTTTTTGGAGTGTTTTCCAAAGTTTTGTGTTACTTTCCATTTCTACCAGCATCATGTGAGGGTCCAGACACTCTTTCTAATGAGCGTCTATTTCTTTGTGATTTTTATATAAATTCTGCTAATGTCTAGTGATTATGGACATTTTTATGTACTTACTTGCTATATGAAATTGATCAGTGCTCTAAATTTCAAACTCTAAATTACAGAATTTGAAGTAGAAAATTGTCTTTTTCACTTGATTTAAGCAAAGATTTCATAAGACAAGAAAAATCCCATAAAATCATGCAGGAGGATGTTGTTAAGTTTGACCCTATGAGAAGTTTTTTTGTTTGTTTGTTTTGTTTTTTGTTTTTTTTTTTATCTTATTCTGAGATGCTATTTATATGTAAAAATTTTCAGCACCAGATATATATGAGATGTAGTAAAGAGGCTGCACTCTATGGTATGGTTAAGAGGAAGGTTTTTATTGTAGATGAGAGAGAGAGAGAGAGAACCAGGGGCATCTGGAATTGTTCAGAACAGAGAGAAGTAGCTACATGGCCAACAGATTGAACATGGCCAGGGCTCTCTGTGAGAGAGGGGAGATATCAGGGGGTAGAGAATAGACAGAGCATAGTGGGTGGAGCAGAAGAGCCCAGACTAGTGAGAATAACAGGGTTATAAGGAGAATGAGTAGCTAGGGTGCGGGGGGAAAGGGCCAGGAGTGGCATGGGGACTTTGAAATAAGGAGCCTACAGGCTAAAATCGCCCTTGCTGTGCTGATAGGAGCCACAGGCGTATGTTAATTGGGAAGCCATGTGTCCCTTCCACCAGCAGTAAGGGCAATGACCTGTTTTGGCAGATGGGAACTAGCTTCATGAGTTCCTGAGGAGTGCTGGCTTTTATCTGAACCACCAGAAGTCCTCCTATTGTCCAGGCTGAGCTCATTTCTGGATGTTCAGACGATCTCTTAGAGTTTGGGGAATTGAAGTTTTCTTGTGCCTGACACTATTAGTATAATGAACAGGTAAAGCCACAGACTAAGAGAAAACATTTTTTAAATTATATGACTAATTTATAATATAATATAAAAATATAAAGAATTTAATAATATAATATTACAATAAAATTTTATAACAACAAAAGATAGAACATGACTTTTAAAAGATTTTAACATTTCCACTACTCTGTTAGGATAACTGAATTAAAGAAGAATGTGTGTTTTTTTTTTTTTTTTTTGGACATATACTCAGCAAATGCCTTATGATTGGAGACTCATCCAGATGTCATTAATTTTTTTTGCTGTAATAAGTATCCTTTTGTGGTTTATAATGAACAATTAATTACTTTAAATGACTAATATTTCAGTATAAGTAAATAAATTTGTAAACATACAAAGTATAACTAATTAATGACACAGTATAAAAAATTGTGAGTTCTGTTATCTCTTTCCTTTGCAAAGAAGTCTAGCTAACATAATGTGGGAGAAGACACTTGGTAAGGTATTTGCTTGCTTTTTCCTTAGACTTTTACATCCCTTGTGTTTCATGAGATAAGATATTTAAAACATAGACCCACATTTCTCTTTTATTTTGTAACAAAAGTGGTGCAATCTAAACCGAGATGACATCACCACGTGTGACAGTCAGCCTTTTGTAACCATGAAAAATACCCAAAAATAATGTAGAGGAAGAAGGATTTAATTGGCTCATTATTTGAGAAGTTTCAGTCTATGGTTATCTGATTTTGTTTCTTTTGGCTCTTAGTTGAGACAGAACGTCATGACAATAGGAAGGTTTCACTAAAGAAGCCACTTAGCTGGGTGTGGTGGCACACGCCTGTAATCCTAGCACTCTGGGAGGCAAAGGCAGGTTGATCTCTGTGAGTTGGAGGCCAGCCTGGTCTACAAAGTGAGTTGAGGACAGCCAAGGCTACACACACACACAAAAACCCCTGTCTGACCCCCTACCCCCCAAAAAAACAACAATGAAGCAAAAACAAAAACAAACAAACATGAGAACAAACAAACAAACAAAAACACCCAAAAGAATCCACTTACTTTATGGGATCTGTCCTGATCAGGGTTCTATCACTATGAAGAGACACCGTGACCAGAGCACCTCTTATAAAGTGAATTATTGAACTGAGGGCTCGTTTACATTCAGAGGTTTAGCCTATTATCATCACGGTGGGAAGCATGGTGGCACACAGGCAGAAATGATGCTGGAGAAGTAGCTGTGAACTCTATCTTGACCTATAGGGAGAGAGGGAGGGAGGGAGGAAAGAGAGAGTGAGAGTGAGAGAAGGAGAGAGAGACTCTTGGACAGGCTTAGCATTGGCTTTTAAAACCTCAAAGCTCACCCTCAGTAACACACTTCTTACAACAAGGCCACACCTCCTCATCTTTTCAAATAGTGGCACTCCCTGATGGCTAATCATTCAAATCTATAAGCCTTTGAGGACCATTCTTATTCAGACTACCATAGGGTCTTAGAAGGAGAGAGACATACAGACCTACACAGACAGACACACACATACATATACACATACATACATACATACATATACATACATACACATACATATATACAGATATACATACATACATACAGACAGACAGACAGACACACACACACACACACACACGTACACACAGACTGTGGGGGGCAGGGACAGGGAGACCGAGAAAGGTAGATCCAGAGAGCCAGAGCTAGGGAGACACAGAGAGACAGAGAGACAGACAGACAGACAGACACACACACACACACACATTCATATGCACAGAGTCACATAGAGAGAGGGTGCTGGGACTAGCCTCAGCCAATTGTTGGTCTCGAGATTAGGAGGAATGGGTCAGTGCAAAAGAAAATCACTTCACACACGGGCGGTACAAGCTGAGGGATGACTCATTTCTAGAGACTGTTCTCCGGAGGCAGGCTCTCTGGTGTCTGCTCATGCTCTCTTTTTTCTGCTCTCTCTCCTTCTTCTTGTTCTTTTTTCTTTTTCTTTTCTTATAGCAGAGAGTCAATCCTAGTCTTGTATTGTTAAATCATTTCCTTATACATTTTTCTACATGATCAAACCCCTTCCTGTTTCCCCCCAAATATTGGCTTTTCCCTCAAACCCACAAATGAGAATGAACAGAACATAGCAGCTGTACTCTACACACACGGTACAGTGGTTACTTTGCAAGCAAGCAAGCAAGCAAGCGTATTTAATCATTAACTCAGTGCTCTTCTCAGACAAACCTCCACATCACAGGTCGTCTGTGTAAGATCTTGCAGTTACAGTAAGTGGCATTAGAACAAAGAGGTGCTAAGCAAACTGGGCTATTCTGAATTCTCAGCTGCTGTTTGTAGCTGAGCAAGTTTTTTTCTGAGCTCTTCTAAGCATCTTTTGTAATAGCAGTGATCATTCAGAGGGTCTCTGGCCCCTTCCTCATGAACTATACAAAGCTCCTGTAATCTCCTTACCTTATCCAAGAGGTCATGTCCATTTGACCAACTCTTCCTAGAGAAGGATGTTACTATGATTCCAGCAGTTTCTCTAGGGTCTAATTCCTTTCTGATTGCAGCAGTCTGAGGGCTGAGTGTGGAAACTCAAACAATTCTTGATATCATTTGAAATCCATGAGCTGACTAAAGTTTTTCAGGGAACAATTAGCACAATAGGCCTCTGTAAATTCAATTTCTTGTTCAGATAATTCAAGGTTTACTGCTTTTACGGCCAGGAGGAATGCTTCCTCCATAGTGTTGTTTCTGAGCCATTTCCTTCTCCCCCAGTTCCCCTAGAAATCAGTTGCATTGACTAGGTTGAATTAGAGGAAAAAGATGGAGTCACAGTAAGAAACAAAGCAGGCAGAGATAGAGGAAAAAGAAATGCCTTTTGTGGACTGGTAATACAGAGATGTTTTCTCCAGGGCGACGCTGCTCTAGCAGCTGGAACTGTGTCAAGCAGCTGCTTCTGCAACCATGTTGTCCCTGACAGAGGTGTGTGTGTGTGTGTGTATGTGTGTGTATTGGGGGGGGGGGGAATAAATTCTTCAAAAGCATGCTTCTTATGGCCTACTTATTTTACCTAGATTTTACTTTCTACTGGCCTATTTAGTGAAGAATCATCAATGGTTCTACTTACCCATTAGCTACTGACTAGGAACCAAACCTTCACTCTATGAGCCTTAGTGGGAGATGCTTCACATCCAACCTGCAGCATTCTACCTATAGCCCAGAAACTCTCACAGTCAGCTCATAATGCCAGACACACACATCACCAAGATCATCATATTTCCAGCACCTCAGTGGTCCCAGCATTGCTTAAGTGTTTAAGTTCAAAGTCTCCTCTGGGAATCAAGGCAAACTCTTATCTGTGAGCCCTTGTAAAAATAAACAAACAAGAAAGAAGTATGTGCTGTCAACATGCAACGGTGGGACACAGTACACATTCCTTTTCTAAAGGGAAGGAGTAAGAACGAAGCAAAACAAGCAAACAATAAAACCAGAAAGGAGCAATCAGACCAAAGCCAGACTAACATGCAGCAGGGGAGACATTAAATCCCATAATTCCCTGTCAGGCATCTGTGATTGCACGTTGTGAGCATCAAAGGGTGTGGCCTTTTCATCTCCTTTGGCCTTCTGTGTCAGCTTCTTCTGTTGCAGTCACTGGGTGGCTCTCTCCTGAGCTGACTTTGCTGAGTGCCTGTGGTGCTCTCGGACAGACAGTTCAGGTTTCTAGTATCTCTAACCTCCTGGGTCTTCACTACAGCTCTGCTTTGCCAGCTGCACACGTTGCCCTGCGAGAAGCTGCCTGTGTAGCCTGACCCTGATCCACACTGCCTGGCTTCCTCAGCCTTCCCTAGGAACCTAGGTGGATGACACAGCTCTTGGAACCTCTGTTCCATAAGAGCCAGCATTGTGTGGATGATGGTAAAGGTCTGTGGCCATCTCCAACAGTAGACCCAATTCCTGCACATCCTTTTGTGAGCGAGCTCTTCTTAAAGGTGCCTTTTCTTCCCTGCCCTTTGATTTACTAAAATAATATTAATTTTCAATTCAGCATATGACTACAAAGTATATCTTTCCAAACATGTGTAGTACTTAAGTACGTGGAAACAGGGCCTAGAGAGCTGGGTTAGTGATTAAGAGCACTGGCTGTTCTTCCAGAGGACCCAGGTTCAGTTCTCAACGTCCATGCAGCTGCTCTCAACTGTAGGTAACTCCGGTTCCAAGGACTCCCATGTCCTGCTTTCGCCTACCCCAGCACTAGGCATGCATGCCATGAGCACATTCATGCAGGCAAGCCACACACACACACATAAAATATTAAAATATTTTAAAAATGCATTGGAAACAAAAAATAAAGGATAAGAAAAATTGTTCATTGTACTTTACATAAGGATTCTTAGTATTTGAAGGCATACTGACAATGTATAGCTCTTATTATATAGAAAGGGAAAGAGGAAGCTTAAGGGATGGAGACGATAGAACACAGGTAGTATGAAGGAGGAAAGGGAATGATGGGGAGTGGAGGATCTAAATGCAGAAGGGTAGAGGGGGGAGGAGGGCAGGGTTGGTGAGAGGGATAGCCACAAGTAAAGGTTGTTTGAAACGCCACATAGAAGCTTACTATTTCAAAACTTCTGAAATATATGTATTCATATTTTACAAATAATTTAATTTGTGTTATCATACATGGGGAGGGGCAGCTAATGATGCTCTCAGAAGCCATAGATTACAAATTACAGAACTGGGATATTTCCCTTTGAGCTGTTAATCCAGGGTTCCAGAGACCCTCAAAACAATACAGGCTCTAGACAATGCTCTTGTTTGCCTGCCAGAATTTGATGGTAACTTTCTACTGCTGAAGGCAACAGATATTTTGGTTATAGAACACAGAGAAGTGAGTTTTACACTATTGAGGTCATGTTGGTTCTTTGGATGTATACAGGCATATTTCTTACTCTGTTAGTAAAAAGCATCTTTTAAAAAATGAGGTAACTTAAAAAACGATGCTAACTTTTTCAACAACTATTCTGTTTTTGGTCCCAACTTTAGATATACATATACTTTATTGCCTAAATTGCAGGTTTGTTTTTTTTTAATACCCTTTTTCTTTTGCTCCTAATTCTCACTGCAAATCTGGCTAAAGCATCCAGTAAAATACATGACATAGCACGGTACCCTGAAATTTCTTTTTGAGATTAATCAGTCTCTTACCTCTAAATTCAACTTCCAACAAAATCTCAGAGCACGGACAAAATGTAGATTGTTGATAGGATGTGATGGAGAATGGGGTGGGAGGGCTCTAGTCCAATCCTCAGGAGACTTTCTTTCCATCAGAAACCTCACAACACAGCCTTTACAGTTCAAGAGCCCATTGGTTTTCTGGTCTTCTGAGTTCCCACTAGAGTATCTCATTAAGTTCTGCTTGTAACAATCCAGGGCTTTGCTAGCTTTCACCCATCAGCTTTTCCACACTCCTTCAACAAATCAGTCCAAATGTCTCTTCTGAACCACACCATCAGGTCTTAGTTACAGCATTGGTATAACTTGTCAGTGTCTGTTTTCTATGCCAGTCAGCTTCTCATCGTCATGAAAAAAACAAAAACAAACAAACAAAACCACCTCAGTAAATCCAGTTACTGGGAGAACAAGAGAGTTTTCTCACAGTTTCAAATGTTTAGTCCATGGCTAGCCTTGTTACTTCCGGGCTTATGCTGAGACAGAATATCATGGCGGCAAGCTTAAGGGGTAGACACTGTTACTCACCTCATGGTGGCCAGGAAGCAGAGAGTAAGACCAAAGATACAGGGACCAAAGATACCCTGTGCAGGCACATCCCTGTGGCTTACTTCTTCCAAATCCACACCACCTTCCAGCAATCTATTCAGTATTGTTACAGGAGTTTTGAGGGCCCGTTAAGGGAAAGCTGTTGCCTCCCAGTGAAAACATTGGAAGCTGCCTCTAGGTGGAGACATGCCATTTTCTGCTCTCTTAAGTGAGAACCCAGTCTCTCCAAGGGACCAGCCCCCAGAAAGGCAGGTTGAGCTGAAACCATGGTAAAGGGATAGGAGTAACAGATGTACTTTGATTACCCAGAATTTCCGCTTTCTAGGGCCATCCCTATAAGCGGCTATGAGGTTCTGTTGAGACTGTTTCCCTTCTGAGTGGACTCAGAAAGGCCTAAGTTTTCCTTTTCTTCTCTTCTGTTTTTTCCTCTGATGCTGGCCAGAGCCTAAGTATGCTTTTCCTGGTAACTTGGGCATCCCTAATACTTGGGCTCTCCTTGTCTGTCCTGTGACTGGCCTCCGTGATTGCTTAACTCAAGCAGCATGTTTTGGTTTTAATTTTTTTTCCTTCTTCATTTTCCTCCTTTTTGTAGCTGCTGAGATTTGCAGTTTGCCTTATCTGAGGTTCTCATATTAACCTTTAGTAAAATTGTCATTAACCTTCCATTTGAATCCGTCCTTAAATTATTTTGTTAATGACACTAGGAACCCCAAGAGGGGACTTTTATTTGCCTAGTATCAGTGTGAGTCAGCAGTGGATCTGATGAGGTTAGTGTCCCTGGGATTCAGTCAGCTCTCAGTGTCACAAACTGCAAACAAACCTTCAACACAGGAGCCTTGGGGGAGACATTTCCTGTCAAAGCCATAACACAGAACACCTATATGTAATCAGAGACAGTGCTTCAGATGCATGATAATTCTGCTGGGTGGTGCTTCTGAACTACCACAGAGCAGCAATAACTGGATGTGGTTTTCTTTACTTGTTCCTGACTCTTGGGTCATGCAGACCTTGAAGTCAACATTGTAAGGACAGAATTATCCCTGAGCCCCTCTCTATTGTACCCTTCCTTGCTCTCTTTTGAGATAGCATCTCATTGTGTAGCTCTGGATGGCCTGGACTGGAACTCTATACACCAGGCTGGCCTCAAACTCATAGAAAGCCACCTGCTGCTCCCTCCCGCATTCTGGGATTAAAGGTGTGTACATCATGCCCAGCCCTCTCTTTTCAACATAGAGCCCTTCTTTTGTCAACCTTATGCTTTCTTGTGGGTTTGACTTCTTTTGAGTTCAATTCTGAGAGGCTAGAGGACTAAGTTTGGGAGGAGAAGGTAAGGAAAATGGCTATTTCCATTTTACATACCCCTAACAGTTTCAGATTTCTGGAAAGATTACAGATGGAACTTCTTAAAAATTCTCATTGTTTTTATTTATAATTACTTCTCAATTGGTGAAAAATGTGTTGGTGTTGGAAACTTGAACAACATTTCTTTGTCATGGATTTTTTTAAATTTAATTTTATTTATATATTTATTTATTACAAATTATTCACTTTGTATCCCTGCTGTAGCCGCCCATCATCTCCTCCCAGTCCCACCCACTGTCCCTCTTCTCCCCTATGCCCCTCCTTAGTCCACTGATAGGGAAAATCTTCCTCCCCTTCTATCTGACCCTAACCTATCAGGTCCCATCAAGGCTGGCTGCATCATCTCCTTCTGTGGCCTGGCAAGGCTGCACCCCCCAGGGGTAGGTAATCAAAGAGCCAGCCCATGAGTTCATGTCAGAGTTTGTAATGGACTTAATGAGGTTACTTTTTCTTGTGTGTGTTTATTTTTTAAATTTATTTTATAAAATTTAATTTATTTTATTAATTACAATTTATTTACTTTGTATCCCAGGTGTAGCCCCCTCCCTCAACCTTCCCACTTCAATCCTCCCTCCTCTCCTCCCATGCCCCTCCCCCAGCCCGCTGATAGGGGAGGTCTTCCTCCTCTTCTATCTGACCCTAGCCTATCAGGTCTCATCAGGGCTGGCTGCATTGTCTTCCTCTGTGGCCTGGTAAGGCTGTTCCCCCAGGAAAGGGAGGTAATCAAAGAGCCAGCCACTGAGCTTGTGTATTTTTTTTATAATAATCAAATTTTAACTGTGTAAATAATTTGTAGTATCTTTTTCAAAAATCTTAAATGTGCCATGATTGACATATATATGTACATATATGTATTTATGTATATATGTATATATATATATCCACTTCTAATATTTTTAGTTTTTGTAAATGTAAACAGAATGCTTTTTAATTTTTTTCAATTTTCCTGAGGAATAAGTAATGAAAATTTAGTATATACACACAACACAGTACTATTCAGTCACAAGAGGATTAAATCCTGTCATTTTAAACAATATAAACAGAAAGTAAGGTCATTATGTTAAGTCAAATAGGCTAGACACAGAAAGATAAATACCATGTAATAGACTGCAGGAGGGCTGGAGCCCAGTGCTGGGGCTGGCAGCCTTCTTTTCTCACCCATCCCATTGTCTCATTTTCCAACACCTGAGGCACTCTCCCTGGAAAATGTTTGTCCACATTGGCCAGTTATCTTCACTCTTCTTCCCATGCTCCCAGTTCAATCCCCTAGTCTCATTCCCAGCTTTGTAATAGACCACCTGTCTCAGCCTCTCCTTTCTCTCTGCTGACATTCCCTGAGGACTAGAATTCTATCCCATAGCCTTCTGTTCTCATGCTCCTAAATCCAGAGAGGGCCACAGAAACTAAGGAATGGAAAATCCATTCAACAAGGACAAAAGCAGATATCAGCACCTTGAATTTCAATCATCCCAAACCCAGGTGCCTAGATGCTTGCATAAAAACACAATTAATAACAATCAGGAAAATATGTAGGGCCCAGCTATTCTACCACAGTGGGCCCTGTGAAGTGCAACAGAGCTGAAGCACAGGACAAGAACTTCAAAATAGCTCTTATGAATATGCCCAAGGACTTTAAAGAGAATATGACTGAATCCATTAATGAACGTCATGAAACAAAACAAACAATGAAATGAAATGACGAAAACCGTTTAAGACATGAAAGTGGAAATAGAATCATTAAATAAAATGGAAACTGAGATAAAATTGGACATGGAAGGTTTAGGAACTCAAACAGAAAGTCAGAAACAAGCCTAACCAACAGAATATAAGGGATGGAGGACAGAATCTCAGGTACTAATGACAAGATAGAAGAAACAGATGCTTCAGTCAAAGAAAATGTTAAATCTAATACAGGTACAAAACATCCAGGAATCTGGAAGACCATGAAAATACCAAATCTATGAGTAATAGGAATAGAAGAATAAGAAACCCAAGTAAAAGGCACAAAATATTTTCAACAAAATCATAGAAGAAGATTTTCTTAACCTAAAAAAGGAGATGCCTATCAGAGAGATACAAGACAGAACACTAAATATACTGGAACAGAAAAGAATTTTCCCATGATGCATAATAACTAAAACACTAAATGTACAGAACAAAGAAAGATTTTTAAAAGCTACAAGGGAAAAATAATAAGTTAACATATAGAGACAGTCTTATTAGAATAACACCTCACTTCTGCATAGAGACTCTAAAGGCTAAAAAGGCCTGGATAGATGCTCTACAAACTCAGTGCCACCACAGATGCCAGCAAAACCTTCAGTCACAATAGATGAGAAAGAAAACCATTCCACAATGAAACAAAATTTAAGCAGTATCTCTTTACAGATCCAGATCTACACAAGACACTAGAGGGGACCTTCTAGTTAACCTGAAGAAGTTAACTCCCCTCAGGAAAACACAAGGGATACTCTCAGACCACTAACTCAGGAGAAGTGGGAAAAATCCACACCACACCAACAAAATAATGGGAACTAACAAACATTGGTCATTTATAACTGTCAACACCAATGATTTCAATTCCCCAATAAACAGACACAGACTACATATTGGATATGAAAGCAGAATCCACTTTTCTGCTGCATCCAAGAAATATACCTTACCTAATAATAATCTATAAACAAATCTAAGAATAGATATCACTCCAGTGTACAGGATGGATAAAATATTCTAAGCAAATGGATCGAAGAAGCAAGCTGGTATAGCTAGGGAAGTAATACCCCAAAGGAGCAGATGACAAGAAATAAACTCAGAACTCAAGTCAATAAAATAGAAAGAAATAAACAACAAAAACAATACAAAGAATGAAACAAGTTGGTTCTTTGAGAAAATCAACAAGATTGGCAACATTTTATTCAAGTTAATAAAAGGCAGAGGGAGAAAATACAAGTTAGCAAATTAAGGACCTGAAGATGGACATAAGAGACACAGAGGAAGCCCAGAGAATCATAAGGACATGGTTTAAAAATCTGTAACCTACCAAACTGGAAAACCTAAAATAAATGGATAATTTTCATGGTGTATACCACTTACCAAAGTTAAATCAAGATCAGATAAGCAATTTAAACAGATCTATTACCACTAGTGAAATAGAAGCAATAATTAAAACTCTCCTAAGCAAAACAAAACAACAACAACAACAAAAGTTTAAGGCCACATGGTTTTAGTGCAAAATTCTGCCAGATTTTTAAAAATAGAATGAAAACCAATACTCCTCAAATTATTCCTCAAAACAGAAACAGAAGGAACATTGTGCTGGAATGGAAAATAGAGTAGATAGTTATGGATGGAGGAGGTAAGTGACTGGAATTGGAGGATCAATTGGAGAGGGGAAGAGAAAAGGGAGTGATGGAGGGGATATGGGGTAGGACAGCTAAAGGGCTATTTGAGGGATCATATGGGAAGCTGATACAATAGAACCTTCCTAAAAAATATACACCTATGAAGAAGACCTAAATGGAACTGGCAAATAACCGGGAGATGGAAACCAAACTGTCTATGGTTTTTTTTTTAATAATTAATTTTATTTTATTTTATGTGCATTAGTGTGAAGGTGTCAGATCTGTTAGAACTGGCCTTACAGACAGTTGTGAGCTGCCATGTGGGTGCTGGGAATTGAACCCAGGTCCATTTGAAAGAGCAGACAGTGCACTTAACCAGTGAGCCATCTCTCCAGCCTGTCTATGTTTTATCACCAAATGAAACCTCTGCTTCCGGAATGGGTTACATCCAATCAAGTTCTTGGCTAAAGGGGTCCCATGGGAACCCCTAAACAACCCATTCTATTGCCAAGGCTATTGGGCTCTCCACAAACCCATGGTAAGGCCCTATTGCTGAAGATAGCACCTATAAAACATATCGTATGTGTAGACTTGAGCTGCTGCCTACCTTGCTTGAGCCTACCAGATTCTCTCTGGGTATGCAAACCATATTGACTAATGTGCATGGTATTAGAAGGTATAATATTAAAGAAGAAAGGGAAACAACGACCAAGCTACAAACCATTTGATCTACAATAACCTGCATGTGTTATTTCACTGATGCAATATTGGCACAAAGCCTGTGGAAGTAACCAACCCATATCTGATTTGATTTAAAAACTTACTCCATGAGATGCAACCCATCCCAACACTCCTAAAGCAGCCAAGGACTGAGACTAGATAGACCAAGGATCTAAGGGAAGATCAAATATTACTCTTTCCTGAAGAAATGTAACATTAAAAGGATACCTAATGACATCCTGCTGTACTCATAGATCAGTGCCTTGTGGGACATCACCAGTGAAGCTTCTTCCTGCAGCAGATAGGAACAAATACAGAGACCCACAGCTGGACAACGTGAAGGTAGTGGGAGACCTTGGAGCATTCATTTCTAAATGTCTATCAAATCCCTTCCTTCAGGGCTCAAGAGGAGGCAGAAAGAGTGTAAGAGCCTGTGGGCATGTGGATACCAGGGAAACAAGTCCTTCTATACACAGTAGAACTGGGAAGTTTGTTTGTCTTATTTTTCTTTTCTTTTCTTTTCTTTTCTTTTCTTTTCTTTTCTTTTCTTTTCTTTTCTTTTCTTTTCTTTTCTTTTTTTTTCTTTTCTTTCCTCCTTTTTTTCCTATATTCCTTCCTTCCTTCTTTCATATCTTCCTTTTTTCCTCCTTTTCTACTTTCCCTCCTCCCTTTCTTCCCTTCCTTCCTTCCTTCCTTCCTTCCTTCCTTCCTTCCTTCCTTCCTTCCTTCCTTCCTTCTCTCTCTCTCTCTCTCTCTCTCTCTTTCTTTCTTGTCTCATAATGCTTTGTCAGGGCTTTACATTTTTTTTTAACCTAATAGGTCTTTTGTGTACATATTATGAGTTCTGGTTTTGTGTTGTATGGGATTCATGTGTGTGGGAATGTGTGTGTTTCTCCATCTATTTTGTTTTAAGCTTTTTCTTTGGCAATTTTTGTTTGCTTATTTGTTTTGTCTTATTCTGGTCTGTTTGGTTTTATTTTATATCTTTATTTTATTACTATTTTTAGATGCCTTTTGTATTCTAATGAGAGGGAAAGGAAAGGTGTAGTTTTGGGTATGTAGTGAGCTGGGGAGGATGTGGGCATAGTTGGGGAGAAAAACTGAAATCAGAATATATTACATGAAAGTCTGCTTTCAATAAAACATTAATAAAAACAAAGCCTTAAAACAAAAAATACTCTACAGTATCACCTGTGTGCAATCTAAAAGTTGATCTTTTAGAAGTTTAGTAGATCAATGGTTATCAGAGGTTGGGAAGGGTAGGGAAGGGTAGGGAAGGGAAAGCTGATTGGTGTTATTCTCAGGTAGGAAAAATACTCTCTGGTGTTCTATTACATTGTAAAGCAACAATAGATAGTGATAATGTACTAGATAATCTGTAAAAAGGGTAGAAGAAAAAACAACTTTGATTATTTTTGCCACAGAGAAATGAACATTTGAGGAAATAAATATGCTTACCCTTATTTTAACATTACACAATACATCAAAACATCATAAAACACACCCATAAATATGTGGAGTGTTCATATTTAAATTATAAAAATAGTTTCTCCCAATCTAATTGATATATCTACAGCACAGCCCTTATACCATAGGCTCAGGGAAGATTGTAAGAGTCAGTCTGCTGAGATTGTATCGTCCATAAATGACAGGGAAGTTGTGCCCATGAAATCTCAATAGTATGGTTGTCTAGACAACAGCTTCCCTCCCGTGAAGCTGTGGTTATACACAGTTGTGAGCTGTCTAACAAAGCTGCTGGGAACCAAACTCACGTCCTCTCTAAGAGCGGTACATGTTTTAAGTGTTAGGATATCTCTCTAGTCCCCACATTTGTATATTATTACAAAATTGACTTGTCTCATTCTCATTGGCTATGATGGAAAGATTAGCAGCCAACAAGCTCTCCAAAGTGTCTCATCTTTGGACACTTTCATGTGTCAAAGGGGATGTTACAGACGTGATTACTGTTAAAGACCTTGAGATGGGGGAGATTATTTTATTTCACCTTCAGGGACACAATTATAATCATGAGTCCTACAAACGTGAAGACATTGCCCAGCTGCGTTTGGAGGGATGAGCTCACAGATGCAGGATCAGTAAGATGTGACGTGAGGAGTCAACTTGTCTTTTCTGGCTTTGTAGACAGACCTAAATGCTATGATCAAGAACTGTGCGAAGCTTCTCGAAACTAGATGTGACAAGGATTAATTAGACTCTTCCCTAAAGCCTGCAAAGGGCATGCAGCCCTTGATTCCAGCCCAGTGAGATTTAATTTGGACTTCCAGCCTACAGAACAATGAGATGGGAAATGTGTGTACCCTCGAAAGTCACTAACGGTAGTAATTCATTATGGGAGCAAAGTGAAACTATGTGCAGGGACTAAAGTATTATTTTATTTATATGTATCAAAGATAGATTTTTTTAATGAAACTTTTAATAAGCATAAACAAAAAATTAAAGTAAATTACTTTGTATGTCATTTCCTTTTTTCTAACACATTTATCAAATATTTATTATCAAGCTTGCTTGATGTAAACTTCATCAATTCACAGCAAATAAAGGTGAATATTGAACATAAAATCATTTATAGAAATCTGAAGTTTTAATTTCAGGTTTGTAATTTTAATTTTAACAATTCTTGTTAGATACTTTCATGATAGTAAAAGTATGTGAACCTTTAGTATTCTGTGATCATCTAGCTGCCAATATTTCAGTATTCATTCTACACATAAATCTGCATACATGCATATTTAAGCTGCTTTGAAATGCTTGCTATTGCCAACTGTATTTAAAGAACTGTGTTTCCTTTTCAAACATGGATTTAATTCAGAAGTACCTCCAAACCACAAAAGAGAACACGAAGGAAATATATGCATGCTACTCCTGGGAAACCACACTTCATTATGCAAGACTCTATTGCATTCATGCTATCTGAGAGGCAGGGTCTGACAAGTTAATTAATGTGTCTTTGCTCTTACCTAAGTGCTTTTGCCACTCCAGCCCGCCCCACCACCGAAAGCAGCGTCTGCCTCCAGTTCAAGCAGCTACACAGCTCATGTCCTTCACAGGACGCAGAGACGCTTGACTTCTGTGTGAGAGCCACAGGGGGAGAAACATAAAAGCCTGTGGACAGCGCGGATCTGGGAGCAGATGTTTAAGGTGCCGAGTCACTGGCACCAGTGCTAAGCATGGCATCCCTGGGCACAGAGCCACCTCATCTCCTTTAAAACAGTTACCTGTTGTCTCTCTTACACGGTAGTTCCTTTAATGAGCAGGGTCCATGTTAGCAACGCCTTTTCTGTGGGTTTCCAGGCAGTTTTGAGATATTTAAGATCCCATCCAATCTTCCAGATTATGAGGAGTTTGTTATTTGTTGCTGTTCATACCAAATGGATGTCTTGCATCCCATGGGGTTGAGTTACAAAGGATTTGCATTTAGTTACCTCAGTGCTAGCTCCAGAAAGGGTAAGCTTAAGAACGCCATTCCTTTCCATCAGGAAGTCAGTAAGGCTCGCTTCCCTGGTGTTTCTTTTTAGTGTGTGACTAGGGTTTATAACATGCCTGAGTGGCCCCGTTGTTGCTGAATTTTTACGGTTGAATTTTTCCACACCCCAGCTTTAATAATCTGATCCTTTCTCTTTTTCCGTGGTTCTCCTTACTCACTTCCTAGCGAGTACCAGGCATTGATCTCCCTGCTGCCATAACACACAGTCCCCAGCAACACTTCCCCGTGTCCTGCTCACCTCCTTTCTTGTCCTATAGATAAAACTTCTCGGAATTTTCTTCCTTTTTTTGGTGATGCATTCTTTTCATTGAATGGAGAAGTGGGAACATCTCAAGACAATCCTTGAAATCAAAGTTTTCATTGTAGGGTTTGCCTGCAGTGATAGAGCTAAAGTGAATGCAGTAAGTTGTTATGGGAAATGGGAAGGCAAAGCCTTGTCCATGCCAAAGAGGACTATGGTCCATGCAATTCTTCGTGTAAATGGTCAGCATGGTATAGCCACAGATCTTGTTCCTGGAAGAACAGTTGGTATATTACCAGCCACGTCTTTTAAATTCTTCTTTCATACATTATATCCTGACTGAAGTTTCTCTCCCAGCCCCCTCCCCCACCTCCCCTTTCCCAAGATCCACTGCTCCTTCATTTACCTTCAGAAAAGTACATTCCTCCCAGGGATGCCTAAGGAACATGATATATCAAGTTACAATAACATTAGGGAAAACCACTCATATCAAAGATGGATAAGGCAGCTCAATAGGAGGAAAATGCTCCCAAGAGCAGGTAGAATACTCAGAGACAGCCGCTGCTCCCACTGTTAGGAGTCCCACAAGCACACCAAGCTACACAACCATAACATATATGCAGAAGACTTAGCTCAGACTCTCAGTCACTTGGTATAGTCATTTGCATTTATTTGGACAGGTCTTGGTGATATCACGAAAATGAAATAGAAGTGTTGTTGAGGTAGGGTAGAATAAATGTGGCTGCACCCTAAGATGTTAGTATTAGTAACTTTAAAGATGCTCTTGGTGCCGCCTGTCTCTGTACTGAATTTCTTTCTCCATCTTTCTGCCTTTGTATTGCCCCTCCCCACTCCATGGTCCCAGTTAGAGTCAGGTAAATTTCCCCCTTATAGCCCACTTATCCCATTATTTCTGTCTGTGGAGCTCCCTAATACTCACATAGACCTCTTTTACTTTCTTCATTTCTGTGGTTCTTCCAGCCCTTATATTCACATATAAAGATTCAGAGTGAGGAACTCAAGTTGAGGCTGTTGGTAGCTCAGTACTTATGTATTAACCATGAGTGCCAGGATGAGAGCTGCACCCTGATGTCAGTATCAGGCAAAAAGACATTTTTTGGTAAGATTGGTCCTATCCTCTTAGAGTACAGCCTCTAGAGTGGATCACAGTTAAGGATGATTTGTGGTCTTTATCTATTGAAGTCAGGCTAAGACCTGGCACAGAGGCAGCCTATGCACCCGAGATATAAGGTTGTTCTCAAGATCTTTGTTATTTGGTTGTGACCAGTGCAGGATTAAGACCGTAATGTGGTCCTGGCTCCATTGAGGTGATGATATGGTCAGTTTAGATGGCCTACGGTCCAGTCCTCACACACCTGAACCTGAGATGTGCCTAAGATACTTGTTGGTCAAGCAGTGGCCCAGTCAGTATTAATATTAGGATCTGTTATCTGCCCTGATGCTTATGGTTATAAACATCAGAAACCTTGTGAGTCAAGATTGTTCAGTATAGCATTTGACTGGCTCACAGTTGAGGCCTACATGCTCAGAATTTGTTCAAGACAGACCAAGCCTGAACTCAGAAGAGTGCCATGCATGGACAACAAACCCTGGGTGTTAGGTTGTACCTAGGTTGTTTGATGGTGAGGTGTGTTCTGGACTCCCTTGAGGTCATGATGTGAGATCCATTGATGAAAATGTTGTCTAGGCTTAGATGAAGACATAAGGTCATTCCAGGCTACTTGGTGATCATAGAGTGACCCTAATTTTATTTTCTATCTTCCACATATCCTTCAAGTCAGCATGAGCCCAGCCTCTTTGTTGTTTCTGAGGTGGGGATTTCCCTAGTATCTTTGTCATCAGTGTTCAGCTAGGGTCTTATGAGGTTCAGGGAATTCAGGCTCGTTTGGATTCCTGGTTTGGTACCAATTCCCCTCTAATGTAATTTCTACTGGACCTCTTTTGTTCCTAGGTTATCTGGAGAGAGAAACAGAGCTGGAGAGCAAGAATTGGAATTCTGGCCCCTAAGATTATGGCCTCTAAATTTGCAATGTCTTTGAACCCCACATTCATACCAAGTTCTTAAAAGCCCAGAGACAGACTTTAGAAGCAGGGGCCTTTGTGTAGGGGTTATGTTGTGTGTGTAGAACCCCATGAACTGACTTAGTGCCCTGCTAAAGACTCCCTTGAGTAGGTCCACCCACGAACCAGGTAGCCTCTCTCAGAAGACATTGAAACTGGCAGGACCTTGATCTTGGACTTCCAGCCTTCAGAACTTGAGAAAGCACTTTTTGCTGATGAGAAGTAACTGGCCTAAAGTAAGTGGTGATTGCGTCTCAGGTGGCCTCATATAGTCCCAGGCAAGAGGATGCTTGGAGAAACTTGAATTCCAGGCAAAGAGCACTTAGGGAAAGGAACACCACAGAGCAGCTGTTTAAGCAGAGACCAGTAGGTCTCTGGACTCCCACATTCAGCATGGGTCTGAGGATTGACTGTCAGTGAGCGTCAGTCCCTTTCAGGGACAGTTTGTCCCATGAATTCAGGAGGCAGGAAGCCAGGCAGCAATCCTTCGTGCTTTTGAAATATCTTACAGTTTCATGTGTGTGTTTCAGTGTGTGCATTCTGTTCTATGTACACCACCATATGTATATATTTGTCACCACGGCAGTAGCATCAAGGGTGGGTATTTGGGAAGATACTCAGTTTCTCATCTTCATGGATGGGTGATGACATTATTGTAAGCTGTTACAGGAGTGAATTTGCCCCCACCTGCCATGTAACAACATGGTGTTTATCTCATGGTTCAGTTCTTTGGTTTACCACGTGGGATGTTTTTGCATGTCCCAGACTACATGAAAACCATGATTTTATCTCAACATAGCTGATATGAGAATGTTGCCTGGGTTCGAAGAATGGAGGTGAGAGCCCACAGGCCCTCAAGTTTAAGGAAGTGAAGATAGAGATCAGGTTTTCAATGTTGTTGTTACGGTGGTTTCAGATGTGTTGGAGTGCTTGGTGGTAAGTACCTCATACTGCATCTCCCCAAATTAACCTAGGACCTGGGCATGCCTGAGCTTTCCAGGTTATTTGATAGTCAGGTCTGGGCCAGACACTATGAAGACAAAGGTATAGTCCTGGTTCTTTTGTGATGAGGATGAAAAGAGGGTGCTGCCCACCCGTCTTATAGTTTCAGTGGGCTCAGGCTTTAGCTTGGTGGCTAAAGAGCTGTTGGATTAGCATTGGCAGGAGATTATGTCTTATGACTGGATGTCAATCATCAGTGCACACTTGAATCTGGGTGAGTTCAAGTTTTTTGGTGAACAGTGTGTGGCCTGGGTCACATCTGTGGGTTTGGTTTGTCCAACAAAATAAATTGAAGATAACGCCTGTTGTCAGACTAGGTCACCGTCATGTGTATGTCACACACTGTGGCCTCAGGTCCTCTCTGCAGTGTGTGGACATTTTATATCTCCCAGATGATTTTGGAAAGACTGTTCTCAGCAAGCAACATATACAATCTCTCTAGAGTACCCCTGTTCTGCCTCCTTTAGAGGGGAACCCCATCAACAGTTTTGCCTACTCTGGAGCTCCAGTGCCTGACAGAGGCTGGTTGTGACACCCTTTGACACTTCCGTGCTCACTCTGTAGGGCTTAGCCATCCAGAGCATGAGCTTTCAAATACTGGAAGAGCATCACAGAGCTACTCCTAAGGACTGCTGTTCCCAAGTGGTAATTGACAATCCACACAAAGTCAAGTTCACAGAAAAAAAAAAAAAAAAAAAAGAAAAGGAATGCTACCTGTGTGCTAAGGAGTCTATAAGTCTAGAGAAGTGAACTTTGCACTTGTGGAGACTTAGAATGGTATAAGACAGAGTCAAATTGTACTGGGTTATTTTTAGTTCCTTTGACGGTCATAGGTTTTTTTCATTAAGTTCTGCATTCTCTGTATTTATTAATTTTACTTTGTATTGCTTTTGTTCCATAGACCTGCTTCATAGATTTTCTTGTCCAGGACATTGTACTTCATTAGGCCCAGCTGGGAACTTCAGGCACAAGCAACGCGAGGCATATGGACAGAGACATATGGTTATCAAGCTAAGGTGACTGCACAGAATCTGATAGTCGCTTCTATGTTCGTTCACTCAGCGTGTAGCAGTAAGGCCTAGGGTGAAGAGGGCAACTGATGTACCTAGTTTTTACAGAGGAGACGGGTTGTAAATGAATAGACAAACCAAGGAATAATCTGTACTTTGGTAAGTACCAGGAGGAAAAATAAAGGGGCTGGGGGAGCAGTGTGCCTTAGGATGGGAAATAGAGTGCACTTAAAATATGATGTCAGAGCAGAGCTGTGTAAGAAGCAGCGTTTGACCGAGACTTCATTGATGGGACTGAGAAAACCATGTTGCTGTCTCTGGGACATCCTAGCCAGAAGGGTACGTAAAGGCTTAAGCTCAAGAATTGCAGGGATGTGGGAAGGACTGACGGAGAGCGATGAAGAGGGTACCAGGGGTAAGCTAGGGAGGTGTGTCCCTCAGGGCACACCTGCACACGTCACACGTTCTTACATTCCAAGCTGTGTTCTACCTGTCCATCTCTCCCTCCCAAGGCCCCTCTCTACCATGGGTATCATCTTCCCCTCACAGGGTTCCAGCAGCCTCCTCAGGGCCCCACCACAATGTCAGTGTCCAGCACTGACACCTCAAACTAGTTGGTTATTTTATTTTTATTTTATTTTATTATTTTATTCTATTCGGTGTGTGGGTGTTTTGCCTGCATGTGTATCTGTGCACCGTGTACATGCCTGTTGTCCACAGAGGCCAGAGGAGGGCATCAGAGTTAAATGTGGTTGGGAGCCACCATATTTAAACCTGGGTCCTCTGGAAGAACAGTAAATGCTTTTAGACGAAGGAGACATCTTCCCAGCCCCAGGGGTTTCTTTTGTAATAAGGCTTTTATTCTGAATTTTTTACATTTCTTAAAGTGATACAACACGCTTTCTTTGTGGAAAACTGCCACCAAAGACCATAAAACATCCTTTGAATACCAAGGATATACTGTCTGTGTTGGCTAATGGTGTGAGCAAAAGGAATGCTAGAAATGAGAGACAACTATCCAGTGACAGTGAGATGTGCATTTTGCTTAGGTTTGATTCTTGGTATTATAATAACAACCCTATTGGAAATAATGTGGATAAAAATAATTACAAAAGAATAGTCTTATCATAACACCAGACAAAAAGAAGAGAGGCAAAAAATACTCTGACGTGAGTTTGGATTGAAATTCTATGTTTGTGGAATGGCAATATACTTTTCCCTAGAAAACATGTAAGGTCTTAAAGAGAGTTTGTAATTGGGGATCTTCAAGCATCCAGAAGTGCAAGGGTTCTGATACTTAATGGGGATGAATTCTGCAAAATTCGCTGTGGGTTATAAAGCCAATTTCTTCAAGAGACACTGCAGCAGAACAAGAATCTTTTTCTCCATGTAGCCTGGGGAGAGGGGATATGTTTGAGATTGAAGATGCATCTTCTATTGAGAAGTACAAAAGAAAGTAAAATTTCCAAGAAAAGCAGCAAGTTTTGCTGTGAGCCATCCTGTGCATCTGTTAATCTTTTGTAGCCAAGTTCCAAAGGCAGAAATGAAGGGGAAATCAAACTCCCTCCATGACTGGAGTGCAAAGCCAGGTAGGAAGTCAAGACTGAGTTGTTGGAAATGTATTTTCAGTTGTAAGCTTGCTTGTCTACCAGTGATTTTCTAATTTGCACAAACCACACTTTAAGATAAGAATTCTTGGGGGTGGGAGGTAGCTCGGTAAGGACCCTTTAATTCCAAGGGCTTGAGTTTGATCTCTGGAACCCATATTAAATATATATATATATATACATATATATATATATGTATATATATATATATTGGGCACAGAGACATCTCTGTAACCCAGTTCTGGGGTTCGCTGACCGGCCAGGGAGAACCCTTATTTCAAAGAAAAAAGAAAGAAAGAAAAGAAAGCGGGAGAAAGAAAAAGAAAGATGGATGGCACCGGAGGGGCACGCCTAAGGATGATATTGTCCTCTTGCTTCTGCACACGTGCATGTAAGAGCGCGCTTACCAGTGCACATGCGGGTATCTGCGCACACACAAGCACACAAACAACCCTCCCGTTCACTCGCAGACCCAGAAAGACTTTTGATCTTCAGTTCAGAATGCAGGCGGCAGCGTCCCGAGGCTCCATCTCCTGCTCTGTCAGCGTGGAGGTATAGGATCTGCCGAAGCTGAGGGAATGAAAGCAGCTGCAGCGCACGTCCTGCAGCGCACGTCCTCCAGCTGTGGCTGAAGGCGGATAGAGTCAGTCTCAAGTGGGAACTTAGAAGTCCAGAGCCCCTGACCCCACTTCAGACCTGCAGAATCCGCCACACAGGAGGCTTCATGTAGCCATTTTGATGATTCTGATGTCAGATGAAGCTCCCCTTGGCAAATGCGGACTCAATGAAACTAGCCCTCTTTTGTTCACTGTTTTGGACAAAATGTTTTCTGTAGCTTCTAAGAAACTATACCACCTGGCATTCTGAAGATGGAGCTTTTTCTGGTGATTTTAGGATGCTTTCAGGCAGGGGGAGGGGTGAGGGATGGAGTGGCCTGTGCCCTGGCCTACTGGGAACTAGCGTTTGCTCATTGCAGACTCAGGGTGGTGGAGGAAGCTGCCCAAGCCAACGGGGCAACACTACGAGGAAAGAATGTGGGATGGAGAGGCAGTAAAGAGGGAAGAGAGGAGCAGTGCTGGTGCTGTGGAGAGAGACAGAACCTGAGACTTGCAGTGGATGACAGATGTGAGAGAGGGCTGAGGTCGACGTTGGAACATGTTGCTGCCCAGTGGGGTTGCTGGGGTGCTGTGCAGCAGCCTGAAGCAAACTCAGCCCCCAAACAGGCAACCACCCTCAAGACTGACTTGTCCCTGGGCAATGACACAGGCCCGAGATGAGGAACAGCTGACTTTCTGGACTGGATCTCTTGGAAGGACCACCGTGGTCTGTGATGCCGCTGAGGACCATGTGTGGGTCAGGGGTCCTGATGTGGTCGGGACCACGTTGCTACCACCGAAGGCCATGTCAATGTCCATGGTCTCTGCATGGCCGGAGGCCATATTGATGTCTGTGAGCCATCCTGACACAGGAGGCTCTACCAATCTGAGGAGGCTGAGCTGCCGCCAGAGGCCATGATGATGTCCAGGTCCGTGCTGCTGCCGAGGGTCTGCTGAAATTCTGCTGCAGCTTGGGTCAGCTTGGTTCTGTGTTGATGTCTGTGGCCTGTGTTACCTTAACCAAGGGCTATGTGGAGGTCCGTGGTCTGTGCTGCTATTTACTAGCTGAAGGACATAGAGATAAAATGCTGGTAAAACCCTCCACCACCACAAAAAAAAAAAAAAAAAAAAAAAAAAAAAAAAAAAAATCAGCTATAAGTAGATTCAGAGAGCATTTCCCAGGAACTCTGTCTTTCTGTTTAATATATCAAGCACCATTCACGTAAATGAAATACAGTCTTTACCTTTCTGAGCAACAGCCTGCCTTATACACTGACAGTGATGTAAAAGTTAAGATCACATGGGACTGGAGAGATGGCACAGAGGTAAAGAGTACATGCTGCCCCTGCAGAGGACCAGGATTTAGTACCAAGCTCCCAAGTGCAGTGCAGTGGCTCACAGCCACCTGTAACTCCAGCTCGATGCCTTCTTCCATCCTGTTCTGGCCTCGGCTGACGACTGTTCTTCCTCTGTGAAATAAGTTTACCTTTTCTGCAGTTCATGTGAGTGAACTTAATCTGTACCATCTACTGTTTGCCTTTTTCATTTCCACATCACTGTCGCTATTCACTTATGTAATTAAAAATAGTGCTCCTGACCGCTCTTCAGGCAGCGTCTGAACTGTGGCAGAGCTCAGCATGTATCTACATTGATAACGGGTCTTGTTATACCAACCCCAATCATAAATTGCTGAGAATTACCTATTCAAGTTCTGTGTGAGGTCAAGCCAGTTAAGAATTCCAGTGGATTAGTGAGGGCCTCTTGAGGGTCCACCCTTCCTGAGGAGCTTTGGCAGCTGACAGTGTTGAGGTCAGAGAGTTTCTCTCCTCTAGTAATGTGTCCACTGGTAGGTCCATATCCATACTTTTATATATAGCACTAATTAGAAACAGCGGATTAAAAAATAAATAAATTATAAAACAAGGACATGATGTTGGAAGCAAATTGTGTTGGGGTGCTGTTAAGATCTAAACTGGGGGGAGGATAAGTGAGGAGTGGACATAATTAATATATGTTGTATAGATGTATGAAAATTTCAAAGGCTAAAAATATTTTTAGATGAAGAAACCCATGGAATTTTTTATACAGTTGTGTGGGAATCTGTTCTCATTTTTTTTCTTGTATAAATCACAGAGAAATGGAATTACAGAGTAAATATTTTTGTTTAAAATTTCTCTTATGTGTTTTCTTTGTTTATTTTGTTTATTCTAGGTTCAGTTAATTATCTTATTTGTAATAGTACCACTTGATGAAAGTTTTCTGCAGAAAAGAGGCACAGTCTAATTTTCTTTTTATCTTAGTTGGTGTTTAATTGCTAGACTCTGGCAGTAATCCAGATCTGCTACAGCTGCTTTTATGGTCTTGTCTGTATTCCTGGGGACTGGGAACTAGTCCTAGTTATTGGAGGTGGAGGGAAATTACACTCTGTCCAAAAGAAGGGAACTAGAAACAGGAAATGTCAACATCATCAGCCTACAAATGGGGCAGAAAGCAAAGTTAGCATAAGGAGATGAACACAGACGGGATGAAAATCTTTTGAGTAGTTGCCTAAGTGTGACTGTTGAGGAAGAACTAACTTCAAAGGCTTGTTCATGTTTTGAAGTACAAACATCTAGTATTATTGTGGTTTCTCTTAAAACTCCAATAGGTTAAAAACTCCAGGGATTTCAATATTTCTCACGAGAAGAAAATAGACGTAGGAATTTTCTTTGTTTTCAAGCATATTATGCTTGAGTGCTATGCTAGAGTTCTTCCATGTTAAGATGTCCAGAAACTGTTTCCTCTTCTAAAAACAACTAACCAGCCAACCAACCAACCAGCCAGCCAACCAACCAACCAGCCAAACAGCCAACCAACCAACCAACCAACCAACCAACCAACCAACCAACCAACCATAGAGTTTGCTTTCCTAAGTTTCATGCAAAGTATTGACCTACTTCATCTTCAAATCATCATCTAAAATGTTCTAATTAGAACTGGTTTACTTAAAAGCAATAGCATTTCAAAAAGATTCAAGCAAAAAGAGGTACGTAGAGGATGTACCAGCCATGTCATTAAAATGGGGAAATGTAGCTCACGAGAACTGAGTCAAGCAACGGAAAGCCCCCAGCACAGTGGTTTTTAACCTTTCTAATGCTGTAACCCCTTATGTGGTTCCTCATGTTGTGGTGACCTCCAGCCATAAAAGTATTTCATTGCTACTTCCTAACTGTAATTTTACTATGAAGCATAATATAGACATCTGATATGCAGATGGTCTTAAGTGGCTCCTGTGAAGGGATCTTCGACTCCCAAAGGGGCTGTGACCCACAAGCTCAGAACCACTGCCCTAGGGGCTCAGTCTTCTCTGATCTGACTCTCTCTGTGAGCTTTTCTGTCTCTGTCTTTAATTCCCCTTCATTTTGTCTATATTGTACAGGATTTTCTGTCAATGCTACCATTCTCCTAGTGTCCTTCATTGTCATCTCAAGAGGCTTAACCTATTGACCTGCAAGTTGCCATGACACCAAGTGTTGGTCTTGGTTCCACATGGACTTTCAGCTTTCTCTGATGCTATCTGTGCAAACAGAAGTTTAATTTTCAAGAAAGAAAAATGTAATAACAAAAGACAGGCCGTTAGACTGATAGGCCCAAGGAAAGTTGTCTATTTTTTTCCTCCAATACCGTGGCCTGCATGGGAAGGGTCATAGAGTTTAATGTGGCCAGTCCTACCTTTCCTTTCAATTAGGGACCATAATGGGAAAGTTGGCCTGGCAGTCAGTTGAGTGACAGACCACTAGGATTGGACTTCTGCTTGCTAGATGCTGCACAGTCTGTTCTGTTAGACAGAGATCATTTATATTCTCCTAATATTTGGTAGATAGGCAGGCAGACATAGGACAGAGTAGGAAATTAAGGAGCTGAACTTCAAACTTCCAGGCATTTTAAAAGGATGCCTTCTTTTCAAGTCTAATTAAAATTGTCCAGACTGCCAGTGGCCTGCTCACTTATTTGATTTAAAGCAACCACATTTAATAACTTTAGGACTAGGCAAAAAGAACCAACAGAGCTGAGTCATTTAAAAAGATAGTGAGTCAAGATTTGTTGCATCTAGAAATGTATCTGAATTTGGTTGTCTGAATTGCTGCCATCCTTCGGTCCAATGTTTTAAAACTTAACTTAAGCCATGGGCTTGAAGCCTGTATTTTGACTGGCTTAATATGTCATAATATTCAGATTTAATGAAAACCAGCCAACAAACTTTGTCTTTAACTCATCAGGGTGTAAATGGGCTTCTAGGTAATTTTTAATCTATATGTAAATTAGCTGTGTCTATAATAGCTGTAGTATGAATTTGAGGAAGTGTAGAAAAGAAAGATTGGATGCAAGCAATATTTGAAAATCATGTCAAGAAGAAAGAGGCTTGTACGAGTGATACATGACTTTCAATAAATTTGAGTATAGTTTATATTAAGACACCTTTGATGAAATTATTGTCATTGAAAATTGTTCAGGGCCAGTAATTCGTGAAGCAAAATGTGGAACAGAGAATGAAAAATAAGATTTTATTTCAGATTGTTAAACTGTGTTAAAGGTGACACAGTCCCCATCAGAGAGCCTCCATTTGGCAGGGTTTATGTATATGCTGATCATATCTTTACTGAATTTATTTTCTTCTCAGGTAGTAAAGTAACTTAAAGTGATTAAAATTCTTGTTTGTTATAAAAAATGATGTGTTTTATGTATTATTTAAATCCAGCTTTATAAGTAAATATGCTATATTGTATCTTATTTATGGCTATTGTTCAGGTGCTAACGTGTCAAGAAAATTTTACTTTAAAAATTTTAATTAGAAAGACAGTCATGTGTGTGTGGGGGTGCATGTGTGCATGAATTTTTGAGTCTTCCAGTCACTTGTAGCAAGAGGAAATGCTCTGGGAATAGAATTGGAAACCAAGAGCTTCAGATTTCATTCTAAAGTTCCATCTGAAGACTTCTGTGTAGTGTTCTGTCATTGGAAACAGGAAAAGGTGCAGCAGGAGGTAAGTTTGTATTTTCCTCTATCTGATAGTCCAGTCAAAGGAAAGGTAGAAACTTACATTGCAGGGAGTGGCTGCTCAAAACAGAAGTAGATTCTACAGAGAGCCTAGGACACACCACCTGAGCCCTTATAATTACAAGTAGATTTAACTCAGTGTGGTGTAAATGTATTTCCAGAGACAACTCAGTCTATTTGTTAATGATCTGAATTGTTGTCATTAGAACTGACCTAAAATAAAAGTCGCTATTTGTAAGATCAGTTTTAGGTACCTGTAGGAATAAAGAAATTCTATACTTATCAAGTTACCGCTTTGACTGTCTAAAGATATTAAGTAGTCTGGTCCTTTAAATATCAGCTCAAAAAATTAAAACATTTTGGCTTTATTTCTGCTTGTATGAGCCCCATGGAATTTAACCATGGAGCTGGATAGTTCTCACCATGAAGCAACTCTCACGGAATTGCTTTCATGCTGGGAAATGATTTCATTGCATAAGAAAATGAATGAGCCAGACCCAGTGAGCTGTGTCTGCTCATAGGTTGTAATTTGCAGACTGTGATGTTAAAGCAGGGTCGAGATCTGTGACAGCAGTTGGCGATTGCTCTGTTGGACAAGTCTGTGGCAGCAGGAGACAGCATGTCATTCACATTCCACCACAGTATACACATGGAAGTACACTCTTTGCACACACACACGCGCGTGTTAGTCATGTTAAAGACTATGTAGTATACCTGCCACCACGAAATAAGAAAAGAGTTATTTTTAGCAGTGAATCTACTCACAGTGTTTTCTGATCCTTTCTTAACCATAAGATACATGTATTTTCTGTTAACTTGTACATTACTAAGTTTTCCAGAACTAAATCAAGCTGATTTTGTTACCTTCTGAGCAGACAGGCTCTTCTGCATGTTTTACTTTTTTTTTTTTTTTTTTTTTTTTTTTTTTTTACGTTGATAACTCTGTGGGTATTTTTGGCAGCCATGTTCCCCCATAGATTGTGTGTGCACTGGGTCTCCAGAGAAACCATGGTGCTGGTGTCCTGAGGAATTTTGGCCCTCGTGAACTTTGTCTATGGTAGTGTGTTGCTGTAATATTTGATTTGGTCAAAGAGGCTTTGCAGATGTAGTCAAAGATAAGGCCTTAATCTTTGACTAAGGGTGACCTGGATCATCGCATGGATAGAGTCCAGTTGAAAGAGCACTGAGAAGAACAGACATGTCTGAAGAACTTGGAAGAGGCAGAGATGAGGAAGTCAGATGAGCATCTGTCATGAAGGAGGCTCTATGTTGGTTGCTGGCGAGGACCACAGAGAAAGCAGGGGAAAGAATGCACACAATTAGGAGCTCCTTTTTCCAGTTTACAGTAGCAAAGGGTCAGGAACCTCAGCTCTACAATTCCACAAACTGAATTCACCCGCAACCCAGATGAACTTACAAGTGAGCCCTTCTGTAATTAGCCTTTAACAAATAATACACCTCCCCATGTTGTATCTGGCATGGAAAGCCCTAAGCGCAGTGTCTATTCTAGCATACCCGGGCTGGTAACATTAGGGACATGAGGTAATAGATTTTAGTGGTTTTAAGGCTCTGAGTTTGTTAAATCAGTGCTATGACACCCATCTCTATGTGCAGGGCTGGGATTTCCACTGGTTAGATTCTGTTTACCTCCCTGGCCTTATGCTCTCCTTTTAAATCCTCCTAACTTTAGCCCATCTTATGGCATCCTATTCTACTATCTAACTCATAACTATTGCCACTAATATTCTATGATACCTATATAATTTCGATGGCATCTCCTAGTGCTCTTTGATTTCTGTGATGTGACCCACACGAGTCTAGCAAGGCTGGGAGGATGGCTGGGGGAGTCACTTATGTGACACAAGTATCATATCTTTGGAAAATGCCTGAATAATATCAAAATGTATTTTTAAAATATGCTAACCACCTCTTTTCCACTCTCATACTTTCTGCTGACAGCTTCTTTTCCTAAGCAATTGAATTTTTTTTGAGTATGAAATGTAGATTTGGGAAACCATAATATTGAGCTACTTGAGGGCTGTCATTAGCAAACTCTAACACTAGTTACTAATACAGAATGACTTCTCCTTGGTCCACTGTAGCTCAGAGAGCAAATTGACTCATTTGTTTACTCAGAAATTTGCTTCTGGAGCCAGACATGGGGCACATGAGTTTAGTTAACTGTGGCTGTGTGAGTCCTTCCATTCATTGCAGCCTATTGCAAGACATGTGCTATGTCCATTATTTCTGTCTTGTTTGCCAATTTGTGAAAATACCCAGAGGTTTCATAATTGTGCCTTTGCATTCAGAAATAAGTAAGCATGGCATCCAATTAAGGTTACATGCATATAAATCAAAATTATTTTTCACATTTGTGCTTGCAAAAAGGAAAAAAAAAGATCCAGACAATATTTGTGGACATTTCCCGACAGTGTTAGTGTTCACTGGCCTTAGGAATTGCTACCCACACATTTGCCTTGGAGTCACAGAGCTGGGCTTGAACTCCAAATCCACGTGTTGACTGATGTTCTTAACTTATTTTGTATCTGGGAAGTACCTGGGGGTGTATGTAACCTGAATTACCATCAAAAGGATGCGTCCAAATTGCCTTGATATCAGCTGATGATTTTAGCTGAACATGTTCAGGCTGGCCTTGATTTCTTTTAATCAAGACAAGAGCTCATGTAGCCTAGCTTAGACATGTACTTGCTCTGTAGCCAAGGCTGGCCCTGCATTCTGGATCTCCCTGCCTCCACCTTCCAATCTCTGGAGACATATGCACCTACTTGCCGTTTTTTTCAGTAGACTGGGGATCGAAGCCAGGCATCTGTGGACTCTAAGGAGGCACTCTATCAAAGGAGCCACACCCTAGGCCTTTAAATCCTTTAGAAGTTATTTGGTAGGACTGGAGATAGCTCAGTGGCCAAGAGTGCTTGTTGCTTTTGCAGAAGAAGTGGGTTTGCATCCTAGCACTCACATGGCAGCTCCCAACCACCTGAAACGCCAGTCCCAGGGGCCTCCAAGAGCACCAGGTACATACATGGCGCACAGCCATTCAGGCAAAAACACATATACAAGTACACACAAAAACAGTTCTGTGTATATGGTACATTCCATGTAAAAGATTGAACTTTTCAAAGCCTCTGAGCATTTCTTCCACTAGCATGGTTAAGGGTGTTTTGCTTGTTTGTTTTGGTTTTAACTTTAGAAAGCACAAGAATAACAAACTGAGTTAGGTGAGTGAGGGGAGACCTGGGGAGAGAGACCGAAGGAGAGCAGAGGCCACGGGAGCTCTCCCGTGAACACCCTCAGAGTAACTAGTGGGTAAACATCACACACGTTTGCCCCCAGAGCCAAACTGTTTTGTAAGATGCTTAAATGCAATTTAAAACTCTTGCATTTGAGGCACTATGACGTGTTACTATTCAATCTCTCAAACCCATTCTTGGACTTGACCTGGCATTACTTTTCGGCATTTGAGACTAGACATGGAACTAGTACGCGCTGTGTTTGAGATGGTGGTAGGGCATAGCAAGGCAGGCCTGAGCAGAAAAAGAGCTATTATTTCACAGTTTTGGAGGGTCCCCAAGAGGGTGCTGGCTTCCTAAACAGAACACTGATACTTTTTCCATCGGTGGAAAGTTAAATTGTAGGAACATTCGGTTTACTGCAACTTGTCTTCTTTGTTTCCTGCTTAGATCAGTCCTGCCAAAGGCAATGTGGAAATTTGTTCCTCACCTCAGTGGAGGACATTACGTTGATTATTTAGGTTTTTTTTTTTTAAGAGTTTCATTGTTTCCTAAATAATAGTTTGTCAGGAAAAGTATGCTACAGTCTCCTTAAAAATAATTTAAAATGCGAATCATCTCTGTGCATTTTTCTTAGCTCACATGGGAGGGATGTTAAATTGCCTACAACAAATAGCAGGAGTTTTCCTATAAGTTAGGGCATGTTTCTATCAAAAGCATTAAACTAAGAATCAGTCAAAATCAAGACACTCAGAATTTGCCCTCAGTCCTCCAAATCACCCTAGAGTTTGGAGTCCTCTACCTTCTTAAAATAAGACAAAAACATCAAACCAACTAACCAACCATCCAAAAACCCAAATCAAAATGAAACAAACAAAGAAACAACAAACAAAAAACATTTAAAAATCCCTTCTGTCCTTCCCGTTGGTGAAGCCCTTCCCCTCCTCTGCAGCCCCCACCTTGCCTCTACCTCAGGCCTCTCCACCTCTGGTGGAGGCCTCACAGCATGCCCTCACACTGGTTTCCACATTTCCATCTTTGTTCCCGTTAACCTCTTCAACAGTTTCTTCAGTTCTGTCAAAATCATGTGGCTGAACCAGGTCTCGGTGTGTTTGTTGTTGCCCTGCTTGAGAGCTGTGCTGGCGCCCATCGTTTAGAATGAAGTGTGTTTGCTGTTGCCCTGCTTGAGAGCTGTGCTGGCGCCCATCACCCATCGTTTAGAATGAAGTGTGTTTGCTGTTGCCCTGCTTGAAAGCTGTGCTGGCGTCCATCGTTTAGAATGAAGTTCAAGTTTACCTTTTCAAATAAGCTTCATTGTTTGGCCGTTAGCCATTTCTATTTTTCAACCCTAGCTTCATGCCTCCCCAACCCCACAACCTTCCTGATCTACCAGAAATATCCTGCTTTAGCAGGATCCACCAGGCTGTTTTATTCTCTTTGCCTAATCGGCCTTTGCTGTCCCTGAAAACTCCATTATGCTGGTTAGTTATTTTTCAACTGGACAGAAGCTAGAGGCATGTGGGAGAGGAATGTCAACCTAGAGATTACCCCGTAAGACTGGGCGGTAGGTGAGTGTGGGGTGTTTTCTGGATTAGCGATGGATATGGGTGGGTGGCTGCATGTTTTGTATCTTTATTCTTGCGGTATAAAAACCCTTACCAGTAGTTTCGCTTTCCACAGTGTCAGTTCCCTTTATCCAGCTGTGATCAAAATATATTAATTACACAGAAAACTTGAGGAACAAGTCATGAATCTTAAACAGTTTCTATTATAGTATGCTGTTATAATTGTTTCATTTTACTGTTAGTTATTGTTCATTTTCTTTTAAAAAATGGATTTATTTTTGTGATTTTGTGTGAGCGTTTTCTCGTCCGTCTGTGCACTATGTGCATGCAGTGTTTGTGGGGGCCGGAAGAGGGCACCAAAGCCCTGGAACTGGCGTTACAGACAGTTGTGAGTCTCTGTGAGTTCTGGGAACAAACCCAGATGCTCTGCAAGAGCAGCAGGTGTTTATTTGTTTGTTTTCTTGTTTGCTTACAAACAAACTACACAGGCTTTCTCTGTGTAGTCTTGGCTGTCCAAGAACTTGCTGTGTAGACCAGGCTGGCCTCTGTGTCCTGAGTGCTGGGCTTAACGGCTTGCACCAGCACGGCCTAGCTGCAGCAGGTGCTCTTAACCACAGATCCTCTGCAACCACAAGACTATTGCTTCAGCCGCAGTTTTTATTAATTTCTTATTGTACTTAGTCATTGAGTTAAGTTTTATCATAGGAGGGTGTGCTTGGGGAACATTTAGCAGACACAGAAGCCATCCTATCTCTGGGTTGAAGAACCCCTAGAGGTGTTTGATTCCCCCATTTCCACCCCGTGGAAAAGAGTGAACTACTACCTTTGTTTATTTCTATGTTTTGGTTGTATTTCTCAGTGATGTCAACTCTAGATGATTAAGACCACATTATTTCTACATAATGTTTATTCCTAGGACCTAACACATTATAATGTGCTATATAAATATTTGTGTGTAGTTCTAATTAAAAGAAAAGGACAGGTCACATCATCTATTAAATTTTTTTCAAGGCATGAAAAATTCTTCATAAAGTGCAGTAATATCAGTCTGCTCTGGGGAGGCCTGTTGGATGTATTCAAGGTTCAGGATCCGATAACAGAGAGAGAAGAGGCACTGACATAGAATGATGCCTGGGTCAGAGCAGGTCCCATCTGCTCTGGACACACACATGTATACCTAAACATACACATGCACACACACACCAATGCACCCATGTACTCACTCACCCACAATCTGGTCCAGTGTCTCAATTTTCTGATCTGCTTTCCTGTCTACTAAATAGAAAAAAAAAATGTGTCCTTGAAATGCCCTTGTTGTTTGAAATAGTTTGAGAAGGGAAATGTTTGATTAATCATGTACATTTACCTTCAGTACTCTGGAATCCTTTTTGTAACTGTTTTTCAAAGCATGTTAACAGGTCTGGTGAGATAGTTTGTCAGGTAAAGCGTCTTCTCTGTAAGCAGGAGAACATGAACTCAGGTCCCTATGAAAGCCAGGCATGGCAGTGGTGAAGATCTGTAATCTCGCTGCTAGAGGTGGGGGCAGCAGGGACAGGCGGATGCCAGCCAGCCTGGATAGCTGGATGAGCTCCATGGTTAGTGGAGCTCATGGTTATCTCAAAGAAGGAGAGTGACTGAGGGAAATAGTCAGTGCTTGGAGTGGAGGTTCTTACAGTAGCAGAAGCTCCTGGTTCTCCCTCAGAAGCTTATCCTTCCCAGAATTCCATTATCCCGAATTATCACTTTATTGCCAGTGTTTCTACCTGTTAACAGTGTAAGTTAGCTTTATGTGGTTATTGAAATCTGTGTCCTTGTGTTTAAAAATTCCAAAGCTACAGAAAGTAGCCAGGCAGTACAATGAACTTTTCTACACTCCTTAGATAGACTCCTAATTTTACTGTTTTACTATGTTTTCTTTGTGTCCTAATCTCCATGTATGTATAGATGACATGTATATGTACAAATGTGTGCACATATTTGCTGAACAACTGAAATAAACAGTTTCCTTCTTTTTAAAGATGAAAATTTGAGGCTGTTGAGGCTGGTAACAATTCCACAGATGGCTCCTCTTCCCAGCACAAGAGTCTGAGCAAGTGCAACATAGTTGAAAATATCTAGTTTCATACTCCTGGGCATATGTACTTTGACGGTTTGCTTAGATGACTGTAATGCATACAGAAGGTATGTAGTTATAGTATGTGAATTCTTGGTTCACATCTGGAGAAGCTAGAGTTCCTAAATAATAACCAGGGGGCCCTCCAAGAGCAAGCCAGTGCTGTATGGGAAAGAGACTTTGCTGTGCCCGTCTCCTCATTAGGCACCATCTCACCCTATTAATGAGACTGCCTCTGTGTCTTGTCCTATTCCATTTCCATCTTCCAAGACCCGGTGACAGCGAAGGTTGTGTTGTTGGGACAGTCATGCTCTATTAGAATCAGGAGACCTGATTAGAAATCTGGGTATTGATCAAGTGAGGCAGTGCTTTCGAAAGCATGTGTCCAGGGCCTGACTCCCTCCTGGTCCTCAAATGCTGGTTTTGAATAGCAAATGTTCAAGGTACAGCTAAAAAAAAAAATCAAGATCTGCTGAATTTTTATATATACAGTGTAATAATGAGAACAGAATACACCCTGGAAGAAGTCAGTCTTTAAATAATCCTAAACAGCAAATCTCATAATTCTTAATAAAACAGTGTGAAAAGAAAGGAAGCATAGAACCTGTAATTATTCTGTCAGGCCATGAGATAAAGACAGTAGTTTTAGAATGTTCAGCAACTACACTCTAAGCTGTAGATTGCCTTTAGTCAGTGTGGTAATTTTTTAGGTTTTTCTAGGGCAGTGTTTATTTTCTCCATATAGAAATGTTTAATTCACCACAATTCTTTGGATAGTCATCTTCCCTACCTTAGTTTTCTTTCTTTTCATTCACCAATAGTCACCTGCATCGTAACGCAATGTACACACATGTATATGTGTATGAGGGTCACTTGCAGCATATTACAATGTACAGACTTACTGATGTGTATTTGAACCCATATGTGTATTTACTTAATGCAAATTAAGTCAAGAAGACATGAGTCATCTCTGACTCTTTAATTTGGGCTTTAGGGGGACTTCTGTCCTATTTCTCCCATTGGCAAGAACTATGGAGAAATACATTAGCATTCTCGAACACACTGGCCTCATGTGTTCCCTTTCTTGCACATGTACTTGTCACCTTGCCAAGGTTTTCTAATATCTGCACGTCAGACTCAGATTACAAGGCCCCTGAGCTGGATTCACACCAGCCTCTTGGCTTTTTACAGAACCTTGCGTAGCCTTGTCACTAGCTTAATGTTAAAGCAAATAATGCTAGCATACTTTGTCAGGCTTTTGCACTGGAGACTGAGGAAATGGGACCGCAGCAAACATGCTGAGAATAAAATCAGGTACTGCTGTAATTATTAGGTCAGAGGCAGGTAAGTGCAATTATTTCTTTACTGAACAAAGACAGGTGGGGAGTAGCTGGCTCTGCAGTGAGGGGGCAAGGTTCACAAGGGCTGGGGTGTTCAATCTATAAGCTTACATGCATTCAACACCCACATATGACCTCCTATGTGTTTCCCCCCTCTGTGCCATTCTTTCTCTTTGTTTTTAAGAAGCAGTATTAAATTGGTTACATACCCCTCCCCCCATACTTTTCTCTGTGCTTACAGGCAAGGACAGCAAATTAAGCATATCTGAGCATTTAATGTTCGAACTCACCTTGGATAATCGGCTTAAAGGGTTGAGGTATGCTCCCCCCCCATCTCTTAGTCTTAATGCTATTTCTCCTCAGAGGGTACGTCTGTCAATAATTGATGGTGCTTTCTTGGGTAAATGAGCTGTTTCTTGGGACATTATAAATCATATTTGGAATCAAGTTTGTTTTCAAGCTGCTTTCAAAGTCCTGATGCTGTGCTAACTGAATAGAAAATGCTAAACGTTTGAGGGAACCCTGCAAGCTCTTGAGTGCTGACGGCAAGAGCTGGGCTTAAGAAAACAAATGGAATTTATACCCTCTGAGGAAATGCGAATGCATTTGGCTCGTCACAGAAGCATGTAGCTTTGGGAAAGCTCTTTCTAGAAGGAAGTAACGTGTTTTCTGTGGCATTTTGGGTACCATGGTCCATGGCTCTCATGGGCCATCTGGATCACAATAGACATTACTGACCCTCATCCTAGATAAGGAAACTTAGGTTCAAAAAAGCTGATTACTTCTTCAGTGCGTGAATCAGCAACTTAAAGGTTTGAAAATGGTATGAGATGGATTGTGAAGTTGTAGGCATTCCACTCTGCCTAAAACCAGACATCTTTATGACATGACCTGGCCTCATTATGAGTTTGGTGGTGTTCTGCTCATGGTATCTCATCGCTGAACCGTGTCTAGGTGTCTCTTCTGTTCCAGTCAGTATGGCTCTCTCTACTTTTGTCTGTTTTGTAGAGAGGGCTGTAGTGTGGAATTTTAATAGAAGGTTCTGCTGCCAAGAGAAATCTGAAAACCACAGCTGTGTAAGAATAAAGATCTAGCTTATAAAATAGGGATATTATTACATGTAAAACCACAATTACTATGTGAAAAGGAGGGGTGGGCCACGGGATGTTTTTTTTCTTTCTCTGCTCCCAAAGACATAGCCAAAGAAAATCCCAGAATGATATCACTTGAAATAAGACTCAGCATCTTAAGTTCTCATTTTGTTTGCTCATTAGCTCATACCAGGCTATTATTTTCTTTTCCTCATTTTCTACATCCGTGGGCTGATCGTGTTCTCCCACCAGACACTTGCTGTGATGATCCAGATATAAGAAGTTAATCTGAAAAACAAAATAGTGCTAGATTATAAAGTATTGCCATTACTGCATTTTCTCATTTTTACCAAGTTGGAAAATCATCAGTAATTGATCTGAACAGCACAGTTTCGACTTCAAAGGCAAAGTGATAAGAGTTTCGGCTGTTAACAGGCTGCAGATGGGACTGTAAAAGGCATAAAACCATTTCTAAAGGCTCATCTAGAACAATTACTTTAGAGATAATGGTTTATTAAGTTTATAATATCTGCCCTTGAGTTTTAATTCTGCTGCTCATTTTTAAACTTCCATGTGAAAGATATAAAATAAATCACTTTGCCTATTTTCTTCCCTCTCTTAATTGTCAGGACAAATATACGTTGAGTTTTAAAGGATGAACTAGCTGACATGAGGCCAGATTATTACTCAGCTCACACGGAGTGAGATGGGTCCTGAAGGTCTGCCTGCTGTGCTTCCTTCCTTCTCGTTATGCTTGTTTTCCTCTTTTTCTATGACCAGTTATTAAACATTGATTGTGTGCACAGAGGAAGAAAATCTACTATCAGCTCCAAAGAATCCCAATTTAGCGTCTAAATCAATTTACACTTTAGCGTGCAGGAGGTCAGCCTTCTCGTTACTGATAGCGCTGTGGACATTGTGGACCCTAAAGGATGGCAAGCTATTGACCCCCAGAAAGCCTGGAGAAAATTCTTGATGAATATTGAGGTGTCTATAGCTTGAGTGAATTCTCTACATGCTACTTTTTCTTCCTTCCTTCCTTCCTTCCTTCCTTCCTTCCTTCCTTCCTTCCTTCCTTCCTTCCTTCCTTCCTTTCTTTCTTTCTTTCTTTCTCTTTCTTTCTTTCTTTCCTCTTTCTTTCTCCCTCTCTCTTTCTTTCTTTTTATTAACTTTACAACCCGATAATAGTGCCCTCCCTCCTCTCTTCCTGATCCTACCCTCCTTCCCTTTTCCCCCTCTCCCCCATGACCTACTCCTCAGAAAAGGGGAGCGCCCCCGACAACCCACCCCAGCACACCAATTCACGTCAGAATTGAGCATCCTCTTTCGCTGTGGCTGGGCAAGGCAGCCTCGCTAGTGGGAAGCAATCTAAAAGCAGGCAGCAGGGTCCATATCAGACAGCCCCTGCTCCCTTTATTAGGGGACCCACAGGACCAAGCTGCCTTTCAGCTACATATTGTCAGGATCCAGAGGATGCTGAAAGAACGACCCTGAACTCAAGTAGCAAGCAAACAACAAAAGGCGTTTATTCTGCAGAAGACCTGCATGCTGCGGCCACCACTTTCACGACATAGAGGCAGTGGTAGAGATGACGGGGTTGAAGGTCCCTTTCAAAACCAGAGAGGGGAATCCTACTGTGGCACCCTCGATTGGGATTGGCTGGTGCCCATAGAGGCTACGTGACTCTGGTCGGGGTTTAGGGGCTTCTTAGACCAGTAACTAAACAACCTTATCTTCCCCAGGTCAGACGTCTTGGCTGTTTGCCTTTTTTCTTTTCTTTCTTTCTTTTTTTTTTTTTTTTCTCCCTGCAACTCTCAGGCCTGTTTTGTCTAGCAAGAAAATGAATATTTAACCAGGCCCTCTCAATATCTGTAGGGAACCTAGGTCTGGACCATGCATGGTCCTTGGTTGGTGCTTCAGTCTTCACAAGCCCCGCTTCTTCCCTCCCCAGCCCAGGTTAGTTGACTCTGTTGGTCTTCTGTACTCCCCCCAATGTTTGGCTGTGAGTTTCAGCATCTGTCTCAAGCCGGTGCTGGGTGGAGCCGCTCAGAGGACAGCTACGATAGGCCCCTGTCTGTGAGCATAGCAGGGTCATTAATAGTGTCAGGGGTTGCCTCTCTTCCACGGGGTGGGCCTCAGGGTGGGGCAGGTATTGGTTGGATAGCCCCTCAATCTCTGCTGTATCTTGTTTCTGAGCAGTAACATTTCAATCCATTTGTAGACTTTTTTCTCGGACCCTGTTGGAACAAAGATCTCTCTCTGATGAAATCTTACTTTGTTTACCTCATATTGACCTTAAATCTATATATTCCCCCTCCCTGACTCCTCTTTTTTCCCTTTTCTCTGTTTCCTCACTCTTTCTCTACTTATATTCGCTTACTTCCTCTTGTTCCTCTCTCTTCAAGAAATCCAGGAACTGTGAACAAAAGAGTTAGATTACTTTGAGGAGATTTGGGAGAAATGTAAGGGGAAAGTTGAGAAGACAAACTGAGAACCAATCGTGCAATATATTAATCCTCACCCAGTTCTCCTCGTGGAATCCTCTTCTGCTTTTCCATGATACTTTCAAATTCGGTTTTCGGTTATTTCTGGCCTGAGATAAGAAGCAAATGGTTTCTGAGTACTGCCATCTGGAGCAAGCTCTTCTCTCAGATAAGACTGCAAAGGACAGTGCTTGTCTGGGCTGCGTAATTAATACCACTTGGCCCAACAAGATCAATTTCCTAAAATTTCTGTTTCTGAAGGGATTCTGTTTCTTTATAGGACAATAGCTCCAAGCAGTACTCTACCCTGTGGCAGAGGCCATATCTACGGAGCATTTAAGTGTCAAGGTTTGTTTACCTAGAATTATAATGAGAATTAAATTACTGAGAAAGACTGAAATGGAAATTGCAGGTGGTAATTCTGTCAACCTACTCTTTTTCCAGCCAGCTACCTAATCATGTCCACTTTTCTCTGTGGGGCTGTTTCCTTCTTGAGTCCAGGTAGTGGGCCCACACCATCATGGTTGGTCCAGATCAGCAGGAAGGCATCAAAAGGAGTCACCTGCTGGCAGTCAATGGATGTAGAGAAAACGCAGTCTCTGGTACCAGACTTCACTGGTTAAAACTTGGGCTCTGTACGTAATTTCTGTGTGAGCCTGGGCAAGTGATTCGCTCTGTAAGCCCTCTTTTTTTTTTTTTTTCTTTTAAAAGTAAAACAGGACGAATACAGTTGCCTTTGTTCTAGGATTTTGGAAGGGTGATGTGTGGTGTGATGGCTAGTGCTGTCTTATTCAGATCACTTTGAAAGGAAGAAGATCAGAATGATTGATTGCTTGGCCCTCCCTACTGGATGCTTGGCCCTCCCGACTGGATCTATCCGGTATATACTGAAGCCAATAAGGTGAATTAGGACACTGAATAGTGATACCAGGTTTTTACTTTTGTTTTGTTTTGTTTTTTTGTTTTGACTCACCTGCAGTGAAACAATTCTGTCTTGGTGATGGTCTTATGTTCCAGCTCTGGGGTAACCAACAGCAACAGCAGAAGGCTGGATGGTTTGGGAGTCTCTTAGATAGCCCTGGCCAACAACTCAAAAGAAGGCTTCTCATGTCTGGTAGTGGCTATTATTAGGTGGCCTTTGGCTCTTGGAAGGAGTGGCATCACCCCAGATGAGGAAAGTTTATCATTCATAAATATATATATGTATATATATTCTTATGTATATCTCTATATTATGCATTCATATATATTCCTATGTGTATTACAGTTTTTTGAGCTAAATAGCTAACAGTGTGATTTCTTATGGCCCTTTCATCATCCTTCCCTCTTCTTCTGTATTTACCTTCCTCCTTCTTCCCTATGGAGACCCCCACTTCCTCCCCTGTCAGATCTCCGATAGCCTGCTCTTCCCTTTATTCTCTTCCCATCTCATTCTGTATTTACCTCGCTCTCTCTCCACTCTCCTCCTTAAGGAATCTCCTCCTTTCTCATTCCCCTTCTAAATCTAAGAAAGTGAGCCGCAGAGGCATAGCAGGGTCCTTGGAGAGTTTAGACATGTTTAGAACGAGCCTCATGTCCTGAATCACAGAAGTTGTCATGAAACCCCACAGGATCACAGAATGCAGAAATATGTGTTTCTCAGGCATGTTTTTTTTTTTTCACATATTCTCAAAGAAATTATTGATCTCAAAGAAGTTTAAAATCATGTTGCCTTATACTTTTAATGTCAACACTTGGGCTCTCTGTCTCTCCCTTGTCCTTTCGTTGAACCTCTGTGAGTTTGAGGCTAGCCTCGTCTACAAAATGACCGTGTCTCAGATAAATAAATACACCCTCTCCAAAACCCCACCACCAACCAGAAAATGTATTAAAGCTGACCTTGTGCCTTGACACTACCAGTGTCAATCATAGGTGGAATTCATATTCCCATATATGTGCTCTTAAATTTCATCTATCAAGTTGTGTAACTCATTCTCTAAACACACATTTAGCAAATATATTTATCCCAGCTGAAGTCCTCTTACCAATTTCACATCTTTCAAGACTACTAATTTTTTCCATAACAGTTTAAAGCATTATTTAAAAATCACTTCCTTTAAAATATAAGAAACACACAAAACACAAAGAAAGTACAATGCCCAAGTCCCAGAGTTGGTAGCCTGGAGTAATCAAAGAAAACAAGACTTTCCTCAGTTGCCTTGGGAAAGAAGACGTGAAGGACACAGTATTTCCAGGCTGTGGGTGAATCCAGCATAGGCCTAGTTCTCCATCAGAGCACTGATTTTCCTTGTCCTGGCCTGGCTTGCTTCCCGTACTCCTTCTCTAGTTTCTAGAAAGTTCCCAGTTCCAAGATGGTTTCATTTTTATTTTTATTTTTTATATTAGTTACAGTTTATTCACTTTGTATCCCAGCTGTAGCCCCTCCCTCATTCCCTCCCAACCCCACCCTCCCTTCTCATCTCCACCCATGCCCCTCTCCAAGTCCACTGATAGGGGAGATCCTCCTCCCCTTCCCTCTGACCCTAGCCTATCAGGTCTCATCAGGACTGGCTGCATTGTCTTCTTCTGTGGCCTGGTAAGGCAGCTAACCTCCTGGGGGGGAGGGGCAGGTCAAAGAACCAGCCACTGAGTTCATGTCAGTGACAGACCCTGTTCCCCTTACTAGGGAACACAGTTGGACACTGAGCTGCCATGGGCTACATCTGTGCAGGGGTTCTAGGTTATCTCTGTGCATGGTCCTTGGTTAGAGAATCAGTCTCAGAAAAGACCCCCCGGGGCCCAATTTTTTCTTTTCTTTTCTTTTCTTTTCTTTTCTTTTCTTTTCTTTTCTTTTCTTTTCTTTTTTTCTTTCCTTTCCTTTCCTTTCCTTTCCCCTTTCCTTTCCTTTCCTTTCTCCTTTCCTTTCCCCTTTCCTTTCCCCTTTTCTTTCCCCTTTCCTTTCTCCTTTCCTTTCCCCCTTTCCTTTCCCCTTTCCTTTCCCCTTTCCTTTCCCCTTTCCTTTCCCCTTTCCCTTCCCCTTTCCTTGCCCCTTTCCTTTCCTTTCCCCTTTCCTTTCCTTTCCCCTTCCTTTCCTTTCCCCCTTCCTTTCCTTTCCTTTCCCCCTTCCTTTCCTTTCCTTTCCTTTCCTTTCCTTTCCTTTCCTTTCCTTTTCCTTTCCTTTCCTTTCCTTTCCTTTCCTTTCCTTTCCTTTCCCCTTTCCTTTCCTTTCCTTTCCTTTCCCCTTTCCTTTCCTTTCCCCTTTCCTTTCCTTTCCTTTCCTTTCCCCTTTCCTTTCCTTTCCTTTCCTTTCCTTTCCTTTCCTTTCCCCTTTCCTTTCCTTTCCCCTTTCCTTTCCTTTTCCTTTCCTTTCCCCTTTCCTTTCCTTTCCCCTTTTCCTTTCCTTTCCTTTCCTTTCCTTTCCTTTCCTTTCCTTTCCTTTCCTTTCCTTTCCTTTCCTTTCCTTTCCTTTCCCCTTTCCTTTCCTTTCCTTTCCCCTTTCCTTTCCTTTCCCCTTTCCTTTCCTTTCCTTTCCCCTTTCCTTTCCTTTCCTTTCCCCTTTCCTTTCCTTTCCTTTCCCCTTTCCTTTCCTTTCCTTTCCCCTTTCCTTTCCTTTCCTTTCCTTTCCTTTCCCCTTTCCTTTCCTTTCCCCTTTCCTTTCCCCTTTCCTTCTCCTTTCCCCTTTCCTTTCCTTTCCCCTTTCCTTTCCTTTCCCCCTTTCCCTTTCCCTTTCCCTTTCCTTTCCCCTTTCCCTTTCCCTTTCCCTTTCCCTTTCCCTTTCCCTTTCCCTTTCCCTTTCCCTTTCCCTTTCCCTTTCCCTTTCCCTTTCCCTTTCCTTTCCCTTTCCCTTTCCCTTTCCCTTTCCCTTTCCCTTTCCCTTTCCCTTTCCCTTTCCCTTTCCTTTCCTTTCCTTTCCCTTTCTTCCCGTCTCCTCCCCTCCCCTCCCCTCCCCCTCCCTTCCCCTTCCCCTTCCCTCCTCCTCTCCTCCCCCGCCTCCCCTCCCCTCCTTGAGTTTCCGTTGGCCACTGTAGACTGTTTTGTTTGAAGTGGAGCTTAGTCTGGTTCCAAGGTAACCAACTGATCTTAAAGGGATTAAGGAGTACCCAAATGCAAACTCCCTGGACAGAGTAATCTCTGGGGGGGAAAAAAAAAAAGTCTGGAAATTTCCGTCTTAATACTTCATTCAGCTTTTTCGTCGGTGGACTCTGAGCATATGTCTGCACCACGGATCTTCACGGGTGTGAGTGCAATGCAAGGGGCCGCAGCGCAGGGACCTGGGTCTCCTGTTTGTTTAGGATTGCTCAGGGCTTCTGCTGCTAGGGCTTGGCTAATTGGGGGTGGGGTGGGTGTGTGTGTGGCCCTCTGCTTGAATTGGCCCGGGCTGGATGCCTGCGCTAGGTGAACAAGGGTCCACAACAAGCCAGCCGAGTGTTGTGTGGCAAAGGCAGATCTTGGTGAATGGACACACTCCACTGGTGGTGGGGTCGTGACCCAGTGCTCCTTGACTCTGCCTCTGGGTGCACATCAGCTCGAGGAGCAACTCTAAGACCGCTTCTTTTCCATTGCTCCTCGGTCATTTACTTGTTTGCTAGTTCTTCAAATAACTCGATTAACGTTCTTTCTTGAAACTTGTTTCTAAATTATGACCCAAAGCAAGGATTGAGCCCGGGAGGTTACAGCTTACGGTAGTTTTGAAGCCCATGTTATCTTTGTATGTTTGCCTGCTCAGGTCCCCAGCCTCGCTTGGACTGGACAAGGGCAATACGCCATGGCCTGGGAACAGGCAATCTGCTGCTTACAATCGGTGGCAGCCTTGATGCACCTCTGGCCATTTCTGGGACACCAGATAGCTGCCGTTACTCACCAGCTTTGGGCTCACAGAAAAGCAGTTGCTCTCAGCACTGCACAGTCCACTTAGGTGTTTCATGCTCTGCCAAAGGCAGACTTTTCTTAACTCTTATGAAGCATGTCCATCTTTCCCTAAAGCCCACTATTTCCTGAGACATCAGGTCTCAGAGACCAAATCTCCTCCAATCTCCCTCTTCATCATGTCATTTCAATAGCATATAACCCTGGTATTAAACGTAGACTAGACTCAAGCCTTTCTCTTTATTTTTAAACATTTAAACACTGCTAGGCAGGCTGCATCTATCAATATTAAGAATCTCTTCAGCCAGATGGTGGTGATGCACACCTTCAATTCCAGCACCTGCTCTACAGAGCAAGTTCCAGGACAGCCAGCGCTACACACAGAAACCCTGTCTTGAAGAACAAAACAAACAAACAAACAAAAAAAAAAAAACAAAGCACAAAACAAAACAAATCTCTTCAAGGTCATAGACTCCTACAGTGGCCAGTCTGGGCTGCCCTTCTGTGGTTCTTTGTTTAGTGGTGGTCTGGCATGGTGACTCTTGGCTTCCAGACAAAGAACAAAGGGACCAGGAGAGGAGAGGTTCAGTTTCTCTCAGGAACAGCCACAGCGATCACGGCAAGGCCTGTGCACCAGGTGAGCGAGGGGGCCTGGACTCATGGTGGGAGGTGGGAGTGGTTTTCCACTCACTGGGTGCTACAGTTGGCTCTTTTAAAGGAGATTGCCGGTATCAGAGGCAGTGGAAACTTGGGAGTTCCAAAAGGCCTGTGATGATACTGAAGAGTTGCAGCCCTTTCGCTAAGCCACTGCATTAGTGGCAGGGATGCAGGTGAAAGCTGGGGCCTGGTTGGCTTGCAGCTGAAACATAGTCCTGGTGAGATTCAGAGGGCTGGAGGACAGGTGTGGTGATTCTCAGATGAGGTGCAGGAAGGGGTTTAGGCCCAGCCGGTGCTTCACCAGTTGTCAACATTGAGCTTGCAGCAATCAGGCGGAATTCAGCCAGGCAGCCAAGCGGCAAATTTCCAGGGAGAAGGGGAGCCCTCCCTTCCCCAAATTAAATGATGAGTGTGTCAGGCGGCCATGGTGGTGAAATGCAGTCAGAGCTTTATTTCATGAAATAAGGTCTTGTGGGTGAATGCTTGATTTGCTGAGGCTAGAGGTGCTAGGGATACTTGATTTCCATTGAGTGGTTCAATCCCTCATTCACAGGCATGGTCCTATCACAGGAAGGAGAACACAGTACTTAATTATCCCACGAATGGGGGAAGAACTGAAGGTCATTAGTGGAAAGCTGAGACACCAAAACACCTTAGCATAGGATGGGTATTCCGAGGCATCCCCAGGTGCTTGCTGAACATGTTTCTTATCAGTCAAGGGTCGGGGCTATAGTCTTCCCTGAGGGCTATGTGACACTCCTTAAGGGATCTGGGGCTCCCCAGAGTAGGCGAGGAGAGAACGATGCTGAGAAGGGGGTCCGTTGTTGTGGACCGGGCACAGAGGTGATCTGGAAATGGCAGACTTAGGCCTTACGGACAGTCCCACATCCCTCTTTGTGCAGCTTGAAGTTCGTGCCAGAAACTGCTCATGGAGACATTTACCCTGTCAGAGCAAGTGCAGACCCTCCATCCCTGCCTTGTGTTCATTGCCAGCCCTGCATTTACTTAACCACTGCCCAGCACCTTTCAGTAAACAATTACCTAAAACAAAAAACAAAGTGCCTTTAAAATACTTACTTTATTTATTTTTTAAGATTAAACTTTATTTTACTTGTGTGGGTATTTTGCCTGTATGTATGTCTGTGAATCATTTGTATGGCCTGTGCCCCCAAAAGCTGGAAGAGGGTTCTGAGGCCCCTGAAATTGGAGTTGCCTATGCTTATGCATCTCCCTGTGGGTGCTAGGAATCAAACCCTGGTCCTCTGGAAGAGCAGCATGCACTCTTAACAGCTGAGCCATCCCTTCAGCTCAAAAAAGAGCTTTGCAAAGGAGCTGAGAGTGTAAGTAAGTCAGTGGTAGACCTTTTGCTTAGTATGCAAAAAGCCCTGGGGCTGATCCTGCATCGGAAAGAGGCAGTGGGGAGGGAAGAGCTATCTCCTTCAAGAGCTGCATTGCCAGCAGCCTAACCCACAGGTAAGCAGGTTCAAGACCAGCCTAGGCTACATGTTACTCTGTCACGAGCCACCAACAAGCAACATGATTCTTATCTCCAGTTTCTGAAGGAAAATTCTCAAATTCTTTTGATTTTTCTGCAAGCTTGAGACTATTTCTTCCACTGTGCTAATAGTTTACATCTTTGTATTATTATTAACCTTTCATATTTCCCACCAAAAATTTGTCATCTCTGAACTAGATTGTGTGTTCATAATGTATAGTTTTTTTTTGTTTTAATTCATTTTTTCCCCCTCATCAAGAGCTCTATTTACTGTCTGATGCATGGTCTTTTCCACCAAAAACTGCTACTCCACCTATTTTTGAGAACATTTTGAGCCAGTTTTTCAGTTCCATAAGAATCATGTTTTTGTCATTACTTAGAAAAGATGTGAGCTTGGCTCATGCTTTCCTTTAACTTTAATAGCTGTCAGTGTCAACCCTACCTCATAAGCCAGGGAGTGCTGAGGTGGCTCCATGGCAACCGCCAATTTGCTTATGCCTTTCTGTGTTGGATGACACTTGGCATCTTGGCCTTTATGCCAGAGAATTATAGGGAATATGTTTCAAATGCTACTGTCTCTACGTCTATTTTTAAAAAGTTTTCATTATAGAGTGAAATAAAAGAAAGAGGCTGGGGTTGGGTTTCAGCTGTTACTGGTCTTCTCCATTTACTTCCACCATCCTCAGTAGCCCCACATTTGCTGGCCATGCTCACCAGAACCGCACTGTGGAATTCACAGGTGAGAATAGTGAACTTTGGCCCTTCTCAATCATCCCTAATATTTATCTGAATTTCTACAGAGGCTTCTTGTTTTCTCAAGGATGTGTGCCATGCCCATTCTCAGTCTCATTCCTGGAGTCGGTGCTCTTGCCGTGTTGGCTCTTCTCACAGAGTCCTAGATGTGAAAAATAGATGGCTGGCTTTAGGTCTTCGATTCTCCCAGTGTTCATTCACTCTTCGCCTTGACTCTGAACTTGGCCCATGAGCTATAAAGAGATGTGGTAAAAGCAAAGCCTTGAAAGCTGCATATGGCTGAGCTCTCTCCCTTACTCTCACGCCTTTGTTAATACAACGGGGACACTGCTCCCTCAGAGAGGAAGACAGAAAGCTCTGTGAGAATGTCATATCACGTGAAGCCAACCCAAATCACTCAGCAACAAGGTGACCTCAGTTATGAAAAGAATCCTTACAAGGACCAGTTGGCAGCCAGCTAGTCCCAAAGAGGTGGGGCACCTCTGGGTTTCGATACACCTTGAAATCGTGGTGGTAAACGATAGGAATGCTCTGTGTCATCCTGCTGAGTCTTGGGTTCATGAGCAGTACTCTCAGAGACGGAGAGCCCGCAGAGCACAGCCGCAGGAGAAACCGGAGGTTCATCGGAACAGTGGGAAGGGAAGGGTAAAAGTACTGTCAAGGATATTCTGAAATACAGACCCCTCAGCTTGAAAAGCCTCTTTATGGCTGTGTGCGTGTGAGTGCATGCGATGGAGTTGTATAAAGTTACTTTCCTGTGGCTGTGATAAAACACCGTGACCAAGGCAACCTATAAAAAGGGTTTGTTTGGACCTACCGTTCCAGCGGGGTAAGAGTCCTTCATGGTGAGGAAGGATGACAGCAAGCAGAAGACTTGGTGGCTGGAGAAGGAAGCTGAGTGTCAGCATCCTCAAGTGCAAGGAGAAAGCAGACACGGCAAAGGCAGTGGCTTGAGGCCTTTAACCCCAAAGCTCTTCCCCATTGATACACTTTCTCCAGAAAGCATATTACCTGCAAGTGTATCACCCCTTCCAAACCACCTCAGTCAGCACTGTCAGCCAGGAACCAAGCATCCAAGAGTCTAAGCCAATGAGTGACAGTCACCTTCAGGCCAGTACAGCACTCAGCAATCAAATCAGTACCAGTGTGGGGAGAGTATGACTGAGGCGCTGCAGTTTGCTGTGCTACAAGGTACCGCTTACATTTTTTCTTAGTCTAAACTGGAATGCCTTTGTGTGTGTGGCAGGGGCGTTGAGACAAAGTCTCACAGTATAATCCTGGCTAGTCTTTAACTCACCTTGTAGACCAGCATGGCCTTGAACTCACAGACTTGTCCTGTCTCTGCTTCTCAAGTGCTGGGATAAAGGCGTGCACCACCACACCAGGCTGGAATGCGTTATTTCCTTCCTTGGTTTTCAGCAGTATCAGCAAAATGTTTGTGTAGCTCACAGCTACCACACAAGCTCCTTGGCAGCTACATATGTTCCAGGGCAGTTCTCTGATCTGTGTATTGATAAGGTAAGCATGTGTGACTGCTCTGTGCAGCCTCCATTGAGCCAGTTGTATGGCCTGCAAAACAAGAGGGCAGTTTGTGGAGTCGAAAGATAATAGAATGTTGAAACTTAGCTACCTCTTCTGACTTCTATTTATTTAAAAACACACTTGTGTGTATGTGTGTGTGTGTGTGTGTGTGTGTGCATGAAAGTGCAAGTGCACCCCCGTCATGATGTGTATCTGAAGGTCAGAGGACAGGTTTAAGGAGTGATTCTTTCTTCCCACTGTGGGCTCCACTGGTTAAACTCAGGTTGTGAGGCTTATGTCATAAGTGTTTTACACACAAACCCATCTTGCCAGGCACCTAGTCTGCTCAGCATGTCAGAAGACCTTTGTGGCTGACATTCCACACTGAGGATCAGGAAGGGAGTGTCCACAACGATGGAGGATCTCTAAAGTTAGGCAAAAAATGATCAGATCCCTGAGTTCTAAGGTAAAGGATCTGCCACTCCATGTTTCCCTTGTCTCCTTCCATTCACCAAATGAAGATTCTCCCACTGCACGGGGGGGGGGGGAAGGAAATGGATGGCTTTAGAGCTCTTAAGACTCTCTTTGAACCAAATTCCAAGTGATGACTGAAGCATTAGGCGTAGAGATGATGAAGCCAAGTAAGAGCAGAGGAGCTTCAGGGACCATCATAGTGCTGCCAGAGACTTTGGCTCTGCTCTACCTCTGGAGCTCTGGAGCATTAGACTTCTCCTTTTCCTTGAAGTTGTCAAGGTCATACACACACACAGACACACACATACACACACACAGCCTGTGATTTTCTTTGGCAGGAAAGTATAAATCACTTCTGTGCTGGGACATCTAATTTCAGGTGCTACGATTTCCCAGCCTGCTTCTTTTCTTGCTAGTTTTGAAGTCAAAGCTCTCATGCAAAAGATGGGTATCACAGAAAGTTTCCTGGAATTGAAACGGATTTTCTATGAATACGGAACGAATTCTGTTGGTCTTTAAGATTACAGCCCCTTCCCTATCCAGGATAAGCTTTTCATGTGGATGGCTGGGAGGCAGAGACATAACATAGATTCTCATGCCTCTCAGTTTGGAGCAGTCGAGTTGGATGTTCCCAGGGCTCAGGGACACAGAGGGTAGCAACTGAACCTTCTGCATGACCCACATAAGGACACATTTTTCAGTGGACAGAGAGATCTGGAGATGGAAAAGGCTCCAAAGGTCATAATAAGGGGTGTAAATACCAGTGATGGTTTCATGATGCAATCAAAGGCTAGGGAGATGGGATGAGGGATACAGCACTTCAGTGAGGCCAGCTGGAGGGGCCATAGTTGTCAGGGCCAGGTGTTCTGATTGCATAAACCAGGCAGATCAACCCTCAACCACTGGAGCAGTCTGTGTAATCACTGGGGTTTGACTCAACCCCAGAGAAGAAGTTTGTGAGCAGATACCACTAATGAAATAAGAACCAAGTGGAATGATTAAGCTTGCTTGGATGTGGTCAGATCACCTTCCTGTGCATGAAGGGCTTAAGATGAAAATTAACTTCAGTTTTAAAGAATAAGCTCCATATCTGCAAATAGAAGCTCGTGGCTATGGAAATGATGCAAACTTCATTTTCATAAGAGGCTGGAACTGAACTTTTAGAAAGCAGGTCTAATGACATCATATAGAAACACAAAGTAACACTACAGTGCAGCCATGTGGTTGTCTCTGGCGGGGATTGCTGTATTCTTTCACCTGTTAGAATCCTGCCAGGGACTCTGGACCTTACTGTTACCGTTAGACTTCTGGCTATTTCTGCCAGTTGTCCACATAGGAACCTCTGTGCTCAGGCCCCCAGGCCATGTTTCCTGTAGTTGTGGGGTAGAAGAGTCTTCAGATACGTGCTGGCTACCTCAGAGACTAAATCTTGGCATCAAGCCTCATTAACAAATAACCAAAATATCCCAAAAATCCCATGTTCAGTGGCTCACACCATTTGGCACCAATGTTGCTATATCAGATTGTTTTGTTGGCTAACAACTTCCTTATTGATTTAGAGACCTTGGAAATAAAAGTATTTAAAATATGCACATGAGATAAGATGCCAATAAAGGTACAGCATAAGAGAGTCATGATACACAGGCAGCAAGATATTGTTTGTTAGAAAAATAGAATTACAGAACAAAACAAAAAAGCTCAGCAATGGTGCACACACCTTTAATCCCAGCACCCGGAAAGATCTCTTTGAGGTCACCCTGGTCTACACAGCTAGTTCTAGGACAGCCAAGGCTATGCAATGAAACCCTGTCTCAACCTGCTGCATCCCCCGAAAAAATAAAAATAATAAAATTAATTGCAAATGTTAAAATAATCCTCCAGGACTGGGAAGATGGCTCACCATACTCCTATATCTAGATTCAAGAAAAAGATAGGAGAATCCTCAGGTGCCCTCAGGCCACCTCGTCTGTGTACAGGGTGGAAGGTGAGGGCCCACACCTGAGGTTCATGTGTGCCCAGTGGCATGTTTGCATCTGCACTGAAACAGATGCTCCCCTACACCGCAATACACACAAGTGTGCACATGCGTGTGCTCACACACACACAACACACACCCACATGACACACTCACACGCACATCACACACACACATGCACCCACACACCCTTTTTCAAAGTGTTTTCAAATGTGGAGGATGTAGGAAGGAAAAAAAACCTAGTATACCTAGTGAAGATATTCTGGGTAGCTGGAACTTGGCCGACAAGTTCTTCTCCCCCATTCCTGCTTCCTTGCTAAAAAACCATGAGGTTACATTCCTAAAGCTAGTCCTGAAGTACTGTTCCCTTATTTGGCCCCTTCCTCCTCCTGAGGCTGACTACTCATGTCCAGCTACCAAAGTATTAAAGTCAAAAGCTATTAAAATCAAAAGCTCCCTTTGGCACCTAATTAACATGTCCAGTAAAAATTAAATACCTCATCCTCACACGAATTTCCCCCTTTCCCTGTATACATTGCCATTTTCCTATGTACCTCATCTGTCTGCTCTCTCTCCAGAGGCTCTCTAGCCTTTGTCCTCCTGGACAAATGCCCTTCTTCCTCTCCCTTGCTCCTTTCCTCAGCTCTCCCTTGTTCCCTTCCCCTTCTTCTTTGATCTATATCTTCTGTTTTTGTTCCTTAGCTCTGCCCTTTGTCCCTCTCAGGCAAGTAAATCTCATTTGTGCTAAGGAGTTGGTCTTGGGTTGTCTTCAGTCAGTTCTGAGGTTCCATTCATGTAGAATACAGTAAAAATATCTGGGGAGAGTTGAGACGTCACCAAACTTTCTTAAGCATGCCAACAAGGACCATCATTAAATCTACTTAACAACTTCATGAGAAATAGTCAAACATACTTGATATCTGGAAAAATTGTGTTGCATGCAACTCCTTCTGTCCACATGCTAACCCTGGTTGACTGTGCTTAGAAATCAGACAGCAGATAATAACTCCCCTAATATTACAGACCCAGTAAGGTACAAGCTGTTTTTGTTTTTTTAAACTCTTAACTCGCAGCTCTGACTACTTTAACAGCTTTCTTTATAGGCTTTATAACATCTTGTTGGGTAGTTTGGGTTCCTACCTCATTCCTATTGGTGTTCCTGATAAGTAAAGTTTCCTAAGATAGAATTAGATTGAATTACCAAAGGGGAGTGATGTTAGGAATACAAAATCCTCATTAGCTTTGCACTAGCCAGTGGTTGCCAGCTTTGGCTGTACAACCGAATTGACTAGGCAGCTTACAAATCATATTTAAAATCAAGTCCCATCTTTGTCCAATCAAATTAGTACCCCACAGTCAGGGTAGAGCCTGGGTACTGTTCTTACAAAATAAATAAATAAATAAATAAAGAATGGATCATAGGTGATTCTACCATTGAAGGAGGGCTGAGAACCACTGGCTGAGGATAACATTTCAACACACTAAGAATCAGTTTGAAACAGGAGAAGGCAATTAGCACAGGTGCTAAGTCAACGCGCTAAACATCTTATCAAGGCAGGGTATCACCAGCAGGCGGTAAAGGAAGGAACACTCATCAGTCATCAGGAAGGGCCAGGGGGACCGCATCACAGGAAGCTGGTCTGGCGCTCGAGAAATGAGCAAGCTTTCAGCCGTGTAGCTGGCGTTGAAATCTCACATTGCTTCCAATTTTAAAAATGAGAAGAGGGAAAATAAATGATGAGACTCTGTGGGGAATGATGCTCTGAGCTTTCTCTCTGCTTTAATATTTGGGAAGCAGTCTTTGATCGGTAAAGAGATGTCTGCATATCAACAGAGCTGCAGCCAGAGGAAGCCCCGTGTACCAGCACACCCTTAGTGGTGGGAACCCGAGGAAGCTAATCCCTGCCCAAGAGGAATTTATGTTGTTATCTTAGAAGACAGAGAATGTATCCGGAGGGACCTTAGCATACTGTGACTGAATCTACAATGTATTTGTCCTAGTTTGCTTTCTGTTGTGATAAACACCAGCACCAAAAGAGTGTCGGGAGAAAACAGATTTGGCTTGTACTTCTGGGTCCATCATTGAGGAAAATCAGTGAAGGACCTCAAGGCAGAACTGAAGCTGAAGCCATGGAGGACAGTGCTTACTGGCTTACTCCTCATGGCGTGCTAAGTCTGCTTTCTTATATAACCCAGGATGGCCTGCCCACGGGTGACCCTGCCCTCAGTGAGCTGGGCCCTCCCACATCAATCATCAATCAGAAAAAGGTATTCAATTTAGGTGCTTGCCATTCTCTGGACCATGGAAGTACTCCTGTGCTTGCTTCTAGCCTTCGGCAATACGGTTCCTTCAGGCTACAAAGGCCACCACTGTCCCTACTCCCCAACTCTCACTCACACCTGGAGGAAAAGGTGTAAGGTCTATAGTGTGAGTAAGGCCTTCCTATTCCAGATGCTCCATGCATTGCTTCAGCTGTTAGAAGTGAAGGCTCACAGAGCCTGTTGAATCAGAACCTGCATTTTAATGGGTCGATGATCATTTGTGTATATGTTAATATTTGAGATGCGGTTTTACATCCTAGGAACCTTATGGTCTGGCTATTCATTTCTCTCTTTGGGGCATTCCCTGTCTAAGAAACATCAACACTACGCCATGAGACCCTTCTCCACACTGTTCTCCTGACAAACACCAGCTTCTTTGAAGACCGTTCTTTGTGGTAACCCACTGAATGACTGCCCTTCTCTGATGACTGCCCTTCTGTGTGAAAGACTCTAGAACTGAAATTGCTTCCTTGTTTCTAAAAAACAAACAAAAAACAAGCCCCCCCCCCAAAAAAAAAATTCCCACACATCAGAAGTGGCTGAAAGAGAGACATGTGTTTCTTACTCTGTACTCCTGGTTTGTTGAACACAGCTAGCCACTAGACACCCAAACAATTCCAATTTATGGCTTAGAATTCGGTTCCATAATTTCTCTTCTTCAAAAGTATGTAGTTCTGGATGTTCTTGACTGAAGAGCTTCTTAAACTGTTCCAGCCTTGTGAAGATGAAGTTTATTTTTAATTCCCCTCATTAAAAACTAGTAGGTAGCCCATAACCTGGAGGCTGAAGTAGGATGATTGTCCTGAACTCAAGGCTAGCCTGAGCTACTTAGTAAGACCCTATTTCAAAAACAAAGAAACAAACAAAAACAAAACAACAAAATGCACCTCAATAATAATAGTAGTAACAGTAATTAACAAGGAGATGTTCATATTTCTAAATATAATAGTTTACACATAAAAAGCCCACAGTACTTTTTAAAAACAAATGCTCCTAAACCGGGCTTAAATCTTAATTGTCACTAGTACTTGCTGTGTGGCATTTCATGGCACCATGAGGATGAGGGATGACAGGAAGCATCTGTTGGGGCTAGAGGGATGGCTCAGTGTTCAACGACACTGGTTCCTCTTCCGGTGGACCCAGGCTTGATTCCAAACACCCATATGGTGGACCATAACTGTCTTTAACTCTAGTTCCTGGGGTTCCAGTGCCCTCTTCTGGCCTCTGGGTACTAGATACACAAATTGTGTATAGATGTACATGCAAGCAAAACCTCTATACACATTTAAAAAAAAAAAAAAAAAGCCTGTGTTTTCATAGCCCTCCGGGCCTGGCAGCTCTTTGTTTCCATACTACAGCACTGGTGACTTTTCTTGTGGAAAACTCCAGCTTTTCAAACTACCTCTAAAGTATTTGCAGTGATCTCTGGATTATTCTTCTGTTGTGCTTGGTTTGGCTACTGATAGGCTGATCACACACGCATTCGTGCCAGTCTTTGCTCAGCGCACACATGATAAAGCCATGTCTGCTGGCTTCTCTTCCCTTTTACTTTTGCCATGAACTAAGTTTTCCTAGAGATAGGCTTACTGTTCTTAGGAAATAAAAAGAATGCCCAGTTTGTTGGAGGTTGGTCTGATGCGTGTTACTGGCTCTTAAGATCTGGTAATAACTATCTTTGTTTTGTAAACCCGCCTAAGACATATCTGATTGGTTGATTAAACAGCCTATACCTGGGCAGGGCAAAATGGGGTAGGCATGGCTAAGATTCCTGGGCTTTTGAGGACAAAGAGGATCACAGGAGACAGACCAATCAAAAGAGAGGATGAAGGAGGAAGCCAGGATGGGATAGGTGGAGAAGAAACCAAGTGGGCGAAGAGAAAAGACTCCATAATGGCATAAAAAGGCTGAGTTGAAGAATACAAGCAAGTACCATAGGATTGTGGATGGAGGATAGTTTAGAAGAGGATAGTTAAGGAGGATGGCATTGGATGGGCGCTGGGAGATGGATGGTGAGGATATTGAGACAGTGTAAGTGAAATATCTGCCCAGCTCAAGGTAAATAAGGCAATTAGAAATCTAACAGGTGTCTGTGTCTTACTATTTGTGGTAGTGGGTTAAATCATACCGCCGTGATGATAATCTTAGGGCTAATAATAAACATTATATACCCCAACACCCATTTTTTTTTATTTACTACACCAGTTGAATATGACTTTCTGATAATCACGAACCATTTGTTTAAAACACTACATGGGACATATGCTAAAATGTGAGTTATTTGAAATGCAGATTTAACTGAAAATTGGGTGTTTTCATCTGGCAGCTCCTTTGAAAGCTCAGTCTTTGAAAAACTCAACCCTTTATTGTCTATGAAGTAACAAGCAGACAAGTTACCAACTTGAAATAAAGAGAAAAACATTCTAGAGAGAAACATTCATATGTTAAATTTTGTGATATCATCCAGTCAAAATAACTGTGTGGCATGTCCATAAAATGCTCATACTCAAGCAAAGGGAAAAATTTTAGTGGTGTTGTAGACAATTTGTCCACTTGTCATATGGGAGTTTTTTCTTTTCCTATTGTCAGAATTTAAATTTTTAAACTGTTTTTGTTCTTTTCTCTGGGTAATGTATTGGATATATTCTTTGACAGTTTCATACGTGTAGAGAGTTTATTCTGCTTAGTCTCAGCCTTCACCCTCTGATATCCCTCTTCCATCTCTGTTATGCTCACCTCCCTATGCTGGCCCTGTCCCACACTGATTTCTCCTTGTTTTGTGACCCGCTGTGTCTAACCAGGGCCATCCGTACTGGCATTGGTTTGGAGCTATCCATCAGAACCGGTGGGTTTATCAGTGGGTACACAGTTTAAGACATTGGCTACCCCTACCCACACAGACAACAATTTGGTAAAAAGGTTGGAAAAGGGCTCTGCTCCTTCTTTTGGTTGTTGACAAGCCTAGACTTTTTTTTTTTTTTTTTCCCAGAGAAGACCCAAAATGGCACAGGGACCACAAGGATTAGCCATTTGAAATGGTCTCTCTCCTTCCTTTTTATAATGTAATTTTTATTGAAAATAGCTTTTTTCATACAGTGTATTGTGATCACAGTCACCCCTCTTGAGTCTTCCAAGATCCTCCCTCTCTCCCTGCCCACTCAAGTCTACACACTTTCTTTCTCCTTTCATTAGTAAACAAACTGACAACAAACAAACCAGAATAGGATAAAAAAAAATAAAAAAAGCTCAAAAAAAAAGACACAAGGAATACATACATACATAGAGATACACCTTCCCCAGAAGTTCCATAAATACACAAAATCAGTAATCATAAAATATAAGCAGAAGAACTGTAAGGTTAAAAAAAAAAGCCAAGCTGGGTGTGGCGTCTCTCCCCTGTAACCCCAGGACTCAGGAAGGCAGAGGCAGGCAGATGGCTGGGAGTTCGAGGCCGGCCTGGTCTACAGAGTGAGTTCAGGACAGCAAGACTACACAGGAAAACCCTGACTCAAAAAACTAAAAGAAAAAAAACAAAAACAAAAAACAAAAAAACAATCATTATGAGACGAAAACCTTGCAAAAATGCCATCCAGTTCCCTTTGTGTTGGGCAACTGCTCCTGTGCGGGTGCAGGCCCATTGCAGGCAAATATATCTGTGATCCTGGTGATGTTGACTGTGTCGTGCCCAGAAGACAGTATTTCACAACCTCCTCTCCATCTTCCAGCTTATCTTTCTGCTCCATCTTCCTCCATGTTGTCTGAATCCTAGATGACCTGACATATTTCCTGTCTGAGGCTGAGCACGCAACCATCATTTATTCTCAGGACTTTGAGCAGCCACGTGCCTCTGCACTCATTGCCACTCATTCAAAGGGAAGCTTCTTTGATTAAGGCTGAGTGTAACATTTGTTGATGGTAATTTTAATTTTCAGTAATGTTGATTTTAATGAAGTTGGGAGGCAGCAGAGAATAGCAAATTAGGATATGATAAGCAGATGAGAGTTATGAAGATGACAGTCCCGACTATATAAACCAATGACATGATAGCTCTGTGGTATGGTTAAGGGATTTTTACTGTAGATATGAGAGAGAGAGAGAGAGAGAGAGAGAGAGAGAGAGAGAGAGAGAACAACCAGGGGCATCTGGAATTGTTCAGAGCATTGAACATGGCCAGGGCTCTCTGTGAGAGAGGGGAGATATCAGGGGGTAGATAATAGACAGAGCATAGTGGGTGGAGCAGAAGAGCCCAGACTAGTGAGAATAACAGGGTTATAAGGAGAATGAGTAGCTGGGGTGGGGGGGGAAGGGCCAGGAGTCTGGCATGAGGACTTTGAAATGAGAAGCCTACAGGCTGAAATGGCCCTTGCTCTGCTGACAGGAGAGACTGAGGGAGCCTAGCTGAAATAACAGGGTTATAAGGGGAATGAGTAGCTGGGGGTAGGGAGGCCTGTGAGCTGGGGATGTTTAGAGTGGGGGAGAAGGTGAGAATAGCTCGGATGCTAGCGTAGACTTTGAAGAATGTGTAACAGGTACTTGTGCTGAGGGAGCCTGGAGGCCAGCACGCACTCTGGTATGCTGATAGACACCACAGATAGTCATTTGTCCCTTACACCTTTTGGAATTTTAGAAATGGAACTTCCTTTAGCCCTGACGTGGACTTCACTAACCCCCACTACTAACAGGTTGGACATGTCACCTCTGAGTGGCTGGTTTTCCTCGTCTGTACATTGGGATGATTGTATTACTAATCAAGGATTTTAAAAAAGAATGCTTAATGAGATGATATATGCTCCTAGCAGATGGCAGCTACTCGGTAAAAGTTTATCTACCAGGAATACCCCTACCGGGACTAAACGGCTGTCTCTAGTGAATAGAGCACTTATCCAGGAAAAGTGAGACGTTAGACTATGAGGACACTGGAGAAGGATGGTGACAAGGTGATGTGGGACTCTGATTACATGTCCCATTAATGCTGCCCAAGGGATGGAGCCAAAACCTGCGTTTCCTGAGCCAGTTCATTGTTACGGACTTGAGATGTGTGTAACAAACACACATGAGTGAATCCTCTAACCTTGAAATTCCAGTGAACAGTGTTTTTGAAAAGAGTTCCTTAAAAACAGTGTATGGAGTCATTACCGAACAGTTGTTTGCACAGAAGTGCTTGTGCTTTATAAGAAGGATGTGAGGAGAGGCTGGCGGAGCCCATGAGCGCTGACCTGATGACCCTGTGATGTGGTGTCCACCTTTTCTAGGTAAATGCAATGAAAGGCATACGCACTGACGAAGACTGTCTTATGAATTTTATGTGTAAGCCAGGGTACAGTAAAACCACCCAACCAGACCTCTGTGTGGGAAAAGGAAAGTCTTACTGTGAGTCACACTGCTGAGGTTATTTTGTGTGTGTGTGTGTGTGAGTGTGTGTGGTGGGGGAGGCAGAGAGAAGCAAACTGGTCGAATGGCAAATGGATTTTATATAACAGATGGTCAACAGGGTGGGGTCATTGAGCTGATACAGGCTGTTTGGATTAACCAGAAGCTAGACGGCCTTGCCAGAGACAGCTGCCCTTTGCAGGGTGGATTAAGTGAGGTCCTGGTAAACAGTGACCTACTTTCACGATTCCTGAGGAACGTTGAACTTAGGCTTCTGCTTACCAGTTAGAGTCCTTCTGTTTAGAACACTGTCATTAACACTGGACATAACATATGTGCTAAATCATTCCTTTGAACACTTAAAACCAAAGTAACAAGTGCCTTTTTATTTAGAATTTATGATTTGTAAGCACATGAATAATTCTTGATAGTTATATGAAAGGAGGCAGTGAAGATAAATACAATGGAGCACCCCCTCAACACACACACACACACACACACACACACACACACACACACACACACGCCAAAGAGAATCTATCCTATGTATGGAGGGAACCACTGTAAATATTTTGTTGTGGATGTGCAGTGCTTCTCTAACTACCACATATATTTGTTCTACCTGTGAATTATCACACAACTTCTGTTTGATTTTTATCACTTAATGTGTTCTTAAAACACAACCTACCTGACACATATACAAATGTTATTAATGCAAAGGAAGATAATTCAGGACAGTCTGAGGAACTCTGAAGTAGACCTTTATTATACTGATAAATCTGATCCTCATGTTTTAAACAATATGCTTAATATTAGCATATTAGCAAGTAATGAAAGCAGTGAAGTATTCACAGGCAGGATGCCAAGTGCCCACGAGTCTGTAATAATAAAACAATAGGAGGAACTCTCATTACCTACTTTTGGGTTAAATCTTAAAATTCTAATCCATTCATTTTTATCCCTATCAGTCATTTAGGTGTCATAGACGGATGTCATGGGACAACAAGTCTCCAGGTTTGACCGGTTAAGGCATGAGCTCACACTGAGTCCTCAAAGTAATAGTAATAGTAGATAAAAAATATATAAACAAGTTGATATTTAAATTTCAGAGGATAGAGGGTATACCTGAGCGACAGCGCACTTGTCTGTGATCAGGAAGCATTAATATTACTTGATTTGAAATAATAAAAAGTAGAGAGTAATGGTCAGGGTGTGCTTAGACACAATACAGAAATGAGAAGTGTTGGATTTGTTGCTCAATATTCTAATTCTTGTGGGAAGCTAGAGAAGAAGTTTTATTCAGAGAAGTCAGGTAAACAAACTTTTTATACCATGAAAAACTTTACCATAAAATCCACTTCTGTTATGAGACAGCATGTAAATTTAACTCGGGCTGCAGAGATGGCTCAATGCTTGCTGTGCTGTAGGAGAAAATGCAGGCCTGACCTGGTGGCCAGCCTCCGTGGCACACTGTGGTTTTTCAAAATAAGAAGCATGGCTCTCCATGCCCCTGAAGTCAGAGCACTGAATTCTGGAGTTGGGTCAAGTCTGCGCTCTCCTCATCTCCTTTCACGTGCTTCTTTGCGTAGAGACCCTGATGGTAAGAGCACTACTGTCCAATCTGAGGTAACATGCCAACCAGTCACAGTAATAAGCTTCCACTGTCTACGGGACTGCTCACGTGTAATACAGCAGACGCTGCTCCCCAAACTCCCCAGAGTGGCTCATTTCCATGCTCTTCAACAACCCACAGGCATTGCTGTCTGGTGGAGATGGCAGTGTACAATGACCTGCGTCTGATCTTCAACAGCCATGCAAAGGGCTGGGTGTGACAGTGTGCACTTGTAATAAAGCACCAGGAGGTAGAGACAGAAGAATCAGGGGCTCACTGGTCCGTCAGTCTAGCCGATTCGTGAGCTCCAGGTATAGCGAGAGAACAGCTCTCAAAAAGTGAGGTGGAGAAGGGGCTGAGGAAGGCACTCAGCACTGGCTTCTGACCTCCACGTATGTGCACTGAGTGTGCGCACTCAGACACATGAGCACACGTGGGTACAGTACACACGTATACAAAATAGAAAAGTGGCGCTTACGACTGCTGTCACTGCTGTCTGCCTGCCTAGGGCATTTCCTGTCATTTCTATTGCTAGTTTTGTAGGACTGATCCCTGAGGATAAAGCAGCTGATGTCCCTGGCTTAACAGCGACAGTTTCCATTCACTATTAATAAGCCACTTTCTTGGCTTATTTATTTTCAAACAATGCAAATCAGGTGGATCTTTAAATCACGTAGAGAACTATGGGTATTAAGATACATTTTTAAAAGATTTGGAGCAATGGATTTTTGAGTGTGCTTTGGGGCCTTCTGCAAACCTGATTCTGAGCAGCAGATCTTTGGGGAAGAATTAGTGAGAAGCCAAGTTACCATTATTTCCAACAAGGACCTAGACAAGGACGTGACCATGAAAGGTAGAGCATTCTAGTCTGGCAAGTCAAGAAAGTGAATGGAGCTGGGGGCGGAATAGGAATACAAACACAGGCCTGATCGGATGGCCTCATCCAATGGGATTACTGGTGCGCCTCAGAGTCCCTGTAATCAGGACTGAATCCTGCCCAGAGGAATGTCTCATGTCGACTTTCCTGAGTTTTAATCTATGTTGACAGCATGGTCGTGGTGTGTTTATCTTTAACAAATGTCAAAGTATGCATTTTAGACTTCTACTATGATTAGCAACAAAAAGTAAGACTATTAAAAGTCTTCTAATCAAATAGTATGCTCCATTGAAACTGAGAAAACAGAAAAGTCAGCTGAGAAAAACTGAAAGTTGTAACACACCTGCAGTCGGAGGTAATTTTCTCAGCTGGCGAGGGCTTGCAGTATGATGCTATGATACTGGAAGGTGTTGCCTCCTTTTTTCTTTTTTTTTTTTTTCCTTGCAGCTAGAGGTGTTGAAGGAGCTACTGATACTCATTTTGGCCAGCATTCAATCCCTATAGAGAAGTCGCCTCCTGCTTGGCTCAAACCTTAGGACCTCAGAGCTAAGGGCTACCACAGACACCTTCCAAACCTTTCATTCCTCAAGGGCAGGGGCAATGGGATTTGACTACAGCAGACCCTAAAAGAAATTTACTTGATACACTATGTAATGCCCATTTAACAGTATGTAGCAGAATTTAAAATAGACTGGGTGGAAATCACTGTATCACGGTGATTATGGTCCAGAGAAGCTAGGAGTTAAAAGAGAATTTCCTCCAAGGTCACCTCTAAGTAGACATTATAAACCTTTAAATACAAGTTACCTTTCTTCTCAGTGGGAGGCTAGTAGTGATTGCTAAGGTGACTCCCATTTATAAGAAAGTGCTGTAAAAGCTCCTGGCAGCCATTGTTCTTGGTAATCAGCAGCTTCTTCCATGTTCTGAAATTACTTTCAAGGTAGTGCACAAACACACTTTCAGTATTTTTATGGCTTGCTCTTTAATAGTGCCTCCCCAGTCCAAATTTTGCTCAGTATTTTCAGATTACAAACAAGGCTTAATTTATTACCTCTATTAGCCAAGGATACAAAGTCAGAGAATGGATTGAAGTGGGTGTTTTTCTCACTGAACCCAGAAGATATGTCAGACTCAGTCTTCTGGATTTTAACTCTTTCACTTTGCAGTTGGCAAGATTCAATCTACATTTTTGTTGTTGTTGATGGAGGGGAGTGTGGCGGGGAATGTGATCTAATTTTAGAACCCAACCAGGTACCTTATACATAGCAGGAAAACAGCAAACACTTGCTTATTAAAAATTCACTGAAAATATTAATATTTGAGTACTTTATGCCAGGCTTTCAGTCCCATACATAATCACTGCTCCATGTTGCTGTAGGTGAATTAATAATCAGATCTGAAGTCATTATTATCTATGGGACAAACATCTATAATCAAGTCAGAACCAAAGAGAATAAAGTGGATATTTGATTGCTGAAACCAAAGTTTAGTCAAAATACTCAGAAGGAAAAGTTTAATTTTCCCAAAAGAAAAATGAGAAATTTCATGGGAAGGATTTGTGTTTCCACAAAGGTGTACCATTTGAAAAGTGTTGTGTATGGCTAGGGATATCTTTTCATCACATTGAGGCATCAAGTTGACAGAATATTTTAATAGTACTCATTACTTATCTTAATTTCCCAAGCATCATGAAGAGCGTGAGGTCAATAGCTCTATCCTAGATGCTCACAGTGATTCTCTTTATTCCACATGCTCAGGTGAATTGTTGAAAGAAAGGAGAGATGTGTAGAGAAAGGCAAGGGAGAAACGTCCAAGGATAATAACATTTAACAGTGGAGCAGAAAATGCACATGACAGAAAACAAAGCAATTCGAAAAGGTTTTAAAAATATATATGTATATAGGTGTTTATTTATTTATGTGTATAGGTCATGGTGGCATTTATGTGTATGCATTTGTGCACATACCCAAATGTGTGTTTGTGTATAGGCTAGAATTAAGGTCAGGCATTTTTCTGAGTCATTTTCCACCTGGAGACAACGGGTCTCTCACTGAGTCTGGGAATCACCAATTTTGGGCTGGACTGGCCAGCGAGTTCCAGGTACCTGCTTCTTCCTGCATCCTCAGTTCCGGAGTCACAGATGTATAACATTATGATCAGCTTTTACATGGGTCCTGGGAATCCTCACCCATGTCCTTGTTATTGCACAGAAATCACTTTACTTACTGAACCATCTCCCAAACACCTTTTGATTTTAATATTGACATTTGGAATTCTCTAAAATGAAAATAGTGATGGAATGTTAGTTATACTTGATTTGTAGTGATTAATACAAATTATAATTGTGTCAAAACAGGCTCAGTGCCTTCTCATTTTATATCAAGTGAAGTGAAGATGATTCTGAAAATGCAAATGAGAAATGTTAGCAAGTAGCTAGTACATATAACTTTGTGAGCAATATGATGGATAAAGCCCATGTGTTCATTGATAACATTGGCTTTCGAATGCTGTGGTGTTTTGAATGAGAATGGCTCCTATAAGCTCACAGGTCTGAATGTGTGGTCCCCAGTTGATGGAACTACTTGAGAAGGATTAGGAGGCATGGCCTTGTTGAAGGAAGTATGTCACTGGGAGTGGGCTCCAAATTATCAAAGATCCATGCCCTTCCAGTGTGCCCTATGTTGTCCATTTGTAGGTTGAGATGATGTGAGCTTTCATCTATTTTTGCTGCCATGACTATACTCCACCATCATGGACTCTAAACTTGTGGAACAGAAACTCCAATTAGATGTTTTCTTTTATAAGCTGTCTTGGTCATGGTGTGTTATCACAGCAATGAAAAAATAACTAACGACCTACAGATACCAGAGGCCTACCCATAGCCATGACACACAGCACAGGCAGGTGGAAGACACCCAGAGAACTGCCTGCCACCACGTGAAACCAGTAAGCTGTAGACACCCAGAGGCCAGCCAGCTACATGGTCCACTTGCAGGGGGAGCCACTACAACGTACAAGTATGTGTTAGAGAGATGGGAGAGAAAGAGAAGCACCACGCTTTGAGCACTAAGAAGAGAGGTGGACCTGGAGGGTGAGGGTGGTGAGAATCAGCCTGATGTGAGTAGCCTGTGATGCAATCTAGTAAAGTCACAGCTTGTATGTCTGAGGACATGCAGCAGCAGGGGTCTGTTTTGATGCCTGTGGCTCTTATTACCCCTAAAAGACCAAGTGGGCATCCCTGGTCTGGGCTGCTGCCTGTCTGGGACCATGTTGATGTGTAAAGTATGTGTAGAGCTGGCCCTACCCCTCACTGTTGCATGCTGGAGAGCTGGTTCCACCTTTCACTAGCTGTAGGACCAGCACCGCACCTTGCATAGACAGCACAACAGAGCTAGCCCTGGTGGCAGGGGCATGTGTAAGCCACATGAGGGCTTGGGAATGGGAGAGTGAACCCCACCAGTTGTCTGCTGGCTCTGGTGGTATGGGAGTGGGCCCTAAGGGCATGAGAGTTGGAGAGCTGGCCCTGCCCCTTACCAGCTATAATAATGGATGAACTAGCCATGGAAGTGCTGGAGAGCTCGTCCTGGCAGTGTGGGGGTGAGAGATCTGGTGGGCTGACCAACTCAGCTGCCACCCAGGCCTAGCTCCAGGGCTCAACATCTACCCCATCTACGAACTGCTGTGTGGCGTTAAAGGGCTGGTCAGGCAGACCCAAAGCTGCAGGATCTCCATGACAGTGCAACAACAGGATGTCCAAGAGCAATCCTGCTGAGGAGCCAACACTGATGGTGTAGCAGAAGCCAGAGGCCTTGAAACAGACCAATGACTCACTGCAATCAACATTTACAAGTGAAGATGTGTAGACAAAAGGGTATACCGTGGGACACACTATCATACACTACAGCTTTCACAAGATGTTTTGTTGTTTTGTTTTTATTTTCTTTTGAGGGAGAGGTTGCAAGAGAGGAGAGAGGTTATGAAGGGACACAGAGATAGTGGGATTGGGGAGCACAATGTGAAACTCACAATGAATCAATAAAAACAAAACAAAACAAAACAAAACAAGCCCTCTAAGACACATTAGTACCAGAAAGCGAGTGATCTATTGCCATGACAGACATAATCATGTTTGGGATTGGTTGAATGCTGTATACAGAGCTTAATGGGCACGCTAGTAGGAGCTTGTTAGACAGTAGTTCTGAGAGCTGTTTGGACTATGGAGGGGCCAGCTTAAGAGTTTTCAAAGGGGAACAATATTAAAACTTAGCTAGAGACTGTTCTTTTGATACATTGTCAAAGAATGTGGTATCCTTCTTTCTCCATCCTAAGAACTTGCCTGAGGCTAAATTGAAGAATTTTTGGACTATTTTTTTTCCTTCTAAAATACAACAAATCAAAACTGCTATGAATTCAAAGGTGCTAGGGCTTACCCCAAGTTGGTGGTTAAACCTGGCAGTGTTGTCCTTGTGGTCTGGCTTTACCAACAAATAAAAAGGTTATGGAATCTTCCTCTGTAGTTTTGAAAAGCCATGGAAGTCAGGCATAGGAGAGGACAGTCCCTGAATGGAGGCCCTGATATACCATTGTCTGAAGTGGTGGATGTGAAGCCTGTAGTGCATTGGAGCTCCCAAGATAGTAGAAATGCCAGAGCTGTGTGATAACTGCAAGGAGGGTTGTACATGGGGAGTGGAACCATTTCAAGAGAGAGATGAAGCAAAGTTGGAAGGGAAGAGCCATCTAAGCCCTTTAATATCAAACATGGGCCTATAAGATTTGGAGTTTGCCCTGTTGATTTTCTGTCCAGTATCCTCCCTACTATGCCCTATTCCTTCTTTTTGAACTGGTAATATATATTTTGTACCACTGTGTGTTGGATGTAATTTGATTTTTAAATTTTATTTTAGAGGGGGCTGTAATCTCTTAGCAGAGATTGTCTTGGGTGTCAAGAGATTCTGAACTTTAGACTTTTAAACAGTGTTGAGACTAAAAGACAACGGTGATTTTTGAAATTGGACTAAATGCAGAGGGAGTGGAATGTGGTCATTTGAATGAGAATGACCCCAGTTGGCCCGTGTATTTGAATACCTGGTCCCAAGGTGGTGGAATTCTTTGGGAGGAACTGGGAGGCAAGGCCCTATTGGAGGAGGTGTGTCTCTGGGGGTGGGATTTGAGGTTTCAAAAGACCCATGCCATTCTTGGTGTGTTCTCTCTGCCTCCCACTTGAGGTTTTAGATATGATATGAGCTCTCAGCTGTCGCTGTTGCCCTGCCTTTCCTTTGCTGTTATAAACTCTAACCTTATGGAACAGTAAACCATAAAACAGTAAAAAAACAGTAAAAAGTAAAAAACAGTAAACAGTAAATTTTACAAGTTGTTAACGCACGCGCAGAGACTGATTTGTCAATGGCAATCTTCAGCTATGATTATGTTTTAACAATTTTTTATTATTAAAAATTAAGTTGGAACTCAGAAAAAAAAAGGCTTTCAGGCAAACAGATCTTCAAGACTCTATCAGGAAGATAAAAGGATGTGTCTGTTTAGCACGATGCATACTGTCCTAGATTATGAAAAATGCTTCAGTTCTACACAAGTACACATTACTGTTCCCATCTGGTCTTCATTTGTAGTATGGAAGTGTTGTCTTTAAGTTTATTTTTTATTTTCTTTGTCTGAGTGTTTTGCACTTATCTGCATGTAAGTGTACCCCATGCTTTCTTGACAGCTACAGAGGGGAGAAGAGGGCATCAGGTCCCCTGAAATTGGAGTTATGGACAGCTTTGAGCTTCCATGTAGTGCTGGGCATGGAGCTCCAGTTCTCTGAAAGAGCAGCAAGTGCTTTTAACAACTGAGGCATCTCTCAAGCCCCAGAAGTGGAATCTGAATGTGTTCTGAGGTGGTCTACTTGTGTCTGGTTCCCAGAAGTTTGATCACAAGGCCTTGTCTCAGAGGAGGGATAATAAGGGGAAGACAGAGTTCACAGAAGCCGCACAAGGCTGAGGGACTGACAAAGCTCAGTGGGCTTTGTAAACTGGCAGACGGGGTAGCTGGGAACCAACTCCTTCAAAACAACACCAGCGCCACAGAGCATCAGGGACACAGGTCTACCAAAAATCATCATTTCTGGAAAGAACAGGTTGAGTTCTTATGAAATGATGTATTTATAAAGTTTTCTTTATAAAGTTATGCTTTCAGATCAAAATTGACCCTTTAATTCAACGTGGTACAACCGTCTAAGATTTCAACTTTCTTGATGGAACAGATTCAAAGCTCTTTCTTTGAGTAAAACTTCCAGGGCCTTTGGCTTGGATCCCTCTGAGACATATTGTTCCAAATGAGGCTGGATGTGGAGTTCAGCAGAGAGTAGGATGCTAATTAATATTTGGTACAAGAGATAAACCTCATGGTGTCCTTCTGTTTCCATAGCAGCAGCAGTATCTTGTGTTTCTTCATCCACATCATTTCCTGAAGTGTCTTGGAGGCTGTGACATGGGTAGGGTAGGTGTCACCCTCTAATGTTTCCCTCCACCACAGGGGAATGCTGGCAATACTATTTGCTTATTCTTTCTACTCTCTGTTCTGGATCTTCCTCTTCTTATTACATTTCTGTTTAGTGCGTGGCCTTCAGAGGTGACATTGGCTAGATTTTATTTCTCAAGCTACAGGAGTCTGAAATTCCTCCTGAAGTCACCTTAGCCCAATTTAAGGCTTCCTTGTCCTCACAGCTTTTAGAGAGTAGCAGCATATGTCTTGCCTAGCCATCAGATCTAATGAGAGCAGACAGCCTTTCTCTCTGATGGTTCCTGTGTAATCATCCTACGTCCGTGTGTGTCATCCAACATGGAACCTTTTGTCAGGTTAAGAAAGTGAAATTCATGAGCGTAGAAATAGAGGACATCCTTTGGGGACTCGCTGCCCTGTCAGAGCTATGCTTTCTTTCAGTGGCTCCTGCCGAGGAAGCACCTCGCTTGCTAGGGACCACGCAGCGCTTCCGGGCGACTCCTGACATGCTGCCTGTGGTCCATCTGCCACTACTATGGAATGCTTCCCGTGCTGAAATTTGCCCTTTGGTTGAACTCTGAGTGCTGCGCCGGCTGCTAGCGCGTTAGACTGTCACATCAGCACTTTCTGCTCTTCCATTGGCCCCCTTTGGCTTGGATGGCACAGTTAAAGTCCCAATAAGTGAAAAGTTAGGGGAGAGAAAGCAAAAGGGAAAAAACTCCGGATGGGAATCGCAGCATAGTACGATGAGCAACTCTTACTTGAAGATGAGAACTTTTCAAATGTTGAACAGACAAACAAACCCCCAAAACCGGAAAAGCAAAGCACAAAACTACAGTAGGCTAGAGTATCATTTCTTGCTAGGGTACAGCTACTTTGAATTAAAATTAAGGGCACACAGTAGTGTCTAAGCTCCATTACTGTGCCCTCTAGGAGGGTATGGTAGCCGTTTAAGCTTGCTACTAAGCTGAACTTGTAACCTACAGTAGATTTACAGAATTATTTGAATAATCGAGAAGATAATGATGATGCTGTTGCTTCCATGTCATAAACAACACAGTTTACATATATCTCTTTTCTCAGTGCATCCTTCAATACATTCCCCTTTCAGAGGGGCTATAAAGTGGGAACTGCATCCCAGTTTTCACAGGTAACAAAATCTGAAGTTCCGAGAAGTGAGTCTTTTGAGCTTGTTCAGCTAGTAAGTGCAGGGACTCGGGGCAACTGCAGACTCTCTGTCAGCTGATGCTCTGTCAGGAAATCCCGTCGACTGTAGGCGATTAGGTGATCTGGAATATAAAATTAATTATAGGAACTAGATTTTTCCCACTGGTAGGAGCTAATTGAAAGAAGCCAATTGCCTCTACGTCCTTTGAATGGTATTGCCTAGCAGAGGGAACATTCTGTAAGGATATAAAGGTGCAATATAAAATTCTGGGCTTCAGCAAGTGCCTAGAGTCAGCAGGCAAGATGTGTGTTGTTTTTACTTTCCCTTCCTTTTTCTCTTGGCCTCTGTATTTCTCTGTCTTCCCCTCTCCTTTCTGTCTGCACTGATTGCATCCTTTCTTTCTGGTGATTGAGTTTCTATTTTCTTTTTGCCTTTTGTGTATATGGTAGTTATCAAATGTATGGCCCTTCCTAGTGAGTGACCTGGGGCTATGGATTTGAATTTCAGATTCTAGGAATCCATGTTGACTTAGCTTGGGTTAAGCATCCAATCAATGGTAACCAGAGAGGTGGAGCAGGAAGACAAAGAGGGTTGTGACTCAGCACCTCTAAAAGCAAGATGCAACCAGGGTTGTTTAGACACTATGTAGAGTGAATTGGAGAAAGCCATAGGATGAGGGAGAACTTGTGGGCTACTATCATGTCTTTGGGTCTATTCTTGAAGAATGGTGGGGAGAGGTGGTTAGATGTTAGATATTTCTGGAAGTTAAAAAGTTTTGCTGTTTTTTTTTTTCTTTTTTTACACAGGTTTTTCTGAAGCTAATTGGGCAAAGGTGGCAAGGTTTTGTTTTTTAAAGCAATGTTATTCATTTCTGGCTGCATGTGAAAAAGCCAAAAAGAGTTATCTGGCTTTTCATGGTTTTCAGATAATTGTAGAATTGTTACAGAAACATAACCCAATTTCCATTTGCTCAGTTTATTAGTAAGAAAAACAAAGATCAGAGAGATTAAAGGATTACTAAATTTCTCCTTTTTATTTCATTATGTTTTTTTACCCATAATCTCTCAGACAAATGTATGGATCTCTTTGGAATGGGTTTAGAAAAGAAATGGAGGAATCAGGACTCTATTTGACAAACTGAGTTAATCTCTAGGTTTTTAGGTGATTTAAGATTAAGCTAAATTATTTTCACCATATCTTAAAATGACTAATTTTTCTCTTGCAAAAGAACATGTGTTTAAGCTGACAGTCTCTTGGTTCTGAGTCTGTGAAAGCCTCTGATTTGGACATATGGGGCCTATACTTAACACCTGTGCTGAAATTCTTGCAAACACTGGAGATTTGAGACCAAATGTCAGCCCCAAGTTTGATATTTATTGGCTTTAGTTACTCTTTCTCATAACCTTCTCTCAACCTTAAAACACTCTGAGATTATTATGTTTGTCTGGGTGTCAGTAAAAATGTCATTACATTGTGACAGAAAGTGGGATTTGAGCAATTTTAGTGACTTGTTCTGCTTCTAGACTGTTCTACTTTCTTTGTCATGTTGGGGCATTCTGGACCATTGGTTCTTCTTAAAATATTACAATATTCATTTTTATTATTTTTATCTTTATAATTTCATTATATTATATAGATTTAATGTAATTAAAAAAGAAGAAAGGTGTTTTCTTAGGTGGCAGCACATTTAACTTTTAGTATGGCAAATTTTTTTGTGATGTTTTTATTTTACTGTATATATTAGTATTTATATATAGTTGAATTCTTTTCTGATATTTCCCAGGAGCCCAAGCTTTAATAGTAGAAGCAAAACAATGTGAAATGGATAATACAGTAGATACTGAAGCATCTTACATTGTAAGTGAAGAAATGTATATCTTATCGTATTCCATAGACTTGACCTGCTACTATAAGCAGAATTGGAAATAATAATTGTAGGTGGTAAAAAGATGTGGAATAGAATTAATAACACCAAAGACTGAAACAGAATATGTTGAATTCATACTTCTGGACCCATTTTTGACAGATATAAAAGAAGAATATTTATATGAGCAAAGGAGTATGTACAGATGCATTCTAATTGGTTTTTGTTCCCCTCTCATAACTGTTGATCAGGACTGATAAGAATACTAAGAAACTTGTCCAAGGCCATTTAACTGTGATCCACTGAAGGAACTGTGGGGAGGGTGAGGTAGGCATTACATCTTATATTGTAGCACTGCAGACCAGTGCTTGTCTGAACTTGCTCCATATAGAGGTTCAATAAATGTCTTACTGATTAAAATATGGAGCCTTTAGTTTTCTCATCTCTAATGTTGGAATATAAAAGCCTACCCATGGGATGATTTATTTGAAGATATTTGAAATAGTTTAATGGAAAGGCAAAAGTTTTTATGGATTTAGAATTCTAGTTCTAGACTAGAGTTCACTTGCTTATTGTTTCAAAACAAGCTTAAAACAGGAGAGAGCATGCCTACACCAGTTACTCAATATGGACACCATAGGCTGACTCTTGGAAGTGTCTTAGAAGCGATGGAGAAGGAGAGAATTGGTGCAGGAGAGAGGCTCTGGGAAGCGCAGTGGGTGGGGAGGGCAGACCATGCCCAGGCCCCCTGCCATCATCAGCTGCTGGAGTCTCAACGCTGTTGCCCTTTGCTTTCGAGTTCCGTGCAGCTCTGCTCCAGCATGCTTTCCACTTGAACTTCTTTTGAACGCAAGCCACACGTCATCCCAGGGAAGGTATGAGCCCACTGGTCGGTTAGCAGTCCCGCTGCTGTATCTCATTGTCAGCATATGGTCTGTGTGAGTAACCCTTCTACTATTTGCACAGCTGTTGGGTAATATTACGTTAAATCATTACATGCACAATTGTGTCCAATTATATAAAATGAATCTATTTTACCTAATGCTTATTCTCTAGGGTTCATGCGTCTTTAGTTACAGGAAGTTTAGGACAGGGTAGCAGATGGTCCAACACCATGTTTGTCTGCTAACACATTTAAATGTCATGACATGCTACATCTTTTAGAATATTTCTCTCCATAGTTTACTCAAATGCCTGGGCCCACTTTCGAAGTTGAGGAACGTCTATATCAAACTCCGTGTGTCTCTTTTCTTCTTTCGCTATGATGGTGCAGCTTTGGAGCTATGGAGCAATTGGCAGGAGTCCCTAACATGCTGTCCTTTGTACTCAGGTCTGTTGTCCTGTTCCACCCGGCCCCTGCAAGGACACTGCTTTTCCTACACCATATTCTTGCCACATTACTGACTCGTTTCCTCCCCCATTTTCCCTGGCTCAGCCGGCCTGGCTGAGGGCGGACCACTACTCTCCAGCTCAGTGGTTGCAACAAGCCTTGCAGTGGTAGCAAACCATTTACACCCTGACCTTTCAGGCTTCCTTTAGGGGACACAGATATTCACATTCAAAAGGTGCACAGCGGGACAGAGATGTAACTGTGCTCCAGCCCTTTCTTTTCACTGTTTCCTTTAACAGAAAGGATTTCTCACTTGTACAAGCTGCCTTGCCTTGCTGGGATCTTGATCTTAGGTTTTAATCTCTTCTAAAACAGTATTATCTCTGTGTTGTTGAAAGTAAGTGCTCTCCTTTTGATATGCATCTGAAGTCTCTGGTGGGAGCACCATGATTTTTAAAATCATCTTTCTCTTTGTCTTCAGATTTGTAAAATGATGTCCATCTCTCAGTAGAGAACTTTTCAAGCTCATGTTGTCATAGAATGGCAGCAGAGTCGGCTAGAAATGCTGAGATGCTCAGACTTGACAGAGGACGCCTGAACTTTGAGCTGTAACAGCCAGTCTGCCTCACTTGAACGTTTCTCTTTAGTTTTCCCATCCCTAAGGTCCTGCACGCTGCAGCTTCAGGGATAGAACCACATTAAGCAAAGTTAATTTCATCCTTAACTCCCCTCCCCCTTTTAAATTATATCAGATTCTCTGATACTGTATAAAGAAGTTCTATTGGTAGGGGCAGGACAATGGAGGGGTTGAGAGACTGAACACTGGGAGTGAGATACCAAAGAAGTAAAAATTAGTGGGTACTGGTTTATAAGCCTGAACAAAGGCCAGCCAAATGGAGACATGTCTAACCATCTGGGGAAAGGAGCTAGCTTTACTGCATTCTTTTCCTGCCCACTAGAGATGCAGTTGCTAGGAAAATGACCCAGATGGCCAGGCCAGAATCGTTTATAGTCTTAATGCTAAAGTAAACCAATCATTTCAAAAGTCAGTTTTCGTTACCCAATCATGTAATGCCAAGGCATATAACTCCCTGCTTGCATTTTTTCTCTTTAAAAAAAACCTTGTTCCCCTAGACCAAGGGCTGTATTCCTCCTCTTCAACCAGGGAGAACGCTACAACCCGGGCTTGAGCTTGTAATAAAAAGATCCTCGTGTTTTGCAGCAGAGTTGATTCCTGGTGGTTTTTGGGGGTCTCACAAACTGGGCATAACAGGAGCAAACAGATTTGAGTTATTCTTTCATGTTAATCATCTACTCTTGTTCAAGCTCCCCCATTTTGCTTTCTAGATTCTTAAAAATATACATTTATAAGAACTAATCTATATATACTCTATGTAATATAATACATATATTATATAACATAATATATTGTATATATTACACATATGCAATATATTATATATAATGTATATATACATATATTAGTTCTTTGAGAATTTTATACAAGTTTTTTTCCCTTTCTAAACCTCGTTTTTTTTTTTTTTTACTTGTAAAACCAATGTCCAAATTCCAGAAAATGTGGAAACTAAATGAGGCAGACAGTCAAAAGAACTCGGAGAATGGTAGCTAGTATTACGGTAGAAATAAAATTAGTTAGGAGTACGATCTTATTTATTAAAGAATACATTATGTTAATGATGATAGCTAACCTTTATTGAGCAACTGTACAACCCCTACTCGCTATGTTTTTGTTCTATAGAATTCACATTCTAAAACTTCTGTAATTATCCCAGAGTTTATGTACTCTGTAACATGAAACCATCCCTTAGCTAAGTGGCAGGAGAGGAATGTGGGACATGAATTCAAATGTGGCTTTGCCCTTTATTCTTATTTGACTCTGGATTAATGTGTTTGTGTCTTATGTGCCTTGGTTTCCTTGTCTGCTGGTGATGAAAATGACATATGCCATCTAATGATATGATGAAGGTCACACCGCCCAGCATGTGTTCCTTCTTATCCTTCTCTCTCTTCGGTAGCAGCAGTCTAGAAGTTTGAAAGCTCAGTGCTATGTTGTTTGTGATATGGAGTCATCTCCAAGTAGAATCATCTTGACCATTGCCTGTCTGACTGGTAGTCCTGAGACAACTGGGCTTATCTACATCACCAAACTCTTCCCATTGTGTCTACCAGCTAGGCTACGATGGTGGAATGTTGGTGGAGACTCTCAATCGAGGTAGCCATGATATTCTTAGCCGGTTCTCAAAGGCTTTCTGGTTTGAAGGACTTCTTGCCATCCTTGGAGATGTCAGTGAGAATGATCTTCGTAGGCTGCTGACGGCTGCCTTGGCTATGTGTGAACTTACATTAATTAAACAGAAGCCTACCTTTTAAATTTACCAATTTTTCTAACTGAAGACAATTTTATGTTTTTCTTGGCTAAGGCTTGGGGGGATACCATCCTAGCTAAAATTCTCAAAACCTTTCTTGCTTCGTGCTTTAGAAAATTTCTACTTTACTGTTTCCTTTGGAAAGGCTCAACTTTTTCTAGGTAGGAAAACTAGTAGTAGTGGCCCTATGGAGAGGCACTGGGTCCCAAAGATGCTAGGTAAGCCAGGACAAAGTTCTACCACATGACGATGCTGGCATGAAGTCCTCAGGGCAACTGGAAGGCTTTTTCTAGACCAAGCTGTGGAATATACTCATGCCAAGGGGGACGGAAGCACAGGCTGAATGCCAGGTCCGGGTAGAGAGACATGACTCAGAAGAGACTCCCTGAAAGTGCTGGATCTCTCTCGTGTGCAATGAATACCCAGCCGGCGTTTCCTTCCTCATGTTGGTGATGGCAGAGAAGAGGGATGCTGGGCAGAAAAGATCCATGGAGCATAAAGTTTAAGCACCATGAGCACACGTCAGTGAGGGAAGGAAGAAAATAGAGAGACAGTCTTGAACTATCTGGGTATAAGCCTTATTTTGAATATTTGATCACATTTTTAACAAATTGTTCTGCACACAGGTTACACACAGGTGTCCCCTGTCTCCATGCTCATATGCCACAGTGACCACAGAAAATTGTCTGGAAAGGGATGGGAAGGAACATTTTAAGAACTATGGGAGGTTGACATTTTGATGGAAAGATTTCTCTCCAGGGAATTGTTTTTAAAGAAATGACGCGACAAGGTGATAAAGCCCATGCTCTATGGCATTTGCTGCAGCAGCATCTATTTTAGAGACGACCTAAAAACTGCGGGAAAGTCCAAATTCAGGAAAGCATGAGCTAAGTTCAGTTCATCAAACCAACGTGTTTTATTTTTAAAATAACCATCCTGAGTGAAAACTGGAAACTTTATAACAATAGTGGGAAACATTTGTAAAACAATATATATTATAACATAAAATATTTGTAACATAAAATGAAAGAAAGTTTACAAATAAGGTGTTTAAAGCTGCACTCACATGCATTTATGTGCAAGATTAGAAAAGTAAAAATAAAAAGCTTTGCCGTTGAGGAATATAGGCAGCTCTCTCTTTTGTCGTTTTTTTTTTGTTGTTGTTGTTTTTTGTTTTTTCTTTCTTGATTTTTTGAGACAGGTTGCTCCGTCCCAAAGATTCTTCTATTACTTTTGCCAATTCTATCCCTGGCTCTCCTAGAACTCACTCTGTAGGCTAGGCTGGCCTCGAACTCAGAAATCTGCCTGCCTCTGCCTCCGCAGTGCTGGCACCACCATGCCCAGCCTGTCTCTTTTACTGTTGTCATGCTCTTTGATATATTGCCCGAGCAACCAGAGAAATGTGGGGACAATACTAAAGAGGGTATGGTTATTAAAGATGGGAATAAAAGTTTTAATGATTTTTTATGCACCAATCAAGGCAACATAAATGATGTTGTTTTGTTTACTGAGTTTAATAGTTCTTTGCTCTTTTGAAAAAGGCTGAGTTACTGAGGGAAGCAAAGACATTTTTAAAAAAATCTTTTTTTTTAATTGCCTGTAGCTGAATAAGGAGGTGGGTTTATTGCATACAGATAAACAAGAAGGCGGGATTTATGATATACAACTAGATCAAGGGGACAGGGTTAGCTAACCTCAGTAGTAGCATTTTTGTAGGGGAGCAGTCTTCAGGCTGTGAATTTCTGGCAAGGGAGTTATTGTAGACTTTTTCTGCATAGACTATCAATATCAACACCCAGATACACCACCACCACCATCACCGTCATCACCACCACCAAGGAAGGCTTTCCCATTTCTATGGGTCCTTCACATGCTATGCCCATGTCTGCAGCTCACATACACTCAGAATTTCACCCACCCAGGGCTTCCTTCACTCCCTACATATTTTTATTACATTCACCCCCCCAGCCCCATCCCAGGTCCACCACAATCTCTTTACCCCCTTCCTTGTCCTCTTTTTTTTTTTTAAATCTTTTAAGAAAGTCAAGGAAATATTTGTGTTTAAATGCACTTCCAGCAAAACCATATTAAATCTATCTAGGTCAATGAACGATTTCCCAGCAGGAAAAATTATTGTTGTCCTTGGAGATGCCAGTGCGCACAATAGGTCTTCTGGGCGTCAGCTTTATCTCAGAATACTGTCATGGACTGAACTGGAATGCTCGCCCTTAATGTCCTCAAAGTGCACCGAGTCTGCAAATGTCACTGGTTTGATATATGCAGAGATTCTTCTCTTAGTTTTGCCAATTCTAATTCTCACTGCAAGGAGAGGGCCATGGCCAGATATATTTCTGAGCTAACAGAATGCACCAGCTCAACACCCAGAGGACTAGGTCTGAGGAATCCATTTAAGAAGGACAATTCAGGAAGTGCTACCAGGAGCAAGTCGGAGAGGAGGTGAAAGTGCCCCGACCCGTGGGACCTAGTTATTCGTGGGGGCGAAGGGGGTCAATCCTGAAAAAGATGGGCGAGAGAGAGAAAGGACACAAGCAGACGGTTGCTGGTCAAGTGTCAGCTTTATTGAGCTTTGGTATTTCTTTTAAAGCACGGCTCTGGCAGGGTGGGGGAGAGGGGCGAGAAAAAGGGGGGTAGTAGTGGAAAAATACCAAGACCCTTGGTGGGGAGGTGGGAAGTTCCCAAGACTAAGAAGGTGGGTTAAAGAGTTACAAGGCCCAAAGATAATATCGGTGGTCACGGATGTGTCCCAAAGCAAACAGTTTCGGAAACAATGGGTTGTAAGAAACTATGGCCTGCTAGCGTCCGGTGCTTATCTGGTGGGCCAGGCTCTTAGGAAGGGTCCCAGGGCTAGTTCCCAACATGAAAGAAACTGTCTTAAGGGAGAAATCAGCTTGTTAACTCCAGGCAAGCAGGGACAGACTAGCTGTCTCATGATTACAAAGTCAGAGGGCTCCGGATTGGCTACTTTGTATTTTCCTAGGGCATAAAACATGCTTGAAGGATATTTGGGAAGGAGGGTAGCCTTGGTGAAGGATGGCAGTCTTGGAGATCATTCCTCCCTGAGGATGAAAATTTCTTCCAAAACCACTTATGCTAAGAAAGTCAGTGGATGACTGCTCTCTTTTCTGAAACTGAAGTTCTAGACGAATTGGAGAGCCATTGAGGAGGGAAAGCAGAAGGGAGGGATATTGCTTCTAGGCAAAGTCCAGGTCTACAATGACAAGGCCTAATTCCAGTAAGGTGCCAGGCCAATGGTGTGCCATGTATGCTTTCTCTTAACCCTTAACAGGTAAGGTTCAAGACTGGCTTACAGAGCTGAATTTTATTTAAGACTGGGGGAGACAAAAGGGAAAATAAACGTGGTCAAGAAGTTTGGCCAAGGACATGGCATGGACACCCTGAATGCCACAGTGTCTGGATTTGAGAGAGAAAACCGGTTCTGAAGGCCACTTCAGAGCTCATATATTCCCACTGATTTATGCATGAATTGTCAATCTGAGTCTAGGTATGCAAACAGGCTGATGAAAGTGACCTTCAGGAGTCACTCACCTACAATCGAACGCTTCACTTCAGTAGATAAATGACGCTTTTCACGTGATGCGTTCAGTTGTCTCAGTGACTGCCACCAATTTCAGGGAAGAAGTTGATGTTTTAGTGTTCAACAGAGGCAATGGATTAGACATAAGCAGCTTCTGGGAGCAGGATTTCACTCTCTCAGTGAGCAAGGTGTGTGGTGGCCTCATCTGTGACGAGGACACAGGGCACGAAGGGGATGTGCAGCAGTGCCATGGAACACGGAAGAGTTGGGGCTGGTCCTGTCACTGATTGGTGTCTGGACCCTGCTCTTCACTGAGCGTGCCTGGATCTTGGCATAGACAGGAAGTGCCTCACGTGCAGAGCAGCAGAGCTGTTCCTGCAGACTCTGGACTCCCTCAAAGACATAAATGTAGCACTCCAAGGGAATGAGGGGTATTTTTTTCTTCTTCTTCTCACTGGCAGGACAACTGAGAGCTCAGCTTTTTGGCCAGGATTCTCCTGACAAGAGCGAATGGCTAGCAGGCTGCTAAAGCAATGATGGTGTTTTCCCAGCCCAGTCTGGCCTTTGGCCACTGTAAGTACTAGCTCCTCACAAGATGTAGATCGAATTCGTTTCATGAAAATCTGATAGTGAACAGTATGACTATTCACATTTAAATTGTGACCAGCTAGAGAAGATCAGTGGGCGGTTCAAAGCCAGAAAGGTCATTACTGCCTAAGCGGGTTTACAGTTCCCAGTAGGTCTGACTCATCTGATTCAGCCCTGGCCTTCTCTTGGAAGATTTGATGGCCTCAAGAAATATGGAAGGATCTCAGGGATGGCCAAAGCCTCTTCACACTCTGGGCAGTCTTATGTGCCACTTCTGGGTCGTTGGCTACAGGCCCAGACAACATGTTTCTTTTAGGATCTGTAGATGGCATGTGTCCCCAGCGTTGCAACTGGGATGGGGAAGAGCTCAGAAATAGTTCTTTTTGTAAGGAATGAGAGAATGTTAGACACTGATGGTACCTGTGAGAAGAAGGAAGAAGGGTCCATGTGAATATTGAAAGAATGTGTGTGTGTGTGTAGAACAGAAGTTCATTTGCAGACAATGGGAATAAACTGACATACGGGCAGACCAGTTCACTATAGCAACATAATTTCTAAGAACTGGAATTGTCCAAAGAGAAAATGCCCACCTTTATCCCCGTGCCTGCTAGGCACGGAGCAAACATCTCTCCTGTTGTAAGAATTCAAGCAGAGGGGCTCTAAAGTCCCTTCCAATGTTAGCATTTTAGAATCTAAAATGCGGATTTATATTTCATGCGGATTTATATTTTATGCTTTATCTAGTTAAGTGCTTTGTTAGATTTGTTGATTGAATCAGCCAAATGCAGGCTGCTCCCTTGGGAGTTCTCTGTGGCAGCCAGGTAGGTGTATGGCTTCAGACCACATCCTTCCCCTTCTCCCTCATGCCTGGTGCCCTGACTTCAGCAGGCACGCTGGTCTTAGGGGGAGAGGCAGCTGCTGGTGAAGCCAGAGAGATCTTGGAGCCCTGGTTGGATGTGGCTTCCATGTCAGAGGCAGGTGTTCCTCCCTGGGGCAGAAGAAGGGAGCAGAGTATCAGATGACACAACCGGATTAGGGACTAGAAAGAACAGGTGCGGACAAAGCCAGGGGCATGATGGACAAGGGAGGCCTTGAGGTGTGCTTCAGAATGTATTGTTCCTCCGCTAATGTAAATCATTCTGGAAAGCTGATTAACAAAATCCTTCTCTTTCTAGCTTCCCAGGGAGCCCAAAGCCTTTCACCCTCTAGTGAGAGCTCAGAGTGTCAAAGACAGATGGCTCTTGGCCTCCATCTAATCTAGAGTGAAGCTGAGCTCTGATGTGGTTATAAAGAGAAGAGATGGGATAAGAGGAGACTCAGAAAGAGGCTGTCAGATGCAGGGCTGCTGGAGGACTGGAGCTATCCAGACCTCTGAGGACTGACTTTTCTTCTGCTGTTTTTCTCAGTTATGAGCTGCAGTGGCAATGCTTTAAAATGAAAATGAGCCTTTTCTCTGAATTTAAGGAATGTTTCCGTCTCAGAGCTCTCTCTGAAATTCTGGTTTAGAAGGCTGCAAGATTTTGGCCACGCCCAGGTATCTCCTCAGCCTTACACCCACCTGGCACCTTCCAGGGTCCTCTCTGCTCCTGCTTCTCTGAATGCTGGGCCAGAGAGCTCCTCCAGGGCGTCCCCCAGCAGCACTCAGTGCCAACTGAGTGTCAACCATGGCTTGGAACATGACCAAAGCAAGTCTGAGAGCTTTGCCCTGGAGGAAACTGAAATTTCCCTGGAATTAAGACGGAGTGACAAATGGTTTTCAGAACAAGGATACACACACACACACACACACACACACACACACACACACACACACACTGAGTCCTATACAATTCAGAATTCTGAATTTTGAGTTGCATAGACATGAAAACTCTACTCATGATTTAAAAAATATGATTGTACATTTAAGCAAATATTCTAAGTAGTTGTATTTCTGGTTCTGAACATGCTAAGACCACTTATACTTCCAACTTCCTAGGACCTTGTGAGGCTTCCTGTGGCAGGCAGGAGCCCTAGGTGGTCCAGCTAGTGATAGCCCTAGCTTCTCTGCTACAGGCCACGCAGGCCCATCTATTTATCCAAATTCTCACCCTGCACTTCTCCATGCTAGTTGGTCTTTTTCTTCGTCGGAATTTCCAGGCTCTGTCTTCTGTTAGCTGTTCCCATCACCACTGTCCCTCTCGGTCTGCCTGAGGTGTCTCTCCACCTCAGACGTGTACTGACTTCTTGCCTTCCTCTCCCTTTGGCTCTCTTCTCTTCCAAGTGCACACACAGTCCCACCACCCAAGTCAGCCTGACTTTCTGCTTTCTTGTTTTACTGTGAAAATCCTGATAAAAGTTGTTCCCTTGACGAGGTACAGGCACCGCTTATATGAAGCTGAAGTCTGTGGTTATTTATATGTGATGCTTTCTTCAAGTGGAGGGACAGCAGTTACTCTCACTCCTTCCACTTACCATGGGCCCCTGCTGACCTAACTAGTAAACTAGAGAAGAGCAAATGGGTTAGGATTTGTTCTGTTTCTCTTCCTAACTTTGGAGAATGTTCTGCAGAGAGTAGCAGTTCTTTAGCCCTCTTCAGGGTAACATCACCCCCAGTTCTCTCGGGGGGAATGTGAAATCTGCCCAAGCCAGCACCTCATTTTCAGGCATCTTTGGTTCCCTTGCTAAGGTACCCCTTCAAGTTCAGCCTTTAAGGATAAGCACAGTAGTGTTTTGGACTTCAGTCTGCTACTCCTTTGACTGTGTGGTAATGAAATGAGGAAAGGGATAGTAATTGTTGCTGATGCTGAAGCCTGGCCGTGATGGCGTGGGCACAGAAGAGCTAAGTCAGGAGGCTAAGTCAGGAGCCCCTTCGTGGCTGCAGGTTTTTATTCTAGAATGATTAGATATCAGGAAAGACCACTACAAAGTGGACTCCTCATTCCCGGATGTGGCCATCTGATGGACAGAGTTTTTGGTGATCATCTGTTTGGACGCTCAGAGATCTGGGCCAAAAGAGGTGTCATGATTTTGGCAGTGTGAACACTTAGCTCTGATTAAAAAAAAAAAAAAGTCAGACAGGTTCGGCTGCTTGGCAAGGATACTCCTGGGGCCCAGCCTAGGCCTGGACCTTAGGTCCATGCTGATATTGAGGTTCACCTTGGGTGAGGACCCACAGAACAGCTCATCTGGACCCTGTGGCCAGCTCTGAATCAGAAGGAGACAAGGTTATGTTCTTCATAATTAACAACATAAAGTTTAGGTTGGATGCTGCCTCAGGCTGCAGCCCTTCCTACTGTTGTCTAATATCCCTAGCATTTGGAATTATTGTTGCGATATTTGTAGTGAGCTGATAAAAGACATACCGGGTGGGAATTAGAGACTGACAACAGAGCACTACCACTTCTGTGATGTTTACTTTGTTCTTGGGAGATTTTGGTATTGGATCAAAGATTATTGGGGGTTGTTCTGACGCTAGCCCTCAAGATCTGGTTAGACCTGTCCTTGTTGTGTAAACCTGCTTAAGACACACCTGATTTGTTGATTAAATGGCCTATACCTGGCAGGGCAGAATAGGGCTTGGGGGACGAGAGAATCGAGGGAGACAGACAGAAGGAAGAAAGGAAGAAGGAGGACACCTGATGGGTTATGGTGGAGAAGAAACCATGGGGGGCTGGTGGAAGGACTCCAATAATGACGTGAAAACGCCCAGATGAAGAATACAAGCAAGTATCTTGGGATTATGTATAGAGGTAGACAAGATGAGGATGACTAGGTGTATGGCATTACATGGAGGCTGAGAGATGGACGGTGAGGTTACTGAGACAGTGTAAGTGAAATATCTGCCAGGCCCAAGGTAAATAAGGCAATTAGAAATCTAACAGGTGTCTGTGTCCTATTATTTGTGATAGTGGGTGAAGTAATAGCGCTGTGATGATCTCAGGACTAATAATAAACATATAGCCCACACTCATTTTTTTTTTTTATTTACTACAACAAAAGATGGCTACATGGAAGGTACATCAGCTTCCAACCCTACAGCCTCAGTCAGGGTGTCGGAGCTGTTGGAGCGAGTGATCCAGGTCTGCAGACGACCTTCAGCAGGCAAGTGGGTGTCAATCGTGACTTTTCTCGAGGATGGCACAGGCAGGTTCTACTTAGAATTGGGCACAGTTCAACGTGGGATTGTGGAACATCTCAGACTCTGAAAATCTGGAATGGCTGGCCCACCATGATGTCTGGTTGGTTAGTTGTGAGATGTTTGTTGTGTACTTAAGGGCAAGGCAGTGTGAGTAAGTGTCGAGGCACGAGTGTAAGTGACACACAGAGGGAAAAAGTCACATGTTATTCTGGCGTGGAGCTGGGGTAGAGCTCTTAGCATTACTCATGGTGTGTGCAATCCTCGGGGTCTCATGTCAAGTTGACAAGCTGCCGGCAGAGCTCAGTTCTTTGCATTTGTAGGTCTGTGGTCTGTTTTATTTATTTGTTTGTTTGTTTGTAAGACAGGGTTTCTCTGTGTAGCCCAGGCTGGCCTTGAACTCTCGATAGTTGTCATTTGGTAGCATCTAGAGCCACCCACATGTCTTTGCCATTTGACCTTCCCAGGATGGTAGCTTGCTTCTTTCTAGTCAGCAGGGGAATCTGCCCCTTTAGTCATGGTTGACAGAAAACAAGGAGTTATTGTGAAGCCTCTGTGGCATTTGGTCCATACATTTGCCAATGGATTAAGCAATTGTAATCTCCTGATGCTCATCTCTCTCAGTATTTGGTAGAAGCGCCCAGGGCTCCAAGGCTGACGTAGCTGACTGCTATGTGGCCAGTGGCTCATCTTGCTTTGCAGGTACCACTGTCTCCACTGATCCCTGAGACTTCCTGCCATGACACCCAAGTGACCCAGTCCTGCTGTCTGTATCAGCTCCAAAACCCTTGGTGAACACTGGGCTGCAGCTACTGTTCTTTGGGCCTAAAATGAGCTTCATTCAAGAAGAGGAAAGAGAGAAGCTGTAGTTAGACCTCACAGCTAAAAGTAGAGAACGCCTGTTTTCTTTGAAAGCCTTAGTGTGAAAGCACCATCAGCCTTCAGCTCTGCTAAAGGGAAGGGCGCTTCATGACAGAATACAATGACAGCTCAGGAAATAGCAGCCTTTGTGGCTTTCTGACATGGGGAACATACTTGTAGGAGGGGAAACAATTTTGTAAAATGCTACCTTATTTGGAAAAAGAAAAACTACTTGATTTAAGTTAAAAAAAAAAAAAGTCGAGCATTGTGAATTTGGAAAGGAATAGACAGGTAGTCCTTAGCAGATCTAGGCAGTGAGGCACTGGGCCAGGGCATTAGGATAGCAGCTCCCATGATGCCTGCTCAGGGCTAAGATGGGCTTTAGTTGCAGTTCACTTTATTTTGTCTTGTATCATTTACTCTAAATTCCTCCTTTCCTCTTTTCTATTACTAGTCCAAAAATAAAATGATAAAAATTCCACTTCATTAAAAACAGCAGCAAAAATGATATAGACTGTTGTCTATATTATGCCATTACTTAGGAAACTCCCAAATTTAATTGATCTCTCTCTTTCTCTCTCCCTCATATCTCTCTCCCTGTCTTTAATGGACATATCAGTTATTTTTTACAACTTAGTTGGTAGAATCTACCTCGCAATAAAATCACTCTGAGATGCTTAAAAATTATGTTCTTCTTCTAGACTAAAGACTACATCCATTCAGTCTAAGAAAATGTTCTAACAATTTCCTGTTTTTGTAAACTTTGCATAGTAGCTAGTGTTTGAGCTAAAGACCTAGGAGAAACTCTATTTCCTTTAAATATCTGGATTCGGGGCCTTTGGAAAGCCAAGATTTCTTCACTTGATGTTTCTGAAAATTGACCGTACCAACAAAAGAGGCAGAGGCAAGAGGATTGGGCATTCAAGGCCTTCCTTGTTACTTCCGAAGTTTGAAACCAACACTCTTTGAGATGCATGGGGCAGATTGTCAGTGTTGAAAAGACTGCTGCACACAAAGAAAGAGGAGGGGGAGGGAGGCGGGAGCAAGGGAGAAAGGAAGAAGGAAAGAAGGAAATGAAGAAAGGGAAGGAATGGAAGGGAGGAAGGAAGAAGAATGAAAGTGTACAATGAAGTGGTGTTTCTGGAGCATAGGAATTCACGGTCAATATAAGCCTTCCAGTGATCTTACCACAGTATGCCCACACTTGGAGAACTGACTGAATGCATAGAGAAGAGGGGTACTGCCTTTTCCTTCCTTCCTTCCTTCCTTCCTTCCTTCCTTCCTTCCTTCCTTCCTTCTTTCTTCCTTCGTTCCTGCCTTTCTTTCTTTTTTTCTGGAAAAAAAAATGTTTAGGAAGGGGTTTGGCCCTTCTGAATCTTTTTGTCCTTTCTTTTACATTACTTTCTTTATTTTTGAGACTGTTATAGTACTGTTATTTTAATTTTTCTTAATTACACTTTATTCACTTTGTATCCCCCCATAAACCCCTCCTTCCTCCCCTCCTAATCCAACCTTCCCTCCCCCTTCTCCACACATGCCCCTCCCCAAGTCTGCTGATAGGGGAGGTCCTCCTCTTCTTCCTTCTGATCCTAGTCTATCAGATCTCATCAGGAGTGGCTGCATTGTCATTTTCTGTGGCCTGGTAAGGCTGCTCCCCCCTCAGGGGGAGGTGATCAAAGAGCAGGCCAATCAGTTCATGTCAGAAGCAGTCCCTGTTCCCATTACTATGGAACCCACTTGGACACTGAATTGCCATGGACTATATCTATGCAGGGGTTCTAGGTTATCTCCATGCCTGGTACTTGGCTGGAGTATGAGTCTCTGAAAAGACCCCTGTGTTCAAATTTTAGTTCTGTTGCTCTCCTTGTGAGGTTCCTGTCCTCTCCAGATCTTACTATTTCCCACTTCTTTCATAAGGTTCATGCACTCTGCCTAATAGTTGGCCATAAGTCTCAGCATCTGCTTTGATAGTCTGCAGGGCAGAGCCTTTCAGAGGCCTTCTGTGGCAGGTTCCTAACTTGTTTCCTGTTTTCTTCTTCTAATATTCAGTATATATAAAGAACTAAAGAAGCTGAAAAGCAGCAAACCAAGTAATCCAATTAAAAAAAGGAGAACAGAGCTAAACAGAATTCTCGATAGAGGAATATCAAATGGCAGAGAAACACTTAAAGAAATGCTCAACCTCATTAGCCATCATGGAAATGCAAATCAAAACGACCCTGAGATTTTACCTTACACCCATCAGAATGGCCAAGATGAAAAACTCAAGTGACAACACATGCTGGAGAGGTTGTGGAGAAAGGGGAACCCTCCTCCATTGCTGGTGGGAATGTAAACTTGTACAACCACTCTGGAAATCAATCTGGCACATTCTCAGACAACTAGGAATAATGCTTCCTCAAGATCCAGCCATACCACTCCTAAGCATATATCTAAAAGGGTCTCAAGTACACACTAAATACGTTTGCTCAACCATGTTTGTAGCAGCTTTATTTGTAATAGCCAGAAGCTAGAAATAACCCAGATGCCCCTCAACTGAAGAATGGATACAGAAATTGTGGTACGTCTACTCAATGGAATATTACTCAGCAATAAAAAACAAGGAAATCATGAAATTTGCAGGTAAATGGTGGGAACTGGAAAGGATCATTCTGAGTGAGCTGTCCTAGAAGCAGAAAGACACACACGGTATATACTCACTCATATAGACATATAATATAGGATAAACCTACTAAAATCTGTACACTTAAAGAAACTAATCAAGAGGGAGGACTCTGGCTAAAATGCTCAATCCCCATCCTGAAAGGCAAAGAAGAAGGACATCAGAAGAAGTGAACCCTTCCTTTAATGCAATCTGCTCACTGTGAGCAGTGTTATACATACTTACCAGATCAATGATGATGTGTTTAGATTTGTGCTTATCTCCTTCATAAACTCTCGACATAAACACTGATTATTCACGAGGATTCACAGGGCTGCATGACACCAGGGGGTACATGGCTTTGCTCCAGCGCCTGGCAGTCTTCATGGGCATTTTTGTGCCTGTTTCTTAGTCTCATATTTTGTTGGCTGAAGAACTCATTCTGGGGACTCTAGGAAGGTCCAATTACTTAAAGAACAACAGACTTCCTCCTAGCATTCTATATATTTTCTTGCTTTACATTAGGGTCAGAAAGAGAAGCATGAAGTGAGGTTTTTAGCTTCTGCTAATGGGCAAATTAAAATTTTTCTTTTTCCCATTTTAGTACAAGATTCAGTGGCTCTCTAGGGAATTAATGCAAAGAGCCCTTCCCTTTGTCCCTCTGTGGCTTAATCACCTTGTCTGTGTCCTCAGTCAAGGACTTCAGAAACCCAGGAGTGGAGTTTGTTTTCCGATAAAGCAAAGGAAAGCCGACTGTGCTCTCTCCTCCCTTCTGCTAAGCACCCTTTAGGGAAAAGAGAACACTCCTCAGAAAACAACCCTCTGCTGTTCTGCCTGAGGCCACACCTCTGACTTCAGTTGGCTCACTTGGAAGCCTTGCAACCCATCGTGCTGACTCTGACATGTCAGTTTTGCCTCTGACGCCTGGCTAATTCCATTAGTCCTATGTCCCCTCTCTGGAAGCATCTACAACCAAAGCAATAAGCAGGCAACACATTTGTATCTCCGATGCACTGCCCTTCTGTCTCAGTTTCTGTTACTGATTTTGAGTTCCACAGCTAGGCAGCATGCAATCGTACCTTACTCCTTATCTGCCTATCATTCTAGAAGTGATTGCATGTAGCATTAAGTTGTTTCTTCTAAGCCTCTTCTTCCTCGGACTGTGCCACCCAAACTCAAGCTCGAAGTGTCTCACATGTAACACATTGCAGGAGGCCCTTAGCTAATTAAAGGCTTATCTGACATGGGCATACAAATGACAAGACAGAGCGGAAGGCCTGGATATCACCTTGCTTTCGGTAAAATAATTTCTGCAGAGATTTTTATAGATTGGAAATAATTCTGGATGTCGAGTCCTTTAATTAGGATCTCATATTAATGTTAATCACAGAAAACATTTCCACATTGGGTAAGCTTTGCTACCAGCAATCCTGGCTGAGGGAATTTGGCTCTTAGAAGGCCTCATTGAACAACAGCCTTCCTGTTTCACAGCTTACTGCTCTGTGCAAGCCAAACTGCTTCTTCCAACTCCTTAGACCAGAGCCTCAGACTTCCTCAGATGGGAAGATGGAGGAGGTGGAACTGTCTGTGGAATCTCCAGGGAAGGCTCATAAAGAAGTTTGCACCAGACACTGTGGGGCAAGCCCTAAAGCCTTCAGGCAGTGTGCTGTCAATGCCTGAATTCAGCTGCGAGGTTAGGAGGTTAGGCTCCCTGTGTGAATCAATCACCGGAGTCTCCTAATCTACAGACCATAGAACCAGGAAGTACTGGGGATCTCTGTTGGTCTGAAGGGATGCATCCTCCTGAACTTAGTCATTGGATCTGGCTTCTTTTGGGTGAAGAAAATCATCTATTCTACCATTTTATCCCTTGAAATGACACTTGTGGCTGAGCTGTTGGATCTAATGCTCTTGGTACCCTGGGTAGCTTTCAGCCCTCACAGAGTTCATGTCTTCTTTTCCTGGTTCCTTTCTGTCTGCTCATGTCTTTTGGTTGCCTTCATAAGTTCCACGTCCCTTCCTTCTGTTTTATAATTTTCCTTCCTCCTATCTGCTCCAGCATCAGATTGGGTAGGGAGAGACAGGAGGGCAGAAGTAGGGGGAGGGCTTACTTCCTACGCTACACTTAAAAATTGTTCTTTTAAAGCTCTGTCCTATCTTTGGTGTGAACTACAGACTTACTATATATATATATAGGCATATTTGTGTATATGTGTAGAATATAAAAGAATAAGCAGAAACACACATGTGCCCAGAGTACATATCTCTGTCTCTCTCCCTCTCTCTCTATTATCTATCTCTATCTATCATCTCTCACTCTCTCTCTATATCTGTTAGGAATATTCCAAATATATAAATATACCTAGCAAGGTGTGTAGACACCTTCAGTCCTAGCACTAGGGGGAAGCTGAGGTAGGATGATGGCATGAGTTTGAAGTTATCTGGGCTACAGGGTGAGACCTAGTCTAAAGGAAATTTCAATTTATCTGTTTCAGATATAAAGGAAACAAACCAAACTGTGAACAATATCCATTTTTGAGCTGCTGACATTTATGCTTATCCTGATCTTCTACTCTAATTTTGTGTTTTATTTTGAGTCAAGACGAAGTTCCTCTGTGTAGCCCTGGTATACTAGAACTCCTGCTTTGGACCAACTTAACCCTGTCTCTGCCTCGCAGAAGCAGGGCTTGAAGGCATGAGCCACCACACCCAACTTGCTACTGCAATTTTAAAATTTATAGGCGTGCCTTGTCTTATACAATGAAAGCAATGAGGTAGCCTAATGCTCACCATATGTCAAGAGGGTTAGCGTCTCTTGAAGGCTATAGCAGCTTTGTTCTTGACCAACACCGTCTGAGCTCAGGGTATGGTCTCTCCTCCCTGAGCTGTTAAGGACAAAACATTCATCACTGGAATTTTATAGGTGGAAGCTGTTGGTGACCCCAGAAGTAGTGGGATGATTCTGGTTGCCAGATGGGTTTATCTATACTGACTTCAAGGTCAACTTCACCTGGACAGGTACGTGAGCCCACAGTCACAGTTACATGGAAGGCTGCGGCATGAACACCATGCTTTGAGACCATGAGTTTGAGGCTCACCAGGCAAAGCAGGGAAGCCAGAGGGCTAGGGGCCAGAGAAAGGAAAGAAGAGAAGAAGGAAATACTTGGATTCTAATCTTCAAGAGAGATATGTCACTTCAAGCTCTTGAGGCTGCAGAGCGTGGCTCCCAGATGACACCTGCTGAGTGGGAGGTGGGTAGGGCTGAATGGACCTCACTGCAGGTTTTGGGAATGCGCTGTGATTTCTCTCTGAGGAAGGGTGTAATAGAACTGTCTTTGCTGTAGCTGATATCTGATGTATTCTCCTGTCATTGATGAAGGCTATGCTATTTATCACTGTGGAGCAGACTTGTGGACTTAGTTCTGAAGAAGAAGAGTAAGCTTTGGGGGCACGCTTTAATACTCCTTACGTGCTCTCCTTGTCACTAGGAGACCTGTCCCCAAGACAGTCAACCAGATACAGCTCTGAGACATCACATTCGTCTGACAAATACAGATCTGAATTCCCAGGTTGTCATTTACCAGCTTGTCTCCTTAGGCAAAAGCTTGATGGCTGGAGCGTTAGTTTCTTTGTAAGTGGGGATCGCAGTGGTTCTCACCGGCTGTCTTATCCATTCGGTGGGACAGCACATGTCCCTAAAGGTGCTTTGCATATGCAAATATTAGTTCTTCCTCCCAGGGAGACAAAGCATCTTTTAACTTTCTCCTGGGGGTGGAGGGCTGTGAATTTATTACTTTGGTTTTTGTGGCAACGGCAACAATCCAGTCCAGTCAATCCCTGAGGCGTTCATTCTGCCACAGGCGTGTGTTCTTCCTGAGGTATTTCCGTTGTGATGTTTTAGAGCTGTGATGTGGTATCATTTTAAAACTTTTAAATTTGATTTAATTTTTAATTGTGTGTGCATGTGGGTGTGCACATGAGTGTGTGTGTGTGTGTGTGTGTGTGTGTGAGAGAGAGAGAGAGAGAGAGAGAGAGAGAGAACAGGCACTGTAGAGCCCAGGAGATAGCATCAAGTTTCCCTCAAACTGGAGTTACAGGTGGTGCTGGGAACTGAACTCAGATCCTCTGGAGGACTAGCATATGATCTGAGCTAGCATTTTATCTGCCATTCATGCAGCCCAGTGATGTGATTCTTTTTTTAAGGCATTTCTCCTATAAGTTAGGGGAAAGCAGATTTTTCTGTCACAGGTGAAAACCTCTTAGTGACCCATTGTTTACCTCTATGATACAGACACCAAAGCTGACAATATGCCGTGGCATCGACTGTGCAAACAGACCCTTGATAACCCAATAGGGGCTGACCACACGTCAGGCTGAACAGCAAGACCCACAAGGTCTCGGAGAAGATGCCATGCAGGGATTTACAGGATAGTCTGTGTCTTTTCTGTTTTCCATTCCATATAAAAAAATTGACCCTGGATAAACAAAACCATTAAAGAGGGGGAAAATAAAGAACATTAATGTAACATAGTCTTGACCCTCAGATAGGCATCAGCATTCCACACGGGGCAGCACGCGTTAGGAGGCAATTTTTACAACCCAGGCTGATCCTCAGATAACGCTGTAGCAGAAGTTATGTTGCTGCTAAAAGGAAACCAGTAGGTGGCGCTGCTGCTCCACGCGTTACTTCCGAAGCCCTTGCGTGCATAAAGGAGGTTGCATTTCTAATGGCGAAGTATTTTCAATGCAGCGATGCAAGGGTCTGCTAAAAAGTGTAGCCCCTTTTCGTGTCAGTCAGACCAAAGCTTCTCTTGGAAGGGGCTTAGCTCATTTGACCTTGGAAACCGAGGGTTCACGTCTACCAAAGAGAACGAAAATGAGAGAGAAATTTGGCAAGACCAGAGCTTTCAATTCTCCTATAGAGACACAGAGAAATAAGGTTAGTGGTCTGGAGACAGCAAGCAAGAAACAACACAACTAAAAATATTAGCCCTGGAGAGCCCCGAGGTTAATGTGGATGATAAGAGCCACAGACCCCACTACATACTAATTTGGTTTGTTAACTTATTACATCCTTGAGAGAATAATTTTTTTTCCCCCTTGAACTAGATGAAGAATTCCCCTGAGCAGCAGAGGTTTTTGTACCAGGAGATTAAGTAGCATAGAAAATTACAGCCCCGCATTTGTGCTGTCTGAGCTAAGGTGGTGTCAGCATTCCTATTTTAAGCCATTATTTTCAAGGATGTGAGCTTGCCTGGGACACACGGGTTTGGCCTGAGGACCGCACGCACGCCGTGTGGGCTTGCGTATCACGGCGCCGAACGCCCCCGGTGAAGGGAAGGGTCGGTGGAGCTGGCGTTTGTTACTCTTCCGAAAAGACAGCCGACGTTTACAAATCTACCGCTAAAACATGTAATGGAGATTTTTTTTTTTTTAAGGCTGCAAGAAGATTTGTAGCGCATAGACTTGGTACTCACGTGGGGCGTCAAGTCGACAAGACGCACTCTTACCAGCTTTTAGCGATGGCTTGGGCCAATGGTCTGTGCGCTGAGACCTCTAACCCACAGGTCTCCACGAAGCTATAATAGCCCTCAAGGGCATCTCCGTAATAAATGCATATTTTCAAAACTGGTCAGCAGACAAGTCAACGCCGCCCTGAAGCCCGGCAGGCTGAGACACACGATAGCGTGGCCACGAGGTTTGCCACGCAGCGTCTGTCCCGCCTTCTGAGTGTGCTCACGGCGATCAGAAGGAGGGAGGAAAGGTCGTGAAGGAGGGCTGGTATGGCCCAGACTCTCTATGGTCTTCTCCACACGCTGACTTGTTTTTCATTAATCTCTTTATTTATTCATCTTACATTCTGATCGAAGACCCCCCCAGCCCACCCTCATGCACCCCTCCCCCGTTTCTTCTCCCTCTTCTGTATGTCCCCACATCGGGTCACAGCAGGACTAAGTGCATCCTCTCCCACTGAGGCCCGATGAGGCATTCCAGCCAGGGGAAAGGGCTCCAAAGGAGGGAACGGAGTGTCCTCACCCACCCGCTACAATTGTCAGGGGACCCACATGCTGACCAAGATGCACATCTGCTACAGATGTGTAGAGGGTCTAGGTCCAGCCCATTGGTTGCTGGCTCCGTCTCTGGGAGCCCCCATGGGCCCAGTTAGTTGACTCTGAGGGTCTTCTTGAGATGGCCTTGACCGTCTGTCCTCCCACTCTTCCAAAGGCTCCCCTGGCTCTGCCTGTTGCTGGCTGTGGGTCTCTGCACCTGTTCCCACCGCTGCTGGTGAAGCCTCTCAGAGGATGGTGAAGCCAGGATGTGGTCCGCAGCAAGCACAGCAGAGGGTCCTTAATAATCTACAGTGACCCTTACACCGAACACGCATGCAATCGGGTTTATTGATCGTGTGTGCGAGCTGAGGAAACCGAGTTTTCACTAGGTGAAGCCTTCTTGGGTGAAAGTTTAACGCGTAAGTTCAGCCGTATTCAGAGCGAAGCCCACACCATTCCTACTTCAGCTCACGCATCTCCTTTCCTGAAAATAGGAAGTGATCTCATTCCTTTTCGTTTCCTATTTGTGCTTGACAAGGCTTCTTAGTCTATAGAGAGAGGATAGCGCCTGCCTTTCAGGGTTTAGAAAGTTACTCCGCCTGGAGCTTAACCCAAAGAAAGCAGCAGGGTGCTGAGGCTGCTGCAGCTTTGATGTTGGTCACAGAATGGGACACAAAGCCTTCATGACATGGAGCAACTGCACCTTTCATCGTCTGAGGGAGCTGGGCTACAGAGGTGTTACTTCCCTCAGTTTTCTCAGATTCATGAGCTGTGAGAGTGGAGTGCATACATTGATTTTCTAGCCAATAAGCAGACAAAGACCAAGAAAGAAAACAGGCGTGGAAAACTGTGTGTCGATACTTAGGGAAGCAGGTGATTGCAGTAATTGAGCGGAACTAGAAGAAGTCACAGTGTAATTATAAGCTCCTCTTAGGGTATCTGTGCTTATCTTCACTGCCTGGTCTTGAAATGGGCTGGCTGGGGGTCGGCAGACACGAACCTTCATCTCAGACCAACAGGGCTCACATTAGGGAGATTATTGTACATGCATATGACGTCTCTCCAAGGAACAAAAATCAAACTGGAAGTTTTAAGAAGAAGCACGGTGATAAAAATGGTCCAGCCTTCCACAGGGCCCAGTGGCTTCTTATATGTGTCATGTAGGAAGAGATCCCTTGCTCTCTGTGTTACAGAGATGGGGGAAGGAAGCTGTCAGTCTGAAAGGAAATAACCTTTGCTTGGGAAGATGACAGGGAGAAGGCTGAAGGATGGAAAAGGGAGGTCTAGGGGGAAAGAAAGGGCAAAAATACAGAGGGTGTGTATTTGAGAATAGGTGGAGAAATAACTCAAATGTGTAACACACACACACACACACACACACACACACACACACACGAAGGCATGCTCTGCCCTCCCCAAACCCACACATTCCTCAGGTTTAGAGTGAGGGATCCTGGGAGAACGGTCTTTGTGGCTTGATGATAGCCTGACTGCTCCTACGCTCTTAATGGAGAGGATCCCAGTGCAGTGGGCATTGCCTTTTCCCATCTTAGGGAGGAAGGAAATGACAGGGTCTGCTCACCTAGCCAGCAAGAGGCAGAACAAGGCTGGCAACTGCCTTAAACTTGTTTCCCTTGTGCTGCAGGAGTCAGTAGCCAGCACCACTGTCCAAGGTTGGTTGTGACAGTAAAAACAGAAAAAAGTGCAAACATAAAGCCCTTTGAACACAGACTTGTAGCTAATACATGCTTAGGAGTGTAGGTTTATCTTCACCCCTTCACTAAGCAGTAAGGATGTATGCAGACTAATGCCTCCCAGTTAATTACCAAGCCAGGCTTCCTTCAGACTTTCGTACTGAGAAAGAAAAAGCTTTTTTTTTTTTTTTAAGAAGAAAAACTTTAATTTTATGAAATAGCCTCTAAGGGACCCTAAGATGTTGCTGAGAATTGAGCTCCCAGTCTCATTACAAATAAAAACAATAGAATCCGCTGGCCAAGGCAGAGTAATCAATTACAGGTGACTGGCAGGAGTGGGAAGCAATCTGGAAGTACAGCAGTGCGAATGGCATTGTTTCTTAATGTCTCTGGGTACATACAGATGTGTACAGATGTGGGGGGTATGGGCATCTTTAAGCCACATTTCTCTACCTCCCAAGGGATTTCGGCCGACCTCTACGAGCGCCTCTGCGTTCTGTGCAGGTTGTTGCTGGTACAATGCACGTCTTAGGAGTCTTAGAAGTGACAGTGAGGTTTGGGATAAGGAGGCAGCGCCTGTTTAATGCACAGGAAACACATGGATGCTAAGTAGAGCTGTGCAAATTAACACCAGCTGGGTTAATAAGGCCGATGTTGACAGAGTTTAAAATTGCTTCCTCAATTAAAAAGCCCAAGGAAATCTATATGTTTGGGTCTCAATGAGGACACACCAAATAGTGATAAAGAGTCTTTGCTTTGCTAAAAATAAGGAAACCAGGCCTTTACTTCACACACTTTAAAAGGAAGGGCTTGGTATGAAAAAGCAGGAGCCACAACTTGGCTGTCAATGAAAATATGCTGGACTTTGAGTCACTAGCATATAACATGAGAATTTTTCCTGTGCTGCAAATCTGTCTAAACAATTGTCGAGCTATATTTTAGGTAATTGGACTGGAGAATTCGATAGTACGATGGAGCAGCTGAGAGTGGCCATTGTCACGGTAAATTCTACCAGAGTGGACGCAGGACTAGCCACAGGATTATCATCATGGATTGCTGCAGCCATGAATCATCTGAAGGAATGGGCGGGCATGGGAGCATTAGCAGGCCTTCTGGTGTTGGTCTCCTTGGTTTGCCTGTGGTATATATGCAAGATTAGAGTCTCACAACAGTGTGATGCAGCCACGATCATTCAGGCCTTTACAGCCATTGAAGCAGGACCTTCTCCCCAAGCATGGTTGGATACTATAAAAAGCCAAAATGTTACACTCAGGATGCGAGGCTAAGCACTGCACTCAGGGTCAGCCACTTTGGACCCAGAGAAGAGCATGTCTGGTTGCATGCGGGTTGATGCCCCAGGTCCCGCCTCTGAGAAAAAGGTATCGGACGGGTCTGATGCTCTTTGGGTGGATGACACCTAAATGAACATCGGTACAAAGTCCCAATTTATTTCTAATATCAGAGATCAGACCTCTACTCTTGCCTGATGCGTCTAAAACAAAAAGGGGGAACTGTAGAGAGCTGCGGAATGCTATGCCTTAAAGATGGAGCTGGTTTCTGCCTTCCACCTTCCCGATGGTGAGTGCTCTCTGTCATGAACAATTCCACATTTGGCTAAGGCTGAGGATCTGGCTTGCTTCCATGTATGTGGACCTATCTGCATTGCCCACGTGGCACGCCTGGGTTGGCTACCCAGAGGCTATTTAAGCTGTGGGCTGGCTTTCCCCAGGGTCAGAGGATTGTTCAAGGTTCCTGAATAAACTGCATTGAAAAAAAAAAAAAAAGAAAAAAAAGAAAAAGCAGGAGCCAGCAGACCCCTCTGGCACTCACAGCAGCAGGGTTGTGACTAGCCAGGCATCGCCATTGCTTTTCCGGCACACTTACTCAAGCCTTGGCATATTCCTTTGGAAGGAGGGAAGGCACCCATTTCCTTACCCCCAAGGCTCTGTGCCTTGTATTCAATTATCGCTTTCTCTTCCATGATCACTATCATTTCCATCTTACAGAGTTGAACACCAAGGCACAGAGAAACCAAGGTACCCACTGTCATGGCTGATGAGTGATGCTTTCAGCAGGATATGCTTCCCTGCCCCTCCCCAGGTAAGGCATGCATGGGCTCTAGATTTTCTGGTTAGGCTCAGAGATTCTCTGCGGAGTTGGTGCTTCTATAGGAGCACCACCATGACAGTGGTGGAGCGCTGGTGCTCAGCACCACCGTTTCACCTCACATACCTGGCTGGTGGCAACTTAGTCATCTCTTTCCTTACTGCCAACACTGTAATGGAAAGTTCACTTGACTTTACATAGCTGAATTTAACTATTAAAAATAAACAAATAAAATAAATGTCAACAGTTACTTCACGAAGAAGCTTTATTCCCCCATGATACTAAAACCTGGAATGTTCTTTAGTTGCATTTGAGGTTGAAGGCTTAGGCCTCCTTGGAGTCATTTTTCCAAGGTGGCCTTCATCTGAGAGTGTTTTCCACAGCATCTTCGCCATCTGTGGCACGTTCTTAGAGGAGGCCTTACACTCCTGGCAGCCTGTCTGAAGCCATCTTCCTCTGCAAAGAGAAAACACCCGTAATTGTTTTCCCCTGTGTGACCCATCGCTCCCATCTTCATGCACTTTGCTTTAGTCCCCTCTACTCCTGCATGAGCAGTTAAGGGGCTGGGGTCTACTCAGGGCTTCCCGGGCTTTACAGACTCCCAGGAGCTGTGTTCAAATTTGATGAGTGTGCTTCCAAACATGTCTGAAAACTTACATCAGAATTTCAAAGAGCTCATATACCTCCCAGAGAAGCCTGTTCTGTGGCACTATGAACTTCCATAGTGTGAGGATATGCTGTGAACCCTCTCTATAACTTTGTCTCTGTTTTACACATCACTTTCCACTTGATCCTTAGTTCATGTACATAGTGGGAAAACAAGATGGCTGGGTGCTGCCCATGTACAAATGCTGGACTCCAACAACGTGAGAAACGTTTCATGGAGAATGACTGCATTCTCATTCCTTTCTTTTTTTTATTTTTAATTACACTTTATTTAATTATATACTTTGTATCCCCCCTCTAGTTTCCTCCCTCCTCCCCCCCATCCCTCCCTTCCTCCCTTTTCTCCACGCATGCCCCTCCCCATGTCCACTGGTAGGGGAGGGTTTCTTTTTCTTCTTTCTGATCCTAGTCTATCAGGTCTCACAAGGAGTGGCTGCATTGTCTTCCTCTGTGGTCTGGTAAGGCTGCTCCCCCCTCAGGGAGAGGTGATTAAAGAGCAGGCCAATCAGTTCATGAAAGAAGTGGGAAATAGTAAGATCTGGAGAGGACAGGAGGTCCACAAGGAGATCAACAGAACCAAAAAGTTTGAACACAGGGGTCTTTCCTGAGACTCATTCCTTTCTTAAAGTAGATACTGCCCCATTTTTTTCTTCATAGGTTAATTTTCAAACAACATTTATAAGATTATTATTTTAAATTGGGTGCTACAGTCACAAATGTATAACTTTCCCATTAAAATGGAGATTGCCGACTTTTCTTAAACATTTCAAAGATCACCTGATCTCATCCTTGTGTGAAAGCACGGGACCAAGCTCAATGTGCTTTTCATCGAGCCAGCCTCTCCTGCCTGCATTGAGCCAGCCTCTCCGGTCTGTGTTGTGTCCTCTACCCCGCTCTCTGGTCCTCCCCCACCCCCATACTCCTGTGTACTTTGTTGCTGTTCTCACACATTTCCCCTTTTAGAGAAATACATTTCTATTACCCAGTCATCTCATTCATCTGTGTGCCTCCTCCTATCGGCACTAATGTTACCTGGTCTAAAGCTGTAAGACCAGAATCTGAGGAGGGGAAAGGGGAAAGGATTAAGTTACTGCTGTAAACTCCAAAGGCCAGGTGTGTCCAGGTACCCGAGGGCCCTTGGGTTGCTGGTCGCTCACAGCTCTCCTTTCTCCTGGCATGCTGGGAAAGCTGCAGTGCAGAAGGCATTCTGCAACTCACACACCTGGAGCACACAGCCAGTGACTGATCTCAGGATGCAAAGGTGAGAGGAATCCACTGTACACTTTTGGTTCCAGGCCCTAGGAAGGGTCTGATCCAAACAGAGTCCAGCAACGAAGGCAGCTTTACCTAGCTGCCCTTTGGGGCCTGCTGTGCCCTTCATACCCAGAGGATACCTGCACAGCCAAATTCCTGGAGAATTCCTACCTGGATCTCATCCAGGAAACTCAATCAGAAAGGGTACATACAGTCTGTTGAGACCTTGAGAGCAATTGCGGTTTGTCGTTAAGCAGATCCTTCTTGTGTGTGTATGTGTGTGTGTGTGTGTGTGTGTGTGTGTGTGTGTGTGATAGAGTAAGGGGGAACCAGAATTTAAAACAGTATCCTAAATTCTCAGGACCTTCTAGTTGCCAGAATGACTGATATTTCATAGATGGCAAGAAAGTGTTACCAGCTCCCACTGAGTGCTGTGCTGAGGACGACTCAGGTTGCTTTTAATTTGTAGAAGTGGATAAGTGACAACACGAGAGAGGTTGGTACCACTGAAGGAGAAGTTCAGTGTCATCACAGGTCTAGGGAACAGGAGGTCTGGCTGGGCAGGCAGGGCTCAGGAGGAGCTCAGAGGGAGCAGGAATGTGGTATGGGGTATGTGGGGTGGAGAGGCTGGGCTCTGGTCTTTTCTGTTTTTGTTGATGTCTGTTTTGTTTTGTTTGATGTTGTTTTTTTGTTTTGTTTTTTAAAGCTGAGGCAGGTTTTGTTTATTTGTTTCTTTTGAAAACTGAGGTAGGGCCTGGGGACGGCATAGAAGTGCTGAACTGAGTGGTTCCTGTGTGCGGGAGCCTTACTAGTTTGTGGTCTGAAACCTGGTGCTTTAGGGTGGAAACACTGACCTAATGTAAGAGATAAAGAGCTAGATGGTAAGGGCTGGCGGTGGCAGTCTCAGCGCTTGGAAGGCAGAAGCACTGGATCTCTGCGTTTGTGGCCAGCTTGGTCTGCAGAGCAGTTCCAGGACAGCCAGGGCCACACAGAGAATTCCTGTTTCAAAAAACCAAAACCCAAACCAAAACCAACTAAACAAAAAAGTAGATGGTGAACACGGCGTTGGCCTGTTTGCCTATGAAAGGCGTACTCTTTAACAGGCTCTGCCCTTTAGGAAGTAGCTGTTTCTGGGAGGGGGATGTCTCTCCCAGGGGTCCCTAAGGCACCATAGCAGGACGTCAGAAACATAGGAAGGAAATACAGTTAAGACAACTGCCCTGGGATGCCCGAATGCCAAGTAGTCAGCGGCAGAACCTGAGCAAGCAGTACGAGCTGACGCGTAGGCCCAGGGGAGTGAAGGCTGTGCAGTTATGAGGTGTGCTGGAGGTCAGGACATCAGAGGCTTAGCACAGCATCCCCTCTGTCTTACCCGGCTTTTCAAAGCCCAGTGTGGGTGCCAGTTCTTTCTGGAAGCCTTCCCTGACCCATGAGTCAAGATGAGGTGCCCTCTCTCATCACGGCAAGCTGCCATCACCTGCATTGCCACTTTTCTTAAAATGGGTACGAACATTATTGAAGTATAACTGGATACTGTATAGACTGATGATGTGACCACTCCATGGTGTGGTTAAGGAGAAGGGTCTTTTTTCTTTTTTTTTTAATTGTAGATATGAGAGGGGTTGGGGGTTGGGAAGAACAGCCAAGGGGATCTGGAATTGTCTAGAGCAGAAGGATAAAGAAATAAACTAAACATGGCCAGGAGACTGGACATAGCCAGGGCTATCTGAAAAGGGGGAGGGTGGACGGTGGGGAAGAATAGAGAAAACCATGAAGGAAGCAGAGCAGAGCTTTCACACCACACACACACACACACACACACACACACACACACACGGTGGATGTGGGAGGGGGAAGACCGCAGCACAAATAGGAAAGATGAGTGGGGGGGGAGGGGAGAGAAGCCCGTGAGCTGAAAGGAGTTAGGGCAGGAGGGGAGGGGAAGCCAGACTTTCCAATGCATACCGGGTACTCACAGGCTTCCTTCTACAGGCATAAACCCTGTCATCGTTGTAAGGTGAGTACTAGCTCTAACTGGCCAAGAAATCTCTTCCCTTCTGAGCTCAGCCTACACATGCCCAGGTTCCCGCTGGTGGGGTGGAGTTCCCAGAATCTCTTGTGGTTTTGAGTGCTGCCTATTGAATCTGCAGCTGGTGAGCTCCGCTGATTTCTGTTAGATTTATTTTCCCTAAAGCATTTGTCTTACCATAAGTATTGGGCCTTGTGTCTACAACTTATAAGTTGAATCCCATGAACGAAGAGAAACAACAGAAAATATTTCTGAATTTAAGTATCACCAGGAATTATCATTAACAGAACAAAAACAAAAACAAAGATGAGAATACTATTCATAGCACCTTTCCAGCTTTGCCATAGTTTTCTTCCAGTTTCTGGCAAGGGGTTCTCTAAGATTCTGTCCGGATTCTCAGCCCTCTGTGTATCTCTATACTTCTCAAGTTGAGGTGAACATGTGTAGGTCCATTACCTTCAATGAGGGATCCTCTCTCGATCTAGTTTTATATTTATGTATGTATATGAGACTGTGAGTTATTTAAGGGTTGAATCTAGTTCTGGTTATTTTTGTCCCCTCCCAATTTGCATACATAGCTTAACTTAATATGGTGTTTGAATGAATTACACACACTTTGGTGCCCTACATATGATCTTGTACTCTCAAAATGTTTAAGAGCTATTTAAGACATCAAAATTATGGCATTACCTTTAGAACTGAGCATTAAAGCTTTAAAACAAAGTATAAATTATATTTCCTCAGTATACATTGTTTATATGTGATTATATATTCCCTCTACATATTAATTATATATCTATTCAACATGATGCATATAATTAAGTATACATTATATAATATGAAAAGGATATGGAAAGTATCTTGCTAACAGGCAAATGCGTGTTATAGAACATCTTTTGGGGACACAAACTCCTCAAAAGGGAGTCAATTTTAAATTTACTCCTATTTATTTTGTATTTTTTGAAATTAAAATATTACATCATTATCCCTGTTCCGCTTTCTCCTTCCAATTGTTTCTATGAGACTTTCCCTTAATTTCATGACCTCTGGCCTCTTTTTTCTTTAACTGTTGTCTCTCTCTCTCCCTCTCTCTCTCTCTCACAGACACACATGCACACCTGATATTCATACTTCCATGAAATGACAAAGATTTAAAGGCTTACCAGCCTCTTCTATGTTCTTAAAGAATGTGCTATGTCCCTTCTGATTAAATAAGGGACATGGTCTTGTATCCATTTTTTTCAACTTAAACAGTCTTTTTGGGGTGTTATTTCTAAGCCTTTCCCCTTTGTCAGATACGGTGTTGCTAGGCAGCCCAGCAACGCTTCGCAAGGGCTGGGATGACAGGTGCGGGTCCCCACACCTGCCCTCCTTAGGTCTTGTGTGTCAGTCTCAAGGCAGTGCTAACGTCTAGCACGGGACGACAACACAATTCTCTTGTTACTGGTGATTTAATTTCTTTGCATGGCATGGAATGAAAGTAAGCTTTCAATACTTCATGGCTGATATGTTTAAAATAAAGCCTTTTTTTCCTCTCTATCTAAGATTATTTTCTTATTTATGGATACTACTTAATTGCTTTTGAAAAGGGTTTTCAAAAGGGTGTGCCATATATTGTACCTCTAGAAATGCATGAGTATTTTAAAGAAAATGTAATAGCTTTCAGAAATTGACTTGATTGTGAGTCAGTTACATGGTTGTGTGATGAATAAGGCTGGCTGCCTGGTTATTGATTCGGCCCTTGACACTAGCTAAAGATCATCTTCTTGCTGTGTACATTCCATTTTCACTATTTGCTTATTAAATAAAGCAGAAGTTTAAATAGAGCAGAAGACTAATAATTCCTTGCTACAGTTGGTGTTCTGGAGAAGTTATAAGCACTGATTAGGAGTCATAAGAGTCCTGTAATTCTGTGCTCTAATTTTTGCATCAAAGCTTTCATTTGGCACTTAGTCCCAATTATGTGAAAGTATGACCGATAACATCCTGGTAAATTTTTTTTTCTGGTATATGCTTTTCACTGCTAGCAATCTCCTGAAAAATGGAATTGAAGGGATTTAGCGTCCATCTCTCAGTTAAGCACAATCATCTAGTTCCTAATCCAAGATTTTCCTTCATTCAAGTTAAATGGCTTTTTGGATCTGTGGCTAGAGAGGTGCTAATGAGGATCGATGGAGCTGCAGTCATCTAGGTGGCTTTCGGTTCTTAATATGAATAGAAAGAGACTCAAGGGAAATGAGATAGGAGAAGGTGATATCTGCCCTTCACCTTTCTTTGGAATAGGCTGTTGGTTATTTGTGTGAAGCAATTAGTGTTTTCTTCATTTTTACTGGATCCATGCCTCCCCCCACCACTACTACCGAACATCTGTTTCAATCACCAGCTACAACAGTACTGGCTATCAGTTGCTTCCTCTCTGCTGTAACCTTCCTGCTTTCCCCATTGCTTTGTGATTCTGGGGTTAGAGCTGTCACCTTTGGGAGCTAGCTCACCCTTAGGATTTGTCCCTGGAGGGGAAAGTCTCAGGGAGGCGCTGGCAGGGGCTTTTCCTCTGTGCCCTTCTCGGCTTGCTTCTGCGGTGAGTGAGAGGCCCAGGAGTCTACTTCAAATGCCCCTGGCCCTACCTTGGTAGAACCTCCCTTCAGATGAACTGTGGTCCATCCATCTTTACACGGTGAAGAGTGTCCCATTCACTGGCTTTACCGCAGTCACCTCAGTTTATCAACACCCAGATGGCTAATCTTTTTTTTTTTTTTTCTGGCTAAGTTTTTTTTTTTTTTTTTTTAATCTAAAATTTTCTATTGAAATTCCTACTGATTTTTGGTTTGTTTGTTTTTCCTGACTAGACCCTGATTGAGTCAGTAACAAAGAGTCCATGAGCTCTGGTTTGCTGCCAACACAGTATAAGATGCTTGTATTATTCAGGTTTTCATTGCTATAAAAAGTACAAGAGAGAAACAAGGAGCAAAGGCTTATTTGGGCTCACCATTTCAGAATGCTCCAGTGGCTGGCTCTCTTACTCCGTTGCCATGCCCTGTGGTGAGATGGGAATGTGTGGTGAGAAACATGCTGTTTACCTTGTCAGAGCCAGGAAGAAGCCGGCAAAGCCCCTGGCTGGGTCCAGCCTACACAGCCCCAATCAGACCTCTTCGTCAGTTCTGCCATTTCCCAGCTGTATGTGTGAGCCTTTTGGGGCGACAGCTCTCCTAAGCAAATCATCACACCATTGGAGAAGGGGTAGCAAAGCTACTACTCTAGATGGCGTTCTTTTCCTCAGCACTGCCCCCTCTCCGCGTAATAAACCGGCGAAGGGCTGGGTCTGACAGGGACCCATTGTTAGGATGAGAGACATGACAGGGTAAAAGCAGTTCTAAATAGGGCAATTTCATTGAAAAAAAATTCCACAGAAATTAGCTTGAGGAAAGAGGGAGACTGGCCCAGCACCCAGGACAGCTTGTGTTTTAACTTGGGACTGCTCTATCTGATGTGAAGATAAAGAGAGGCCCGACCCTGACTGCAGCAGGCTGTCCTTTCCTCAGCGAAGGGCAGCAGCCTCTCTGGGGGTGGGGACTGTGTGCCCAGTTGCTGGGGGCTTGGCGTCTATAGGGCAGGAGAGAGAGCACTGGGGTAGAAGTCTCCGTCTGGAGTTCTGTTCCCTCCGTGTCCGTCTCAGAGTTGGAAACACTAACGCAGGCTTGGTTTGCTGAACTTCTCAGGAGCATCACAGGTCCTAACATGCTACTGAAGTTTCCCATGAGTGTACTTTCCTCCCTGGAGTTTCTTAGCCCACCACAGCCTTTTGGGTTATTAGCCCTTCAGTTTGTCTAGGAACGGGAGTTAGACTTAAGAATGGCACTAGGAATTTCAGATTTTATCCAGTTTCCCCAGGGAACACTGAGGGGGTGCTAGCAAAGACCAGGATCATACATTTAGTATCGTTGTATTTCAGAATGGTAGTTTTTAATCCCAATCTACATCTGAAGCACACAGGCTGCTTAAAAAGAACCTAGGTGTTATGGTCCTAAGGCAGGTGCTCCATCAGAATTCATGTGCAGGGGCAGTCGTGGTGGTATGTAGCTTTGGTTTTAGCTTTGAAGCCTGAGACAGGAGGATCTTGAATTAGAGGTCAGACTTGGCTAAATAATGAAACCCTGTCTCAACACAAAACTGAAATACTTATGCTGGGATCTGACACCAAGAGGACTTGGGGTACTGCTTAAGCAATCTAGGACCCACTCTTTTGAGAAGAGACCTGAGGGAGCTTGCTGTTCCTTCATCACTTGAGGGCACAGCTAGAGGGTACATCTTCTAAGCCATCTTCAGCGGACACAAAGTCCGCTGGCTTCTTGTCTGATGGACTTCCTCCCCTCCAGGACTTGGAGGGGTAAATTTCTGTTGTCTACGTTACCTAGTTGGAAATATTTCCTACGTCATCGGGGCAGACTAAAGCAGTGGACTAATGCACCGACCCATTAAGTCAATCGGTTTGGGACTCAGTTAAAGTTGTGCAAGTATTTTCAATGTACAGAAAAATTTGCCAATCACTGATCGTCAGAAACAAAAATGTAAAAGTGTAGCATGAGGAGTGTTAAATAGCCAGTTACCAATAGAGCCTAACATTAGAGAAAGTTTTCCAGCCTAAGGATTACTTAAACTAATCTTCAGGGCAGCTTGTTATGCCAAAGACATCTGGCTTCAGAACCAGGGACCTGGCCTCCAGGTTCTCCCAGCATTCCTTGGTTTAGAACTAAAAGAAAACAAAAACAAAACAACAAAACAATAAAAACAAACCAAAAAACACTACATGGAACTGTCTAATGGGTTTTACTTTACTATAAAAAAAATGGCTTCAGATAAACAAACATTTGCTTAGTAAATAAATGAATGAACGACCTCTTTGTAATTAGATTCCAATTAAACAAAAATAAAGGAAGCAGATCTGCCACCTCTTAACTTGAGGAAAATTAATTAAACATTAATTTCTCATCTGGTATTAACCTCAAGATAAAGCAGTTCTTGGAGCTGTGTTTGGCTAATTTATGAAAATCTATATTTAGCGTGAGGGTGAGGAGTACCTAATACCTTTGATTTAATTTTTTTCCCCTAGCACTTAAAACGAACAGTGGTTTCAAAAGAGTCCTAAGCACACTTCAGCGGCACAGCTCTTTCTATTGCTTTTGAACCTGCTGTGTGACCCCCAAGCCACGCTGTTTATGTTACTTCAGAGACAGAATCAGAGGCACCACCCCTGGACACCGTGCACGCCGAAGGAAAAAAATCATTAGGCTTTACATTATAGAAGCATTACGAGGAACAGGGTTTGAAATCATAATGCAGCCACAGAAGAACAGCTAATCTCAGTCGAACGGAACAAGGCTCCTGTATGCTGATTACATGGCTTGACAAGTGATGCAAAACTGGATTGCTGTCTAGAGAGAGTGAATTAATTGATTATCAGAAGGTATTTTAGTCAACCTATAATGTGAGTGGGACATGAAAATTAATGCTACTTAAATTCCTATTCAGTACAAAATCCCCACCATTGTGCTTGTTTCCCAGTTCCCTTCTAGCCCTCTGTTTTACAAGGTGTTGCTTTTTCCTTCAGCAGCTGGTTGCATGCTTGCAAATCTTCTCCATGAGAATAGAACCCCTCGAGACTGCGGAGCCAAGCTCATTATAGAATGCTTTTCTTTTACTCACATACCTGGTGGGAAGCAGGGTGCAGAGCTGAAAGTGCTTTTTGAATTAAGTTGGGAAGAGCGTTGGGTTCATAGGTCAACCCATAAAGAAAACATGTGGCTGATTCCATGGCATTACAAAGTGCTTCAATATGCTGTAAAATGAAAGAATACAACATTCCCTGGGGGGCCTCTCTGTCTTGTTTCATATACACTCAGCTTCCTCATACATATTCTGTGGTTAAATTACAATGACATAGGAAGCTTTGTTTGATGGTATCTGTTTTTTTTTTTTTTTTTTAAGTAGAGCCTGAGCATAATATATGCTGCTTGGGTGGTATCTTAAGTAAAGAATGGAGAATGATTCTGACTGGAAAAACAATTGAAGGATGTTATATTTGTCTCGCTTGTCTATTTATTTATTTATTTATTGAGGAAGATTCTGGCTGGCTTTGAACTTATGAGGCCCCAAAGTCCTGGCATATCTATACTCCACCATTACTGTTGAGAATGAGATCTTAGTGACTGAGAGAATGAGGAAACCTCCGAGTTGTTCAGTTCAGGCTCAGTAGGCCCCTTACTGGGTTGCACTGAAAATTCCTGCTATTTATGCATTATTGTCTACACTGAATGACATTCTACTGAAGGAATACAATACAGGGCCCTTCCTGCACCATCCTATCATTTACACGTGATCATATGTTGTCACAAAAGGGGAAGGAGGTTTTGGATGAAATTAAGAGGTACAGTTTCTGGCCTTGGATGAACTGCTGAGCGCTGGGCAACCTTGGCGAAAGCGTTGGTCCATTTTGGAGAAGACACATAGTAAACAGAAAGCATTCTCTGTTGTAGTACCTCTGTGGATTCGGCTCTAACTGAGGTACTTTCTTTAAGAGAGGGTGCTCATTATTTCTGAAACAGCATATTCTTTTGTTCGACGACAGCTCGAAAGATTTGATAGATTCTAATTACACCAAGTTAAAATTTAACACGTAACATCAGTCTATTGGGATAGTGTGACTTTTCTTGAGAAAATATGAACAAATGATGATTATTCTCCCCAAACAGGGGACCGATAGAAGGCCAAGGGGACTAGTCTACCCAACTGTAGCTTAGCAAACCTGTGAATTTCTCATGGTTTCTTGTGGGGCAGTACATGGTTTGGGGGTAGCTGGAACCACTGGCAGCCCACCCCAGCACGGGTGCCAACTGCAAAGAGCTGTACCTCCAGAACCCCCACAGGACCCACAGGCAGCCTCATTGGTCAGACTCTCCCTCCCCAGCGATTGTTTGCTGCTTTTGCAACCTTGGGATGAGGCTTGTAAATCTTCCGTCTTTCAGGAACTTTCTCAGCTTTGGAAGTTCTTTTCACTCTGAGTGGTAGGAGTTCCCCTCCCACCTCCCAGACGAATGCTTTAATTTGAAGAAAATAGCTACACAAAAACCCTACCCTTTCTCTGACTCTCACATTCTTTCCGCCCCTGGTTTCATTAGATCCCCTGAGCTTTGGAGAGGGTGACCACCGTTGTCTGACTTTTTTTGTCTGTCTGAGGCTGAGTACTGGGCCACTATGTCACAACAGCTCCTACTCTCAGCAGCTTGATTAGTTATACATCTCTGTTTGCCCATTGCAAAAGAGATATTTCTCTCCGTGACTGACCAGACTGACAGCACTATTAATTTATGGGTTTAGACACAGACCTTTAGAAGGGAATTTGACAGACACATCATATCCATTTGAAACAGCAAATTCGTTGCTTCCTCCCTGGAACGGATGCCATCTATGGCCATCAGCTTTTGCCTTGGCTTACGGTATCAGAGGTGAGTTCACTCGTGGTTGTATCCATAACAGTCATGCCACTGTTTCAGTCTGGTGAGTTTCGCCTGGGATGTTGACAGTGTACAGCACACAGGGACCATAGCTGAGCACAACTGTTGGTAACAATTCTCGCCCAGCAGCGTACACAGGACCTTCCGACAACAGGACAGCCAGCCAGCAGAAAGGGAGCTTGTTGACTAGTCAGGTGTGTTTCTCCAGGCCCTGCAGCCAAAGCGTATGGTAGATAGAGCAGTAGGTACTAAACATCTAGTTTTGGCATGCAAGCAACAGTAGCGCAATAGTCTGCCTAGCCGACAACTCATAGGAAGGTAGCCTAGCTCTTTGGCTTTGGAATTTTCACCCAAAAGTCTTCTTTTGGGTAAAAAGGGGCTCATGGGGTGCCCCTTTCTACCAACGCAGGGTGCATTTGTTCAAACTCTTCAATTGCTATTTTCGTCATCTTCCAGTCTTACAGAGGGGAGCAAGATCTCTAAAGGTCTAGTTCTTTCAGCTCAAAGCAAGCTCTAACTGTTCTTGTGTGGTTAGGGAGGTTTAAAAAAAAAACAGGAAGTAAAAAACATCATGAAAAGATCTGACTACTTGTATCATTTGTTGTATCATTACTCACTCCTAGACAAGCTTAGTTTTCCCCCTGTGCTGGTTCCTGTCTTTTGTTGCACAGGTTTAAAGCCTTTCAGAAGCGCATTAGCACAGTGTTTAATTTTCTGTTACTTTTTTTTTCCTGCGAATTCTGATTCTCTATAAATCTTGCCATATTTATCTTGACTGACCTGGACAGACTCCCTTGTCTGATCTTCTATCCTCTTGTCCCATCCTTTTCTCTTCCTCCTCCTCTTTTCACCGCTCTCTCCTGTATTGTAGAAGTCATGTCTTGCTACAGAGCCAGCAAAGCCATCTAGGCCTCATTGCAATCCTTAGGTGCTGTGGAGTCAGTCTGGGCTCTCCGGTGAACATGGTCCTCTCTGGGTTAATGCCCCAGGCATCAAGTGTCAGCCCTCTCATACCAAGTTCTTTCAGTAATGTCTGAGTTTCCTCTGTTGTTCTCTCATCTTTGATGGGCGCCCAGCGCTCCGTAGCTACACATCTCTAGTGGCTTATATGAACCAGTCCCCCAGAGAAAGATTGTTCTTGTGTTGCCTTTGTTTATATGTCTCTGAATCAAAAGGGAATGGGAAGCTATAATGCTCTGTTTCTCCATTTTCATGGCACTCCTATTGATCCTATTGGGGCTATTTCATTCTTGCTTAAAAGATTACCCAAGTCAAACAGTTTAAAAACAGGATATTCCCTCATCATCATCGTTTCCTATAGGGTAACTATTTATGACCCTTGTCTGCATGAGGAGTCACAGCTACTTTGTTTTCAGATTGAATTATATAACCTACATTAAAGGGTTAATGTGAAAACTCATGTCATACACTGAATATGGACAATTTTGGAAAGGTGCGGTGCCAGGAAAAATTAAATTATTGTTGTTATAGTTTTCTATGGTGATAACCATCTTAGTAACTGAAGAAACCTAAGAAAGAAAATGAAGAGCAGAAAAATACTTCATGAAATTTTGTGGTTCTGAGCACAGCTAATAGTCAACACTTAATAACACCCAAGATTTTTGTAGTTCTTTTCAACCATCTAGACTATTTGTAGGCATGTCCGTTAGGACTATGGAATCCTGAAATGTTTCTCTTTCAAGCCGTATACATACAGATGGTGATTTTCCTTTATGTTTTTCTGAAAAACCCTTTTGTTGCTGTTGCCAAAGCAAGAATTTTCTTCTTATGCACTGAAATTCACAATAAAATTCCTTCAGCTCAACATAGCATCATTTCTTCCTCCTCTCCTCCTTTTCCTCCACCTCCTCCTCCTTCTTTTGTTAGCATTAATACTAAGCATTCTTCAGGACATGGGTTGTTTTTTTTCTGTGAAAGAACAAATAGTGATTTTTTTTTGACTTTGTGGGACATAAGGTCTGTTTCTGTGTCACCACTAACTTACTAAGCTGAGGTAGTGCAAAAGCATCCCTAGGTATACATACATACATACGTGTGTGTGCGTGTGTGTGTGTTACAAAGCTGGGGTGGCTACATTTCAATCACATTCTATTTGCAAAGCAAGCAACTGGATGCATTTGTGCTTTTCGCTGTATCTACTGTTGCCTTTGCTAACCCTTTATTTACTGCATTGTTTCTCAAAACTGCAGAATCTAAGCTTTTTATCATCTTGTGGGAGTCCTTGGAAAATATAGGTTCTGGCTCTACCCTAGGCCTGTTGTACCAGGGTCAGTGTTCATAAAGGATTTCCAGGTGAGTCATATGTCTTTGTATTTGTGACTCCACGGCTGCAGATGGCTAGCACAAGGGAGACATCTGGGAGTGCATCGCACCCTGCTCATTGGGTTTGGCTGTCTTCTCAGATTGTAACTTGGGAGCCTTTTCTTCCCCCTGTACATCCTCACCCACTAACTGCTCTGCTTTGGCTGTCAGCTTGCCTTGCCACCTCCTCAGTGGAGCAGCTGCTCATTCCCCAGTTTCTGTGTCCTCATGGGAGGTTGTTGGGAACTTGTCAGATGAGGAGGGGTTGGCTTGCTTGCAACTCTGCTGAATACATGGCCTGCCTTATTTACAAGGCAGCCCAGCCCAGCCCCCACCCCCTATGTTACAGCACCTCTCTCAAGAGTCAAATGGAAATCAAAAAGGAGGTTCAAGGCACAGAGGTCATTTCTCCTTGCGTATTGGAATATGGAAGAGCCTGCAATAATTACTGCACTTTTTAGTAATATGATAACTGCAACGAGCATCTTCCCTGGCAGTGCCGGTGAGGTAGCTGCCATCTCTTTCTCATCATCATGGCTGCCTTCTGCCCTCTGGGTGAAGCCAAAGCTCACCAAAAAGAAGAGCAAGATTTTTATGCATCGCAAGTTAAACTGACAAAGCAGAGTGAAGTGAAACTGGCGGGGAGCCCCTAGGCAGTGGCAGTAGGTTTCGGGAAAGATTCGAGGGCCAAATCCTGATGCTCAGCATCTGTCACAGGAACAACAAGAATACAAACCTCATGCTACTGAGGACTTCAGGAAGTTCCTGGTCCCCAAGGTCAAGGAGCTGGGAGTCCTGCTGATGTGCAAGGAGTCTTACTGTGCGGAGCCTAAGCACAGTCAGACTGCAAAGAACTGCAAAGCGCAGCTGTCAACACCAGGCTGTGCAGTGAAACAAACAATGGGTAGATGGCTCATCTGCATATTTCATATGTGCCTAAGTAA